>NW_024066994.1:0-640462 GCF_015039405.1 Cantharellus anzutake | reverse complement strand
CGTTGCGGTCCATTCCTCTCGACTTGGCCGCCACATGCAATGGAACACTGGGGTGTTATTCGTGCTGACGTCCAGAGAAATAGATCGACCGATACAACGCTTTGACCTCAGGTGACAACACTATGGTCACTGATCTTAACTTATGCGCCTCAATGAGATTCCATAGGTGTGTTCTCATCCCGAAGCCTATGTTCAATGCATCACAGCTCATTCCCTGTGGAAGAACCCCTCCCACGCCAGTGTACTAACCATTCAGGAAGCAACCTTCGCACCTAGCACATTGCCCTCATCAACAAACCGCCGCCGAGGAATGTTACGCAGATCTTCCAATCGCAGCCTTTTATGTTCGGTATGGACAGAAGTGTCAATTATCACTAGAGACTCGCGTCTCAACCCGGCAGCCCCAAATATTGCACTGAGCAACAACTGGTCATCATATTGTATTCAGATCCCAGCCCGGAGCACTCATGTTCAAGCATAAGAACTAGAACCCAATAAGGTGCACATGCTCAAAGTCTCACAGCAGGCCATGAAAGTTGTGCGGAGGACTCATCGCCGATCCAAGATTGAGAAACTCGATGCGGGGCGAAGAGTGGTGCTTCGTTTTGCCGCCGCGAGATAAGCTAAGGTTGAGCGCGTAGTTAGACATGTCCCCCGGCGACCAATACAGATTAGCGCACCTGCTTTCCGTTGAAAGCCCTTGGCCTTGGCTGATTGGCAGTTTCCAGCAGTTTCTTGACAGACTCCGCTGCCGGAGCCGGATCCAGGAGTAAAGTGTTTGGGAGCGTCCTGACAATTCGAGAACTATGGGGAGGTTAAATAAGAGGGAGAATTGGGTATCATGGTCAGATACTTTACCCTACGATCAAATCTTTGTTACTCCGAGTGGTCTTCGCTTATCTTGGACTCCGCCGGCGGCTCGGCTACGCTCCAGTTGTTCATCCCTCCCCTCTCTGTAATAAGACGTGTCCTTTCTGCAGCGGCCTCAGCGAATACCGAGTCAGGAAGTTCTAATGGCATTCGGTAGTGGGAAGAAGAGAGATTTTGGGGCCAATGATGTGGGCGGATAACTGCAAGTCGTCCATACTTTCAGAATTTTCATGTGAGACGCTTCGCCATCTTCATCGCCTTCTCCATATGCATCAATGAACTCAGCAACTGGATTCGGATGTCCTGAGCGTTCCGAGAGGTTGAGGGGTCCATCAGCTGGTGTGGCGAACTCTGAGGCGTCGTCAGAAATCTCTGCTTCCAGGTCAGCTTCTTCCATAGCCCGTTGCATCCGACTTCGAAGGCGAAGTGTGTCAGGATCCTCTTCGACCTCATTACGGTCCGGTCTGCTACGTTGGTTTGTGGCCGCCTTTCGCCTTTGAGCATTAGCCAGTAGGGCTTGAGCGCGTGCCTTGTTGGCCTCCTTACGTTTTTTTGCAGCTCTAGGGAACATAATCATTGTTTCCGTACATACGCAGGTATCTATGACAGCTTACTGTACGTGAAAGCTTTGCACTTCTTGTTCCCGGTTCAAGGCATCAGCTCTTGCGGCGGAGATTCGACGGCTTCTGGAGCTTCATCATCTGAACCATCCTGATCTATGGCAAGTGAGGGATTCTTTCGATCAGGTCTCTCTGCATCAAAAGTTGACGGCTCCAGTTTCTTGCGCGCATGTTTGCGTAGTTTTGAGCGAACCATTTCATGCCGGAAGCAAAATTCCGCCGATGATAGCACTGCCCCACTTAGTCGATCGCAATTCCTCCAACGTTGAGCTTGAGCGTTCACGCAGATCATCATGAAGATTTATTCAATCTCCATATTTGAAGCCCTTCCCAAGGGGAATGTTGTTTCGTTGGCAACAGTCTCCGATCTTTCCTCGTACTCATTCTATCAGAAAGGAAGCGTGCAAGAGTTTATGACTTTCTTCTCGAAGACTGTCGTCGAACGGACCCAGCAGGGCCAACGGCAGAGTGTTCAGGAGGGCTCGTATACTTTCCATGCTTACAATAGGGGTGGTACCGAGCAGTTGGCTGGTAAGTGATGTGTTCCCCACCACTGCACTGTTGACTCTGAGGAGAGCAACGCGTCGTTCGCTGAAGTTGTTGAGAACCGACCTATTATTAAATAGCAACCATCATTGCGGACCAGGAATACCCTGTTAGACCAGCGTTCTCATTGCTCCAGAAAATATTGGATGAATTCGCCACCACTATTCCGAAAACGGCATACTCTAATCCATCATCCATTTCCTTTCCTCAGCTGCAGGCGTACCTTGAGAAATATCAGGACCCAAGACAAGCAGACTCTATTTTGAGAGTTCAGCAAGAATTGGATGAGACAAAGATTATCCTGGTGCGTATTTTTCTCGAAACTTTAGGACAATCCACTCTAAGCGCCTGGATGCACAGCACAAGACAATCGAATCCGTCCTGGAAAGAGGTACCAAACTTGACGACTTGGTCGATCGATCAAATGCATTGAGTGCATCCAGCAAGGTTTTTTACAAGAAGGCAAAGCAGGTTTGTCCTCCGAGCCTCGACACTCGAATCATCCTGATCCACAGTCGCATTGCCACAGCAAAACTCATGCTGCGTAATAATGTAATTGAATAATACTGTCGTTTAGAGAGCTACGAGAGCATTTGTTCCAATAGTATGCGTTGTATGGACTACAGGTGAAACCTCCCGCATCGCAATACCCTAATTAGGATGGCATACGAGTATGCCAAACACCATGTCCTTGTCCTAGTGGGACGCGTGCTTCCTACAGGTAGTTGACGGAGCATGGAATAATATTGCGGTACTCACTATATGCGAGGTCATCTGAGATATTTCGAATGAAGATGGCACTGCGGCCCAGGAATCTTGGATGCCTAGGGGCTAGCTGGAGGGATGGTCAAGGAACCGACCGGAACGTAGAGGAAAGAGTGGCAGTAATGTACAAAGCAAACTGAAATGTGAGTGATAAGAGACGGACTGGTGCGACGTCATTGGCCACGTTTCGTTCATTCCACCATGATGTTGTCTGTTTCCATTCCTTCGCTGTACGAAAGACTTTCGAAGACGAGCTGACGCCAAATGACGAGAACAAATTCCTCGGCTTCCTCCACCAACACCTGGGAAATTGCACTTAGTACGGCATCCAAGAACAGTTTGTTGGCAACCCACCGGCTCCAGTCCTTCGACAAGTTTAGAGGCTGGCTTGTGGTCTTTAAGATGCTCTATAACGAACATAACCAGATCATCATCGTCCAGCTCGCCAAGATAGTCGATCATTTTATGCTTTATCAGACGTTCCAACTTGCCCTCAATCAATTCCTTAATGAAGGTGAGGATCAGAACAGGAGTTACCAATGCAGAAAGAGTTCCATACATCAGTAATACCGTCCCAGCGAATCTTGGCCTTGAAAACGGACTCCTTGTCCTTCTTGACAGACGCTTTGAGTGTCTCCAAGCGCTCCTGCCTTCCAGAAGCCTCGACGCCACCAAAATCGATCTTCTGTAATGGCGCCCTCTTTTTCTGCACTGTGTCATCATCTTCGTCCTCGGCACCAAACACAGGAGCAGTGACTTTAGGTTTCGCACCAGCCGCCAGACCACTCTTGTTCGCATCACTGGCATTACCTGCCCCTGTTGCAGTGCCGCCAATAGATAATTTGATAGGTTTGTCGTCGAGAAGCATCCCTGCTTTGCGTTGTTCTTCTGCAAGACTTTGTATCTCAGCATTCTGTCGCGCGAGGAAAGCCTCCGATTCGACTCGGAGATGTTCCGCTTGGCGGGCCTCTATCTCCCGTGATCGTTCATCAGCTGCACGCTCGATGGCTAAGTGGCGTGTTCTCTGGGAGCGCCATCGAGCACTGGATGGAAGTCCGAATTCGATCTCGTGAAATTTCGTGACTGAAGACTCACCAGTCTGTGTAGAACAGTTCATCGCTCTCGTCGTCATCCCAAACGTGCAGCCGTTCTCTTATCTCCACCCTGTCGATCTCCTTGGCTTTTGCAGCCGCTTGGGTGCGCATTATGAGTCGCTCCAAGCTGGCAAGGCGCTGATCTTCACGTGCCTCGTACCGTCGCTCACGCTAGGGATAATACTGTTAATTCTAGCCATTTTGGGACGGAAATTGCGTACATCTCTAAATGACTCATCCTCCTCCCGTCTTCTCGTAGCTTTTCTCTCCCTCTCTAGCTCCTCATCAGATTTACCATCTTCTGCAGGAATTGCATCATGACCCTTGACGAACCCAGTTGGCAGACGGGGATCACGCGAAATGGGTCCTCTGTCCCAACTGCCTTTGCGCGAACTCGGTTGGCTGGGCTCCGGGGCCGGCTTTCCCTGGGGCTTACCCCAAACTCGCTCCTTAGGACCACTGGGGATTGGGCCTGCACCACGAGAGAAACCGCCTACCCCAGCAGCACGCGACGCCATTCGGGTCGTGTCTGGGACTTCTTTGTCTCGCTTCATGGCCTTATCTCGGAAGAGGGCTATCTCGGAAATGACAAGACCACGCTGGTTTTCGGGTAGATCAGATTCTTGCAGGTCGCGCAGATGGGGTGGAACGGCAGCTTGTGCCTCATTTAGGGCGGCATTGCCACTGGCTCTTGCAGCAGCAGCCGACTGGTCAATGATGGAGGAGATAAGAGTTTCGGCGGTCATATCCGCAGCATCGTCTTGCTGAAAGGTTGAGGTAAGTAATGCGGAGGCGATGAGTACAGAAAAAATCATGAACTCACATCGGTTCTAATTCTTTGTGACTCATACATTTGCAGATAAGCTTTAGTTTTATCATCTGCTCTCACCTGGCCGAGTGGTAGCACAAAGAGGATGAAGTGAGCTCCGGGAGGGACAACTGGGTGCACTCACCACCAAACTCTTATTGGGAGCACCCGGCTCGACGGCGGGAATGGTCTTCCCATGAAGAAGTGTCAATGCGCGCTGGACAGAATCTGGCTCCTCGAATTCCGCAAAGCCAAAACCTTGAGGCTTGCCATTTGGATTCGTCAATCGCTTGAAACTTTGAAGAGGACCACAGGCCTAAAGAAGGTCACCACTGAATCCCCCCATCCATTCAAAGCATTCATTGAAGCCTTTTCGACTCACAGAAAGTAAGGAATTCATAAAATCGTCCGTAACGCCAGCAGATATACCTCCAACGAACAAAGTCGTGAGTTTTTCTGTTGAAGGCGGTACGCCTGGTTGGGGATACCCATACATAACATTTGAAGGCGGAAGAGATCCAATGGCGGGCCCTGCCCATACGAGGACATTGGGGGCCTCAAGCCTAATCCTAAGCGGTTTGGAGGACCTTGCATGACGGGCAGAAGTGCTGAAGAGTCTACGGCCACGTGACTCCCGACGATCTGACTTATACTAGCGGAATTGGCCGAATCGACCGGCTGGCATTTTTGCCTGAACTGCCTCCCTGTTCCTCAAACAGCCATTTCTATTTCTATGTGCAATGGCACTTGTTTGTTATTCGATTGACAATACACACAAGTGGCCCACGTCGATCCCCACTGGAATCTTGAATCAGATCGGCAAGACTTGGGGCAGGTTAAGTACTAGCGTCTAGGAAAATCTTAGAGGGCCGAGGCGGGGATCCTGCCTAGCCGTACTCCATGCGTTGGATATACATCTCATCTATCCTGTGAATCTATATAATTCATATGATGCAGCGAATACAATATGTACTCAGTCACTGAGGTTCAAGTGTTCATTGGCGCATCGTTTGCTTACATAAACTGAGCTACGTCCAGCATCGACTAATTGGCGCTAGCCGCACATGCTGCACCAGTTTGACGGTCCAATGAGGCAATTCACAACGCTGTAGTTGGAGGAAGAACAACCCAACCCCTCGAGTCCTTGCACCTCTCTCAGGTGGTTAAAAAGTGAACATAAAAAATAAAATACAAAATACAAAATACAAAATGAAGGCGAGTGGCAGTGTCACCGGCAAATTCCGGTAAACTGTGCAGTCGACTTTCAGCCTAAGTCAAAATGGCGAGTACAAACATTCCCTGCCGCCTCCAGACCCTCCAAAGCTAATGATTCGTACGGACGTTCGCATCTTTCTTAGCCCAAGGAGATTCATAGCCCGAAAACTTTCGTTCAGCTGACTCGCTCTGCTGGCGCCGAATGTGAGTCCTTGTGGTTCACTATCCGTGCATTCTTCCTAATCTGTATTCCCATTTCCATTCTGCTTCTTCACTCGGGCTGGACGCAATAGCTGTTCGGATAAAGAGGATTTCTAGCCACGGGAAGACAATCGTAAAGTTCAAGCTTCGGACCAAACAGTACTTGTACACGATCTGTGTTAAGGATGCGAAGAACGTGGAGAGACTCCGGCAAAGTCTGCCACCAAGTGCGCATCCAACCCACTGTGTTACCGTCATATAGATTTCATTTTTTCTCATTTTTAGGTCTCCCCGTAACCGACTTGCCATCATCGTCCGGGTCTGCCTAATTGCCCCTCTCATTCTCACCTGTCTCTTTCGCCTGACTCTTGACTTATCTGCAACGGTTGGCAATTCGAGCATTAAGACACACTATGGTACTATGCAGTATGACCCAAGCCGGCACTTAATTGTGACATAATGTCTATCAATGAAGCTGAAATCCCTCTGCTCTGTACGAGAAGTAGCGATGTACCTGTCGCATGAGTCATTGCAATGGGATTCATTCAAAAAGAATAGGATTTTACATCTCGCTCCAAGGAGACGGTACAAAAACCACAAGCAATATTCATCCTGTGAATGTCATGATACACGAAGGCTAGAGCAAACCAGTGCACTTCAGAGCCAAGCTAAACCGGGAGCAAAAACTTCGCAAAAAAAAAAAAAAAGATCGAGCAGCGAGGAAAGTATTTCGAAGCCTATGAAGGATCATGTCCGAGCGCAACAGCCGTTCTTCGATGCATCTAGAGGCCAACTGCGCGCTCTTGCATGACACTGAGGTTCCCTTTCTGTTCTGGGCTAGCCAGGCGCTTCGCGGGACGATCTGCGGAGGTCAATTTGGACGACCTCCGAATACAGTGTTTTGGTGGTGTCGAAGATGGCTTGAGGGAAGATGTCGTAGTAGTGACAATGAGGACAGGTTTGGAGCTAACACGTTTAATACTGCTGGTGGGTTTACTGGGGCTCGAAGTAGATGAAGAACTAGGGTTCCTGTTCCTTGCTGTTTTATCGAAGGTGATAACAGGGGTCCGGGGAATGTATAGCTCTTGCTTCTATAGACATCTGGGACGTAAATCCCAGGTCCGTTCCGCTCATAGCCGCCAGGAAACTGGGCACCTTTGGTAGAGGTGACATCCACCAAATTAGGGGCGTCACTCCCGCCCGTGATGCGGATCTGAGAGCAGGAAGGATAGAACTGCGCGCCGTCCCTCCTATTCGCAAAGTGTAGCGCTACAATCTCATTGCGAATGATATAATTCCCATTTGGGATCCCTTTAGGGATCTTCGTGGTGTAACTTGCACCATTTTCGATGTCCTCCTGGTACCACACCATGCTATTGGGTTTCCGGCCAGTTTGGGAGATCTTGTAAAATGTAGCTTTGCTAGGATCAAAAGACTTGCAATCGCCGTCGCACTTGGCGAGGTAGGTCAAGATCGGACCCGTTTTGTGACCCCATTTTCCTTGGCCGCTTACCCAATGGAAGGTGATGTCCGATCCAGCAGTGACATGGACGGTAAGAAATGCAGTGTTAATCTTGGCACCGATCCCACACGTCATGGAAGGTGAGGCAACATCAGTGATGGGGTTAACGGTCGTAATCTGTTGGGATAATGATTTAATATCTAGGTGTCAGGATGGTGAATGAAAGCAAATGTTATGCTTACCTGCCTGATGGGCGTATTTGTCGTGCCCTTCCCGTAGGGGCGATTTCCAGGGTAGGTCTTGCCACCCACGGTGATCGCTGTTGAAACGAGATGTAATTAGCCCCAGAACGGCAATAACAAACGCCCAGCAAGCTCGGCCGAATGGCTTGACGTACACTCGACGTATCCGTGACCAAGCGCGGAGGAAAATAAAGAAAATACGAGAAGAATATTGAAAAGCGAAGGCTTCATTGTGCAAAGCGATGTTTGCAAGTAAAGGAGATCGATGACAAAAGTGAAAGTGGTTGCAAAGAATAGGGAGTGTATGTTGCAGGTAGCAAGAATGTCGCCAGACAAGGCGAAAGAGCAGAAAAGAGTGTGGAAACGTTGGTCGTGAGGAGCACTGGTCCATGCTCATGAGTCCCTTTTATCTGATTCTTTGTCGTCCCCGCCAAGCACTCACATTACATTATGTAAGCCAAGAGGTGACGGAGAAAAGATCGTTGCAGTTGAACAGGGAGTCTGAAAGTGGCGCCGGTCAAGGCAAGAGACCAGAAAGGATGCACAGTAGACTTTATCATGGGGGGTTGGACCACTTCTTGAGTGAGTTCCTTTGTCTTGTTGTCTCCGCCAAGCCAGCCGCCACTGTATTACGTAAGCAAGGGTACAACTGCAGCTGAGGTAAGCCATACAAGCCAACCTCGCGCAAGCAAAAGCCCCACATATGGTCACGGGTGAACCCAATGCCCTCAGAGCTCAGGCCATCAGTGCACCAGACATAAATGACTGTCGATAGCTCGCAGGAATCGAAGGGAAAAAGCCAAAGGTACTGTTGAAGGATGGAGGGGAAGCGCCATGATACCCAAATGACTTCCCATACGGTCATTACCATCTCACACGTGTTCACAACATTGTAGTCAACCAAGGCGAAGCCGCAACTGTAGGGAGGAGCAACGGCTGTTATTGGATTGGTGCCGCTGCGTGGCAAGTGCTACTGCACAGAAGTGCTAAAATAGTGCCAGTCTGCTGAGTTTTAGACCTCACAGGTTTGGAGAACGCAGGTTCGTGAAGCGTCAGTACGTCTTACCATGATTCTCAGGATTGGAAGTTGAACCGATGACTGAATCACCAGAATTATGCACGCTCATGCAAACACCTCATGCACTTACTTGCAGAGGATTACGGAATGACCCGTGTCGTCGTTAAAATTCCTAAGCTAGAAAAAGCCGGAAAACCAAATTCCCGGCCAGCAAAAGTGGATGACGGGAACCAAAAAGTTACAAATGGGAGGGAGTCCGGGAGACCTGTCAAGCTGTTAAGAGAGTAGAGTGCGCAAGACCGGGTAGGGCTGGGAAAGAGAGAGCAGCCCCGGGAAAGGGGCTGGGACGAGGCAGAAGTAAAAGTGAAGGCCATACCGAAGGCACGGCCGCAATGCGCATAAAACTGGATCTCTTCGATGCGAGATGGCTTCGGGAGAGGTTCGAATGTTTGTCGATATAGTAATACCACCATTATTCACAGAAATGTAGCGTCTAACGGACGAAATGCGCACCAAGCCACCACCCGCAGGCTCGATCAATAGATACAACCAATCCACCAGCATTGGACTCCCGAATCAAGTGTGGTGTGTATTGTTATGCAGGTCTCCCAAAATCACACAGTGTCTCGTTCCTTTATTTTCGCTGGTGTGGCCGGTGCCGAGGGATGCCGAAGGCCAGTAGGAATAAAGGGAGTTATCTAAATAAACTCTCTTCCTGGTTGCATGCACATGTTCATCCATCATAATTTTGCAGTTTGCCCTTCTTGTTCGATCTACTTCGACCTGCCCCACGCGAATAATTTTATGAATCACGTCTCCGACATGCACGCATTCTATCGGACGGGTCCTCCGACAGGCAGGATTCCAGCTCTTGTCCTCCAGGGCCTGGAGCGAAACTGACCGCAGCCAAAAAAGCACCTAGTCACGCCCACCAGCCTCAAGCATAGTGATGGATGGAAAATCGTATTTCATGACAAAGTACGTTTCTGTGCCAGTCCGCAAATGCTGTACAATCTTGAAGTAAAGATGTATTGAAGCCTAATTAACGGGACCACAAGTGAGGGCTCGGGTGGAATTCTGGCCGGGAGAGCTGCTGGGTAGCGGTTGCATGCCCTCAAGCGGATTGAGATAGAGGGTGACAAGGGCTCGCAAGGCCGTATAATTATCGACCAACGCCTTGTCATCAAAAGAGAGCTTTCTAAAAGACCATAACAAGATTCTTGGAAATGTACTGTATGAATGAAATCCCTATGGCTCTGGAACGCCAAATTGAGCAGCTGTGGTCGGCGCACAGCTGGTAGACCTCGAGGTCGCGCGGACTACTGCAGTATGCCTAGGTGGCAGATGAGTAGGAGCCATCATGCTCTACAGATTTGTCATAGAGGCTGGAGTCCTGCCTACCCTCATGCAGTGCTGGGTTGGCATTACAAAGGCAGGTTGAACGAACAGGTAGCAGAGGCCTTCATGAATATATTAGAGGCCTCTGGCTCGCGTATGATGGGTCTAGTTTGCATAAATAAAGTAAATTTTCAGCAAGGGCTACGTGTTTCGAGCAAAGAGGCATTCCGCGTGGCCGCCGTTATGGTAACTCGGTGCCGAGCATTCCACGTGCGCGAACTTCAACAAGTTGCAACTGCTCGCCTCTACACGCTATCCGTCCCTTACTGCGTCTAAACCACATACAATAGTATATTCCGGGATCGGTGAAGTGCAATGTCCGACAGTCTGGCGGATATTCAGGGGAAAAAACCGAAGGTCCTATTGGCAGACGGAGAGGAGAGAGAAGTGAGCAGCCAAACGAGGCAAGTTCTCTAATCCTTACACACTTGATGTGAACAATGAGGCGGAGGCTGACTGGGGTTCTTAAGTTCAAGCAAGTACAAGGTTAAGAGGACGGGAGACCATTATTACTGCACATGTCCAGTAAGAGGTCACTTACTCGACCCTCCTCCCTCTGCTCATGTGGGCTTTAATTTAGGCTTGGCGAATGCAGGTAGATTTACGCCATTTATGTATTTTTCTGGGATTTACTCGTCCACTCGTGTGTTAGAGTTCATCACCAGTGAGTCCAATTGGTTTCCGTGTCTTATTCACATATACCCAGCGTGTCAACGTAGATCGACGCTAGGTCATGTAAACACTTAAAATCTTTGCTCGGTGAGGAATACGAAAATGCTCGAGTGGAATGGAAAAATCCTGGGGCTTCGAAGTCAAAAGGCACTGCTAAGAAAGGTGGTAAAGCGGCAACTTCGAAAGCTGCTAAGGCGTCAACTTCAAAGAAGCGGAAAAATGACCAGGAAGATGCCTCGGGCGAAGGTGACCAGCCTTCGAGAAAGAGGTCAAAGGGTCCCAATGAAAGGGAAAGTGAGGCGATAGGCGAGGAGGACGCCAACGATGAAGACGATGAGGACGATGAGGACGATTCAGCGAAGAAGAAACCAGACCTGCTTCTTGCGGTCAAGTAAGTTCAGAGCTAGAAAATGGATATAGGTAGCTTGCACTGACATGGAGACTGTGCAGATGGGATCTTGATGGACAGGATCCGGCTGGGTGGTAAGTGAGACTGCATAGGGTCATGTACTACCATAATTTACTAGGGATGGATAGGTGGGCGAGTGAGAAGCTTGACGGAGTCCGAGCTTACTATGATGGAAAGCGTCTTATCAGCCGACTTGGAAATCCATTTGCAGCACCGCAATGGTTCTTGGATGGTTTGTTTGGCATTTCCAGCCGTATCCCAACTCATTTTCACGCATTTACGGTAGAGCTGCCAAAGAATATAACCTTGGATGGGGAGGTTAGTCACCACAGTGCTCTCACATATTCATGGCTGATGGCACTGTATTGTGTATAGCTCTTTGCTGGGCGACGCAACTTCCAGGACGTTGTGTCGATTGTTAGAGCGGCGAACTCACCATCTTGGAAGGAGGTCAAATACCATATCTTCGATGTCCCTAGTGCGGGGAACGAGCCTTTTGAGCAACGTATGAGCATACTGAGCAAAACGTTCCTGGATGGTTCCGATACATCCGAAGAGGGGGCAAGATTTACTGGGAAATCTAAAGTCGACCACGTCATCGTTGAGCAACAGACGATCGTAAGGGATCGAGACCATGTGTTGGAAATGCTGAAAGGTGAGCTAATGTGGAGAGAGATAGAGGGAAAAAATGAGGGATAACCATTTTCGCTTTTCGCGGAGTAGAGGTGGAATCTCGTGGTGGAGAGGGGCTCATGTTGCGTGAACCCGGGTCATTATACGTGGGAACGCGATCCAACACGTTGCTCAAGGTCAAGGCATGTTGAGCATTTTTTTACTTCTCCTCTTTAGGATCGAGTCTAATTTGGCATCAGACCTTTTACGACGCGGAGGCAAGGGTGATAGGTTACACAAAGGGTAAGGGTAAGCATGCCGGCAAAACTGGCGCATTGCTGTGTGAGATGGCCTCTGGGAAGGTGACCATTTTTTTTTTCCATTTTTTCATGAAAGCGGCCCCGCTGACCCTACCCCGAATAGAAATTCAGCGTGGGGTCTGGATTGTCTGACAAGCAACGAGCCAATCCGCCATCGATTGGTTCTATCATTGTGTATCGCTTCCAGGAATTGACTCGTGATGGCGTACCCAGGTAGGACGCTGGTATCTACATGTTATCTGTGATTGATTGGCCTGCATAGATTCCCCACGTTTGCCGGCGAGTCTGCGGACAAGACGGAACCTAAAGATGTGGTCGTCAAAGCATAGAGGCACATATCTCCCGCTGGTTCTGAACAATTGATGCTCGGGTCTGCCCTGACTTATCGTGATCATCAAGAACCCAGCGGTCTTGGATCAACCCCTTTCTCGCCTATCATCTCTTGCCCCAATCATACGCGCCCTTGTTTGGTCGCACGACTCGTTGAAAATAAGTTTCTGCTCCTGATTCCCGTACTCCAAGTGTCATGCCAACCACGCCTTTGTGCTGGCTTTGGATAGTTAGAAAAAGGCATACCCACTTAACACAGTCATTCTAGTTTCTTCCCCACCACTTTAGGCGATATTCGTGCCGCTGAAGTCCGTCATCGAGCGCGCAATGTTAACCTCTTTGGGCACAATTATTGATGTGGCCCAAACCAAAAGTATTGACACGATCCTATCCCTTTAGGAGGGCTATTGGAAAGATTCTCGCTATGGTGGCTGGTACTGCTACTGTGTAGAATGACAAAAGGACCCAGATCTGGTCAACTGTGAATCAATTCAGCACAGATTTTTGTGATCATGACCTGACCGTCTCGAATTAAGCTGACCCAAACTCTGGTCCGATGCATGACAGAATAATCACGGATCACTTGCCTCGTGGAGGCCCCTATACTGTGTTATAAGCATGGCAGCTGCCAAAGTTTGGTATCCCATCTTCCGTGCCAGTTGTAAGAATGACTGACATGGCGCAAGCTACTTTGTTGCAACTGGCGCCAGAGGTCCTTTTGGAAATACTATCTCATCTTGACTGTGTCTCGCTCCTTCGATGCTGTGAGGTTTGGTGCACTCGCTTCGTACAAACGACATACGAGACAATAATCATCTGTTGCTAGACATGTCAACACCTTCGGAACCTCATTGAAAACTCGGGCCAGCTGCAGTATCACATTGCACTGTATCGAGCTTCGTATGAACGTTCTGCTGATCCAAGAGCTCTGGCACGCACAGGGATCGCACCAATCCTTGAGCACCTACGTTCACACATCAACCGATGGAACAGGCTCGATTGGTCCGAGTCCCATTTCCCTATTCCCTCCATCAGAGGCAACTGGGATTTCGCGAGCGGAGTCTTGACCATTTCGACGGGCCCAAACAGCCTGTGGACTTGCCAACTCCCTTCTTTGTCTCGTAATGACCAGTGCCGCAGCAAGGTCTTATGGACAGAATTCCCCGTTGAAGCCTTCACTACCGACCCTAACGCTGACTTGATTGTGTACTTTGAGTTGTAAGTCGAAACGATGAAAGAGAGTATTTTTTTGTCCTGATGGTCCACTGAAGGCACCGTTATGATGGCGTTGATTATAGCGCTCCAGGATCTGACCATCCCTACCGGGGCCGTCTCCATATTCGGTCTTTGGAATCCAACAGCCTAAACTCTTACTCAACCATATCATTATTGGAGACGGCGTTCCCAGTGTTCAGGGCTCAATACCAGTTAAGGATATTTGGCGACAAGCTTGGATTGTTATGCCAACATGGGGCGGGCTCGTGGCTGACTATCTGGTCATGGCGCTCTGGAATGATAGAGGCGGTCAGTTCCCTTCTCATCGCAGATCATTTTTAGACTGAGCCCCAGGTATAGCACGCTGCATTGGACGCCCCCATGGCTTCCTTCTGCTTTGTTACACCTTCCACATTACTGACAGCCTGCTACCTCCCGTGGGACGATGGTGCACAAGAGTATCAGGTGGGACTGCGTCTGTGTGGAATCCATAGTAACACAAGAGGACTTCGACCGATGGCCACGTTTCTGCTGCCACAACTTCATGCCGATATCTTAAGTGGCATCGTCATTCAACCTTCTCGTAGCCCAGACATGCGCAGCAAACCTTTTTTCCCCTCCTCCCGGTCCAGCTTGATCCAAATACTTTGGACAACAGAAGGGGAGGCCTCTTCTGATAGTGACGATTCCAGCAGTTCCGGTCCTATCGCTCGAAACTTTGACATATTCATGCACTCAGGGACGCTTCTTCACTTGGCATACGAATATGCGGGGCATGCGATGCCAATACCCTGGCACCATTGGGGACCAATGAGCACTCGACTGCAGGCGAATGCAAACAATGCACTTTCACTCAGACAGAAACGCTTCTTTTCGGGAAATAGATTCGTTCGGAGATACAGAAATATGCCATCCATTATTTCTGTCCTCGATTTTAGTCCAGGGAGATGGACTTGGGACGACAACTTAGGCCGTCGACGCAGCAGCGAGGGTCTTGTGCAGGGTGGTTCACAGATTATCGTCGATCGCAGCTCACCTACAGTAATCAGTTGTCCGGAGCTATTTCAAGATGATACCGTCATGAGTAGTCTTCCATACTCCCGGGTTCACCGTGACGTTGGGTTTCCACTTCGTGGGGACCTCGAGGATGTGATTATTTGTGATGATGAACGAATCATACTCATTGAAGTAAGTGGTCTACGATCAGAGTACTAATCCGCCTGATATTGACTGGTATAAAATGAAGTCATTTGCAGGTGCTAGTTCAGGCAGACTCGTTCTCCTGTCGATGTGACCTGCTTGGAACGTCGTTGCTCTCAATAAGGCCCAGTATGCGTGCCCCAAATCCCAGAAATGCAATTCAAATAGATTCCTTGATTTAACGCCTATATTCTGCAGTTCTGTAACCATCACTCATACAATTTCCCTTCCGAATTCGATGGGCGTTGGGGCCTGACAGTTGGGGGGTCCCTCAAACCGCCTTTGTACTTGCAAATTAATGACAACGCTAGTGATGTGTGATCGCGGCGCGTTGTTTTGCGCCAACATAAGGGGCTCTGATATCGAGGGCTCCGATTGGGCCGCAAAAGGCCAGGTATTACAATCAGTCCATTAACGAACTCGAAATGGACAAAGGCACATTTCAATTGGCCGCCCGGACATCCCGAAATTCAAAGCTTCACAGCATTGCTAATTTTTACAAATATTACTAGCAGATCTGCGAAAGAGAAATGAAAAATACAGAAGGAATAGTTTCTGACGAGGCTTCAGGCCCAAAGGACAACCGTATCATTCTTCGACAGACTTTGGAGGTGACCACCACATCCAAAATAGCGACTTGAGAATTAAGGATGGGCTCATCAAGTCTATCGCGGGTCGATATCCGCATAACACATCGTCCAATATTACAAAGGCCTTAGCATCCTATCAAGGATTGAACATAGGCATTCACCATATTCCTGCTACCGTCCAAGAAACAAATACTCACGTGGACCACAAAGTTCACAAGAGCTGCCCAATATTTCCTGAATCCAGCACCAAACTCCAACGTGTCCCCCGCCGACGGAACGGTCGTCTTGTAACCATAATCTAACATACGGGTCGTATCAAACATGCCCTTGTCGATGGGAAGAACACGCTTGAAATAAGTATGGGAGAAGCCCGATGGCAGCTCAGCCCGAGGCACGGTGGACTTTCCTAGCATTTTATACAACGTGGAATTTAGAATAGTGGCATTGCAGAGAAGTTTGGTAACGCCTTGTCCAAAGAACGGATTCACACCTACGGAAAACCCACATATCACAGACAGAATACAAACACATAGGAAAAGGATCTCACGCATTAGGGAATCGCCGACCGCAATAAAGTTGTTCGGGATCGATTTAAGAGCGTAATCGTTCCAAGAACAGCTGTTCTGTTGATTAACTCCGCCCATCAGTGAAACATAAGTTGACTAAATGTTCATACTAGATTGTAGTGGTCCCATTTAAGAGGTTCGTCCAGCAGATTTTCACCTTTACCAGCGACCTGGAGGGTGTTGAAAAACCATTCGTCTCTACTATGACACTCCTTAGGGAACGCTTTGGCATACGACTGCCAAGCTAATTCGACGTATTGAGCTATCGTCCGAGGGCACGTCTCGACATCCCATCCACCGTACAGGAGGAGTACTGATCGCGGAAAAACGACTCGTCTGAAAAAAATCTGAATCGGGGAAGAAGTAATTACTCACGTCGATCCCCATCGATTCTCTGGTATCCAAATAACTCTCGTCCAACCTTCTCGATCATGGGGGAAACTAATCCCACGATACCACAATGTTCCCATTCTCCAAAGTCCGGATGGCGTTTAGGAAGCGATCTTGATACGCTTTCTTGAGTTTCAGGAGACAGCCGAAAAGTGGTACTGTAGTATTTAGCTTTGGGATTGTATGACGCACGCTTGAAGGGGCCCCATGCCCCGGAAGCTGCAGGCAATAGTTTCATGCCAATGGAGGAGGAACCAGAGCAATCTGCAAGCAGTGCGCATGGTATAGTTGAAATTGTTTGTGGATCATCCGAAGTACGACGGAAAGAAACCGAGCAAACTGTCTTCTCGTCGGATGAAGCTTCCGCATCAATGACAACTCCTTGTATGACCTGGAGGTTTTCACCACAATATGCAATTGAGAGGTGGCGGCAAAGGTTCTCCATACTGGATGAGGTGGGTATCGGTTCAATTTACGCGAAGGAGTGACAGCACTCACGAAAATCGCGAGCCAGCAACGTGGTGTAACCTCTTCGCTTCCAAGTCACCAAGGTATGAATTTCCCATCCACCAGTGCCTGAACGGGGGAAGTAGATACACTTCGTGCTTAGCAGCCTCCTCATCAAAATTTGAGAATAGTCCGCGAAGAATGATCAATGATGTTGACAGAAAGCCATGGAAATGAGCGCGTTGTGAAGCGCGGCCATGAAGCGTGATATCAACTTCAGGCTCAATGATAACTATCTTCTCAAAGTAATCTACCAAAATTCGCGCCGAGATATATCCCGCTAGGCTAGGAACCGATCTCTCAGTTATACGCGTTTGCAGAGGGCAAGCGTCGCGGTGAATAATTGCTCACCTGCCTCCAGCAATCACAGCGGTCCCCGGGACCTTCTGAGCGCTGGGGGTCTTCCTTAGTAGTTCAAGGTCATTCAGCACGGTCGTCGTGTTAACGAAGTAGCTTCGAAGGACCATCCATGCCGCTCGATACACTAGATAGGGGACAATTATCGCCCAGAAAACTGCGGTAGTCATCCAGGCTCCGCGAAGATAGAGAACGGATATCCTGATGGAGGAAATGGGAAGAAGAACGTCTTATAGGTCGATAGGCGGTTGCTGATCCCCGCGATATGCTAAGACCCATTAGGGATATGCTAGTGAGACCCATTAGGAAGGGAACAATAGACATTCACTCTGCGCGAAGATTCTGTATTCGGCCAGGAAAGCCGGCTAGCTTGGACGCTATCTCGACCCATCAGTCTGCGGAACATGGTCGTGCAACACTTCGCAGGTCCTGACTCGGGTTTGCATTTAAAACATTCTTGGAGGCGGTAATTTGCTGTATGAAGCAGCCGATTGAACGCGCTATTCAATCAAGGAAGGATTGCTCGGGCCGGGCTTTCCAACTTTTTACATCGCCTCAAAGTCGTATAGCAAAAAGTTAAGAAAAGGGTCCGACGAGGATAGGGACGTTCTCCCTTCATGCATTGTGCGCGTTCTTTTTGAGCTTCAGTGTTGAGACGCTGATTTGTATCTTTGAGCCAAAGCCGATTACATATGATGCGTCCGACTGGGACTCGAACTGCGCGGATGCGGGGCGAGTCTAGTACTGTTGTCTCCTCTACTTAGTGCCAACTGTGCTAGTGTGGCAACCTTGCAGCCTCGAGAAAATATTCTCGGCGTGGAACGGCCGTCAAGAGTCAGGAGTCAAAGCCGAGCGCACACCTCGTGTGACCCTGCTTGCGGAGAGCCGCTCGTTAAAGCCAGTCCAGTCCGTCTTTTCGTCCGCCGAGGGTCTCGTTCATCACCAAATGATTAGGCACCCTACGTAGAACCTCCTTGAATCGTATGTCCTGAGCTTTTTGGAAGATACCCCCTTGCTCAGCGTCTCCCGGGAGAACTGAAGATTCCTTTATGTCGGGAATCAGCTATATACTGTGGAAATGTTACGGGATTGTCTGCACGGTCTCAGAATTGGGTTAAAGACTGGGGTATAAGTGGGTTCCATCGTCTGTTATCTAGGCATTGTCAGTTGCTACTGGCGTCTCCGAGCATTAAGTTGATTTCATGTGCGTTCTCTGGCGATTCAATGGAACATTGGAGATTTTCCTGGGGGGGGGGGGCGCATCCGGTTCGCAAATCGGAGTACTCTAGATGACTCTTGTCTACTACATGGACAAGAGTTCACCAACGATGATCTGCCATGTCTTCGACTTATGGAACTCTAACTTCGGATTCCTTCTCCCCGATGAGCGTTGGTTCCCCGGTACGCTTCAAGGACTGTAGTCTCTGGGGAGCATCAGATTCACATCTGAGGCGTCCCTTTCAATCTCGTTCAATTTTTTTTTAGAGAGCTTTCACAGGGGAATCGCGACGTCGCGCCCCCCTCCCCCCGTTGGACCGTAATTTTTGCGGAACGTTGTTCGGGAATGTGCACAGCATTGCCCGAGTCTCCGATCCACCTCATTCGAAAACCATTCCTTTTGGTGGCGGAACATGAGGAGGTTTGCAATTTTGACGAAGAAATGTGAAAGTCAGAATTCGATACAACCGACTGCTGGGGGTTATCGATAGAAATCTACCTTGCTCGAGAGTAGTCATGATTAACTGTGGCTATTGAATTCTAGAAGCTGGATTTGCAGAGTCATCGAGGCGAGGCTCTTTGCATGGGAGTCATTATCTACTGAACTAAACTTCAACGACTCAGTTGACGACGGGGAAAAGATCATCTCTTTTCTCACCGGACCTCCCGCAGTGCAGTGACTCAGGGTCGACCACTCCATGTTCAGCTCCCTAACACTTATAAAGTACCGCAGAACCCGCTACCATCGGGTGGGTGATGTATGTCCCCTTTGCGAGCACGTTCCAACATCACATCTGCTCGATCGGCAAAAAAAAAAAGCGATGACATTATACACGAATATACTGGATTCATCAGCAACAACCCCCCAACCATCACCAGTACATATAACCTCATGGGAGTAAAAGGATCCAATTGGAGAATTGAGTGGTAGCCGATGAAGGAGGATGTGAATGTGATAAAGCCCTGTTTGTGGGGACTGGATTAAAAAAAGGTAAAGGTCGAACGGAACATGAGTGCATGAGAAACAATCGACCGAGAACGGGCCCGGGCGGCGCCGGGCAACAGCAACAGGTATGTATATTCCCGATATCTGTAATACGTTCGTTTTTGGGTCAATGTGCGCGGGCCCGGTTCCTGGGAGTGTTGGGTTGATCTTCGTGTTGTCGACTTGATTTGCGCTATGGAAGCTTTGACCCCCACGATCCACATTGCCTGTAGGCTACATGTAGTCGCGTCGCAGAGGCTGGTACCCCCCACTACAAATTAAAGGGGACAGCGATGAAATCACAGCTACTTCATGGCTTTTATCGCGTCACGTCTGCAGAACCACGAGTAGTATCACATTCTCGATGCATGTTCAACCGCATGAATTATAACATTTACATTTCCAAAAGTCCAAAATTGAATTGATCATGCAAGCGATGCAACTTGAGCAAGAACGTTTCGTAAGGTAGCGAAAAGATGCCCTCGGAGGAACAAAATATGTGCAAGCAAATGTAATGAAAAACGAAAACGAAAAATTGTCCCCCCCAACCAAAAAGGGAAAAGAAGAGTGGGAGAAAAAAAGAATAAACATCTGGTCAGACAGTTGGCGATCATGGAGCAGCTTTGATGATATCCGCAGCTTTCTCCGCAATTCCATATATCGTACTCGACAAATGTGCGCTCACTTGAAGAGGAAGGACCGATGCATCAACGACACGAACGTTCTTCGTATCATACACCAATAAATGACCATCGACAACACCTGAGAAAAAAAAAAAAAAAAAAAAAAGCATTATTTTCCGTTTTAGGTCGATGAGGTAAAGTCGTGCCCATTCACGTACCTCCCAACGCTCGATCCATCATGGCACATGTGGCGATAGGATGGCTCACAGGCACGAACGTCTTCTTAATCCAACTCGACCACGCCGCATCCGACCCATGCTGGGCATCATCGGGTACGACGGCAAACCCAGGTGAAGATTCGCCTTGCGTCCACCCGCTGTCCGTGAATTACGTTAGTCTCGGGTTATTTAAACTATAAGAACGCAAAACAAACCTGAGAGGGAGAGTTTGGAAGAGTCGACGAACGAAGCGACCGATGGCAACTTGGACGCTCAAGTCAAAGTCGATGGCGAACCAATTGACGGTCGTCTGTGGCTTCACGAAAGGATTGTTTGACTTTGTACGTTCACGCACGTCAAAAAACACAATTCGTTGTATATGTGCAAGATGACGACGCACCGTAATCCTGACGTTACCACGGGAGAAGGGAAGCAATGGCCAGTTTACGGTTCCAACTTTATCAGGATATCCAGTATCGGAGAAAATCTCAGCAACAGGTGCTGTTGAGGTAAACATCGTGGGGATCAATTTTTTTTTACAGTAACGGTGATGTTCAAAAAATCGTACCGTTGTTGTTGATGATAAGGTTAGCCTGAATTTGGTAGATCTTCTGCAAAGCAGACGCAGAAAGAGCATTGCTAGCTTGAGAGGAAGCCCAAGCGGACAGGGACGATTTGATATGCGTAACCATCGTCTGAGCACTGCTCCCGAATAACTGGAAGAAGAGAAATGTGAGTGGTGCCGGCATTCCAATTCTATGTACTGATTACTTACTTGATAAATATTAGGGAAAGCAATGACGTCCGATGGTCCACTACCTCCCACGTTAAAGTTCGTTCCCCTGGCACCTTGAGCAGTTAGACTCTGCTCCTGTAAATTCTTCCCAACAGTAGGAAGGTTCACGACAGATTTGATCCCAAATTGCGATAACGTGGCCGGATCGCCTA
This sequence comes from Cantharellus anzutake, assembly GCF_015039405.1. Taxonomy (NCBI): domain Eukaryota; kingdom Fungi; phylum Basidiomycota; class Agaricomycetes; order Cantharellales; family Hydnaceae; genus Cantharellus; species Cantharellus anzutake. The sequence continues at coordinate 619,063 of NW_024066994.1, read as the reverse complement.
TACCGGAAAGCTGGAGGAAAGCAGGAGATCCGATAGCACCCGCAGCAACGATGACCTGTTTTCGAGCGCGTGCAGTGTACCTCGCTCCGTTGGACGTACCGAACTGTACACCCGTCGCGATACGAGGGAGGGATGCGGATGGGTTGAAGATGATCTTGGTGGCTTGTTGTCCAATCAGGACCGTCCATCCTTTCCGTTGGGTCTCGAAGGGGGTGAGGTACGAGGAGGCAGATGAGGAACGATGGTCGCCATCGGAGGGGTTTATCGACTATAAGATGAACACCAAGGCACGCATCAGCAACTTGTAACGGAAGAAAGATAATAACTGGCTTACATCAGGAGTGAACGCAACACAATTCGGTTGGCCCCCATTCAAATCCCTAGATTTTGGCACCCCTAGCTTGACTACGGTATTCGCAAATGCCTTCTGCTGGGGTCCACCATACATCTTCTGTGCAAAAGCAACGTTCACAGGGCCAGAAGTTCCATGATAGCTAGCAATATAATCCGCCCCTTTGGCCCGTTGAGCGGCAGAAGGAGGGTTGAACTTTTCTGCTTTACGCATGTAGGATGAAAGAGAGGCCCAATTCCAACCTAGATTAGCGGATTGGTCTGCGGGTGAAAGAAGTTGGGTTAGGGCATCGTATTGTGCTTGTGTTCCACGCGTCCAGGCAGCACCGTTGATGGATGAGCTGCCGCCCAAAGTCTTTCCCCTTATGTGATGCTCAGCGTTGGGCCTTGTAGTAGTAAACGTGAGGAGGGAACTCACGCCCGGATAGTCTTTCCACCATCAGCGGGGTAACTCCAGTCGAGAGAAGTGAAGAAGGCTTGTCCATATTTGTAAATGTCGAACACGCGAGGATCTTTTCGATCATCCTTTCCGGCTTCGATGACGAGGACGGTGACTGCTGGGTTTTGCGTGAGGCGTCCAGCAACCTAAAGACTCGGACGGCGCCGGAATGAGAACCAATTACATGTCAATAAACGGGTAAGCTCTCTCTCTCACCGTCAATCCCGCCAAACCGCCGCCAACGACAATATAGTCATATGTTTTGTTGGAAACGAGCTTTGGGTCAGAGACGACAACGGCGGCGCGTGCAAGTGACGCGAGATACAACGAAGCGACGAGGCTGAGAATGAGTCTGGCTGCTGCAGAAGGAACCACCATTTGGGAAGCGGGGAAGTGGGGGGATGGGGGTGTGTGTGTGCGTGTTTAAGAACGTCACTCAAAGAACACGTTCACCACGCGTTTAGACCTAATAAACGTTTACGAACGTCCTTGACGTAAAAGGAGAAAAAGCGGTGTTTCCGCGCGAGAGGTTCATTTAGCATTGACGCGGATGTCAACAGCCGGTGCCTGAATCTTCCTCATTTGAGCATTACCCGTACGTACATAATACCTAAACTAGCGCCCGTGATCGATTTATTTTCGTGCACTTGCTTGGCCTTCATAACTCGCCTATGACTCGCCCTCTGTTCCCTCGATGCATTCCGACTCCTCCTTGAGCGATTCAAAAGCCTAAACCGCCCTAGGCAGGATCCCAGCCTCTACTGCAGTACTGACACCCAGTTCTGCACAAGGAATACATACGTAACACGATGGGGTTATTTTTAGATCGACTGTCAACCTCATCCACTGCAGGTTTCTTGGGAATTCTTTGCTGTACCCGCTGTCAGCCTCACCGCATGCACGCCCGTCCAGTCATGCCGATCTAGCGGTTCCCTGCTCTCGCAGATCCTAGTCCGGCAATTCTACAAGTCGGTTGGTTCCCCACGCGGCTGTTTAGGTAAGGTGAAGGCCTTGTGACCTTCGGTTACTTACCACGAGGGGTTTCACTTCTATTTGCTTTTCGGCCTTTGCCTTTCGGTCGCTTCCGTTTGGTTTACCTCTCTCTTTGTCTGTGCGTTTATCTTCCTCAGCGTTACCCTCCTTCATCCCCTTCCCTGTGTATATTACCAGGTCGCCTCTATTCAAAAAGTCGTATGCTGCCTGTGATAATCATCACTCAACGTTTCTTCCAGATGGTCCATACATGGCGGTGTCACACAGTGACCGAACGTTCTTCGAAATCCTCTGGGATGGGAAAGTCGCGGCGATTAGTTGATAAATTCAGTCGGACAAATACCGTGATTCCAATGAATCTGCGTCTTGACCGATCTACTTATTCTACTCTAGACTTTGATCGATTCTTACTCCAACTGTAGGCTTTCCCCAGATCAATAATACCTTTCAACCCATAGGCTCCACATCATTTCGAGACCTAGGAACCAATGGATTTCACCGAGTTCCTTCATTTTGAACGCCTTCATCGTTAGAAATAAATCGTCATCATATATAGGAGTTTCTTTCCCTTCCCACGATAGACAAACATGCGTGGTCCGAGTCGCACCGCAGAAATCCAAGACTCTTCTCCAATTTCCAGACCAACACCATAATCGGGCACTTTAGAGGCTTCGCGAGCGTGGAACGAGAAGGCGAAGGAAGAGTTTGATTTCTTCGGTGTGATTCCGATTGCACTCTTTGTCTACCATTGGCAGGGGAACCAAACTCTGCATCATCGTGCTCGATGTCGACGACCTTTCTAACGATCCCAAACTTCTTAACCTCGAAAGTTTCAACTGATGAAGGTGTCCAAATTGAAGGATCCTGGTGGTTCTTAGGTCTTAAAATGACCACGGGTGCCCTGCCAGACTTGCATATTCTTACGCGGTTTGGTCTCGCTAACTCCTGTTCCACTTTGCATCTAACTTTAAACTCCCTCAACTCAACACTCCTGAAGTCAGCATCCATGACTATCAATCTTGAGTCGATAGCGTTATGTACGCGATGCTAGGCACACGTCCTGATATTGCATATTCGGCCATACTAAGTCAATATTCTGCTCACAAAGGAGCACCTCACCACCGTCAATCGTATATTTAGATGCTTCAATCATTCGCAAAGCTCCAAGTTAGTGTACATACAACAGCAACGATTGAGGTATCTAAATATGTGATTGATGGCGACGCGATGATGTGGATTCTCCCATCGTAAATACATTTCTCCTGAAGGAAGCCTCATTGTTCAGAGATACATTTATTTAAGGATGATGGAATGCACTGTGCATTCGTTCTCTGTGCTATCAGGCAGCCAGGTTCCCGACGACAGATCAGAATATCAGCAAGACCAGCTCCTTCGCGATTCTGGCTCAGGTCTTCATGCAGACGACACCGATGCATCATTCAAATCGTATTTACACTTCAGTCAAAGTCTAGCTTGTACCCGTTTTGATGCTCGGCAATGGATTTACTTTGGTGTGCAGGACTATCTGCCGATATATTTTGTCCGGTTGAACAGAACCACAAGAAGAGCCATTTGGAATGAATTGTTGAGGCTGGCGACGGGGAAGCGTAGACTTTGCGAAGATAGCAGATTCCTGGTGCTTGGGCACCTAATTATGTGCCTAAAAATAAGTATAGGTGACATGATTGATGACCGCAAATGCTTTCGGCCTGTTGTTATGAAATCCTGTAAGTTCGACTTCCATGATTAGTCTGGGTCCTATTGCTCTCAGCAGAGCCTTAGGTCGTTGTGTGTTACACCAAGACCCATCTTTGGCAAAATGAGAGAGTGGGTCTGTTGGACATGAGCTTGCACAGAAGCGGCCAAGTTAACCGGCGGCGGGTTTCGCCGTCGATTTGTTCCATGAATGCGATTACAGAACCGACGACGGCGTGAAGCCGGAAGCTACTATGAAGCTTCACTTTTTTTCCGTACCTGAGCGTCACTAGATTTGGCCTTGACATTTGAGTAGTTAATCAGTCTTGTAGGCGAAGCCACCGACTCAGTATTTGTGAAATCCCCATCTATCAAAGCTGTTGCTAGTTGGTAGCGATCAGCCCCACTCTGGCCAAGAGTTGGGTAAGGAGCTAGTGTCGGTGTACTGCATGAAATGATCGGCGAGTGCCTCTAGACCCCATCAGGTTTGGATCGTTTGCGCCTTATAGCTGCATTGATGTGCTCGGAGAAGCAAGGTGAGAGAATCTGGGGCAAGGGATATTTAATTCAACGGTTGAGATTATTCTTTCCGCCAGTTCGTGCTGTTGAAGCACCAGCTCAGCAGGCTACGGCTCGATTGGGACGGCGGTTAATTCTTAAGATAATATTCTCTAGGTAGTACTCCAAGCCTTGGGTGCTACCGGCCCTCAATCTCTCGAATTAGCCAACTGGCACAACAGTCGTCTATCCCTCGCATCATTGCATTTTTTTTTTTGCCAGTCCCCGCCGCCGCCGTTCTAGACCCAGGAACCCCCCTAGCCGCACACTGCAGGTTCCCCGCGCGATTACCCCCAGATCATGGCCCAAGCCGCTGGTGGAGTCGTCTTAATCCGACCATCATATCGATCCATCAATTATGGGGCGTGTTGACAGAACTAGTGCCTTTCGTCGGTTAGACGACGCCGTCTTCGATGTGTACAAGGAAGCTACATAGAAAGCCAGATGGACTACCCGAATTCGACCGTAAGAACCTGTTACTGTATTCATTGTGGTCGAGCTGACCCTACACGTGTGCTTCTATCTAGCCATACGACTTGCCATTTGCCTCAGATGCAGGGCCGTCAGCTCCCAGCTTCATTAATTTATGATCGGATTCCGAAATTATCTATGACGTTGTTCCATTCGAAATGATATAGCTACCCTTGAGGCATTTGTGGATCCGAACGGTCGCACGTACCCATTTCTTGATCCTAACAGGAGTTATCAACGCGAGTCACGCACGCGTTTAGCCTTGTGCGGCAGCTCTGGTATTTCGCGGCAATTTTCTCGGTGCTAGTACGTTCATAGAGAAACAATACACCGATGTATCCCATCCATACTAAATCTCTAACCTGCAGCGAGTGGTTTGGCGACGTCATCTTTACAGGATCCTCGCGAATCACTGATAATAAAGCCATAAGGACTACACAAAAGCTGACAAAGGGAAGACAGACTAATGTGGGAGTACATTGATAATACGAAGAGGGTTGTACCGGCCGAAACCAAGGAGAATAAAGAAAGCGATTCGGAACGCGACGAAGATAGAATAAAATAAGTAGGATAGAAGTCAAAGAAACAGAGTAAACCCAAGGAAGCAGCTGAAGAAAAAAGAGAAGAGCTGCGAATGAAAGGACCCAAGTGTCGACACGTGGGTTGTTGCATTTTGGACTTCGTCAGGATTACGTCGAACTCTCGAACGACAACTCCCATGTCCCGGTATCCACATTTTCATCGCCCAGTGGGAGCATATTTGAGTCCTTGATCTGTAACGTAATCGGTGCGCCTTCCGTAGAAGATGAAGAAATTAATGAAGGGGTCGGGCTCGAGCATTGGTTTAATGACCAGAAAGGATACGTGAAGCTGTTGGGGGAGTCTGCTGATTGTTCCCCACCAAACTCCGATGCTAACGGAGCTGAAGCGAGGGAGGAAGGGATTGTGGATGTCTGAAGCGTCAAAGAGTTCTGTTTTTTGCGTAGATGCACAGTGAGCGATTTCGTCTCCATGTTGATCATCTCATTCACCGAATCGGAGGCATCGGGCGCCGGGCGAAAGTGCAGATCGAATACGTACGAGTCCCTAACAGATGAAGTGGTTTCCTCCACGCGTTTCACGATCGAGACCTCGACCTTATTCGACCCGAACTCGGTACCGAAGTTTGACGACAAAGTAGATGGTGACGATGGCAGTATAGGGGAGTGGATGGATGTGGGGAATGGAGGTGAAACTTCCAACCCAGAGGCATAGTCCAAATCCGGACTATCAAGTGAGCTGTAACCGTACGACCTGGGAAATAGCGGGGAGGATCCCACAACATCGTCCAAGCCCCATTCACTCTTCACCTTGCTACCGCTAGTAACATCTGCTGCGCCTTGGGAAGGAGTCAGTGGGGAATTCGGCGGCTTGCCGAGTAAAGTATCCATGGAGAAATCAAAGGGCGCTGATGGGGCGATGCCCGAGGGTGCAGAGGGTGCAGCAAAAGAGAAAGCAGATGGCGCGAAGCCTGTGCCGCGTGCAACCCGCGCGCGCGCGGCACCAGAGGGCCCAGAAGAAAGAAAGGAGAGCGACATCATGAGGACCTAGCAACGAAAACCATCACGGGAAATGTATCCATGTGAAATGGATAGAGAATTTTGATGTCAGAAGGGGCAATATTGCACATGGAGATGCATGTGACGAGGATTGTGTGAAAATTTATTGGGTAGCAACAGTCAAGGAGTTTCGCAGAAGATGTAGATCAGCGACTTGGACACTACTTGGATGCCTGAGATGAAGAACTCACCATGAACGCGACGCTACCGTGGGATTTATCTTTATCCTTCGTCATCCCGCCTGAACAGGTGACAGCACTGGACGAAGAAACTGAAGAAGTATCATCGTCGTCGTCCGATTCGACCCCAGGGGGCGGGGGGATAGAAGCCAACGAAACCGCACTCGGTGACGCTGTTAAACTCTTAGTGAATGACGGTCTCGGGGGTGAAGTAGAATCCAGCAATGCCTCTTGCAGCTCCCGGATTCGTTGTTGGAGCGCTTGTTCCCTCGCTGCGGACTCTCGTAGCTGGGCACGAAGAGCTTCGTTTTCAGAGGTGTCCCGTAGTTGGGGCGGGGCATTTTGTCGGAGCCTGGCATTTTCTGCTTCAAGAGCTTTGACTCGTCTAGGGGAGAGATCGGAGACCATCAGTACGAGGAAGAAAGAGGGATCTGAATGACTTCAGAAAGGGAGTTCTAATCGACGGGAACAGATAGTAATGTATAGAATGCAGGGTGAGAATGGCCCATTCAGTTGAGGCACAAAAGTGTGGAGAAAAAAGGCAATGAAATAGAATTTGCGGTGTCGGCGAGGATAGAAATATACTCACCCCTCCATAGCTTCGAATTCCTCCCTTTTGCGCTGACGGGATAGAAAAGCCGCGGCCCTATTTTTCACGAGACGGGCTTCGCGTTTGTTAAGTCCAGTGACATCTGGTGGTACCCAGTCCTTTGTACTGATGGGTCCAGATGGTGCGGCCCGTGATCTTTTCGGGGGCGGAGGCGTAGAGCTGCTCGCCGAACCGCCACAGTGTTGGGTTGATGTTGATGGACAATCTGAACCGCGTTTTTTGGATTGAATTTCGTGATGCTGTGCAGAATTTTGTTGTTGAGTAGGTGGAGGGTGCTGGGCATGGAACGAGAGGGAATCAGGCTGGACCACCGAACCCGATGAAACAGTAGGAGTCTGGAGGGAGAAAGAGGGCGGTAAGATGTGCGACATTGGCATGCAGTGCTGCTGCGGCGCTAGCTGTTGCTGTTGCGGCATAAAGTGGGAGAACATCGAGCCATGACTGGATGGCGAAAGGGGGACCTGGTAGTCCACCTCCTGCTCTGATGGTGGGGGCGAGAGATAAGAGGAGAGGTGGGTAACGACAGGAGAGGAAGTCATGTAAGGTGTCTGCATGTCCATTGGTTCGGGTGAATCCAGACGAATGTAGGAAAGTAGAAGCGAGGGTGAGAGGGGACGCATCTCCAGCAACTCAGGCTTGAGGTCACTTTTAAAGAATACAAGAGACGAGAAGGCAGAGCTCAAAACTAAAGTCGAGAAGATGGATGATATTCGACCAGGAAGGTCACGTGCACTAGTTGAGATAATTAAATTTAAATATTCGATCTTGCAATATTAATACAACATGACTGGGCATCAATTGTTGAGGGTGGAAAGTTGTCTGATGAGGATCGCTATTACCATGGTTTTTTTATGTTAGGTTCATTTGTATTACTACCTGAATAATTACTTAGTGATCTAGTCAACCATTCCGACGACTCTCCATCCCCGGAACAACCGTAAAAATATTCAGGTTTTAATCTGACCTTGGTGCAGACAGTCGTATCGCTAAAATGTCAAGCAACTTCGTCCTGCTTCGTCGTTCTAATCTCGCTCGCCTATGCTTTCTACACACCAAATCAACAGATGGAGGCTTAATTTCCACGTCTTGCCCAAACCACTTGCTAATCGAGGGATCCCATGTCACAAATTCGATGAGTGTATGGTTCAGGGCTCTCCGATCAGAATGATACCTCTCGCGCTCTTGTGCATAAATTCTTCTAAAAAAAAGAAAAGCAAAGGAAAATCCGCTCACGTGATAAACTGTCCGGAAGCCAAATTTGGACACGAAACTCTCCCCCTCGTCCAACTTTGGGCCGTTCTCCAGTGCTTCTCTATCAGCTGGACGCGTTCATTTGACCAGTTTGAGCCCTCCTCCACCCGATAAGTATCGTATGCTTCGATCTGGAAAATCCTTGCCGAATCCCGCTTCGTTTTACACCCGTTTTTGCCTTTCCGGCCGTTCACTCCGCCGTCAGCTCTCCTGTTCCCCGACATGCTTCGCTGATAAGGAAGAACTGCTCGCAGATGGCTTCGATAAAGAGCTACCTGATAAACCCTCAATTGTGCTAGAACAACTCCATGTTGACACTAACTTCGAATTGACACCACCAATGAAACCCTCGCCAGAGCCATCGATTCCTGTTCCTTCTGTTGCCGAGCCATCCAAGTACCACGCGTCCATCCTTGTGGACGACAAAGTTAGGACGTTATCTAATCTTCTAGCTATCATCCATGAAACTGAGAAGCGCTATGGGCATATTTTTGAGTACCGGTGTCCGACAGTGAGTATGCGCTTTATTTTAGCATTGCTCCACAATTTCGCTGGCTTAGGACAATGTTTCCGGACACCATGATTCTCTCCCGAATTTTCGCGCCTCAGAGCGAGTCTCAATCCTTTCTTTTCCATGCAGTATTTTGTGATTTTATCGCATATAGTCATTCACATGGTTCATACGCACTCACCCAGGATACCTAGGACTTTGATTCGACCCGCTTTGGCTTCCGTATCTTCCTCCGGTTTCGTGATGCAAGCTCTATCGAGAGGCTCGGTCCTAAATCTCTGACTGGGTATCATGTCCATGTCCCCCATAGAACCAACACAGCACACAAGCCAGAAGGCGAAGGATTGGCCGACTTATTGGGTTTTGCTCAGTCTCGCATGCCTGAGAAAGAGAATCGGGGAGAAGTGTCTGCGATCCCTGTTGACTCGGACGTGTTGCAGGGAAAATCTGTGCAGCGAACGACTGCCCCTGACGTCGATCCAAGCCTGAACACAAACAAGGATCTGTTGTTTGTTCGAATACAAGCCATGGATGAATGTACGTTCAATTGCCTCACATTTCTGGAATACGTGAGCTGACGAGTTTCGCCCCCTTCATGCTAACCTTTTCCCCCCCATTTCTGAAATATTTATGGGGCTTTCCTGCTTCCATTCCATCCCTCCCCGTTGCTTTTCCAAATGCTGTGAAATGCCTGTCCCGCTTATCTCTTCGGCTTCCAACTTGCGGCCTGTGGTCTCATGCCTCCTAAATGTGGCCAACGGGCTCATGAACGGGATATCGTTCCTTGCTTCGGATGATTAACACTTCATCGCTTATTCTTTAATGATTCTACCGTCGGTCGAATCTGATCCGCGGTGCAATGATTCCCCCTCTGGCTCGTTCATTCCTCGGATCTGTCTTCGTGCCACCCTCATCATGCCTACCTTTCCACCATCACGGTGTTTCTTCCTCTCTTCGACTGGCAGCTCAAAAGACCCAATTCGCACGTGCACGTCCTCACGAGGACAGGCTCCGGGTACGGCATATGGCCATGCTTTTCAGCGGTTTCCAAGGCTTTGCTGCTGAGCCCACTCCGACAATGACGAATGCTCAAAAGCATTGGACATGGTGTGCGCGAAATCTTGGCGTAAAACCATACCCTGTCCCTTCGAGGGGATCCAGAGTAGATCGTGTCACCCCGAAACCAGGAAGGCAGGTACAGAAAGCGGGAGAGCGAGGTCGGAGAAGCAGTGCCTCGAGTGCCAGCGACGTTATTAGAGGAGCGGAACCCATCTTAACAGAACCTTTACTTACTCTGGAGAGTTTGAAGAGCACGACACCGTTGGGGGATCCCTTGAGCGCTGCAGAACTAGAGAAAGAGAATGCATTGAAGAAGGTGGCTCTGAGACACGCGATGGCTCAGGCTCCGTCGCTTGAGCCGCAGAAAGGAAAGGGGGAGAAGAAAGAGAAGAACGAGAAAGATGAGAAGGTCATGGATGAGGATACAACAGAAACGAAAAGAGTGCAGTTGGTGAATACTCTGAATCAGACGATACAGCAGGGTGGAGGTCTGGCGAAAGCGTATTACAGGCGGCAGAAGCAGGCGCTCGGGGTATGATGGTGCTCACATCTCTTCGGTATTGGCCCGCCTGACGGACGATTTCCTTTCAATAGAGATCAAAGTAGACTGGACATTTCGGCTCCGAATCTGAGCAAACCTTGACAGTCGATAGCAGTGACAGGAAGCAATTCAATCTTCTATTAAAATAATCTGCGAGCCTCAGTCAGCTCTGTCACTACTACAAATGTACAATTGTGTATGTTTGCTTCCCACGCATGGTAGTGGGACTTTGCGTCAATCATGATGAGTTGACAAAGAAAGTCGTGATGTTCTTGCCTCCGAGTTGAGTTTTGACCTTGCGAGTGGGCGAAGGAATCGTATTGTTCTTCTGCAATTATTCAACGTCATGTTCATCCACGTCGTAAACGTACCGTTCGCATGAACAATAAGTTTGCCCACCAATTTGTTACATTCCAATGGCGAGTACTTTCGAATGGAATAACTTGGTGAGTTCAAAATGGGTGTCGATCCGTTGGGATATATGAATAAATATAATCTAGGGGTGATGACGATGCTGGCAGATACCTTCAACTGCCGATCTTGTGCTGATGCCTTGTCGGTTTCATGTAGAAACATCAACACCCATTTTTTGACCGTGTTTATTGCCGCAATGCGTGTCTTTGTGTCGAAAAGATCGAACCCCTGGTTTCCCGAAAAATTGAACATCGGGCCTGGATGTGTCATCAGCTGAAGCAGAATATTGAGAGAGCGCAACATACTGAGGCTTGGCGCATTAGTCAGTGAACACGCTGAGGCAGCTAGCTCGAGTAAGTGTAGGAGCCAGAAGTCGCGTGTTGATCCCTGACATCGCCAGTCGGCAGGGACTCGAAATCCGATAAACACCAGTCCTCAGATTTCTGGCTGCCTTGCACGCCGTCTTCATCATACCACTCCTCATCCTAGCACAGCGAGGCTTGATGGCGAGCCGGAGTCAGAGCACCGGGTTGTAATGTGCTTGCCACAATGATGATACCATTTTGGACACCGTATCCATGCCTATTGGCATATGACGCAGCGTGCCACCTTACAAATTAGCGGCGGAATTGGGGCTGACGTAATAGCTTCGCAAGCCCTCGGCCATTGCCGTGCGAAAATCTTCAAGCTTTTCTTTCCACCAAGTTCTTCCTTCCCTCCACACATTTTTGCATACTCAACCGTGACAATGTTTGCAGCTGTTCGTGGTTTACGCACTGCGTCTCTTAGGGCTGGGCAATATGCTGTATGTGTTATGTGCTTCAATTGATTGCTTGTTGTAAGCTATATATGCTGACTTCAACCTGCGATCCCTTTACGCTGATTTCTGGCTCGAATGCTCATTTTTCGAAACTCTGGCTCTGGATGGTCTTTAAACAACCGGATATAAACTAGAACGTCCCCCGCTCATGCATTGCACGTAACATGAACACCAAGGTCAGCGGACCTGTGGTCGGTATTGACCTCGGCACGACCAACTCTTGCGTAGCTGTCATGGAGGGCAAAGTGGCACGTGTGATTGAGAACTCGGAAGGCGCCCGTACAACACCTTCTGTTGTTGCATTTACTAAGCATGGTGAACGTCTTGTTGGATTACCTGCTAAGCGCCAGAGCGTTGTAAACCCAGTCGGAACGGTGTTTGGATTCAAGCGATTAATTGGGAGACAGTTTAATGACAGGGAGGTACAGAAGGACATCGCTCATTGGTGAGTGCGTGTTTCAGTTTTGGAGTGTGTAACTGACTTAAATTTGGCGTCCCTAGGCCATTCAAGGTCATGGCCCGTGCGGATGGTCGGCCAGAAGTCGTCATCGAGTCAGATTCTTCGAAACGCTTTGTTAGTTACTGAATTTTAATTTGGTTTCGAAGTTCTCACGATCATTCTTAGTCTGCCGAGGAGCTGTCAGCCATGGTTCTCGGAAAGATGAAGCAGACTGCCGAGCAATACGTCAGCAAGAATGTTAAGCATGCTGGTGTGTTCGGCACAGCTATGACTCGGTCCATTTTTCACGCCTTTTTGCCACAGTTGTTACGGTTCCTGCATACTTCAATGATGCCCAGAGGCAAGCGACCAAAGACGCTGGGTCGATTTCTGGCCTCGATGTTCTCCGTGTTATTAACGAACCTACCGCCGCTGCACTTGCCTACGGCTTGGATAAGAATGATTCGGGTGTCATTGCAGTGTACGACCTGGGTGGCGGTACCTTCGATATTTCTATCTTAGAGATGCAGAAGGGCGTATTCGAGGTCAAGTCCACCAATGGTGATACTCACCTTGGTGGTGAAGACTTCGATGTTGTTCTTGTCGAACACGTCCTCAAGGAGTTCAAGAAGACCGAGGGCATTGATCTGTCGAACGACCGCATGGCCATCCAGCGTATACGCGAGGCAGCTGAGAAGGCAAAGATTGAGTTAAGCTCAACAACACAAACCGAGATTAATCTACCCTTCATCACTGCCGACGCAACTGGACCTAAACACATCAACCTAAAGATGCTCCGCAGCCAATTCGAATCGCTAGTGGGTCCATTACTGGAGCGGACTGTTGGTCCATGCCAGAAGGCATTGAAGGATGCCAATGTTAAGGCCGGCGATGTCCATGAGGTCATCCTTGTTGGTGGCATGACACGCATGCCAAAGGTCATCGAGACCGTCAAGTCCCTGTTTGGACGAGAGCCCTCCAAGGGCGTGAATCCGGATGAAGCCGTCGCTATCGGCGCTGCTATTCAAGGCGGCGTCCTCGCTGGAAATGTCACAGATATTCTGCTTCTAGATGTCACTCCCCTTTCTCTCGGTATTGAGACTCTTGGTGGCATAATGACCAAGCTCATCGCTAGGAATACGACCATTCCTACCAAGAAGAGCCAAGTCTTCTCGACTGCTGCTGATGGGCAGACTGCGATTGAAGTTAAGATCTACCAGGGTGAGCGTGAGCTCGTGAGAGATAACAAGCTCCTCGGGAACTTCAACCTCGTCGGCATCCCACCGGCACCAAAGGGCGTTCCTCAAATTGAGATTACTTTTGACATTGACGCCGGTGAGTGGCCTTGGACTTTTTGTAATCCTTTTGCATCTAACAACGCAACTTTCAAGACGGTATCGTGCACGTCACCGCCAAGGACAAGGCCACTAACAAGGATCAGTCCATGACCATTGCCTCCTCTTCTGGATTGAGCGAAAAGGATATTGAGCGCATGATCGAGGAGTCTGAGAAGTTCGCGGAGTCTGACAAGGAGCGTCGCAACGTCATCGAAGAGGCCAACAAGGCTGACTCAGTATGTGCTGATACCGAGAAAGGTAATTCCTCACGTTTTTGTCCTAAAACGGTCGGCTGACCAGAGGTGCAGCAATGAACGAGTTCAAGGATCAGCTCGATTCTGCCGAGCAGGAGAAAGTGACCAAGCTCGTCGCCGAACTTCGTGAGTTAGCTGCCAAGGGCCAGGCTGCCGACCCCTCTGTTACCGCTGCCCAGATCAAAGAGGCCATCAGCAACACTCAGCAAGCATCCCTCGGTCTCTTCCAAAAGGTTTACGAGAAACGCAATGCTGAGAACAATGCCAACCAATCCTCCGAGTCCACAGAGACTAAGGAAGGCGAGGAGGAAAAGAAGAATTAATTCCCTTCATTATTTTCCCAGCCATGTTCGCTACTTTTCGCAGCGCTCGACATTCACCTGCAGCCACATTCGGATAGCCTTAAAAGTAATCCTATCTTACCGTATTCACCCTCAACTTGCGCATTATTTAGTCACTTAACCTTTACAGCATTCATCAATCTTTTCTGTTTTTACTTGCTATGCCTATGTTGTCATTTAGAAACTCCTACTTTGCTGTCATCCCCACTCAATTGTTTCGATTCCGCACCCAGGCGGAAGTTGAAATGCATATCATTGCACCTGAAAACTTAGTTGTTCATTTGGTTCGAGTAAATGTCCAAAGATCGGACCATGGATCGATATTGCACGTACGTTCAGACATTCGACTCCTCTAGTACCCCTAGCTTGTGTTTTGAAGTATGTATGTATATATACATACGTTAAGGTACATATCTAGGACGGGGTTGGGGCATTGATTAATTCAAGGCACACAGCAAACCTTTAATTGTCTGGATTAGTGTTGTGCATGTGCCTCAAGGCCGCCCACAACTTCGAATCGTTTGGCAGGACAACTTTCAAGCCTTTCACGAGAACACAACCCTGAATCAGTGACCCGCTGTACTGATGACATATATATATAGTTTGACACTGCTACTTAGTCTAATAATTCACTTTGACTTCAGCTAGCTCCCTCGCCTGGGATGGAGAGGCCCCCGAAACGTCAGGCTAGCCTTGCCAGTCCAACTCCTGGAAAATATACCGCATTTTTAGATCACTGATTTGCGCAAATTACGTGGTATATATGCTTGAAGCCTATCAGACTTGCACAGTCACGTCCGCGAAGCAACGATGATTGAGTATGAATCTAGAAGTATTGTTGGGGTGAGCCCGAACAATGTTGAGTCATTTTGGGTTCTTAGTGTTGCATCATGTAGTGAGTTAGGTGAACTAGCGAAAAAAGTCAGAAGGACAACGAGTTTCAGAGGAACCACAGGCGGCAATTGAGAAGTATGTGCGGAAGAGTAACTGTAAGCAGGTTACTAGCCTAGAATAACTGGAAGGTGGAGGGCACACGCATTGTTAGAGCATTTTGTGAGGGTGACTGCCCACGTCGGCCAGCTCTCATGATCCTCCATTTTTATACTACACTGCAAAGTCATTATCCACTTCTGGGGAAAATCATGAATGACGACACTCCAGCCATGCTGAAGGATGATTTCGCATGTAATCGTTGGCCCAACCGCATTATGTTTCATGATCTGGGTTGACCGGGGCACTTCTGACTCAGCAAGAGCGAATTTGGCAAACCGCAGAATTATTGCCCCACCACCAGAATCTCATGCGTGAGACATCAGCAGGAACATGTTTCTTCCCTGTGCCCGTGCGACCGCCAGGTAGAGATACCAAGTAACGTCCCTGAGTCAATAATGCAGAGGGCCTGTGCTTGAATGGCCTACTTGCCCGAATGTCTACATACGATGTAACCGCAGGCGCCCAGCCCTGTTCAATTCTACCGACCCGTTTGTGAATCACGGATTTTGCAGTGATGCCGTGCTCAAGTCAGAGCAAAAAGGGAACTCGCTTTGGCCGGAGTATAAGCCGGTAGTCCACACCGTCCATACTGAGTTTCGCATTGCCGCTAAGCTGTTATGTATACCGGATCATTACCCAAAGGAGCGACGGAAGAATGGCGGTCGGGTACCATAGCATATACCCAACTATCCGGAAGAATATTACTGATTGTATTGGGAAGTGTATCACAGCGCATCCTCGAACCCCCGATCTACAAAGGCGGCTGCAGCAGCGCCATCGAGATCTGTCGCCCGCATAGCATTGTGATCAGTATCATCAAAGTACACATGGGTATTCAGATGATCCTCTGGAACAGGTTCCGGACGGACGATTCTCTGACCTTTGCTCTGCTTCTGCATCTGTAGCACTGCAAGCTGCTCCTTCATTCCTCTTAACATGATGCTGATTTCCTCGATTTGCCTGCTTAGGGCCTGCTGGTTCCGTGCGAGCTTACGATTCGTGAGGTGCGGACGGCGATCCACTGTAGATAAAGGCCGATTTGGCGACGGGAGTGGGGTAGCTACAGGGGAAGGGGGGTATGCATGCCGCGGAGACTTATTTACACGACGAGAAGCCTGTCTTGGTGACTGCATACGTTGGCGAGAAGAGGAGGGTTCCGCAGGATCGTTGAGCAAGTCTTCACGAGACCCTCGGCGTGATTCTGGAGAGTGAACTGGAGAGTGACGCCTCGATTGGTTAGTACTCTGATGTTGGGGGTCGTGGGCATCAAGAAATGCTGTTAGGGAATTAGCCCGCTCCCTTTTACTTTGTTGCAGCTGCCAACGAACCTGAGTCAGGCCCTTCCTTTAGAGGGTAAAAAACGACTCACCCTGCCCCCCGGGCCGCCATTGCTTCCCATACTGCAGAAAATTGCCGACCCAGGACGAAAGACGGCAACGCAATCAGCAGCAGCCCAAAGAGGAGCAATGGAATGGTAAAGAAGCGGCCGAGGATTGTTCTCGGGATGATCTCGCCGAATCCCACGGTTGTTATCGCTGGGCACAAAGTGAGCACACAATTCTCCATTCTGAGGCAAAATCTAGTAACGGAAAAGTCGCAGAAATACTTACTGACAAGGACGAACCATGCTGCTCCTGGTATGCTCTCAAATTGAGTTGGGTTGCCGTCTGAATCCACGAAAGTGTCGAGGGACGCATCCCACGAGCCTCTCTCAGCAAAGTATCTGTGATAGGTATGCTTCCAGAGTGATCACGGCAATGGGACAGAATTTGTACTCACAGAAGGGTGCTAAACACGATCAAAACCATCAGAACGAAGAAGCCAAGCGCTAGAAGAGCGTCCTTGCTCCTTTTCATGCTCAAATACATAACTTCTATCGTCCTAAATTAGATCGTTATAGTAGGCGGTTCTGGGAATGCTATCGTCAGCAGAAGACTTACAACAGGATGGTGTTGCTGTATCTGAATGGCCTAAAGACGCGGAGTAGTCGCGACGTACGCAGAATGGAGAAGCGGAAGAACTCATTCTGTCGTCAATGCAGGTGGAGACCATGGGAAAACCATAAGGTCAAACGAACATCATTGATAACCAGGCGAACATACCGTATCAGCTTGGAGGGCAATCTCGATGTAATAAGGCAGTATAGCAAGCAGATCAATAACAGAGAAAAACGAAGTCATCCACTTCCATAGGCTTGATTGTGTTTCCGAGTGCGCAAAGGCACGACAGAGATATTCTACGGTGAAGCAAACAACGAGTGCTGTTTCCAAACCAAACCAAACCAGACTTGGCGTCGAGTGAAAAGGGGGGAGTGTCTCAAGTACGGTAATAACAGCAGAAAGGACGATAAGGGATGTAGTGAAGACATGCACGACGAACGCTGCCGTTGAAGATGTGGGATCCTCCATGAGGTCGTATATAGTGTGTTTGAGTCTGTGCCTTGGTTAAGCGCTCTGGTGCAATAGCCACAAAAGGACTAACGGAGAATGCAGCTCATCAGGATTATCAAGATTTTGCCCTGTGTTGGCAAACAGTCGACTGCGCAATGCGCTTGCATGATTGGGATTGAATGCCAAACGCCTCTCTGCATCCGAAAAGTACCTTCCCTCTTCCTCGCCTCCGTATGGCTCTTCATCAGATGCCTCGCGCGATTCCGGGGTTGTGAAGTCATCTACGGCCCGCCGTGGTGTGATTGGAACGAGAGGTATAGACATCGCGCTGGAGCTCAAATGCGGTTCCCAAGTACACGTGAACAAACGTTCTCACGCGAACCTGCCAAAACAAGATGAACTTAATTAAAGTTGGCATTTGGCCCCGAACCCTTCCGCACGCTCAAACAATGTACCACGAGAGGGAGAATTTTGAATCGTTCCACGAACACGTTATCAGTTTATGCGAAAGTCAGAAATACAGGAAGATGGAAAGATTCGTGGATAGTTGAGCTTCTATAATGCAAACAACGGGTCAACATGGTGGGCCGGCGATTCACTTAGTAGTAATAATGATCTCGAATTTCCTCCCGTCAGCACCTTCTCCTATCTTTGCATGTACCTTGCCCTTGGAGGTCGTCAATTGGACATAATCGATCCCCTCTCCAATCTTCTCGACGTTGTAGCCGTCCGGATACTTCTTTTCCTCGTCGACGAGGATGTCGAATTCATCTCCAGCCTTGCCAAGAAGAGCAAGACGATACTTTTTCGCATCCTCGTGACTGTAAGACTCGATACGTACAGTGGACTTAATGTCCAATTGTTCGATGTGTGGAATTATTCCCTCCTTCTGACACCAGTCGATGGCGTTAGGGACGCTCAGAGGAGTGTCCTGAACCACAGATGCTACTATGGCAGTTGGGATGCTTCCATTGGGATTCACTGAAACACGGAACCAAGGTGTGAGAATGGATGCCGCTCTACCGCGCTTTCCTTCTCATCACTTTCTTACCGTGAACGATGTACGTGATTTCAGAGCCATCTCCTTTTGGTTTGATTGACCATCCAGCCAAGTGGAGTGTCCCACGCGTGCGTCCCTCCACAGGCCCAGTTTCTCCATCGTCAGGAACGGAGCCCTGCGCAACGTAGATACTTCCATCCTCCTCAAAAATTGTGTCACTGACGCCAACAAAGTCTCGGGGTTGGACGAGGAAGGAACCCCTGTTTCAGGATAGTCAGTGAAGAAACCGAGTCTGGCGCTCTGAAGAGAGCCATTGGGTGTTATCTCCCTTACTTCTGAATGGTGTAGAATTTGTAGGCACGTCGGGAGTAACGCTTCAGGGCGTATCCAGCCTCGAATCGAGGGTCCCAGTGTTGGCGAGCACCAGTATGAGTGACAATCGAATAGAATTGATATGGCTTCACGCCTTCAATTGTGCCCTTTCCACGGACCACTGGAATGGCCGACCCATCAATTGCTGTTTTCTTCTCCATGACAGCTCCATTCTTAGTTCCTATATCGGGAATGAGCCATTGGTGTGCACGTGTCGCAGCGTCGAGTAATACACGTTCACAATGCTGATATTATAAGATGGCGCAGACGCTCACCAATCAGCTGCCATCCCTCTGTGGAATCAAATTCCGCCTTCAGATTCTCAAGGATCCTCTCTGTGATGTCCGTGTAAGGATTAGGCTGAAAGTATCCGTTGTCAGCTGGGTCGTTGGGTACTTCCATGGGGAGCTTCTTGTCTTCTAACGATATACAGGGTATTGCTGATTCGATAACGAAGGATCGGATTCTGTGCAGGTAGGTAAGTAAGCCATCCTCAATTTATACCTCTGTCCGTGCCAATGGGCACATACTAGGTCAGGGGCGCGGGGAGCACTCGTAGTGTACTCGTCAGGCTATGCTTGCCCTGGTTCCGTGCCCGGAGCTTCCTGTGATCCTATCAGCGGTGCACATTGCATAATATTAATCCGTTTAACCAGCGGAACTTTAAGGACCCCTCCATCAACCGGGGGTGTCTTCTTCCCTAATGAGCATTGCACCTAACTTCTTTCTACCACCGCACACATTAAACCATGGCACACATTTTTTCCACCGATACTCCCTCTTCTTTTGGCCGCCGTGGATACATCATCTTGATTGTATAACCATTGCCGCTAGCTTTCTCTCCCCCGCCTGTCTCATTGACAACATATACCCTTTATACTTTATGAGGAAAATGAGGCAATAGCAAAAGACTTGATGTCTATCAACCACCTGAAAAAACTACCTAGATGGCAATGTTTTTACGGGAAAGTCACTAGTCACTAGATGTGCGGGGAAAAGAAAGGCTTTGAGATACGAAAGAATGGTCCCAAAGAACCGTGACGGGGCTTGAGGTGGAAATAACCGCCGGAAAGATCCAGGTCAACGACTCCACTCTCTCCGCCTCTTACGGATCAATGACGGCTAACGGAAGGAGCTCCAGAAAAGCAACCCCAGCTCACTCAATTGTCATCGTGGGGTATCCGGGAATGCGACCAATCGAAGGACAAATACGATAGATAAACAAGCAATCTTACCATCACTCGAGTGGTTTTCAAGCAGCAGGCAGCATCGCTACGCTAGGAGGAGTTCTTGGGGATTACTTGGGGACGTCGGAGCGGTGTTGCGATTGTTCATGCACAAGGGACCTGCCAAGGGCTGTGACTCCAGGAGGCTGGTATCCCATGGAAAAGTGCAATCAGTACCTCCCATATCGCTAGCGGGACGTGCATTCTGGGTGATAATGGGGGTTCATGCCGAATCTCGCTTCATGGTTTGGTCGATACACCGGCCTCGGACCACTCTATCTTCTTTGCCTTACTATCTCACCAATGTGGTAAGCAATCGCTGGGAGGTTCCCTCCACAAAGATAGACCGCCTGCCTACCCATCCCACAAGGACAGGATGTCCATTTTTACCGAGGGCCGGGATCAGCTAGACGCATCATTCCTGACGTCCCAGATCTAGGTGCATATATAAAAAAGCTCTATGATTCTTAATTTCCCTTGATTGCGATGTTCAATCCTGCCCAGTTGCGCACCATCGGGTCTCCGACACATGCTGAGAACAAGGAATGCCAATGCGGCGCAGAGACACAGACCAGACGCCACATCTTAACAGCATGCCCACTACTCAGGAAACACAGTCACCTCCTGGGCAACGTGGGAAGCTTGAGACAATGGCCGTACGAAAACTCATGGGCCAACCCAAGGGTATCACCGAACTGGCGAAATTTCTGAAGGCGTCCCGCGCGGCGGACAAACGTATGAACACCCGAGACGGACCCGATCCCGAACGGAATTCAGCAGGAGAGCGACAGGATGGAACGGGGGCATGGAGTAGAGAAGGATTATAATTTCCTCATCATAGTTAGATACAGACACCAAAACAGACACAGGACCCCGACGACACCGATCCCGAGGACCAGCTATACGACGCTACACACCAGTAACCCACCTTGTGACGGTCCCCTCATGTACTCTTCAGTGTACCCAAACGGGTTAGCCGCTCTCCCGCGTGATAACGAGGCGGCGGGGTAGATCCACCACCATGTCTCTGAATATATTGGCACATTTCCCTTCCCAAAAGTGAGTCCGATTAACAAACAAATCATTGCTTTCTTAGTGAATGTTGATGGATTTGAATGTGGGATATGCCTCTCCTCCGATAGACTTCATTCATATCGTTTGGGCCGAGATATGTTTGCGTTTTAGCAAACATAGCAAGGACCAAAGGAGATGGGTTATTGCAACCCGGGTCGGATTTAGCCCTCGATGACGAACCGAACGAGAAATATGTCTCTTTGCGAATGGACTTTGCCCCAGACTTTGCCCATATCATCGACATAGGAATATGTTAGGGGTATGCCTGGCACAGCTTGGGGCGAAGGGAAGCAGTCCCAGGGACTGTGAGAAATGTGGCTTGCGTCTCCTTGTCGCAATGTTCTACAACATGATTCTTGCAAGGGTCTAGTCTACCATCTCTGCACTTCGTATAATGAGCTGTGCGTATGGGCGCGGAAGTTGTGCGGAACTACTCCTATAGACAGCCTCGACTGTGCCTCTCTCACACTGGCAATGCTCAGCTCCAGTGGAGGAAACCCAGCCCGGGCAGTACCAAGGCCTGTTTTGCCTCTCTGACCTTGTGCACTACGTCGTTCTGGATAGCTGAGTCACACTGCTTCGAGCTAGTGTTTTTCGGCTTGTTGCAGACATGACTTCCGGAAACTCACGGAGTGAATACAAGATTGATCGATTGACTGCTTTATATATACGTTGTACGCCTCACGACGCTTTGCCCTCGTTCTGGCGACGGATCTCGTTATAAGTTATCAACACCTATTCCATATTTGCGGGCTCCTAAGTATCGACCATTGGATAGGCTTGTTCTCCTCTGATGATGCTATATCAGAGTTTCGGGGATTGGTTCCATTGGCCTCCAGTCCCCCCACTTGATCGGATTCTCTGCAACGGCATGCGAAGTGCCTTCGCTGTGCAGAGGCACTCTGAAGCGTCGCTGTAGGACCATCCTATAATTGATGATGTGGAATGCGATCAGATAGTGCAATGGTTTTGCAAGCTGACGTGTTTAGAAGCGCCGAGTTGCACAGCGTCCTAATGAGGTTTTTGGACAGTCGAATACTTCGTGTCACTCTACGGCACCCTTCAGTCCTCATCAAACATTCATTAGTTTCAGAAGTCATAAAACCCAACGTACTTATCATCCGTCATGGATACAACGAATCACAGGCACTGAGGGTGTTGTGCGTATGGTTGGAACTATAGTGACTTGTCCCAGCGTTTCCTGTCTGCCATCCTGGCCTGGGCCCATTTGGAATTCTCTCACCGTATAGATAATGAAGCGACAGCAGGCATCCCTACGGGGTTCGTAGCTTTGCATTCGTACTGAAAGGGTGTTAGCCTAAGCGTCTGTCACTTCGTGTACGAACTGCCATGGGCGTTAGCATGACTGCACTATGGTATATGCATCATTGAACATACCCCTGCTTCTGCACAGGTAATTAATAAACTGAAGGTCCGCGAGGCACAATCATACCATAGTGCATGATTCGTCTTCCATTCTTTCATAAATTTGGATATCATTGATGTGTTCGTCAAACTCGATCGGCGTTGGGTCCAAGAGAAATATAGTTGTGCCAGTAGTACTGCACGCGCGGTGAAATCTGGTTCATGGGACCCACAATAAGTTTGTGACCATTGTATCTCCGATCGTCCGTGCCATCACAGGTTCAATATTAGGGGCTCAACGACAGTAATTTTTCGGGACTTTGATTCATTCATGTCTCTGCTTGCCCCTTATTGCATATTGCAAGACGACTCACTGAACGCCCACTGCAGTATAACTGGCCGAGCTTCATGTTGAGCTCTTTGACCAATTCGACATGGCGATTCCTCTTGGGTTAACATTGTCATGATTATCGGTTCGGCCTTGCTGATCAACACCGTAATGATCAGGTCCACTGATATTCAGTTTGATCGTACTTTTCATATTTCCCGCGTCTGTCCTGTTGACCTAGAGAAGAACCACACAACGTTGTTCGGGGGTAAATACAATCGTTACGCCCGGGCAGGGGCCAGGCCGGAAAATGGTAGCTTGAACAAAGACCAGCCGGGAGCGTTCAGTTGGTTGTGATTGTCAATAAGTATTAATATCCTCAATTGATATACGTGGGTTAGTCAAATCAATGTTCATCGTTGACTCGCCTTAGCGGTTACCATTGCATGCAGACCGGCAACAGTTGCGCGCAACTGCTTATGTGGCATATCATCACCCTCGATGGAATTGCGAGGAATTAGTCGGAGCTGTCTGATTCACAACATCTGTGCTGCGGAAGGTGGTGTCAACAGGGAAGATGGTTCTTCGTTGGTTTAGCGGTCACGCTGGGAACAGTCCGCCACAGGGCCGAAAAAATGAAGGAGGGAGAACAACCAAGCTACAACCAAGCTACCACCTGGCTACAACCTTGGCTACAATAAGATGTGAGATTCAATTGAATATATTCTATGGGCAGGTGATCGTGTGGTTGGATTTGCATCCGGTAAGATAAGGGCGTGTTGTCTCGATGGATGCTGCGCGGGGTCGGAGATATCATTTCTTCAACCCTTTGCCTAATATCTTTTTCCCTCCTCTATCCCCCTCTTTAGTACATTCGTTCTCGTCAATCTCGTAGCCTTCGGAAGGCCCTCTGACCTTGAAGGTCCTGAACACTTTGCAGTCGATTGGCTTAAGGGTATTGGCAACTTCTCTCGTTTAAGCTGGAACGAAGAGTAACTGCACTGATCAAGCAGACTCATTCCTGCCACTACTGCAAATAAAACTGTCATTATCTTGAGCTTTAGCGTTCCTGTACAAATGTCTGCTGTCTTGGCTGCTTCTGCCAAACACACCACCCACCCCACCCACCCCATCCACGGTTGGACAAGCGAACGATATGGTTTACTAACTTATATCGTCCTCGCTTCATTTCTCGCTCTCCTTTCACTCTTCTCTTTTCCACGCGCCGTAGCAAGGTTCATGTCCGAACCATGGCCGTCCCGTCAAGGTTTTGTCCTCCGATTCTCAGCCCCCACAATCCGAGACCCTCTTGAACGAGCGCCAAGTTCTCGTCGCCCTTTCTCTCCGTACACCCAATACGGTACATCCGAGAAATCTCCCTCAGTGACCGACCTTGGTCGACTCGAAATGCATCACGTAGCGTATCCAAAACCCCGGGTAGTACCATGTCATTTCCCTTCTTGGAAAACAATTTTATATCCTTTGAGTCATTACACAAGTGCTATCGTACCACTTTTCGGTGGATACAGCATTACTCAGGGGATCGTGTTGGTGGGATATGCGACCTTAATCGGAATTGCAATGCTTATGCATTCTGACCCTGTTACTATACCCAACCGTGCCGGCTGGATCGCGTGAGTACCTTTTGGCTCTTTTTTGACCCGTTTACTGACTGCTGGTCGTTTGTTCATTTAGACTTTCTCAATTTCCCGTCGCTCTTGCTCTGGGTAGCAAGGCCTCGATCGTGGGTATGTTTGTTGGTCGGGGTTACGAGCGAGTGAGTCTCTCCTGTCGAGAACACGCTGACTGCGAATGCTGACGTGTTACCTGCACAGCTGAATTTCTTACACCGCTGGGTCGGTGTTCTCGTATTCATTGCCGTTCTCTTCCACTCCGTTGCATACCGTGGGTATCACAATTTCTTTTCCTACCAAATGTTCAGAACATTACCCTGATTCCCGCATTCTTTAGTTGTTATGTGGACCAAAGACGGTGAAGTCACCCAAATGGTGATCAGCACTGTGGGATACACTGGCCTCATCGCTCTTGGTGGTATCTGTTTTCTCTCTTTGGGCGCGATTCCTAGCTTCAGGAAGCGCTTTTATTCACTCTTTTTGAATATGCACTTGATCGGCCTCGTTATTGTTGTCGTGGCGGTAAGTTTGAAAAAATTTTTCGTCGTCCAGATATATCGTTTACCGATCAGTTTTTTTTCCTTGGCTTGTAGGTCCCATATCACGTACCAGTGTCTCTGCCTTATTCACTCGCTTGTATTGGAATTTATATCTTCGATGTGATTCTCCGTCTTACCAAGTCTCATTATATTGGCGCCACTCTCCACTATATCCCTGAACTTCATTCCGTCCGAGTCGCGATCCCCAACTTAAGGATGGGCTGGCGAGCAGGCCAACACATTCGGTTGATGATTCCATCTTTTTCCATGGGTTTGGCTCGCATGATAGAGACACATCCGTTTACGATTGCCAGTCCGAGCGACGACGACGAAGGGTTAGTCCTTTTAATTAAGGAGGCGGGCGACTGGACAAAGAGCCTTGGGGCATTGGCGAGGAACGGGATGAGTGCCAAGTTTTCCGAAGGAGGGTTGGGTTGCGGGCGAGTGGCGAATGTGGTAGTCCAGGGACCATTCGGTGGAGTTGGTCATACCGTATTTTCGTCCTACTCTGCTGCGCTCTTCGTCTGTGGCGGAAGTGGAATCTCGTTTGGGCTTGCAGCCGTTCAGGAAATGGCGCAGGATGCTTTTGATAGGTCCTCAAGGGCGAGACTGGTCGATCTCGTTTGGTCTGTTGGAGACCCGTCAACTATCGTCCCGCTTCTTCCTACGTTCAAGAAACTGATCGAACAGACGGGCGCGATCGCATCGTTCTCGTTACACATTCATATCCACTATACTCGCGCTTCTTCTTTCCAACCATCGTTTGACGTTCCGGAACGGATCAAAGTCGTGGGTGGGAGACCAGACTTACAAGACATGTTGTATGCAAGTATATCGTGCGCTTCTGCGTTGAAAACCCGAACTTTTGAAGGAGTCCACGGAGTTGTTATGGTTGTTTGTGGGCCGAAGGGGTTGGCGGAGAGTGCAAGGAAGGCGGAGAGAAAGGTCGGGCTTGCGGTGAGGAAGGCGGTGGGTGGGGTGGAACTTGTTGAGGAAGCATTCGGGATGTGAGAGGGGGGGGGGGGATTGATCGGTTTAGTCGTGAAATCTCTGGTAGATTAATTTTTTGCTTGCTCTACTTTTGTCGGTGAGAGCGATCTAGCTGTGGATGTATGTAAGTTGTTTACTATCAATCTTGTTTTTTGAAATAATGACAGGCTGGGTACCTGCACATCAAAACCCCGTGTGAAAGTTTGAAAGATACGGGATGAAGCCGGCGTACATGGTGGCGTGGCACTAATCCGGTGGCAGAACGGGCTGTCCCAGGGACCATCACTGTGGCTAGGTTAATGCCACTGGCCGCCACATCGCCGCCCCGCACAATGCACAGTATCCATGCAATACAGCCCTGCATGTTCGCTATCGATCAAAATCACGTCGAAAGAAGTTGACGACGGCCCTGCTAGTGTCGGTACACGATGCATTCTCGATCACGTCCCCACAGTACTAGGCAGGTGACCAGCCTCTCTTTGAGGGGAAGAGACGTCCCCCACCCTGTTCTAACACCTTAGCACCTGTTACTAATGCCACCTGGTGTACGGAGCATGTCAGGGATTATGAGCGACCATTCAAATGGCCACTCATGCCCGGCCTAGTCGATTAAATCCAAGAATTTCGCAAAACATTGCCTCCTATACTAGATTCTTTTATATTATACATTCTCTTCAAAAGTAGTGGCAAAAATAAGTTTTGGAGTCGGTGGCGCCTCCCAGTGCCCATGAAAAACTTATTCTTGCACACCTCCGCTTATCTCAGGCCTGACGGGATGATAGAGATGGCTCCTGTGCACAGTGAGACAGACATTCGTCCTTCAGTACATTCATGTCCTCTCAAGCGACTGCAGCCTGGGGATAGGGGCTTTGGAGTGAACAGAGTTTAGATCCTAGGGCCTTCAGTTCCTGAAGCTGGGGTAACGTATCATCCGGTTCATGAATGCATGACTGCGGAATTCGGTGGCTACACATCCCTGAATTTCCCGTGTAAGACCCAACCCAACCCCCCAGTTACAGAGACCGTTGGGCGAACATTGCTAACGGCTGGCCTCACGCCTCGGGGGGTTAGGGATACAGTCTTCCGGCATCTCGATCGCTCAGCTGTCAGAGAGGCAGGAGATCGACATCGACATCTCTAAGGCTGTCCTAACTGAAGATCCCATATATCAAGCTGATAGTCAGGGGAATTTCGCGACCAAAGAAATTATAACATCTAAATACCTCCGAATAATACCCAACGACTCCGTCTCCGAAGCTTAATTAAGCCACTTCATACTGGGACGCGTTGTGTTACAAGGCGCCTACACTTTGAGTCTACCAAGGCACATACAGGCTACTAGAATGGGGCATTCGCTTATGAAAATGCTCGTCGTGCGAATGACCGTTCCGAACCAGCTCCCGTCCATCGATCAGCGGGAGGCTGATGTCCTCATTCCACATTTCGACATTTTGTGCTTTGAAAATGTACTCTCATTCTTCGTCACCTGTCCTCACGCCCACATATATCGGTATAAATTATTATTGTCCTGGCTCAGAAATTATAGTACTCCACCACTGTCGCCTTCGAACTTGGAGAGAGAGATTAGAACGCTGAGGCCCTGGGCTGATGTCACAGGTGGTTAAGGACCGAAGGACCATTAGGCACCCTGTTGCGGACGTGGCGCCGCGCGGCGGCACCATACAACCGGCACAGCTTTACAGCACATGCAACTCCACGGTGTACTGCTCCCTCCTCATTTTTGCTTTTCTCGTACAGCGGCGCCACCAACGAAGGTGTATGTAAGTGGTGGATGTTTGCGGAGAGCACGATATGATCTAACTAATATCGATATCGTGCTGAGACTCAGTGATCGTCACCACTAACAACATTACTAGCTTTGAATCAAGGTGGAGAGCTTTCATGAGGACGTTATCAGAGCCCCGTGCACCTTTAATGACCGAGTGAAACACCCCGTCATAATGGTCGGCTTATTTCTTTCCGTTCTCCTTGAGGTTTGAATTGGGAGACACTGCCACCGGCAACGGCCTATTTAATGCGTCGTTGAAATGAAAAATTTCGCTCTCTTCACACAACATCGTTGAAGCAAAGGATCGCTTTCGCAGCGTCACCTACGGATGCGACCATTGTTCCATCATTTTAGACTGTGGGGAAAGTCCACGGAGATATCTCTTCTGGAGTTGGGACACCAGTCGGTACACGTGTTTTTTTTTTTTCACGCACTTCACCTCCAACGGTCCTCTTTCATTAAACCCGCTCGTTCTTGACGTCTGGCAAGCGTCCGCCTTTAGGCACAGCGGAAGTACGTCCTGATTATGAACGGGCCTTTGTGCTGGTTAGAAATGAGGACAAGGTGTGTGGGCACTTGTGTCGACTCGGGCGGGGCTCTAGCATTCGGCTTCGTATGCCTATTGGGCACAATCGTCGCTCGTTTCTATCACTTCCCGACCCAGCTTCTTACTGCTCGGCGTTGCTTATCCTCTCTCCCTGTCGTCCGCTTTGTGTGGCTCTGTCTCTCGGCATTCCCTCCCTAGCGGGATTCAGCTTTTGTGCCATTTAAGTGACTCTCCTCTGGTGACTTGCGTGGCTTGGCGAAGATATGAGCGAAGTTGTGGATTTCATTGAGGTTGGGTTCATGGGCCAATTGCTGGAAGCGTTTGTTTGATGTAGACGGGGAGATATAGGAGGCTGAGGAAAGGTGACGTCAGCTGCTTGTTATCCTCATCGTGTATAGACATGCGATCCTCGTCATTACTCTCTTGGACGTGACGTTGAACTAGACGGGGCTTATTCTTGCTTCAACGATGAGTCACAATTTTTTCCCTTCATGCTCTTCACATTTGTGAGTTGCATGCTGTACTTCCAAGGTCTTATCCATTATTTCTACCGGTAAGTGTCTTCCCGTTCTCGTTTAAGTCTGCTCAAGTATGATGTATATGAATTTATGTTCGAATTTCTTCAAGGAGTATTCCTAACGGGATGTGCTCCATAACTCTACCGTCGCTGATTTTTTTCAATTCCTCTTGCCTGCTGATATCTGATGAATTGTCAGTCCAGATGCGTGTGCGATTATGGTCAAGAGTTTTGGAACAGGATGAGTCGGAGCAGCCATTAGATTAGGACATTGTACAGTTGGAACGAAGCGTGTCTTTCGGTGATCGGGTTTAAACTCTACTTCCGTAAATAGCATGTGATTAAAACGATTCATATTGATACAACTCAGTAATTTCACATTGTGCCCACGTTCTTGGCACGTCCCAGGAGTGATTGAGTCTGACATCCCACGACAAGTAGGTCAACCGCGTTTCACACCCACAATCCCCTTCTCCCTCCTGAAGTACTCCGCGACCTCATCACTCAGCAGATCATCATCATCATGATTTCCGCTAACCTCCCTCGCTTTATCACCCTCCCTCAACTCAAACAGCTTCCTCAATTCCGCGATCTTACTCTCCCTATCCTTCTCCGGGTCATAATTCCTATGTCTTTTCAACACGACCCTTTCCCAAACGGACAAGTGTCTGGGATGAATCGCGACACCATGATATTCGTCCGCTCTCCCGGCTCGCACGTATTCCCAATATCTCTCTTGCTCTCGAAGGTCTAGGCCGGTTACGTCTGGAAGGAAGAGCCATGTGACAATTGCCCCTGCCAGGCCAAACCACGACACGACCCAGAATCGAGTGCGCGATCCGATGTAATTGTAAAGGATCGTTGGTGCCAGGGCGCCAAGTTTACCTGCCGCAGCCGAAAACCCGTGGGCCGTAGATCGGATCGAGGCTGGGTAGACTTCGGCGGCGACAAGGAAGGTAGTACAGTCTGAATTATTCGAACTTTAAACACGGGAAGCGCGGTGTAACAAACAAAGTGACTTACTTGGCCCGAACTGCTGGAAGAAACTGCTAAGGAAGTAGAGGGATTGGAACCAGTGAATGCCGGACCCACGCTTCGTGAGCTGATTATACATCCTAAAGTTGAAAGGCGGTTACCAGTGTCCAATGACAAACTTAGAGAAAAGATAGACTTACGCTGCAGGAATGACGAAACAAATAAAATCACCAAGGAATCCAAGTATTTGCATTTTGTTACGGCCAAATGGCTGCAGCCAAAATGCCAGCGTGGTGGCGCATGGCGAAGAAAAGTAGAATCAGTACCCACTCGCGCGAGGCATCATTCCTTTCCTCACCTTATAGTCGATCAGGAGTGCAGCGAAGTAATATCCAAACATTGCCACTCCCACATTAATCAAATTCCATAACCAACCGATGTTAATATTGTGCGTGTGGGGTACGATGACGGCAATAAAATTCGATTGAAAAATTTTATTGCCCTGGAAAATACATTATTGAGAAGGTTCAGAGCGTGAGTTTTGGGTGGAGAGGAAAGGAGGTTGGCTGTGAAAGGGCGAGAACTCACGTAGAACGCAAAGTCATTCGCTAGTGGAAAAAGAAAATTCAACATGAAAGTCGGTGTATAATTAAAAGAAAACCTACCAAACCATCCAAAAGCTGTCGCAAACAACCTCCCCCAGTAATGCGTTATGCACAACTTGAGTGAAATGATATCATACCCTCCCGTCCTCCCCGTCCTCTTTCTGCTCCTCATCAATTCTCCATTAGCCGCACCATATCCAACCTTATAGGCCCTCCAATAGGCCAAATACAGCGTAAAGGGCAATATCGCTGCAAAGCTAACTCTATATATATATTGAGCGCTCGTTTCAGTGTATGGAGGGCCAGCTTGTGAGTGGAACATTAGGAGTAGGAGGATAAGAATTGTTTGGTTGAAGAGTTGACCCCACCCTTGCATCAGGAAGGGTAGAACTACATTCCGACCACGGTGGAGTCTGTCACCGCTAGTGGCAGATGAAGAACCTTCCATGGTGCTGGTGGAGGTCATGGGATATTCACCGCCTACGCCGATACCTAGGCATTAGAAAAAGCATCCCATTAGCGGCCTGATGGAAACAATCAGTGGGGTCAGCTGACCATAGACAAACAACGACCACCCATACTGCATTTTTGCGAGAACAGATCATAGCTTGTTAGCGAGCGGGAACAACAATAACACCGAAGAGTGAACTAGCATGTGAAATTTGCTTACGGCAATTACCCATCCTTGCAGTGATGTTCCCCAAACGGAAATAAGCATGATTGTTCCGAGTGACATGATCAATGCATCCTGAACGAGGCCAAATTTACGCCCGATCCAATCTCCTTCGATCCCGACCTATCGTGATATGAATCACACCCAGAACCACCAAGAAAGAATTGGTCAGAACGGGCGGGGGGTTCACTGGAAGTTGGCACATACCAGAATTTGGCCGATAATGATGCCGATTATTTCAAGGTAACTGACAGCTTCAACCCATGTCTTCGTACATTGAGTCGGTTTTGACCCCCAACACTTCGGCCACACTCTAGCATTGTATTCCAACGAACCCTCAGCGAGCGACAGAATATACTTGTGGACTTCAAGGACTCACGCAGCAAACAATGGAGTCAAGTTTCCAATGGAGAAGAGCGTAAATCCTTCTACGAAAAGTCCCATTCCAGTAATAATGAACTTGTTCGAATATTGACGCCATGGTTCCAGTGGGTCATTGATAAACATCCTGCCGACGACGAAGAGTTCGCGTTTTGATTCTGACAGGAATTGGGAGGTAGTCCATTTGAACTAACGCGGCGCAATAAAGTTGGAAGACAAGTGAGGAAAGGAGAAAAAGCTGGACACCCCAAGGAAGTGAAGCAACACGCACGCGTTGCAACATCGGAAGATCACCCCAATAAACACCCTCGTCCGTATACGAATCGGGAGGGGTGATGATATCCTTCAAGCGATGCTGTTCAGCAGCAAGGTCTATCGCGCCCGTGCGATCACTTGAAGTACGAGAGCTAGCTAAGCCTGGATCGATATTTTCGTCTCTCTCTTGGGCGAGGTGACGGGGAATGGCTGTGGCCATGTTGTTGGCGTTCTCTCGCTCGGTTCGCCCAAGCTGAGAAGTGCGCACACGAACGGCGGCGACAGAGGAGAAAGGGGAGGGGATAAAGCCACTTCTCAGGAGGCAGAGGGGGCTTGAGATATTCCTTCAGAAGAATGGAGCCTCTATTTGAAGGTCGGACATCGATTCACTGATACCTTTAATGAATGATCACTACGCATGAATGTGACATCCGTAGATCGCCGCCTCGGCAAGCTAGGCACTGTCGCGGCTTCTCCCATTGGTCGTGGGGAATTTCATTCCGCCGACGCACGTTCCTTGTAAGTATGCACTTTAAAGGGATATAACTCCTGTGCACAACGCTGCACTTCCAGGTCCGAACGATTATGCGAGTACTCACGATGCCATTGGGTTACCGAGCCATCAGTTTACCCAGCAGCATTCGCAAGACAGCCGGAATTATGGGCGTTGGAACTATACGCACGATTTTCGCGCTTGTGGGAGTGCACTTCCGTTACGCGCAACATGGAGACGCAGTGCAGCTCCCGGATCGCTCCCTCCAATTTCGCTCCATGGTAGGATGACATCCCTAGTGCAGAAGATGTCCCGTTAATTCTCTAAGAAATCTCCTTTGGTTCGGAACCATTAGAGGCAGGAAGAAAGCGAGAAATCGCCACAACGTCCAAGATCGCGCGTTCGAGGGTACCCAGCTGTATTGCTGAATACAAAAATAACTCGTGGCTGTGGTGTGAGAATATGGGCAGGCCAAGCCCGCTTCGTGAGCAACTCTGTGCTACCTGCATGCAGTTGCTGAACAATAACCGTAGCGTTCATCGACAAGCAAGCTGTGGTACAATATAAAGCGACGCACCCACGGTGTATATATGTGTGAACTAGGGAACTGGGGCACTCAAACCCGAAGATCCATTTGTCATAATGATTGTAGGATACACGCCCGACAGACAGTCATCGACCGATGTGGTCGAAGTTTATGTGAGAATATTCATATTACCACACGCCTGACGGTGTACGAGCAGTAATTCCAACCCCTGCCGGCGAGTGCGTAGGGAGTAGAAAGTGACCGGAGTAGCTTGGCTTCTTAGACTTTCCGGCATGGACGCGGGAATTGTCGATAAGTTACTGTAGAATTGGCGAACCAAGAGCCGAACATCGTAGCTTTGGTTCCTATCGTTCGGGGCCACCCGAGCAGTCAGGGCCATAGTATGTGTCCATAATAACAGTGTTTATGAGATTGATGACAGAAATCAAAGTCTGACTTCTAAACTTGGAGTATAAAGTACTGATGAATCAGATGCGTGGGAGGAGGTATTGGATGTGAGTGGAGTAATGGACTTTATCGATAACGTGTATGTCTCGTTTTGGGGTAGTGAAGTGCGAGCCCCTGGCAGCAGTGAGTCGTCAAGTTAGCGTGCGTGGTTGCAGGGTTAGGCTCGAATCGGGCTATCCTGTACTGGGACGCGTCACAACCAGGGTGCCAAGCATGATCAATAGAGCATAATTCCCAAGTTCACCACTATCAATGCCCTGCAGAAGCACTGGATCCTGGACGGGTCTTCACACATACGAATACCGAACCCAGTCACCAGGACGTAAAGAGGTCGGATTCCTCGAGCACTTCTCAAGTCGTCACTACACACGTCTCTTGCAGGAGCAGCATTGCTTGATAGATCTTGGTTCAGGGTGCACGCACATGACACGCGACGCATGTGGGCTCAATATGCTAACACGTTCAAAACGTGGGCACCCTCGAATGTGCTGGCCATATTGTGCTTCAGCAGAGTCCATAGCAGTGTTCAGGGAAGGGAATAACAGCGACGAGGGGATTCCTCATGGAAGCACGTTCTGGGAGTCGGAGTCTGTCTACTAGGTGGAGCTGTATGATAACTGCGCCACTCAATCTGCCCTGATGGTTCATACGCTGGTGCTATAATCCGCCAGAAGATAGATACCAAGGATGAGTATTGCCCCATTCCAGCTGGGAACTGCTCGATCGTTGTGACTCTACAGCGCGGTGACGGAGTCTGGAGTCAATTGAGTCCGAACCTGTCACACAGCAAACTTAAAGTTTGAAGCATCGCTGCCGAATGGATACTCCGTACGAAAAGCCAGCAAGAACAGTGCCAACAGCAGAGGGCGGGGATGATGGTAACTCATCAAGCGAGGAGGAGATGCTTGATTGGACGAAACTACCGTTCGTAAGATATACCATTTCAGGTTCAGAGACTGTGCCGACGTTGCTGTTTATGAAAATTGCCAGCAGAGGTGGCCCAAAGGTTCGCATACCTAAAAGAGGAGAGAAGGACTTTGAGCCCGCTGGTTCTCGGCTGCAAGATTATACTCTGAGTCAATCGCGCGAAGCAATGGTGGACGCCCTTAAAGGGGTACGAGGAACTTCAAGGTGTTTGCTAAAGCCCGTGCCCAAAATGTTTGATTGATTCGCTTTCTTTCAGTAAGAATATGTCATATGCTGTGTGGCTGCCTGGGCTGTCCAGAGCCCAGGTCTTCCAATCTCGCGGTATCCACTTCAACAACATGGGCCATTCTGTTCGACGTTTGGTTAAATATGATCCCGGAGAGAAGCCAAGGACAGTGACAAGGCTTGAATTGTTACCCGAAGAAGCCTTGTATCTTCTCGAACGTGGTACATTGACATGCTATAAGGCGACTTCAAACGACGAGGGGGACGCGTTGTCGGATCCTTCTAATATTGCGTCGCTATTGGCTTCGGGGGCTACCATTTCTGCTCAGCAAGCGTACGCCGAGTTTATCGGTACAGAAGACTTAACATTAGAGAGGTATCAGGTGCGCAGGATTTTGACTATGCGTTTTTAACTGGCATTCTGAAACAACGAAGTGCTACGCATACCTGAAACGTCTGGGTTTTATTATTACTAGAGCAGTCTCTCCACTATCGTCCCCCTCATATCCCCAACCGCCCCCATATGGTCCATCAGAAAAATCTTCGTTACAAGCACCCTCTATCTGGAAGACTATTCTCAGTTGTCTGCAACGAGTTCGATCGCACCTCACCCAGATATTTGTCTGTCCACATCACACCGGATGGTTGAAACCATTATGGCGAACATCGTTTGGTTGGTTGAGCTCATGCGACTATCGTGAGTCAGAAATTTCCACACTCATGCATTCACCTATACTTATTACACTTCGGCGCACTCTTAGCCACAATCTTCCGACACTTAAGAATCATCCCAGCTGGCCATTTAAACCCATTAAGTACTACTCGACCTATTAATTCCTCTCCCTACAAGATATTCTATCACATGTGGAAACCGAATTCGGCTTGGAAGAAAACTGCACCACCGTATCCCGATTTTGAACTTATCGTGATTGAGTGAGCGTGAAACATATTTTCCACGACGTACTATGAACGAATCACCGTACCTTTAGTGGTCGTACAACTCCTATCCCGTCAATATATGAATTAACGACGGTATTTGGGATGCTCCCACAAGTCCCTCCACCTCTCCCACGGCGCAAGAATCCTCCACGCCCGCCGCCTGCACCCCTTGGTCTTACATTAAAGAACCTACTAACGCTTGCATGGCTTAAAGGAAAGCTATTTCCACCAAAACCTGTGCTACCCACCCCCCACCCGTTTGCTGCAATTCGGGCAGGTCATAAGAGCGTAGTAATTGGAGTTGTCGATGCAGGAACGTTATCATTCTTTAGATTTGCACAGGGTTGCCTCGAGGAATGGCCGATGATGTAGAATAAATAACAAGGCACCGTGTGCGAATACTATACATGCGAGGTCGCCCTCGTATTATGGCAATTAAAATGGTAGTACAGTGTACAACAGTACCCAGAGCTCATCACGTTCTTTAAACCAAAAGCATTGTATGTTGTTTCAACTGCTCACGCCCGGAATAGGTACCGTGCCCGTGCAGAGATAGTGTTGCGCTTTCGCAACATCTTCAGGAAACCTCCTCAGTACGTCTTTGTTCGGTAAGAAAACGAGACGACCATGGGGACCCTCCTCAGGTCGGATGAAATGGCGACCTAAGCCGGGATAACCCTGAATGAGGGAATGAATGATCTCAGCGCCCGACGTTTGGGAGTGATCTGAGTAGGACGAATTTCGCAAATGAGCAATGGGTATGATATTGTCTTCGGCAACGTCTACGCGTAAGGGAAAGCTCAGCGTGTGGAAACGAGAGCTACGGTAGGATAGGAGTAGGTACTTACATCTACTGCTTCCATCCGCTGCGGCCGAGGTATAGAAAGGTTGATGTCGTCCTCTTTCCAATGAGTCAACACCATATCGCACGATCCCTGGACGAGCTTTTGGGTTAACGTGTCTTTAAGACAACGAAATGGGCGGGAGATACGAACATGATGTTGAGGCGTGACAGTGGTCATCTCCCTCAAGAATCACCGCGATATAACTGAATACGAATGTATCAGAGGACCGACAGCATGCGGAAATACTCAGAAACATACTCAAAGATACGGTGGACATATACCAGCCCCGAGAAGTATCGTACCGGCTTCCTCGCTGTCGGCACATGGTACTCTTCGTCGTCTTCCACAAGCTTCGTACACACGTTCTCCAGCAGCAGTCTCAACGGTGGCGCGAGGACAGGCGCAAGAACCGACTGCAAGATGGGCCGCACGTCCAAGGGGTAACGTTGGCCTACTATTGACGTAATTTGCTGTATGAAGCCCTTTGCAGATGCGATCCCGACATGAGAAGGGATAAGGAATATACAGAAAACAGCGTATATCGATAGATCAAGATCAGACGCTTCGAGGGCTGCCTGGTGTAGTTGAGCGGAGGTGAGTATATTTCTCCCAGCCCGGAACACCATATCATGTGTCGAGGCAGGCTTGAGGTTGTCCTGTTGACCGACTCGCAGAAGTCGAATGACATCGATGAAGGGTTGAGAGTCAGAGTTGAAAACGTCAATGTGAATCCCTTCATTGCGGGCATCGTAGGAGGAAATATGATAACGGACAGATGGTACGTCTGGTGATAAGGGCACAAAGGCGTGGACGTGACCAGGGATGCCAACTGCTTTGGAAGGGATGCCAAGACGATTGGTTATCGCCACAAACACTGCGACCAGAGAGAGCGGGAGGGTTTTGCGATGCGTGGTCAATACTTTGTGCATGAAGTGATTCCGCATGTCGTGATATGTGTCTGGATTGGGGATTCGTGGGTGGACTCCTGAAGCTGGTATGGAAATGTTCGACTTACCCGTCGCGGCCACAAAACCCTCGCCCCTCATCCAGTGGCATACCTCCAAACACACGGAGACACGATCATATATTGGGTCCTCCGGGTCCAGAATAAGCCTCATGCCTAAGAGATGTTCCCGACATTGCTGGGCGAGACCATCGAGCTGGGTAGCAATCTACCCATTTAGCAGTAAATTATTGGGATTTTCAAAAGGCGAGGATAATACGTACATGAGATGGCTCCACCCCCCAGAACCCAGAAAAGATGCCGAGGCCTCGCTCTAGTGGGAACTCTCTGCCATTTTCGAGGTCTATTGCCTGCTCCACTGCAGCACGTCGCGCCATCGTCCGCAGGATCTATGACCAGCTGAGTGATCCATAGACGGAGAGGGACTATAAACGCAGCAGTGAGAAACTCACCTCTCCCGCCCAGAAGTTCCGGGCAAACCAATCCTCCGTCGGAGCGTCAATCCCAGCAAACGACGCACCCGAATTGGGAACGATTTGTGCAGACAGGACATCCCACGCGTCGTAATTAAGCTCTTCTATGAGCTCCATAGCAAGCTCGTGGCGGCCACACCGATGTTGTATCACCCGGCTGAGGGCTTTGACAGCTCGCCGATCCCTCCAACGTCGCTCAAAATACATTAGCCGATAGTCGCCACCAAACCGAGCCTCAAGCGCCGCATGATCTTTCGATCGGGTCCACCGTGCTAGATAGTGCGACTTCCATATATGCGAGAGGCAGGCTATGGCTCGCAGCATTGAGTTAGTTCTGGAGCATTGAAGGAGAGTGCGGGCACTGTCGTCGAGAAGTACGCCATCTCGGACAGGAAGCTGTTCTAGGATGTGCTCGTAAATCTCAGGGAACAGATATGAAGGCATATCCTGATGCGGTAAGCGACGTAGGAAGGGTGCTCAATGTCGTTGTGAGTTGTGCTCGATAGTGTCGTGGGAACGTTAACCGCACAAAATGACCGCTTGCGTCAATTCCAGATCTACGGATCAATGCAAAGTCTCTAGTGTCTTTCTTAAGTCACGATCAGGGCGTCCTCGTTATCGATCTATGTGTTGATAGAAACAACATTCCGACTAGATGAATTCGCAGCCGCAACAGATCGGCTATCTCGCGCCCAGTCGTACTAGGATCGATAGTGGACGACAGGCAAGAGGAGCATCCATAGTACAACATGACGAGTACCGATTCGTCGCTACGTAAATGCCGAGAGCCCTTGTAAAATGCCGCGGAAAGGATATGCTGAACCTCCCTTCCTTAAGGGGCATCTCTTCGCTGCCCGGGGATTGAGACTCTTAAATATTAATTCGTCATCTCTCCTGACACCCGTCGCACATCCAGATAGAGGGACGTATGTACATGTGCATGTGGATATGTATCGGCATCGTTGCGCCGGTTCAAGTTGAACACGGGTTTCAGGACTATGCTTTTCAAGACGCTTCAAGTGGGGTTTATCCTGGACCCGTTGTATAATTAGCCAGCATTCTATATCATTATCGAGGATGCGCCGTTCCAGGGCGGAGCTCAAGTGACAGGACAACTGTGGAGAAGGCAAGGGGTGAGAAGTACACATGCCTTCATACAATTATCAAATTCGATGGGACCAATACCAGTTACACTAGTAATTGCCATGGGGTTACTGGTTGGGATAAGCTAGATGCGGACGAACTTGAGGAGGCACTCCGTGAACGGACCAAGGGAGATGTGGATTGATATCTGGAGGACATTTTGCTCTTCACTGGATGATCCGCTCAAGAGTCGCTGGGTGTTAGCAGATCCGAGCTGGGCTGGCGGATGCCCCGCAGGCATTGCCAGGCAACAGTGGAGGAAAGGTTGTGTATTTTAGGCGCCTTCCGAGAAATAGCAAGCCATCATCCCGGGCGGACTCCGCTGTTGACCGGCGCTGATGCTCTGGAAAGTGCGCTTGAGTTTTGTATGCAACAGAGACTACGGCCTGCTTACATTCAACACATCGAGGGCAACTGGACATTTTATGGATGAATATAAATCCCAAGACTCAACGGGAGAAAAGGTATGAAGGCTGATTAGTTCTCCACTAAAGGCTAGAATGATCGTCATGTCTGCATAATCACTAGCAAGCGAGAAATATGACATATGACAATAAATTCGAAATATTTCTGGTAAGACTGAGGTCACCTGATCATTTAGTTTGACACTATTGTGACATGTTTGGATTGAACACAAGGAACCTTGGACGGCCTTCATTCCTGTGACCCCCAAGTCCCAAACCGTTCCGTTCATCGGCGTCGGAGGCATATTTGTGTGTGGCCAACAGCTTTACACGCGTTTCTAAGGCTCACATGCACTTTCAGCGAAGCCTTTGACGCTTTGGTGCTCCAGCTGCTGACAATATTCTCCCCACGCCGACGGGGATACTGACAGCCATCCTCACGTAGTAACGCACTAGACGATTCCACGATCTTACGTCTACTCGATTCAATCCCACGATCCTCAAGATACTAACGTCTCTGCTCGCTTTTGAACTTAACGACTTTCTGCAACGAATTTCTGACGACGGTCACACGTCATTGCTTGTTTTATTCTACGATTTTAGGCCAATTTTTACGACATTTTGTTAAATTTCTGAACGATGTTTTCCAGTTTACGCCAGTCGAAACGTTCTACTTCTCCAAAATCGGTGGAGACACCTCGGATCGTCCCATCGATTCGGCTCACGACCGCTACGCCTGTAGCACCAACTCATACACCTCTTACGCCTGGAGGCGATGGGGTGGGTCCTGGACGTGTAGGTCCCAAGAGGACGCTTGTTTTGCATGAAGCTCCACCTCCACTTCCACTTCCTCCTCCTCGACTCGTCATCCCCATGTGCGAGAATGGTGCGCCTCAGCGACCGCCTTCCCGAGCAACATCTCGTTTTGGCTCGTCTAAGCTAAGGATATTTATGGACTCAACCTCATCTAATGATGAAATGCCGAAGCTAGTCAAGAAGAAAAAGTCTCGTGTCGCTCTCGACTCCATCAAGTGGGCTTTAGGTGACCGCACGAATGGCACAAAGGAACTCCAAAAGGACGATAGGGAAACAAAGCCCCGCGCCAGCATCGATTCCGAAAAGGAGCGCGAGAAAAAGAAGTGGACTATGGGCCTAGGAAAGAAGGACGCTAAAGACAAAGAGAAGCTAGGTCGAGGCAGTAAGTGATATTTAGGCACCCGCATGTTAGTCCACCCTTTCGTTAACCCCTCCATATTAGCCACTGTCGCTGGTACACAGCCATCGAGCGTCTCGCAAGGGTCGTCTCAACCGACTTCGATCTCATCCGCGTACATACTCAGTCCGACCACCCCATATCTTTCCCCCGACTCAGCTTTGTCCCCCACTGGGACTGCACAATTCCTTCTTAAAGAACCCGAGCAAAACCGTGGTGGATCTCTTGCTGTGCGAGCGATGCGCTCAGTTCGCTCCATGGCCAGAATAGGTGGTTGGGGTCGCGATTCTCCTGCAACTTCAGCCCAGCTGGCAAATAAGTTGAACAAAGGGAAAGGGGGCGTTGCCCGGGCGGTTGGTAGTGGAGAGTCATGGCTGGCTGGCGCACCGTCGCCCCAAAGAAATGCCACGATTAGTTCGAGGCATTCTGCTACCGTTCGTGCCAATGGTGTGCGTCAGACATCCCTAGATGAGGAAAATCGTCCATTACCTACCATCAAATTTCCATCTCCTGGCAAAGAGGAGAAAAAGATGCGTCCTGTCTCTGCCTCCTCCGCGTCCAGCGGGGAGAGCGTGCTCCCCCGGGAATCGGCGTCTACAAGGGGCCCATCCATCGACTCCCATAGGACGTCAATGTCATCACGTACATCATCGGGAGCTACTAATTCACAACATGGCTCCGTGACTCGGAAGACTGCGCGTCCTAGCCGTGACAAAGATACGAAGAATGGGGAACGTCGAAAACGTGGGGCGCTGTCTAACATATTCGATATGACGAGCGGTTCAAGTTCTCCCTCTACCATGAACACCAAGGCATCCACTCGCAAATCTGGCTCGACCGGTTCTGTTGAGTCGTATGGAGAGCCGATCGCCGTTGATGGAGCAACTTTTGAGCTAGTTCGCGCCGTTGATCCGTTCTCTCCATCGCGTGGTTCCGAGTCTTTCTTGCCTCCTTTGGCCGAGGTACCCCAACAGATGATCAAGGACGCGAATCTTTATGTTCCAGGCCACACTCCGGAAAGAAGACCTCGTCCGAGGCCTCTTTCAGATGCAGCCCGACCACGGCCCACCGGCATTGTTGCTAGTGACATTCTAGACGGGGCTGGTCAGAGTGAGTCTCCGAATCGCTGTCATGGGATCATGCTATCCGAACTAATCAAAACTCAGCTCTACCCCTCAATATGTTGACAGCTGCCACTGAGGAACTATACGATCTGATCAACCGTCTCGACTTGAGTACAACTCCTGAGGCAAGCCCCGCAAAACGTTGGTCCCCTCACTCGAAAAACTTTACGCCGGACCCTATGCCTGCTTTCGCGCTTCATACCATTGAACGTGCTCGTCAGATTCGCTACCCTGACGTTCCGTCTTCAGTCAAACCAGACCGCACGTTTGATGTTGACACGTCTTTTAGTTCTGGCAAGTCACAGGAAACTCCCAAAAATCTGTTCAAAGGGCCATTTACTGGAAGTTTGTCTGAGCTTCGGGGCCCTATATCCGTGGGCAAGGGTGCATGCGAATCGTTAATTAAACAAGAGCCGAGCATCACTTCACTACGCCCATATGACTGTGTGGCGTCTCGGAATGAGGCCACCGTCAGAGGTTCCTCTCGCATTGACCGACCGCGGGGCATGTCCACAAGCAATACGTCATGTCAAGTCAGCTTCGACAGTCCGTTGAAGAACGTCACAATCCGTAGGAAACGAAGACTCGTTCCTCAGCAACCTCGGGAACAATCATCAGCAGAGTCGCTGCACCAGCAACTTCGACCCATTACAAGACCAGAGATACGTCGCCAACTCGGTTTCAGCGGCACCATGGGACCCACCGATGAAGCGGATGACACTGAGCAAACACAGGAGCCATTCTCGTCTTCCGAGGATGAGGCACCGGCCGACCCAGATTCGGACATACCTGATGAGTTGCAAGTCATCCTCTCAAGCAGCTGTTCTACCCGATCATTGGATGATACGCTTTCTATCCCTCGGCCCCCTGAGTCGCCTTTGTCCGATCACTTGTCTCTACCAGTTACAACATCGGACTCGGACTCCACTCCTGGTTCATTACCAGGCCCTCATTTTTCCCTAACGATTACTGCGCCGTCTGGGATCAGTTATGAGCCAACATATTCAGATGAAGAAGGCGACCATATGCGTGAGGACGACACTGGCAAGAAGAGCTTCGACTTCACCGGTGAACTTAACCGTCTGAATCAAGGTGGTGTGCGACTTAGCTTCGTAGAACAGTTGGAAGAGGCTTTCAAGACACCGCAAGTTTTCCTTTCTGATTCTGGCTCTGCGTCAGAGTCGCGCGCAACTTCCCCTGTCTCACTGGACTGGGAGCTCCCCGTGGAACCTAAGGCCAACCTCGTGAGTCCTTGTTTAGACATGCGTTTTGGTTTGGGATGGTATTTGATGCATAATTTTCGATGCAGAATCGAACTGGGGAGCTGAATCCAGGCTTCCAGTTTGGCAAGCCAACAGCGCCGTTAAACATCGCCGTTCCCCCAACGAAGGTATTTTCACTCAATTATGCGTCAAACATTTCATCTGTAATGCATTTTTAGGGACTTCACTCTCGCACGAACACTGAGACGAGTAACTTAAGTGCTCGCGAAATTGAGCTTCTCGAAGATTTGGATGCTTCAATGTGCGCCTTGGTGACATTAAACCTTTCCCTCGTCCACCCCTCGTCCTCCCAAAATAACCTTACAGTTCGAGTGCCACCCGCCCACTCATCCTCGGAAGTTAGCACCGAGATTCCCTCTGCCGGCGATCCGGACAGTTCTGCATATAGGATTGCGAACATTGACCTCTCCTTAATCCACCCTTTAGGGACTAGCGATCGCCACCCGGAATCTCCAAATTTTTCTTCGGAGCTGGATAGACAGGAAGAGAGGTCAATAGTTGAATTGTCTTCCTCGCAAAGGGAGCGCTGTATCTCATTGGAATCTGATACGGAGTCCAAGCGGGAGGCTAGATTCTCAGTCACAGACTGTGCCCCATCCCATAGCGGCCATAGTCGTGGAGAATCCGTAATGAGCATGTCATCTCTTGGATCCATTATCGATTCAGGAGTATCTGATCCGTTCGGATACCGAGATGAAATAGCTGGTCCTCCTCAAATCCCATTGCCCCCTG
Organism: Cantharellus anzutake; assembly: GCF_015039405.1. Taxonomy (NCBI): domain Eukaryota; kingdom Fungi; phylum Basidiomycota; class Agaricomycetes; order Cantharellales; family Hydnaceae; genus Cantharellus; species Cantharellus anzutake. Next base: position 575,790 of record NW_024066994.1, on the reverse strand, counting down.
CTCCGTCGTTAGGTCATTCCCACAGCGACTCACTAGCAAGTATCCCTTCAATGTCCAGTCTCGGCCGAATCATCAAGCCTGGCAGACGCAATCCCTTCGGCTACGCGACCACTGACAACAGTCATTCGCGAAGCATCTCTCAAGCTACCGACTTCTCTCTGAACGTTGATGACTCCAATCCCAGGGAGCGAAAGGCGAAGGGCAGAAAATCGACGGATTCTGAGAAATCGCAATTCTATTTTCAGAGCAGGCCTCCTCCCCTTCCAATGCCTCTCCCGTCTACTATTCATGGGCATGTCTGTGATGACTCCGTGTCAAACACTTCACTCGGACCACCTGTGAGTCTTCACAATGCGTCTTACCGGCGACACCAGCGCAATCGGTCGTCCAATGACAGTGGGAGCTCCATTGCCCATGCATACAATGTGCTGGGAGCAAATGGCGGTCGCGCAATCTGGGCAAAACATCAGAGTGATCGGTCCGTGGACAGCTTCTCCAGTGATTTGTCATTGCCTCGGTTTGAACGTCCCGGACTCGGTGATAAAATGTTGGAGAGCGCAGCTGATTATCAGGGCATGCCGCTTACTGCTATCACCGCATCGCCGAGCGCAAGCGAAGCGGAGGACGCGCCGAGTTACGCACAACAATCCTCTTTCGAAAGCGCGCCAGATTCCCGGAGCGATTTAGATTCGTTGCTCGATCCCTCCATCGATCCTTCGGTCAGCGCCGATTACATCTTTGGTGATGAGGGCCAGCAATCCAAAGGCAACCTCTTTGGGTCCCATGCCGCCAATCGTCGCATCCGCCCTTTATCTGTATTCAGTGTGGCAAGTGCAACATCATCTGCTCGGGATGATGATACGATGATTTCTATGCTGGGTGGAGGGCATGTCAGTCGCAAACTCCTTGGTGACTCTTTCACATCTTCCCCTGCCTTTAAAGCCAGGCAGAAGCGTCCAGCATTCCGAGTCAGAGTTGATCGTAGCCCATCTAACGAGCATTTAATAAAGGGTAAACCAAGCGTCGCGTCCCAATCACCCTTGAAGTTTGGTTCAGAGCGCATGGTCAAAGCGAACCAAGGTCTCCTCGAGCGGCAAAGCCTTGAAGCTGGCGCTCTGACTGCGAACGCGGAGGGTTCTGAGGTTTCCATGGATGGTACGCGGCTAGCCTCCTCTGTTGCCTTGACGTTAACGAAGAATGTATAGTTTCTGCATGCAACTTTTCTCGTCCCGCCACAGCCAAGTTACAGCGAAACATCTTTGCTCAAAGCCTGACCTCAAATGAGTCTCATTCTCGTCCGACCACCATTGTATTGACGACCGCCGCTCCAGACACTCCCCCCACCACCGACTGTAGCGATTCAGGTTCTCAATCGAGCATTGACCTGACTCGACTAAGTGTAGCTCTGAATGGGTCACGCCCTTCCAGTATGGCCTCCTCATCCTCAGGAAATCGGATCAGGGCAAGGGGACAGGGCCATCGACGACGGTCTGTCTCTCGTGGTTCCAGAGTCGAGACTATCATGGAAGAAGTTCCTGGCCTTGCTTCTCCGTACTCATCCGGGAGTTCTGTGTCTAGTCTGGTGTCGACAGTACCCTCAATGCGGTTTGAGATTGTGAATGCCAAGACAGGCGAGCCTGAAGTTGATGTCGTGGAATGGGATAACGATGACAGCAGCACTGAGATTATGCGCCGGTATCATGCTTTACGCAAAGAGGCTTTCGATATCGTTCAGCAGAGTAAGCACGACTGGGCTGACACCGACTTCTCACGCTTTGCATTGGCTTGTGAGTGCCCTTGCTGTTCAGTGCCATTAAGCGCTCATATTCCTCCTCAGCATTTAAACCTCCTCAAGAACCTGCCGCCCTTCGGGCCTTTTATGATTATTCTGTGAGGACTTACACGCACTTGCCGTCTGAGTTGTGCCACAGACGACAGCGGCGAAACTCTCGCCCAAGCCCATATGGCTCACGTACTCCAAAGAAGGGGTTTGCTCCTCGCCTTCCCAGGCAGCACCACAGCCGAACTGAGAGCATGGAACAAGCATTTACATGCATTTCGCCTCCTGCTCTGGCTGTCATCCCACCAACATCCCCATTTGCGATTGATCGTTCCTTCTCTACCGTTGGTCTTACTCCCTTACACCCGAATTTGCCATTGCAGACTATAGACCCTCTCGAGACTCGTCAACTAACTAAAGTAGCGGAAACAGATACCTGCAAGCCTAGGCCGCGTCAACGCGTGGCCTCCAAAACCCGTCGGAGTGCCCTTGGGTGGAGCAAACAACGCGGTACTGAGCCAGTCAAACACGTTCAGGCAGCTTCCCCTTTAAAGAAGTCTGCGACTGCTAGATTGAAAGAGAATATTGGAGATGTTAGAGGTGAAGCCATGGGACTTGTCATGAGGTCAGCTGCAACGACAAGTTGATATTCGTCACTAACTCGGCGTCTTGTGTAGCCCAACCGGTTCTCTTCGCCTCTCTCGCCCTCGTCCCAAGAGCAGACCTCAATCCATGCTTTCCCGGCCTTGATACGTGGCTCAGGGATGTTGGGTTCTACTGTTTGTGAAGTGTGGGTTCATCGGAACACAGTCCTCGGAAACCTTGTATCAAATGTGACTGTTGTAGCATGCTTGCAGAACCTGTCTCGACCTTGAATTTATGATTAATCGCCCGGTGCGATCCTTCAATGTCCAACCCAATTTTGAATGATCTATTCCGATGCGAGATTCTGTCGAGGCCAGGAGCATTTCAAGGTGAAATAAATACACGACAACCTTCTCACCCGGACTTGTCGGCAACGAGTCATCCTTAGTCTGACTATGTACTTGTTTGAATCGAACCGACTAAAATCTGCAATTTTGCAAAACCACCCGTCGTTCGTCCGTGAGAGTCATGCGTACATACTGATATGTATGCTGTTATTTGGCAATTGTTCATACGTGAAGAAAAGGGAATATTTTTGTGCTTTATTTACAACATGTCGTCAACGATCGTTCGTTACTGGTATCCCCAGTTAATTGATGCGCCAGTCTTTCCTCTAGTACCTGCTCTCGCCTGTCGAGTCGTTGAGATGGTGCCGTAGCTATAGATTTTATCAAGGCGGCTGCATACGAATATAACCTCGATCTGAACCAATGAGCGATACCTCCCATGTTTTTGCAGCAGGCGTGCTGTCACGGTCTCTTGCTCGTCAATACTTAATATATTTCTGGCTGCTGGTTGAAACGAGAGCGTGCTTTTGCCTCATGAAGACCTTTATGTATCGGCATCCACAGTGCCTTTGGAGCTTTAAAAACATTAGCGCGACCAATGCGCGAGGGTCATATATATCGCATCACTTCAGTGCCACAATCCGCAAGATGCTGGGATCCACGGAGCGGAATGAAGAATATAACAGGAATCCAGATACAGTAGACGTATACATGACCGAGCTATGATATGATCTAGACAAGCGGTGCCTACCTTGAAATACAGTATCATATATCGGAACAACAGAAAACAGACTAACGTAGCCAAGCACCCAATGTGTTAGGACCACATCTTGCGTTCCCCCTCAAGAACGCAAGTCGTGTAAGTTTTCGTTTCGGTTAAGTCTGTCCGACAGCGAGGAAAGGGCTAGGTAGCGTAGATTAAGAACCGTGAGCATATCGAGTTTTACATGGGGAAGATTGCATGTATTAGACTCTGGGTGCCCCGGATAGGATCATAGTCATCCGATGCCAGGCTGGACAGAGGATGTAGTCAATGCAGCCCCAAAACCGAAATGGGTACGCTAACATTGCTGCGGCGACGAAAATATTGGGGAAGCGTTCCAAGTTTCTCGATTCGGCTGCCACTTCGACAGCGGAAGTTTCCCATGTCGCACACCTAGCTGACAACACTTGGAGCCTCCAGGAACCGGAGCCGTATAGACTTGGAACAGGTGCATTGTCAGATGTTGCATGGTTTCACTCCAATCATGGGAACGGCTGAAAGAAAACCCTCTATATCGTGATTCCATAGAATCCCGGCAGATCAATCATATCAGCCGGTGATTCGCAATGTACACGGCGGTGCCAGTCAGAGCGTTGCGGAAAGATCGTGTGCCTATATATGTTGTATCATTTGGCGATTGGCCAAATTGCAAACATGCATGGGGGGAGGTGTGGTCGTAGCATCATAGCATCCAATCCACGGACAACGTACCGAGAGTAAAATACATCTAACTCTCTGCGCAACGATATGGTATTATCATTCGTGTCATGTCAGCGCATATACGAGAGCGAGAAGGAAGATTACAGCCAAGGGAAAAAACACAGACAAACAGACAGTGCAGACACAACCATGACTAGGTCAAAATCGCAAGTAGTACAGAAACCAAACCACTACACGAACATGAATATGACACTGAGGCGGCAGGAAATAAATATTCATCTGGGAAAAAGGCTGCCTTAAACTTGTGGGCTCACGCGACGAAAATTAGTATGCCGATTGGTTGAGCCTGGGTGGAGAACCAGAAGACAGGTGAGGTGATTGGGTGGGCAATGATCCTAAGGAGTGTCGACGACTTGATCAAGAATGAGTATTTGATTAAGAATACACATTGGATCGCAATGTACGTGCCTGACTTGGACGGCGTTTGGGATTGAACGCTTCCGGACTGTGGAAGGTCCATGATCGTCCGACGTGGTTGGACCATCCGGTTGGACAGGTGAAACGTTCTCTGGGATTGAAGTGTTAGACGTCGGGTCGTGTGCTTCGACATTCTGAGTGACTTCCGGTGCATTCCTTTGGCGCGATACACCAATTGACGTCCCCTCCATATGCTGGCTCACATTTGACACCAACTGCTGTGAACGATTCATTTCGTTTAATTCACCACCATCGGTCACCGGCCCCGAGTCGGAAACGTTACTATCGAACTCTTGTGGCATACGTTGTCGGAGCCAACTTGGCGCGCACGGCCTGAGCCACTTGAACAAACACACTTCCCAGTTTATGCCGAAACGCTCGAGGACGGGGGGGAGAAGCTCGAATAATTTGGGCAAGATGAAGCCGATCATTGCGGCAAGTTGGTCCAGCTCCCACCAAGAAATCCCAGATTCCGGGAACCATCCGGTGCCGGAGACTAGGGCCAACGGCAAGCACAAGGCAGTCGGGAACAAAGGGAGGAAAATGACACCCAGAACGGCCGAAAAACAGAGAAGGGTGATATTGGAAATGTTTTTAACCCAGTTCCTCCGTCTGAATTCATCCCAATCAATGATGACATAGAAATACACTCTGCAGAGGGCCATTGTCACTACCGCCACAATCATGGAGAGCCTGAAATCAGTACTATCGATGAATTAGCCCGCGAGCAACCTTGAGTGAAGTCGCCAACCCCAAACCGACCACGTCTGAAGGCGTTCCATAGACACAGCAGGATGAGAATCATCAACGTAAGGTGGTAGTGAATGGACAGGGATGCGATGAATCATGCCTTCATACCACGTCATAGCAGAAAAGGCTGATATTAAATTGATGATCCACAGGCCTAGAGCACGTCTCGAGGCTTTGAGGGTGTCTATAGCATCCTCACCAGGATTATGCTCGGCGAGGAAGTAGATACCGGTAATGCTTGCAATAAATGCGGCGCCAAAGCCGTAATGAGTTGATAATGCTGCGGCAATGAACCAATGCCACAAGTGTGGAGGAAACGTTTCCAGCTTCTCAATACGGATGCAAAGGCGGATCAAGTCGGCGGAGGACGCAATTATGATTATTGTAGACACCATTAGGTCGGGGTCGAAGCCGGGCGAGACGTCCTGTGATATAGTTTTCCACACCGCAAACCAAGTTGACAATACGAACACCCTCCAGAAACCGGGGCCGTATAGACCAGAAACGATTGCATTATCGGGGAGTGAAGTGCCTGATTCGACCCCGGCAAAATTCCGCCATACGATCCACACTGCGGATAGGATTATGTAGATCAGTGCCAGATATATGATAGCCCAGCGCAACGGAGCAATGTCTGGGGTCAGCATGAGTCTGCTGAACTTGGATACGTCGTTTCCAAACTGCTGTTTTGAACTACGAAGCAAAGGTAGGTCAACTAGAGATACAGAGCTGATGAAAGTTGACATGGCGCGATAGCTCACTTGGGAGTCGAGACCCTGCATTGCGATGTCAGCGTTGCACCCTTGGATACGAGGCCATTACACATGCCTATGTCTGTTAGACGAAATGTTCGGGATTAAAAGCACATTTGTGTCCCACTCGTGGAAGCAGCATGTGCTCGCCGTGATTATATAGCAAAGTATCAGCAATACAGAAGAGGCCATGGAAAGAATTTGCCTATGCATGAACTGACTCGCACTCGATGGCCTCACGAATGAAACCAATCAATCAAATGTCAGGAGATAATTGGGAGGTCGCACAATCGCGGCTATAGACAAATGAAGATAGTCGCAGTGACAGGGATACCCCCAACATGCCTATCCAACCTGAGCTAACGCCAATCATGGTCATCCATCATACGCGTAAGACCCCGCATGATTGTTCTGTCAGTAATGGGGCACGGCTTCCCACGATGCCCCCGCAACACGCCCTAGCCACTTCTAAATATTGTTTACCAGCCCGGCAACCGTCGTTTATCATCATGCGAGCGCTATTATGGAGGGGATTACACCAACAAGCGACTTGGGCTCATGGCTATCTATACAATTGTTAAGCTGTGGGGAGGAACCTATGGACAGATTCGCACTCAGCCTCACAGATAAAAATAATCAATTAAATACAAGTCAAAAGATGATTGGGAATTGGCACAATCGCCTCGAAGACAATCGTGGTACATACCTGATACGGAGACATCCAGCATGCCTATTTGACATGGGCTAACGCTAATCATGGAAATGCATAAGACCCCATGCCCTCCACTTGATGGAGTGCGGCTTCCCACGATATCTGTGCCCGCTCTCGTGACACGCCCAAGGTCTACAAACCCAGTGACACTGTCCACAAGCGACGCCCTCCAAGGAATTTAGACTGCCCTCTTTTGTTCAGATCAGATAATCTGGGTCCTGGATTTCTTCTGAAGTAGATGCTTAAGTACTTGTTCACTCTTATTGCCCAGCTCACGCATACTGTTACTACCGGACTCGTTCATCCCACATTATTCCCCTATCCGTGGATCACGACGCTTCATGCTGCTCGAGTAAGCCTTGCGTTCTGTGCCCGTGCACAGGCATTAGGAACAGTTATGAAGATAGATCGTGCGGCAGAATATGCAGGGTTCCTGTTAATGGTGAGTGGTATCTCCAGTAAATCCACCGTCGTGTGTCCTAACAATTGGTGTACATGTCACTTGAACACCCTTATCGTATTTGATATGCCGGCGGACAATGACGACAGTGCTGGGGCGGCACTCTCGGCGTCCATTCCCTGCTCTCTCTCCCACCGCCTCAAATCCTCTCGCTTCACCCATACATCAACTACTTAACCCCTCATGTCTTTCTCTCCACTCTCTTCTCCCAAGCGTTCCCTTCCCCTTCCCTCCTCAAATTTATTGACACAGTTCTCCCCATGGTTGATGCCATCCTCCGCACAGGAGGTATCACTTCCTCGATCCATCTCGCTCTCACGCACCCTACTCACCCACAATTGCGATCATCTCTGTTCCTTCAACTCCTCTTAGGTGCTGTGGCTTCAGCAGGGGGAGGTGTACTGGCAGGAACTTTGAACGTCTTCTCAGCGCATTGGTCCTTCACCACCCCTCCCTTTCTTCGCTCAAACACCCCAAGTGGCTCATTCCTCGGGACCTTGGACATATGGAGTGGGAGTGTTGTCTCCCTCATCTATGGGTTCTTGATCGGCTCACACCCCTCATACGCGCCTATCCAACGATTCCTCATCTCAAACGCACCCTTCCTCTTTGGGAACATAGACAAGGATAGCTGGTCGGCGCCGTTACTACAAGGAAGCGCAGTCCAGTTGATGACCCCTCTCGAGGCTCGGAGTGTGAGCGTTATCGTGCTCACTTTGATCTATGCTTATAGAGTCTACGCCGTGCACTACCGTGCGCCGTCAAGTGCAAAAATGGATGCGAGAAGGATTTGGAAGAATGTCAAGAGCCAGCAAGGGACGCCGGTGAAGGCCGATGCTTCTAAAGAGAAGACAGCATAATCTCCAGAAAGTGCTTCTAGGGAATGTCTTCCCCAGGAAACGATAAGATCTTCGGAAGGATAAATAGTATAACGTCACGTTTCAACAGTAGTTCGTGGATCGAGTATCTTGTTTGCATTGAGACTCGTTAATTACAAACTCCAAGAGATGTTTTCCGCTACTTCGTGCCCAAACGCTATAACGGGCGAAAATACTTCAGGACGGTGGGGGTTGTTAGCAGAGAATTTTACTGAAATAGGCTGAGTGTTCCGGTGCCCCTTGCTATAAATCCCCGAGGCTCTTTATTCTTTGATGTCATACTCGCGCACCGCCCTTCTTCGTCCTGAAATTCAAGGAGGACTAAGAATTCCGATGCAATTAAGTAGTCGACAGATGACATCATCATGCAAACAACGATTTTTTGTCTTGGCTCCGTCCTTTGTGACCACCCAGTCAACTCGTCCATCTCCTTTCGACCCGTTCGTCCCCTGTGACATTCAGTTCAGTACGTACCGTTCAAGCAAGATGGAGCCAAGTCTCTCCTCAATCGAATGCTCCTTTTGCCAATTCCTCTCGAGATGACAATCCCATGCATTGGGTGAGCTTCCCAAATCTTCGTGATAAAATTCGGTAGGTTACGATGTTGACCAAATGCCATACATCAACGTAAACAACGCCCCTCCCCATCACAGAGGCACTTTGATTATTATGCCCTAGCTTAATAATGATGATATCAAGCTCCAGCAATTAACAGTCGGCAAGCCTGCTTTTGTTATTTGGGCCTTAGGTCTCTCTAAGCGTAACCAACTTCCTCAGCGCTTCCACCCCTGGTCCGTCCTTTCAGAGCCGTAGGACCAGACCTTGCATGCAGAAGCCCGGCCATCAAGGCGCGCATGCATAGATCGATGAGAATATTGATGCCTACGATAACATTGGACGCCTTCTTGAACGGGATTAGCGGTAGGGTAGGGATTGGATAGGCATCGATACACATAGTTGAAAGGGATATCGAATAGTGGGATCTGTTTTAATGTTTGGAACACTTTGCCTGGATGGTTTTAAAGGTTTAACACTTCCATGTCGGCGCACCGTGAGGCTGATCTATGCGTAAAGGCGCCAGCTTATCTAGGAGCTCAAGACTCGCTTCCTGCTTCGCCAGGGGCATGAGTTCAGTCTGGGGGCTACCATGCACGACACGATGGACTAGCTTGATTAGGCTTGGACCGTTGTCTCATCCCCCGGTTCTCTACTTACCTGGGAGCTGATGACGATAGCTCGATCAGTTCAATCGTCCATCCAGTCATGGCATCGTCTATGAGACCCAGTACAATATGCCAACCTACGGAATCCGGGATCTGTATTTCATTCCTTCTCACATTAGTCTCGTAATCTTGTCCCTGGCCTTGGCGAACAATTGGCTTTACATTATGACCGACCTCAGCGCTTTGGGACTAACTTTTGGAGTGGAGCCCAACATGAAGACCGACCTTCAAATCGGAGATAAGCAAAGGTTTGAACTTAATTAATTGATGATGAGCCACAAGAGAACAATATACATATCATGGCGATTTGCTGTCCCAGTGGTAGGCTCCCGTGAGGGCAGCATCATTAATTTTCTGTCGCAGTATCCGACTCGCTGTCATCGTGCGGCCGAGAGTGTGGCGCGGTCACATGCAGTACACCGAACCGAGAGATACTCGAGGGCAGACACAACCATGACCAAATCATAACGCAAGCAATACAGACTAGATACAGGCATTGGAGCGGCAGGGAACACCCAATAGTTAGGGGATATCTCGTCTCACTGCACCCTCAAGAATACACAGGTCTGTCCAAGCATAAGAGCTGTCCCCGGATAACCCATAAGATCTACTACTTCATCTGGGAGGAGAGCTGCCTCTGGCCGTTTGAACTCGGATGGGGGAGATTGCGTGGATAGTGGTGGACTTAATCGAAGAATGAGTATTTACTTGAGTAGACGCATTGAATCCCAATGTACGTGCCTGGCTTCTGTGTCATCCCGGGCTGCGCGCTTCCGAATTGTGGAAGGCCCAGGATCAGATGATGCTGCGATGGTTGAACCATTCTCCGGGGTTGGAGCGTCAGACGACCGGTTGCATGTGTCAGTGTTCTGGACGATTTCCGATGTGGCTCTTTGGTGCAACGCACCAGCTGGCGTCCCATCCATATGCATGCCCACATTCGACGTCAACCGGGACGAATGAATTATGCCGTCCGGCTCGCCACCATCGGCCACCATCTCGGAAATGCTGCTGTCGGGTGCTTGTGGCAGACGTTGCCGAAGCCAACTTGGAGCGTACGGCCTGAGCCACTTGAATAAGCACACTTCCCAGGTTAAACCGAGACGTGCGAAGACGGGAGGCAGAAGCTCGAATAATTTGGACAAAATGAAGCCGATCATTGCAGCAAGCTGGTCCCAGTCTCGCCAGGAAATCCCAGATTCCGGAAACCACGGGCTTCCAGAGATGAGTGCAGCCGGCCAGCACAAAACACTTGGGAGCACCACAGCCTCTACAACAAACAACAAAGCAAAACAACACACAAGAAAGGGAACTGTGGTAACGCGTCCAACCCAGGTTGCCTGAGGATGAAGCACGATAGCGAATGACACGGCAACTAAGGCCCCAAACACCAATGATATCACAACGAAATCTCTGAATAAATCATGGGAAGTGAATTCGCCCACAAGGACCCTTGAGAACACTCGCCAACCCCAAACAAACCCGGCGGTATCCAAAGGCGATCCCATGGATATGGCAGGATATGAGCGAGAGGCGCAAAGTGATGATGAGATGTGATGGAGTAAACGTTCGTATTGGACCATAGCGACAAGGGTTGATATCAAATTGGCGATCCATAGGACCAGCGAACGCGCGGAGGCTTGAAGAGGTTTGTGATCTTGTAAGATCCAAAGGGAAAGAGTAGAAATAATTGCGACAAACGCAGCGCCAACACCGAAATGTGTATACATCGCTGCTGCAATGAAACCGTGCCACAATTGCTGGGGGCACTCCCCAAGTCTCTCGATATGGGTGCAAAGTCAGCGGACGACATCATTATGATTACCGTGGAAGCTATTAGATCGGGGTCGAAGCCTGGCATGGCATTCCGCGGCAGGGTTTTCCATATCGCGAACCAAGTTGACAATAGGGGGTTTCACGATGAGCTAAAGTGGTACTGAACTGGGATGTAAACTAGACTTGAAGTGACCCGAGTTGAGGGACAGTTAAGAGTCCAGTTTATGGGGGAGTTGAGAAGTATTCACGATGGTCTTATTCCTAAACTAGGCCTAAACTCACTTCAACATTTGGGACCACAGCTCCTTATCGCCGACACCACGTGTAGATTATGTAACAACTGCAAACTTCATGCCCACTGTCTCTGACTGCCGACATGTCATTGCTGCCGCTGTCCAGCATGCTGAGCTTATTCAGAGGCGGTACTATATTCAACGACGCCGGCTCTTGACAGCTTATGGCGACGATTTTTCCGAGATCCTATCATCATCTTCCTCTTCGCGCACTGGGCCCTCTAATGACTGGGACATATCAAGCATCACATCCAGCAGCTCAAGCAGCTCCAGCTCCAGCTCCAGTAGTAACAGTCATTCCAACAGCAATAGTGATACTTCCCGCACATATTCCATATTCTCTGAGTCCGAAGCGGACACCGGACGTTCACTGCTTCTCCTCCGCAAGTCTTACATCCGTTCTATTCACCGTGCCCGATGCTTTTTAAGCGTACTCCTTAGTATCCGAGTTCTTTTCCCCAATGATGTTTCCAAGTGCAGTCAGCTTGCACTTGTTCTCCAATGCTACAAGTTTGATGACCACCCACGCTTCCGAAGAAATCTTCGTATCTCTCCCTCCAGCTTTGATGTAATCATGTCTCTAGTAGAGCACCATCCTATCTTCCAGACTCGGTCTCAGATCCCACAGCTGCCGATCCTATATCAACTTGCAATCGCTCTGTATCGGTTCGGTCATTTCGGGAGTGCAGTGTCAGTGGAGGCCGTTGCACAGTGGGCAGGATGCAGTGTAGGTGCTGTTGTCAAAGCAACGCGCCGTGTTATGATAGCAATTATACCACTTCATGACCAGGCAATCCGATGGCCTAATTCTGGTGAGAAATGCGAAGCGTCAGACTGGGTTGAGAGTGTTTCATGCCATGCCTGGCGTCCTGGGTTTTGCATGGTTGATGGAACGCTCATACCCCTTGCATCAAAGCCGGGCCATTTCGGAGAACAATTTTTTGATCGCAAATCAAATTACTCGCTGAGCCTAACGGTATGATGATTACTCCTGTACTGGCTCTCCTACTTATTACCCCTGATTCTAGCTAGTGACACTGCCCAATCTCCGCATTATCGACTATGTCCTTGGTCCACCTGGCAGTGTGCATGACTCTACCGCATTCAAAGAGTCTCGTGCATTCAAGGAATCTGATGTTCTCTTTCGGAATGGTGAATGGCTGTGGGCAGATTCCGCATATGGCCTTTCTCCCTGGTGTGTTGTGCCATACAAGAGTCCATATTCACTTTTGCCACACAATCGCCAATTCAATTATCATCTCTCTACTGTCTGTCGGCGCTTTCTCTTCTGTCCATTTAATATGCTAATTACTAAGTTATCATAGGTCCGGATTAGGTCCGAACATGCTGTTGGGTACCTCAAGGGTTGCTTTCAGTCTCTACGTGGTTTGCGCCAACAAATTAACTCCCAATGGGATTATGTGCTGGCACTGGCATGGGTACGGGCATGTCTTATAGTTCATGCTCTTGTCTCGCGTGTTGAGGACTCCATTTATGAAGCCGATTTCTGGGAATGGATTGATGAGGGCATGGAAGGTCAGGAGAGTAATGAGGATGATGACCCGGTGTATGGTTTTGCCTGGAATGGAGCCTTGGAACCACTCCCAGGTGAAAATGCTGGACAAACCAAGCGCCAACTTGTTCAAGAAGCGCTCTTCACTGCAGTATATTAGGATATTGTGATTACATGTTACTCTCTTGATTTCCCTGAAAACTATCATCTGCATGGAAATTGAGACCTAACTCGTTCTCCAGCATGAATGGTAGACCTGCGGAGTTTGGTGCTGGCTGCCCAGGTCCGTAAAGATGAGTGTTTAATGGAAGGCCCATGTGTGGTTGGTGTGTCATAGCTGCTGACTGCTGACCGAGCTCTGCAAGCCGTAACTGTACCTTCAAGTGCTTCAACCTCAACTTTTCCGTTTTATACTCAATCATCTTGAGCTTTTGGGTGTGCAGCTGCTCTGCCTCATGCTGTGATTGTTGTTGATCAACCCGTGTTGCCTCTTGCAAATCCGCAATATAATCCCTTTTTGGTTGGGGGGTAGCCAAGCGTGAAGCTGTGCGCGAGCTTTCCCCCTTCTTCTGGAGTGCTGCTGTAGGTAGGCTGAGTGGAGATTTGGCTAGATTCAGATGTGGGGAACCCGGAGCACAAGTTGGACTGGATGGTTCCGTGGGAGCCTGAGAGAATGGCAATTCTGAAGTTGGCTGGCTGACACCATCCTTCGTATCCAATTCCTAGTTGAGACCACTGTGATTAGGATTGTTGCTGGGAATTTTGAACTAACTACCATACTTCATCAGAGGAATCTTCAGCCACTTTAGTTGCGAGTTTTGGTGATCTATCATCTTTTGCGACAAGTTCCTCCAAATCTTTAGCCATTTTGGCCGCACCGGAGTTGGAATTTGTGATTAAATCAATATCGTGCTTGGGTTGTTTGCTCCACCACTCATGAAGCATATCCCACCATGGAAATGCCTGCCGGACCTGTTCTGCCAATGCCAAGCATATCAGTAATATGAAGAAATATGTATAGCACCGAAAAGTGTATACAAAAAAAAAGGGTTTGACACACCGATTTTATCCCAGTTCTCATCATCATCCTTCACCCCTTGTCCTGTTACTCGAAGTGATTTCCGATACTTTTGATATGTTTTCTGGAGCCTGAACACAAAGTTAGGCACAAGTGTGAAACAGGAAAGGGAATCCACACATACGTGTTGAGCCGACCCATCACTGAAGTGGCATAGCGGCCAGGTTCTGCTGTGTATGATGTGCACTCTGGCTCATTCTCAACATCAAAGCAAACCTTTGCGATGTTGCGGTAATAAGTAATCTTTGCCTTGCCGCCTACAACCTGGGAAAGGAGTCAGAAAGCAAGAAGAATCTTCTTTGAGCATACTATAGCCAGTTTACCTTCTTGCGGCCTTCCTCCTTGGCCTGGCCTGCGGAGTCGCTGAATATTTTCAGGCGGATGTCAGGATTCTCAGCAAGATGTGTGACAAGGCGGTCTGTCCAACGAGGATTGGCATCCCACTGGATCTTCTGGACTTCCAACTTGACTGGAGTTTCTGTGAGAGAGATCCCTGCAGAGCGGCGGCGCTTCGGAGTAGACTCGGCAGGGTGAGAGTGATCTCCCTGAACCCGCTTTGGAGGCATAAGGTGCTGATAGCAAGAGCAAAAGATGGGACTAATTCAGTGAAGGAACTGTACAGTCTGCAACAGACATATGGATATTAAGCCCGAGTTCGAGTTTGGAGTTTAGACTACTCTAAAGTACAGCTTTGGCCTTTGGAGGCACGTTCTCAAGTTTAGCTAAACTGACAGTTTAGAACCGGTTTAGGTGCAGTTTAGGATCAGCAGTTTTGATGCACTTTAGGCTAGTTTAGCCCATCGTGAAACCCCCTAATACGAAGACTCTCCAGGAACCGAGGCCATATAGACCGGAAACGAATGCATTGCCTGGCAACGGTATGTTGAGTTTTCCCAACCTGAAATTGCCCAATATGGCAAACACTAAAAGCACGAGTGGGCCGAGGATACTGAGCAGTCCCGCATATGGTCTTGCCTTGTGGAGCCATGCTGTTACGGGGATGGGGGAAATTCCCCATTCCTCGATCCGTTCTTATAGAGGGATGAGTGAGGTCATATTTGGTCTGTACCATAACAGGATATGTAATCGATGAGTGATCCCAGTCTTGCCTGGGGGTGGACGATTGAGTTCCCATCGATCGTGATTGGTGATGTAGTGAGCTATTAAGGGATTGATGGTAGGTAGTCGGAGATGCCAGGATGGATGGGTCAGCCACGGGTACTTGGCGCTCCTCAATGGAGCGTTGCAAGAGGGCTAGCGGCTCTCTATGCCGACTAAGCTCGTGGGGCCAAACTCTCCTAAACTCTCTACTTTCTCTCTAAACTTCGCTTGACTCGATCCTTAACTCCGTGGTGGGTTATTGTGTGAATGGAAGGGGTTTTCTGAATGGTGGAAGCGGGTATCCGAGCCGGCTCTGCGCGTGGGCGATTATCCCGCCTACATACAGGCCTAGCTCTTATTGTGGTCCCTCACAATGCGCATGAGGTCCCCTGAGAATGAACTACTCGTCCTGCGAGCATCGACAATTAAAGTTAAACCATAAATGTCTTCCCGTCCCCGCATAAATATTTCCAAACAAAATTTCCGTCCTCATCCTATCGTACATGATCATCACTAAGTCCTAGTCGTCTTGGACTTCCTTCCTCCCGAGGTCAATCTGTCTACCTCGCTCTCGCTACTCTCGCTACTCATCATCGGGTCATCCTTGAAGTACAATTTCCCTCGCACAGACCCCGAGGTTCCGGCCACCGAAGGCCTCACCTCATCTCTTTCTGCGACCTTTCCTTTCCACATCTCCGTCTCTCTCGTCGCCGATCTCTCTCGATGGAACTGTCCTCTCGCCAAGTCCATCCACACATCAAGACTCGAACTCGCCTGCCTCACACCGCCCTTCTTGTCTGAAGTAAGATATGGACTGGGAGGCCTCAACTCTTCGAACTTGTATCCGCCACTGCTCTCGTACTGCATGTAAAGACTACTCTGCATGCTAGGAGGGTCTTTAGGCTGGGCCACTCCTGCCACTCGTTCTTCACTATCGTCCGTCCACGTCTCACTAAACCTGCCGCACAGAACTCGGCTAAGCTCAAGGCCAGGAGGTCTTGGCTCTTTAAACTCATCCTCACGCGCTACTAGTCCAAAACTGCTGTCGTACTCGGAAACTTCATGAATTACACCGTCCATAATCCTCGAGTCACCGCGCTTGGATGGAGGATCCTTTGACTGATGCACTCGCGCCAACGTAACAGCGCTATTGTCGTCTCTGACATTGTTCTTCCTTGCCGTCCTGTCTTCGTCCACCTGCCTCCTCTTGCTCGTTCGCGTACTCGCATTAACTTCCAACGTTCTCTCTTCCGACTCCACTGAGAAGCTGATGGTGCCCTGGACTAACGGGGGTGTGGCATTCCTTCGCCTCTCCGCTTCTAACTCTCGTCTCAACTTGGTCACTTCCGCTGCGTAGTTCTCGACTTTCTGAGCCATGTCGCAATCTAACTTGGGCTCCGTGGCTACGGTTCTTCGAAATGGGGAATGTCGCCCAGGTGCAGGAGGTTGAAGATGGGGTGGACCTGACAGTCCTCCTAATCCTCGACTTCCTCTCTGGTGCTCCAATCTCCGCTGCGTTGCAAACTTCCTGTCTGGCTCAAAGACTCTCGCGGCATTCTCTCTTCCTGCGTCGTTGGGGTAACTGTTCTGTACCATGTTGCGCTCAAACGAAAAGCTGCTCGTCCTTGTACTCTCGTTCTCGTCTAAAACTGTGGCCACAGATCGCGTAGGTTGTGCTTCAACGAATTCGATCACGTTGCCGCCCTTCTGAATTGGTGGCTGCGCTGCGCTTAACTTTGACTCCGTGGGCGCTTCGATCTCTAGATCGCATCCCAACAACTGCTCTGAACTTCTCTGCGCTGGATCCACGACAACTGGGAATGTGTTCCAGGGCATGAAGTAGCCACAGGGGCCATACATCTTCCACAAGTCACTCCGCATTGCCGGAGGATCTTTCGACTGAGACACTCGCGCTCTAATCTCATCTCTAACCTCGTCATCGTCAGCCGTCTGATAAGAATACTCGCTAGGACTGAAGCTGAGAGACTCCTCAACCACAGTAGAGCAAGGGCTGAGAGGCCTTAGCTCTTTAAACTCGACGTCCTGCTCGCTACATCCTGAATCGCTTAACTCTGAACTGTCCGCGCACTCTTCATGCATTCCGACTATGCTAGAGCGAAGGCTGGGAGGCCTAAGCTCTTTTGACTCTGTCTCTCGTTCTATCTCCTCTTTACTCGCAAACTCAACTTTCGCCTGAGGTAAACACTCTGGTATGCCAGACTCGATCACATCAAACTCGCGCGATCTGGGCAGGTCTGCTGCCATCACATCTGACAAACTCTCGTCGCTGGTCTCATACTCCATCGTGTCAAACTGAACTCGTTCTGGGGTGCCAACGTGGCTGCTGCTCATCGTACTCGACTCGTCGTCAAACTCAAACAGTATTTTGTAACTTCCTTCATGTGCTCTGATCTGACTCTCGTGAACTTCGTCTAGATCCGTCATATCATCAATCGAATTGACTGGGGACTCTGGCGCAGGGACGATCGCGCTCTCTCCTAATCCAACTTCATGTCCGCTGGCCATTGACTCCGTGTCATATTGCTCTCGTACGCCATCAAACTCTTCGTTTCTGCTCATCCGTTCCAACGACCCGTTACTAACTTGACTCTCCTGTCCATCTAGGTTGGCAATCGATGCCCGTCCGTCATCAAAACTCGAATCCACACTTGGAATCGCGACATCTTCTCTAATCTCTGAGTCGATCGTCAACTTGGTGCTCATCGCACATGAACTACGACGAAGGCCTGGAGGCCTGAGCTCTTTAAGCTGGGGCTCTCGCACTCGGGGCCTCACTCGACTACCGTGCTCAACCGTCCGCGTAAGTCTCTCATCACTTCCTAATTCCAAAACTCTCGGCGTTACTCGATCTGCCGATGCGATCTCTGCATCTACGTTGACACAGATAGCGAAACCGTCCGTCCATTCCGTCTTACTCGCTGGATCGCTCTGGGCCGAAGTATACTTGGCCCGATCGTCGTCATACTTAACTTCCGCGTCGAGGTTGGCTACCTCAGTCGAAATCGATGAAACCTCTGTGTTCATCGCTTTCACTTCCACTTCGTCTTCGTCTTCTCCTTCGTCCGTCATGTACTCTACCATGTTAGTCTGTCTCGTAGGAATTCTATGTATTTTCGTTGCAGCAGTCAAACGTTTGTTGAGCTCGTAAGAAGTCCCGAAAATCATTCCCAGCGGAATAGTGACATTCTGGTCCATCAAACGCTCGAACAAGTCGTCGTTCTTAACGCGTTCTTGCAACTCTGACGCAAATCGATACGCTGGAACTGACTTCTGTCTAAAACTCGCCCGCTTCGGGTCCCGCACTTCAACGTTCTCAGGCAACTTCTTAGTCTTACTCGAGCTGGGAACTGCTCTCGGGTTCGACGCAACCTGAGGGTCAGCTCTCTGCTTTCCCTTGTCTCGCGAAGCTGGCTCTTCTCGATCTACATTCATTCTCGATGGACCACTCGACTCTGGAGACGGTCTCTTAAGAATAACCGGTGGCTTAGCCGGCAGTTCAACGTACGCCCGGCTCGGTGGCACTGCGTTCTTTCTCAACTTGTCTTGCGGCATCGATCTAACTTGGGGTGGGGGTGGCTGAGGACTCATCGGCCGTTCATATGGCTTCGATCTCGACGACCTCCCCTTCTCTTTCTCCGTTCTCTCAGCTGGAAACACTTCGTACACAGCATCTCCTAACCCTCCGAACTCGTGAATCGCTGTCTCAGACTTTCGCATCCATTCTAAGTTGGCTGTGGTGCGCATCGCGGCTTTCTGTCTTATCAATCGCGCTAACTTCTCTTCGCCAAAAGCATGCGGTAGCCTACTGCCATCTGCCATAACCAATCTATTGGTGGCATCGAGCTTCAACACGCCCGCCGCTAAGAATGCTCTCGTCTCGGGGCAATCCTTAACTCCGTGCCCCTCGTCCTCACACATGTAACACTTCAACGTTCCACTCGTGGACACCTGAGGTCCGACTCTAGGTCTTTCGTGCACTCTAGTAAGTTGAATCGTCAGCTTGCTAATCCTATCCGCCAAATCGTCCATGTTGGACTTGAAACCCGCGTCCGGCTCAACTCTAGGAGCTACTGCTGGCGCCTCTGGTCTCTTATCCGCAGACTTCGACATCTCTGCCGTCGCCGGCAACTTCTTCTGGACTCTCTTCACTGGTACCTTCTTCACTACCTCGTGGCGCTTCCGAACCATGCGCCTCATTCTATCATCATCCGTCGACTCCGAGTCTGAACTCTCGTCACTACTACCTGAACTCGACTCCGAATCACTGTCCGATCCGTCATCATCACTATCCGAATCAACATCCGAATCGTCATCGCGGTACAAGTCATGCTTCAGCAGATGCTTCGCCGTCGCAACAACTTGGCTCATCGATGGAGGCTTCGTAAGGTCCGTCCATCTACTCTGTGACTTCAACTTGCGCTTGATCAGCTTTCTGAAACTCTTTGGCTTTATTCCTCTAAAGAAACAATCGTCGCGCTCCACCGTGTGGAGAACTCCTCTCTCCTCAAGCGAAGAGGCCATTACCTGAAACTTCCGCCGATAATCGTCGAACTGGGATCGGCGTCTAATCTTGCGATCTTTCTTGACGAACTTTCTAAGGTCTCGCGTTCTATATACTCGATCTTCGTGCTCTGCAGGATAGAAGTTCAGTAACTCCGACTTGAGCTGACTCCAAAGCTTAGTCTTAAACGAGGTGAGTGTCCTGATAAACTTCGCCTCCCGCTCCATGCAGTATGAAACAACGTATTCACACTTCTGCACATTCGATAGCCGCGCACTCCGTGCCTGCAACTCGAACTCGTACAGAAACTTCTTCACCTTCTTTCCTCTAAACCTCGGCGCTTCTCTACTCCGTGGCCCTGGCATGCGCGTAACTGTTGTGTGAACAGTTGCGGCCGCGACTCCAGCCACACTCTGATGAGTCCCATCCAACTCTGGTGCTTCGCCACCTTCATTCTCCAGGACTCCTTCTTCTCCGTACTCATACTCTTGTTCTACCTCATCATACTCGTGCTGAGGACCGTGCTCCTCGGCTTGGAAACCAAACGGCTCAACGACGTGTGCCATTTAGATACCCAATGTACCCTTTCCTAGACTCGCGCAATAAAACTCTTCTCGAACTTCCGTAAAACTCCTTTGTGTGAACTGATAAACTCCAAGTCCAGCGTCCGTAAGATCCAACTGAGACTTGATAAACTCCAACGATGCGTGAAAACTTGATGAAACGTCCGTAAAAACGAGAGTGACCCCCTGTAAGGACCACCAGAAATGAAAGAGGGCTAGCGGCTCTCTATGCCGACTAAGCTCGTGGGGCCAAACTCTCCTAAACTCTCTACTTTCTCTCTAAACTTCGCTTGACTCGATCCTTAACTCCGTGGTGGGTTATTGTGTGAATGGAAGGGGTTTTCTGAATGGTGGAAGCGGGTATCCGAGCCGGCTCTGCGTGTGGGCGATTATCCTGCCTACAGCGTACCGTGTGCGAGGTCGCAACTTGTGAGATGGGTGAGAACTTCATATAGTTGCCATCGGGTACTTGGCGTTCGCAGTGCGAATGTACCGGTAGCGGGTTGATGTCATAAGTGTGCAATGAGGACTGACTAGTAGGGCCTTCGGTGACTTGGCATTCCCAAAGGGAACGTACCGTTGGCGGGGAAACATGATGACTGGCGAAGGAGGGAACAGATGATGGATGGGTGGTGTAGGCGGGATAATTGCCCACATGCAGAGCCGGCTCGGATACCCGCTTCTAACATTCAGAAACCACTTCCATTCACGCGACAACTCGATACGAATTTGGTATCCAAAAATAGTGCTAATTCGTACGATTCTGACGATACCAAGAACGTCCCAATCGGTGGAGATTTGACGGAGTTCCGTGTTGGAGAAGTTAGGCACAGCAGGTCACGAGCATGTGCGGGCGTGGGAATCTCAAGTGGCAACCCAGAATTCCAGCCTCACTCGTTCCCACGGCGTCTAATAAATTGGTAAAAATGCTCATTGGCTGCATAATAGTTCTATTAAGTCACATTTCCAATTTCGGATCTTAATTCCGTAAATCCGTTGAGAAATCGCTTATTTTCTTTTATTTTCATATTTCACCATCATTTCAGTTATTGATTGATATTCTTTTATTGTTACTGTTACCCTTTTTATTATTTCGCCTAATAAGGTACCCAGGTGCCATATGGTACCAATATTTCTCATCAATTATTCTAAAAATAATTGTTCCTTATATCCTGTACATACCGGATTTTGGAATAGAAGTTCTCCCTCCCCCAATTTTCTCTAAGGTGCTAGGACGCGCTAGAGAGGGTGTGAGTGTGTGGAATTCCAACAGTAGGAATAAGGGCAGTGATCTAGCTCACAACGAGTGAGTAGTGGACACTGAGCCCGGACCTTGCGGAAATCCCGGAGAACCCACTGCGGAGTTAAGGATCGAGAGCATAGCAAGTTTAGTCAAGAAAGTAGGATTTTGGAGAGTTTGGCCCCACGAGCTTAGTCGGCATAGAGAGCCGTGAGCCCTCTTGCAGCGGCGACTTGGCGTTCGCGTAGCGAACGTGCCGGCATCACGGGAAGATGGGCCTCAAAGTACTCACGATCTCCAAGATCGTGAGGTGACGTCGTATGCTGAGTACTGGGGGGAGAGCAGAGTGATGAAGACCCATAGGGTACAGATTCAGTAGGACGATACACATGTCGAGAGTCTTCGACTCTCGACCTCAAGTTCTCGCGGCGAGGGCCGTTAGAGGACTCGATATAACCAGACTTATAAGACATATTGAGAGTTGTACAGTCACACGGGTTCAGTTGAGTCACAGGGAGGGTTGTTACAGAAGACGGTACACGAGACAGTTGTAGAGCAGTTGTTAGTTAGCGGGAACTGCCTTCGGCGGTTTCCGTACAAGACGTGTGACTATCTACAAATGGTAAGGTCGCGGGAAATCCCGCGAAACACAAACAACCTCGGCCAGCACCAAAACCCCAATGGGGAAAGCTTTGCACAAGGGGGGGGAAAGGGGTAGAACGGGTAAGGAGGATAGGGTAGCGGGATAGAGGACGGAAAGGAGAAAGAGGGGAGGAGCGATAGAGAGGGGAAGTCTTTGACCATGCGACGGATATGGTCGTTGGAGACTCTGTATCCGTAACACACGCAGGGGGTTGCATGAGTCCTTTCCAAGGCGTCGTTTCGAGCTAGGAACCCCCCTGGTTGTTATGTGTTGCCTGCTTAGTGGCTAAACTTGACGACAGCGAGAGACGGACTGATTAGAAACTGTACGGTTTTATGGTGAGGAAATTTGTATCCGGTGCGACTACTGGACTTATCCGGAGCTCCAAATTCTTATGACATAAACCAGCGTGACTGGACAAATGACATAAAATGGACAAGCCTGGTATCGAACCCAGGACTTCTAGCGTGCATCCATACACTACTCGCCCGTTATGCCAGGGGGGGTACCCCTTCCCTGATGGTTTGGGAGATCACTTGATCCCTTCCTCCAACACTCGCCCTCAATTTGGGGTGTTAGCCTCCAAATTGATGTACCGTGGCTGTCCACCATGAGGAAATTTGTATCCGGTGCGACTACTGGACTTATCCGGAGCTCCAAATTCTTATGACGTAAACCAGCGTGACTGGACAAATGACATAAAATGGACAAGCCTGGTATCGAACCCAGGACTTCTAGCGTGCATCCATACACTACTCGCCCGTTATGCCAGGGGGGGGTACCCCTTCCCTGATGGTTTGGGAGATCACTTGATCCCTTCCTCCAACATATGGTGCAACGAGGCTATGGCTACCACCAAGTAGTGATGTAAGGAGGCGATGAAGAGGTGGGCGTTGAAGGAGAGAACGAAGGAAGGTCAGTTGGGAGGTTCAAACGAGACCACCACCAAGCTGTTCCCTGGTTCTTTAGTTAGGATGGGGAAGTGTACTAGTGTTATTTATTGTAAATAAAGTACCAATCCGAGTGTTTTGGCTAATTCTATTTTTATGGGTTAGTTTTAAAGTTCCTGGGAATTGACTTACAGATAAACCGAGCCCTGCGGAGCTGTTTCTTTAGTGAAATTTATTAATTTGTCTAGGTGTAATTCTGTGTAGCGTTGTTTAATTTGGATTTAAACTTGAATTTAATCTTCTACTTGGTGAAGTTTCAAAGATTCTATTCAGTTAATGAATTTGGATGGTGTCTGGAGTGGCCCTTGAGTTCGTTTTATTTTTGTCTTTATTTTATCACTTGTTTTAACAGTAGCAAAATAACTGTTTTGTGTTTACACTTTGAAATCTGGAGTGTTAACCAGCTCTCCTGTTGAAATATCTACTTAATATTTCTCTCCTTAATTGCTGCCTTTTACTACAGTGGCAATCTTAACTGTATATCACTTTTTCGCACTGGAGTGACAACCAGAAATGCTTGAGAAAAATAATACTCTATTTTCTTACTTCTCTGAGGGGGGCGAAAAGTCGCAGAAAGGGTCTCCCTTTTATACTCCTTGGGTCGCCTTCCTTTTTCACGCTCTACCTTCTATTTACAGGATTTATTTACAGTGTATTTTTCTCAAACTGAATAAAAATGAAATTTTCATGCTATAGTTCTACTGTGCTTTTGCTGCGCTGAACTGCGGTTCTACTGCGGTCAGACTGCGCCTAGAATTCTTATTGTCCTCCCTCGCCTAAGCTATTTTAATGGTTAATTAGAACTTGGCTGCGCTGCATTTGCCGCAGTTACCTATTTCAAATTCTATATATATACCATTAAATTTGCTATGACTCGATGACTCTGAATTCAAACTTCGCATTACTATGTGTACGGCTGTGCTGAGACCTTCAGCTGATTTATTCCATTTTTATTTAGTGACATTTAGTTAAAATGAGACTGAAATGGTAAATGAGTGAATTATTCAGGTTTGAAACTGAAAGAAAAAGTTGCTAGTAGTCAAGAATTACTCAAACGAATGTGTTATAGCTCTCCACCTCATTAGAATATCGTTCCCTAAAATTCCCGCCATGGTCCGTCGTAGTTTAGTGGTTTTCGTGAATTTTGTTCATATTCTCTGATTTCCTTTTGTATTATCACATCCTAATCCTCCAGATGTATCGTTGGTTGTTATAGTAGGTTGTCCTTGAAGATATCATATTTTTATCTATTTTATTTAGGACTCTGGACCTCTTGAAGCTGTTTTCCCGCGCATTTTCAGGTTTCTAACTTCATGTCCTTGTATCTCATTCATTTCTGGATGTTTTCTCACGTTCTTAGTATCATAAATTTTCATTTATTCCCACCTTTCCAATGGTACTAATATTGTGTCCTATTTCCTGGTATTCGTTGAGTTAGCAAAGATTCGCGCGCACATTCGGTAATCACGTGCGTCGTTCGTATGCAGGAGCCGTTTTCGTTTATTTGTTCGGGATTTATGATATGCGCGGGTGTTTATTTCTTTCATATGGGCTTCTGTGATTTATTTCAGATTTTTCCCTCATGATCTAAGGTTGTTTTGCACTTTCCGTGCTTTGTTTTGACCGGGCTCTTCCTTATTTGGATGGAAATTGGTCTTCGCAATCTGCCGAAGTGCGGATCTCAGTTCCAACGGCCGGTTCCCTGCGCATCGCCACCCTCACATGTCATTACACATGATGCGGATTCCTATATTCCCGTCATGGGTATAACTTCACAACAGCTGGACCGTTTGGGCTGAGAATTTGCATAACTATAGTTTCCTATTTTTCATAATTTCCGTGTAAATTTCGTTGTATGTTTTAATTATGGATCCTACGCAATCATCGTCTTGTCCCTGAGCTCGGACTTTTGATGTCGCTATTCCTGTTATTGGATTTCTCATTAACGCATGATCCTTTTATTATGAAAATTTGGGAGGATTAAGAGTAGATCCTTTCCTTTCTAATGGGCTATCAAGCTTGTCTCAGTCATTACTAGTTAATCTTCGCGCTTGCTTTTTAGACATTGTCCTCGTTTTGCAGGAGTTTTAGTCATATCTCCATCGTTTATGGGTAGTTTCCCCTGTAATTACTCTCATTGGTTCCGTTTGGGTGACATCTACATTTCCTATTATAAACACGACTTTGACTTTTGCATTAGTTCCTGAGGAATCTTTGTTCCGTGGTACTTCCATCCTTGCTACGTGTGCGGACGTGGGAAAGTAGTTTCCGTGGAGGTTCTCTGATTATTTTTATAGTCAAATCTTGGTCGATTGTCCTAATTCTTGGTTTAATATTTGCTATAAATTCCCCCGAGAATTCCGTCTCGTTGATGGTAAGCTTGAAGTATTTTTGTTATTTTTCTTTCTTTCGATTTATCGTGTATAGTCATAATAATTCGTTGTGTAAACAACTGGCCATGGAAAGCAAGCTACAATCAAAAATCCGGGGCGCATACACATGTGTGTGCGATGACACAGACTTGGTACTCGGCCTCGCGAACGAGAGCTCTCTTGTAACTCTGACTCTTGCCCCTATGCGTGTACGTACCGGCGCCAGGCAGGTGACCGCCTCTACAGCATTTAGCGACCATGATTTGTTTAGGACTCGGAGAATAGAAAGTTAAGACAGTTATAGCACATCCCTGGTCACGGTGACTTCTAGTGTGCCTGTTCAGCGTGAGCTAGTGCGGATCATGGAAATTGCATATGAATGCAAGATCCTGCAACATCGCCCTGGGCACTATTCATGCTGTTTGAGAAAGGCAACAGAAATCAAAGGCGCGAGTCCTGCCGCTTCCACACGTCCAAACTACGTCTGACTGTTGCCTAGCCCAAATGACATTACTCAGCTCAAACGATACCCTCTAATGGAAATCTAGACCGTCTTCTTCTGCTCGTTTCTTTGCCCTGGTCTTCGTCACCCGTTCTACGCTGCGTTCGTCCCTAGGAAAACGCCCAGCTGCTTGTTCGCCCTATTGTCCAGCTCATGCATGCAATTACTTTCTGACTCATTCCCCTATCCATGAATCACAACTCTTCACGTTGTTCGGATAAGTCCTGCATTTACCCGTACACGGATCCTAGGCACGGATGGGAAGATAGACCGTGTGGTGGAATATGCTAGGTTACTGTTGACAGATATCTTGTCAATACTATGAGTATCCTGATATTTGATCTTTCTGTCGCTTGACACATCCTCATCCCATCTTGGGTTTTCCCTGGGCGTCCATTCCCTGCTCTCGATTCCTCCTTTCACC
This sequence comes from Cantharellus anzutake, assembly GCF_015039405.1. NCBI lineage: Eukaryota > Fungi > Basidiomycota > Agaricomycetes > Cantharellales > Hydnaceae > Cantharellus > Cantharellus anzutake. Next base: position 549,426 of record NW_024066994.1, on the reverse strand, counting down.
GGTACATTAACTCAGCACATCTTTCTCCTCCCGGGCTTTCCCTTTCCCTTCCCTGCTCAGATTCATTGACACAGTTCTGATAGTTGCTCCACACAGGAGGCATCACGTCCTTACTCCATCTCGTTCTCACGCGCTCTACTCACGCACAGTTACCGCCTTCTCTGTTCCTCCGGCTCTATTGGGTGAGGTGGCCTCAGCAGGTAGAGGCGTTCCCCCAGCTAACTGGTCCTCCAGCACAAATCCTCCAGCTTTCTGTCCTGGAACATTGAGTCGGTACATTGTCTTTTACCTCTCATCCACACCTCTCCAAAATTTTCTCATCTCAATCGCGCTTTTCCTTTTTGGGAGAATACAAAGGCAACTGGTCACTTCGTCGAGTGTAGTACAATTGAGGTTCGGAGTGTGAGAGCTTTCACGTTCTGTTTTATATACGCTTCCAAAGTCTGCGTCGTCCATACCACATACCAGCGAGTGCAAAGATGGAGGAAAGGGAGGGGGTTAGTTGGTGGAATGTCAAAAGCCGGCTAGGGATACCGCAAAGGCCGACGCTTTCAAGGAGAAGACAGTGTAGAATTCAAGATATCGTCACGCTCAGACAGGGATCGAGTATCCTGTTTTCCGCAGTTGTCGTTGTCGAACATTTACAATAACCTGCAACCTTCATGAGAGTGCAGGGCCGGGAGGGGTCTCCGCAACACATACACCTCGTCCTCCCTCGTCCAAGCAAATTTGCCAGACCAGACTCTGGCTGTGGTGTTTTGAAGTTCCACGATCACGAGTTGACCAAGCCAAAGATGCATATGGTCAGGCAATGTTATAAAAGACAGAGCGACCTCTATAGAGGCTGGGATCCTGCCTAAGAGCGACCACCCACTGTCTAAGCGCGAAAACCCAGATGTGTGTCTGGGTGTATTGTACAAAGGCATTGAGCTGTGATGGGACGTCTTAACTAAATTCTAGATGGGAGTAGGAGGCAACGGATGTGCCACCAGATAATCGAGGAGTTCAATCCAATCTTCCTCCGTCCTCCTCCCAGCAACCATCTTTCCCCCTTCACCACGTTTCTCGATCTCTCTCCAAGTGAAAAACATCCTGATAAGCCCAGGAAAATTATCGTGCCTCCTCCGCCAATCCTCAACATACCGACCACCGCTTCCAGGCAACGGTAGCCCAGTAACGTTCCTCCGTTTGAGGAAATCTATAAGACCATCCATGAAGTTGCTTGATGCTTTTCCTCGCCCATCGAAATCAACGGGCGAGTGACCTTGCTTATCGGGGTCATATCCTGCCCGTCGAAGTCGTTCCTCTTCCTCCTCCAGTTCTCGAAGCAGCAAAATCCTGCCAGCGACGAGGGATGGATCAGCGATAACCCGAGTAGCAAAAATAGCCTGGGCAGCATCTGTAAGTGCAGGTGGAGTCCCACTCTGCAGCCCAAGGACAAAAAGAGAGCTAGGAGGAAAGTAGGAGCTCAAACTCATTGTATGTTTGTAAAGGGGGCGAATATATTTCCCGTTGCTCGTGAGCGGCAGAGGAGGGGGTGGATGGATATGTGAAGTGTTGCGTGATTTGGCATTCGGGTCGACGGTAAGTGCATCCCCAGCACTCAAGAATGGAATTATATAAAGATACCCAGTTGCAAGAATAACGCTATCAACATCTGTCACGGAGGAACCATCTTCAAAGTAGATAGCATCGCGATCGAAGTGTGATAATCGAGGCTTTGGAATAAGGAAATGGTTCGACGGGTCGCCTGTCGTCTCTGCTGATCGTGCAATGTATGCCTATCACCAACACGGGTATAATTACGCCAGAGAAAAACAGCGGCGAAATGGAAATGTGTACCTTGGAAACGAATGGGGTAAGGTGGTTCCCAATATCCATGCCACTGAAACCACCCCCGACAATAAGAACGGTGCGATTTATATAAGGCTGTGGCCCCATAAAGTACATAGAATGTCGTATATCTCTCCGGAACTGAGACTTGGGATCACTGTTTGATAGCCAGTCGCCTTTTCCGGGGAAATTATCCACATGGGGATATCGGTTGTGACCAGTAGCGACGATAAGATAATCGAATTTCTGGTATATGGTCTCCAATTCATGTTCTGGGTTCCACCGCCTATAACGAGTGGGATTTTGCGGTGTCACTGATGGGATTTTTCGTGGCTTTTGAATGGTGAGCTCCCAATGGCCATGGCTAACATTGCCGAGCCAACGAGCGACAGTGACATTGTGCCGCAAATGAATCAACTCAGTAAGATTGTAATGTGCAACGAGGTCTTTGTGGTACTGACACATGGGCTGCGCACCCGGATATAAATTTAGTTCAGGGGGAAGGGGAGGTGGAGATGGGTATCTGAGCTAGGTGGATTAAACCTTGATTGCGAGAGTAAGGTGCAAACTCACTAAAAGGATGCGGAGTATTCGTACGAAGGTTTGGGTAGAGCGCCGTCTCTGGTAGAAGGGGTGGCTCAGGCTTAACTTCTTGCTCAAGCCTGTAGAATCAGCCTGCATGCATGACGTGAAGTCCCTGAAGAAAGGACACTGCATACCATACACCGCCTATATCGTAACGCTGCTCATACAAGACAACTTCCCAGTTGACATTATGCTCCCGTTGATACTCCTGGCTAACCTTAAGGAACGAAAGACCTGCTGTTCCAGCACCTACAACAGCTATGCGCTTTGGCGTCGAAGAAGTCTCTCGCGCTTGAAAATGTAGGCAATCGGACTGCCCAGGTACTCCAAACGGATGCTGCCATGGCAAAAAACAGTTGATCAAGGCTGGGAGAGCTGATGCCAAGCCCAGCAGCATCTTTGACACTAGTGCCGTTTGCGCCTCACCTGACGTTCCCACGATCCCTTAACTAGATGATGTCCCCACGGCTAAAAAATGATATACAATAGGATAATGCAAAATAGAGTCGCTCACATGATTTCTCCCGCAACCTCCGAAATCTGTCGAGCGTATTAGGCATGCGTGAAACAGAAAGTGCGGAATGAAACACGCAAAGAAGGTCAGATGTGTCGAATGAGCTCGCGTGGTTTGGTGGCTTCAAGCTTGTGCAAACAAACACCTGGCCATGGAAAGTTACGATCAAAGATCTGGTATATGTGTGTGTACGTTGGTACTCAGCCTCGCGAACGAGAGCTCTCTTGTAACTCTGACTCCATCGGTGAGCACAGTATTTGGCAACCATGATTTGTTTGGGACTCGGAGAAAGGAGATCATGGCCCATTCCTGGTCACAGTGACTTCCAGCGCGCCTGTTCAGCGTGAGCTAGTGCGGATCATGGAAATTGCATATGGATGCAAGATCCCACAACATCGCCCTGGGCACTATTCCAGACTCCTACCCAGTCGTCTGGCACTATTCATGCTGTTTGAGAAAGGCAACATCGAGTCCTGCCGCTTCCACGCTCTCGTGACACATCCAAACTACGTTTGACTGTTGCCTAGCCCAAATGACATTACTCAGCTCAAACGATACCCTCTAATGGGAATCTAGACCGTCTTCTTCTGCTCCTTTCTTTGCCCTGGTCTTCGTTCTACGCTGCATTCGCCCTAAGGAAAACGCCCAGCTGCCTGTTCGCCCTATTGTCCAGCTCATGCATGCCATCACTTTCTGACTCATTCCCCTGTCCATGAATCACAACTCTTCACGTTGCTCGGATAAGTCCTGCATTTGCCTGTTCACGGATCCTCGGCACGGACGGGAAGATAGATCGTGTGGTGACTGTTGACAATACCATGAGTATCCTAATATTTGATCTTTCTGTCGCTTTCATCCCATCTTGGGTTTGCCCTGGGCGTCCATTCCCTGCTCTCCCACACCTCAATTCATCCTTTCACCGGTACATTAACTCAGCCCCCCACATCTTTCTCTTCGCTCTCTTCTGCCGGGCTTTCCCTTCTCTGCTTGGATCCATTGACACAGTTCTGATAGTTGGTGCCGTCCGCACAGGAAGACTCCATCTCGTTCTCACGCTTCACAATTACCGTCTTCTCTGTTCCTCTGGCTCCTCTCTTGGGTGAGGTGGCATCAGCAGGTAGAGTCATCTCCCTAGCTAGCTAACTGGTCCTTCGGCACAGATCCTCCAACTTTGTCTCCTGGAACATTGGTCGGTACACTGTCATTTACCTTTCATCCACACCTCCAAAAATTCCTCATCTTAATCGCGCCTTCCCTCTTTGGAAACATAGACAAAGGCAACTGGTTACTTTGTCGAATGTAGTACAATTGATGAACTCCTTTTGAGGTTCGGAGTGTGAGAGCTTCCGTGTTCTGTCTTATCTACGCTTGCAAAGTCTGCTTCGTCCATACCACGTACCAGCGAGTGCAAAGACGGCTTGGAGGGATGTCAGAAGCCGGCTAAGGATACCGTAAAGGCCAACACTTTCAAGGGAAAAAGAGTGTAGGATTTAGAAAGGGGTTGCTTGTATAGGGCATGCTCCCCAGGATGATGTGTGGCAACATGTTTCTTACGACGGCAAAGAGTATAACGTCACGCTCAAACAGGGACCGAGTATCCTGTTTGCATTAGAATCCGTTACTCACAAACTCCAAAAGATGTTTTACACTACTTCGTGCCCAAACGTTACAGCAAGCGAAAATACCTCACTACGGCAAGGGAGTTACCAGACAATTCTGCTCAAATAGGTTGACTGCGTTTCGGTGCTCAGTGCTCGCTACGAATCTTCGAGCCCTCTTGTTCTTTGATGTAGTCTTTCGCCATCCTTGCGCACTGTGTTTCTTCGTCCTGGAATTCAAGGAAAGCTGGGGAATGAGGATGCAAGAGGGATCCCCTCAATAGGAAACGCACCGTCATGCAGACAAACATTTTTATCTTGGCGTCATCCTTTGTGATCTCCCATACAACTCTGCCTTCATCCCCCCTCCCGACTTGCTCGTTCCTTGTGTCATCTAGTTCAACACCTATCCAAGCAAGATAGGAAGCCAAGTCCCTCCTCAATTGAATGCTCCTTTCGCCAATCCCCCCCGAGATGACAATCCCATCAAGATGTGCATTAGGCGAGCTCCCCAGAATCTTCGTGATGTAAGGTGCCACGAAGTTGATAAGACGGTCAAGGAAAAGGTCGTATGCTAACTTGGAACTTTCCTTTTCCTCCTCAGAGGCATTGGTATCATTTCCAAATGCCCTCAAAGTGATGGCACTAAACTCGGAAGTCCCAGCAACAGCTAGCAAGCCCGCTTCTTTATTTAGAGTCATCTCTCCCTTGCTGAGCTTTAGGCCTCCCTGAGCATAAACGACCTCTCCAGCGGCATCCACCGCATGGAACGCAAGTGCTGGATCGACGCTTCCGCTTCTGGTTCCCCCTGGCAGTCCTTCCAGAGGCGTGAGACCCATGCTTGTATCTAAACTTTTTCCATCCTTAACACAGCACACGGAAGCACCACTGCCGAGGTGAGCAATCACCAGGCTAAGCGAGGAAGCTGGGACTGCCAAGTGCGCAGAGAGTAATGAAAGTATCGATGCATAGGACAAGCCGTGTGCGCCATACTTCCTGAGTGGGATCAGCGGTGGTGAGGGCGGGATCGGTATTGGATAAGTGTAAATATGCCTAGGTATTGTCTGATGAAAGAGAGTATCGAACAGTAAAACTTGTTTGGAGGATGGGAGATGTTCGAGACATGCTATTATTGAGTAACCGCCGGGTATTCAGCAACGTTATGGAGACGACCAGGTCAGGGGGCGTACACTTTACCACCTGAACGGCTCTGTGGTTCTGACGAGTAGCACCTCAGACCTAAGGTACTTTCAGGTACGTTATTGGGGCTGACTTACGTGCAAGGGCGCAAACTCGCTCAGCTTATCTAGCAGCTCAAGACCCGCTTCGTGTCCCGGCCATAAAGCCATGGGCTCCGCCTGGGAGCCACCGTGCACGACGCGATGGGCAACGAGCTTGATGACATCCCGCGCTTTTGTTTCGCCTCTCGTCTGTGTATCCACGTGGAAGCGGGCTGATAACGATGCCTCAATAAGTTCAATCGTCCGCTGAAATACGGCGTCGTCTATGGTGCAAAAATTCCAGTGAGATACAAATATGCAAGCGTGTGCGCCCATGGGAACTTGCACTCCATTCCTTCTTTTTCCTCTTCCGTACTAGTCTCATCTTTTTGTCCTTGATCATGATGAACGACTAGCTTTATAACCGGCTTCTGCCCTTTGGAATTAACTTTTGAAGCAGAGCCCAATATCAGGACTTGCAAATCGGAGAGGAGGAAGAGCTTGAATTTGATTGATGACGAGCCGCAGTTCTATCCGGGGGATCGACATGACTGAGATAACAACTGGCTGTCCTAACGATCGGCTCTCACCAGAGCAAGTATCATGTCCGTTGCACCCATTGCAAAGCGATCCCAACTTAGTTTCTTCACCCCTGTAAGTGTGGCGTAAGGTGGCTGTACACTCAGAACCCTGACCGATTTGTGGTGTTCCTCGTGAGAATTACTGCTGCTCTGGGAAATCACCCTCCCGTGTCACTAGTGAGCAGTGCGGCGTCTAGTTCGCCGAGGAACACAACAATGTCTTTGTAACTGCCATTGCGGTACCCCCCAAGTCGGCACCTGCAGTGAGCCTCATCAATGAAATTGGCAGATTATCTGCATTAGAGGGCCAGTGGCTGTCACCCTTCATTGCCTATCCTGTAGCCCTTCCCAGCGGCCTTATCTGGCTTAAGATATAGCTGGCGGCGTACCCGCTGACCGCTCACACTCCATGGCTCGTTGCACTCGGCCAGCAGCTCTGATGATGGCTGAAAGAGCAGCCGCCGCTCGCCCCGTCGACCTATGGAATGGAAGATATAATTAATGACCGACCTTACGTCCACGGATACTAGATGTGAGGACTTTCTCCCATGTCGCTTACTAGCTAATCAACTGATATATTTAGGATCAAATACGAGATAGGCTCCCAGCAATGTGCATAATTGACCCAATTCTTTAAACGAAGCATCTCCCTCCCAAGAAGCGCCATTGCAGAGGTGATGGTCTAGTTCAAACATCTACGATCCCATCGGCCCCGGATATGAACGTAATTTCGGTCCAAATCGTCAATGCTAGTCATTCGGAATTGGGTCTCGACTAGCTATCAAGGGGCTGTCCGAAAGAAATGGTACGTGGAAATATCGAGGGCAAGATAGTGGATCACAGATCCGCATCGCATTCTAATACTCTTACAACACAAGCAAACTACCAAAATGAAATAAAAATGTGAATATGAATTGAAATTAATGATCCTCATTTCGTTTCAATCGCTCAAACACTACTCCCCCGGAGGTGCAAACGATGATGGTTCCAACTGCCCATTTTCCGGATTTGAGCTGGGAGCCGTCCAGCCTGTCCCAGAGAAGATATCAAAATCGGGTATGTAACCCTCGAAACCAAGACCCTTGAATGATGTGGCAGCAGCTGAGTGACCAGTTGTTTCCGCCGCCTCATTCCTTTCAGAGGGATTGGTAGCCACCGTACGATCCCAAGTCGTCATATAAGTTTGCGCAATCGGCGTAGACCCGGACGAGGCCTGAGTAGGGACTGAAAAGAATGCCGGGCTACTTCCCGAGTTCTCGGAACGAACGGCGGAGGCGGGAGAGGATATGTCGAACGATGGAGCGGTCGAACCTGAGACGCTCCTCCGCCGCTTATTTGACTCTGACGTCCCTTCGTCAACTCGGCGGCGACGACGATGATGATCAGGGGAAGATGAGGGTGAACATGGGGCACCAATGCTATTTGCGGATGAGCCGTCTGGGGACACTCTACCCTGCGCTGAATGGCGACTAAAACTTGGGTGGTATTGAGGAGCAGGGGCATTTGAAGCGGAAAAGTTGCTCGGACCGGACTGGTTTAATGTTGGTCGAGCACCAGACGCCTCGTGGCCAGAATAACTCCCTTGTGATGATGACGGGGCACTCATCGAAATGCCATCATCATTCATTAGCCCAAGCATGATCCGATGACACCGTTCGGCGAGCGGCCAAGTGGATGACATCTCTTTCAAGGCGTCGACGCAATTAATTAGATGTATATGAGTGTTGATCGCTGTTGAACTTGGTGTTTGACTCGGAGATGTTCTCAGCATCTTGATACCGGATAAGTGAGCAATGGAGTTGGTGAAGGCGAGGTATATGAGGTGAGGGTTTGAGCGAGAGAAACGTTGAACAGTTGGATAATACGAAAGCAAGACGTTGAATGCAGATGCAGCCTCTAATGTTATTTGCAAAGCGTTAGGGACAGCAGGATGTGACCGACTGGGTATGCAATGATTCAGTTCTCTAATCATCCTGCCCGTTGAAAGAAATGGTGGACTCACAATGGTCGATACATAAGTATGATAGCAACATGGTAAAGCAAATTGACATCTAGCGTTGGAAGGCTCGCCGAATGGCCCATCGAAATGCGTAGTTCAGGTGGTAGTCGAACATGCCATTGGTCAAGCTCAGCTTTGAGGGGAGCTAGCTTGTCTAAACTCGGAATTCCGTCGCCTTCTGAGTTATTTTTGGAGCTGTGGTATAGCTGGAAGTTGATATGAGAGATGACAAGACAAAGGGATGCAGTATGTGAGAAGAAATGCGGTGCCGGTGTGTTGAAATTCTCGAGAGATTGAGGATGCCCAGCGTCGGGTGGTGGAGGGTTGGATATGGGGATTTCAGTCGCCCACTGAGCATCAAGGATCACAGATGGTCTTCCAAGCTGAAGGGATAATAAAAGATCGAGTATGCACACAACTCCCCAAACTCGACATCGCATATCTTTCGTCTCATCCGAAACTTCAACCCACGCCGACGAGCTGAGATGCAGGCCCAAATCCTGGCTCATGCGGACAGCGACGCCTTAAAGAACGTAAATTAGCAGTCAGGAAATTCTCAAGTCAAAACGCCAATCCACACCCATAAGGATCCACGCCTGGTTCTCCTTTCCTCGTCCTTGATCTCTCAGCGCCAAGAACAATAACGCCTGAATAGTCTCCAAATCCGCTGATCTCCTCACGTTTTGATTCATAACGTTGGCCCTAGCTTGCTCGTACCACATATCCGCCACAATCCTCGAGGCATCACCCGTCCCCATCGCCTTAGCTATGGGATTGGAATCCTCATCATCAAACGGAGTCAAACAAGCACAATAGGAACATAGTGCCAAAATGAGCGTCCGAGATTTGGTAGCACGTGAGAGAATAGAAGTCCGTGAGAGAAGGGGGAAAATGGGATGTACACATTGCAGGTACACTTTGGCAAGGTGATGTTGCACTGGGATTGGGGGAAGTTCGATTGACATAGAAAGGGGTCCTTGTGCGCCGCTTGGCGACGCGCCGAGAGAGGGTGGGGACACGCCACCCCCTCCAAGTCCAGCCGTGCTTCCTGTTCCATCGGTGCCCAAAGAGGATGTATGCGCTGCTTCGAGAGCATGAGTCGAGGGGGCAGTTCGCCTAAAGACGCAAAGATCCACCGTTAATGAAAGGAAGCCATCTAGAAAATCGAGAAAAGAAACAGAGTGGAAACGAGTCGCCGGATTGGATAAATCTAGAAAAGATAAACGAAAAGGGAAGAAGAAAAAGGGTCAAGTTGAAGTTGAATAGCTAAGTGTGAACGCCGGCTCGTGTTTACCATGCGGCTCCGAGATGAAATTCAAAAAATGAAAAGGTTGGGACAAAGCCCGTTTCGACATAGTGCCCCCAATTTATTTTCCACGCTCTACTTACCAGAAACTGCCAGTATAACTGTTATCCAACGCTTGATGGTGCACGCCCGTAGCCGCCCCACCATATCGTACCGTATCCGTATCTCTATACAACCCTAACATATCTGCACCCTTCCTTGCAACGTTATTATTACCCGCGGCGCTGGTGGCATCGCCACTGTGCCCGCTACTACTCGAAGCAGTTGGGATCCACGCATGAGTAGAAGAGGAACTTGGTGATGGTGTGGCACTGTAAAGTAACGACGAAGGGAGGGTGGATGTCTGAGGCGATAATCCTACTTGTTGCGGTTGCTGTTGTTGCTGCTGTTGCTGTTGCTGTTGCTGCGTGGTGTGTGGCAGGGAAGCGCGCTGATCGCCTAGTAAATCGGCAAGGGCAAGGTCTCCTGGCCATTGGACCTCTTGTGGGATGTGCTGTCCCACGTTTGATCCTAAACCTATGTCAAAGAGCACATCGAGAGGATTTTTATCCATTGCAGTGAGGTTCTGATGTAATGGTGGGGAGGAGGCGGTAAAGGTGGGGGGTTTGAGTTATACGGTAAGGAGGGTGAATTGGATGCAGTCGAGGCGAGACCGCCATAATCATCGTATGTCGGAGACGGATTCGACGATATTGAAATCTCTGTTGCACTGCTCCCGAAGGGCGAACCCCCACCCCCACCTCCTCCCATGAAGAAACTAGATGGTACAGAGGAACGATGTTGTTGCTGTTGGTGCTGGTGGGCGTGACGATGAGAATGGGATTGTCCAGGGTGAGCGAATTCGCGTCTGGGCATCGACAGTGACAATTTGGAATCTTCGAGGAAATAGGGTTGGTGTTGTTGTTGCTGATGTTGATGAGAATAATGCGAGTGGCTCGTATCGGTGGAAAAATGTGGGAGCGGAGAAGCCGAAGCACTAACCAGGGAAGTCAATGACCCCAAAGACGAAGACGGCGCGGAAGGCAAAGAATGAAACTGCCCCGAACTGGAATGCGGGGCAGCAGCACTACCCGTTGTCGTTCTTAGCGGGCTCTCATGCTCAGGTCTTGACACAGGCTGAGCAAACATAGCACTAATTCCATCCAATAGCTTACTGGTCTCGCCTTCTCGCCACTGAGCCGTACAATCATCCCATCGTTGCGTAACAGGTGTCCCAGCAACTCCACCCCCAATGCCTCCCAAACCAGACGCGGAAGCGGGCGTGGAAGGCGACCCATCATTCGAGCCACTCCCACCATCCTCATCATCGCCTTCAGACCCCCGCCTTGTAACAGGAGTCGAAATCCCACTACGTCGTCCGAAATTCGTCATCCCTGCAGACCCCGGAAACCCACCTGAAGATGAACCCAGTCCATGATGCCCGGCTGCGGATGCAGCGGCGGGTACGGATCCACCCCCACTGATCTCCGCCGAACTGGCGGCCATACTCCTCGCATGCTTAAGCAATAGTGGTGCAAGTTGGGGCTCCTTCTGAATGAGCAATCCCATAAACGCATCGTTGATGTGAAGTCGAACTTCGACGTGGCGGAGGTATCCTAATGGGGGTCCACGACGCTTTGTTTGTCGGGAATAGGTACATGATAAATTGGCTTCGGCGCATGCTGAACATTGAGGGTGAAGACCGTCACACTGATTGCATTGTAATCGTTGTAATCGTTGGCCGGGGGAGCGATGGCGGTCATGCGACCATTCGAACCAGAGCCAAAATGACAAAGCGAAGAACGGGCATATGGCATGGAGGCAAAGGGATCCGATTATTGTGTTGACATTTCATCGAGTGAGGGAAACAGGGCGTTATTCCAGCACAATTGGTTTGCCGGCAGGCGGAGGGAGCGTCAAAGCAAATGCGTAAATCATAGAAATGAGAGCAACAAAGTCAGTACACAACGACGAACTGAGCAAAATGTAGAATGTGGTAGGCTCGGTCCGTACCTTTTGTCGTTTCAGTCTGCAAGTGTCGCAAGCTGATAGATTCCACCGGATAACCCCATCGCCGATGTTTGAGGGATAGCGGTCACGCCAAAGTCGCGAGAGCAGGTTCGAGGTGGACGAATTGAGGATGTGATTGAGATTATCCAACAGACGAGCGCGGGAATATCATTTTGAAGACATTTTGGAACATGAATGTACGCGGCGACGCGTATGTTTTATGGTTCGATGATGCAAGTGTGAGGGGTTTCAAGGACGAGCAGGGAGGAAAGATAGTCAGTAACGGTTTGACGAGCAGAAGAGTTGGGGAAAGGCGAGAGACTAGAGCAGGCAACGAAGGGGGGAAAACGTTACGTTCATCACCCGACGAATATGAAGACACACATCTAACCCACCGAGGGAACGACACTGGTCAAGGAAGATGGATAGGCAGTTTACGCACCTGTCGTAACTTTCTTCACTCCGGTACTTCCTTTGCCAGAGCTAGGAATATTGGCACTTCGAGCCATGGCCTTTAGTCCCGCGTCCGAGGCGCAATATGGATTATAGGGGCAATCGCGAATGAAAGAAAGAAGAGACAGTGTAGGCCGCTGAGGGCTAGTGCTGCGTAACTGCTAGTGCTACTACTGGAGTTGCTACTACTGAAGTATGTCGAGGCCCCAACCCACACGTTTCTTGCCGAGGCAAAGAAGGGAGCCCCCCCAGCTCCGGGAACTCCTGCTCACTCTAGCACTCGAAAACACGATTCCCGAAGATGCCCGTTGATGTATGATTTGATGGGGATGGGCAAACGCGTGGATAAACAAAGAACGTCGCCCGTTGGGTTGGGAATGTGTTCGGCGCGTTCTTGTTTATGTTGACAGGTGGGCCCAGGACGTGTAGGTGGCTTGGGGCAGGCTTAGTACCTGTTCCTGCGTTCTTTCTTGGAGTTATTATTCGTTTCACTCTACTATACGATGAAGGTTAAGAGGGGAACGGGCTGATCTAGACTCTGAAGACTGATGCTACCCTTTTAGTTGAGTGAAAGGGCGGCGGGGTAGTGTCGAGTGAAACAGCGAGGGGCACAGAATGGCTAGACATGTTCGCCTCATACATATACAAAATTACAAGGACCATACAACAGAATGGAGACGTTGCAATGGAGGACTCGATCGGTGAATGTGAGAGCGTTGCGTCGTGCACGTTGTATATGGGCAGATTCTTTGGATTTACTTGATATATCAATAACTCATCACCGCGTGATCAGGGTCATCCGGACAACCAACGGAGGATTTGGACCCAAGAACGCCCAGCCAGCCGCCAAAAACGAAAATGGGGTAGAGCAAAACGGTGATTTTTGTTTGCGGCTAAGGATGAAGAGAGCGAAGATATTTGTGATGGGTTGTTTATTACTCTCAGTGTGGCCAAATAATAAAATTATAACAAATGATATTTATATATTAAGACTCACCATTAAAAAAGGGAAATCAATATAGTTCAATTTTAATTGAGAGGGGGAACAGTTGGGCTTTTGAATTCCCTGAATGGAGGAAGAAGACTAACCATTTAATTTTTATTGCAATATAATAGTTGATGTCCCCATTCACTTCCCAATTCAAAATCGTATTCAAATTGGGATGCGGAACCGGAACGGCATTTCTGAATTAGAATTTAGAAAATCGATTGATCTAATACATACCACGATTTCGGCTAAGTGCGGAACACGGGCGGCGGAAACAGGCGGTCACTCTCAACATCGTCTTCCAGCGTCGACTACATATCGCTAGCACCGTTACCCATCCCATTCCCATTACTACAGTCTAATCTGACTCTTTTCTCCCGGTTCCGAATCATCCCCATGTCCGACGGCGACTTGATCCCTTCCAACAATATACAAACTATTGGTGCTCACGCTGCCACGGCGATACATGTTTTAACCGATCTACAAATCGAGGTGATGGCTCTAATGATTTAGCCTGCTTGAAACCCTCCCCCCCCCTCCCATTGCGAGACAAACCGACTCTCAGGGACGTTGTCCAATGATCACAGACAACTTTTATTCAACCAAGACATCGTCCAATGATCCGTATACACGCACATTTCATTACTAAGCACAAAAAGGGCTCATATCTCCGCGCTTACCTGCCTGACAACCGCGACCGCCAGGCGCTATTTCGAGACATTCTATGCCCAGCTCCTGCAGGCATATTCGCCCCCTAGCACATGCCACTAGTCCTCATTTGTCCAGATGCTATATTGGGCCCCAAAGGCGTACTCTCCGATACACAACTTCGAAGTTGACGAGCGTTTCATTCAATCATTTGCAGCGGCCATTATAGTTTCGCGAAATGACAACAAATTGAAGATTCATTCCCATCACATATACAGTATAGAACATAGAATGGCGTGTGCCCACAAGGATTGCATGTCATGATCAGCGAGGAGAAAAACACGCCCTCTAGTAAGTGACATACTTAGCACTTCAATATACATATTATATATTGGCATTCCTTCGAATCCTTCCAAGCTGTTGTTGGATGGGGAAGGTCCGATGAATTCTCAGTTTAAGGCCTCCGGAATTGTCCAGGCGAAGGCAGGGGCACATGCAGACGAGTGCCAGTGTCGTACATGATGTGAACAGAATTCTCAACCAAAGGGGAAAATACCGCCACACGGAAGATATTTGCTATTATAAAGCCCGCAGCACGCCGAACAACGCCGGTTGGACTCTTCCGAGTCTATGTTGACCGGCTTGCTGACCCACGGTCCACGATAACGTTAGAATGGACTTCGATATCCAGCGCTAGCGATATCGAGCCGACATGCAACTAGGATACTATTGAAAGAATTCCGCTTTCCATGGCCTCTCTAGTATTGTCGCCCTCACTGCAGCTATCTTCTTGGAGTTAGACTTCAGACTCCCTCACATTTTCAGAATCATTGACAAATGCCTCGCAGGCTCCGCCAGCTGTTCTAGATGCTCTCTCAATCTTCATGCGGGAGAAGGTAGTGCGCTTCGCAGTGATATGCCCATCATCTGAAGGCCATAAAATCCATCTCATAAGCTCGATATGTAACTATCGGGCTAACGAGTATGTACGTATACGTACAGCTAGGTCCGTATGCCATGTGCATCCGCTTCTTGTTACGATGGCAATGAGACCTAATTAACAAGAATACGGTACCAGACAGGTGGCGCACGGTCCCATTCGCTGTGCTACTCTACGACAGCTTCCGCCGATGATGGTGCTTTGATGTCGATGAACAGGTGATTTACACCAACGGTAAAATTAATGGCCTCTCGCCTACTATATTACATAGAAGATAGCTAACTACGGATTTGTTCACGTTCGCGTGATTTTCATATATCTTTTCTTCCCACAGACCCGAAATCAACGAAAATTTGCAAACCTTCGATGAGCTATGATCTCTGTGTTATACAGTACTACTAGTTCGTCTCTTCTGCAGGCCGCGGTGATTTATCCAGGAAAGGATACATACACCCAAAGAAACAAAAAGGATCAAACAACACCAGTGGAGCTTTTTTGATAGGAGAACCCACCCCTCGCGCACGCCCAGAAGCGCACGGTGCATGCCAACTTTCAACCGCCCACAAGATTTGCGAGGCACCTCGAACCTCACTTGCCAAAAGGGTCAACTTCGCGGAAACCTCCAGGTCCATCAGAAGGCAACTATTGTTGATATGACTCAAAACAATGTCACAACGTAAAACACAATACATAAATATCCATACGTACACGATCGTCATATCAAACAACATGTCAATGCACCCAGCCAATGAGAAAGCATCCGTATACCTCGCTTTTTCACCTCACGCGTATCCCTATCTTTTTCATAACCATAGTATTCCTATTTCGCCCGCCCACGGGTACAGGTCCTGGAAACCTGCCACGTCTCCGAAATCAATTGTCGGCAGGCTCTCTCCACGCATTGTCAGTGATATGCATATCATGTCGCGCCAGCCGTTCAACCATCTCATAAACGTAACGCAACAGAAATCCATTTCAGCGGCAACCAACAACCGGAGGGCATGACTACGAAGGCCCCACATATGCGCAAAGACTATACGAAAAACACCCCATCAACGACGACAATAGCTAACCATCTATGGAAAGCTCGTGCTTCGCGATCAGTACATTTTACATGTCGTGTAGTGATATACCCTCTCGCTAACCGAACCTTGGAGAATCCAGGAAGAGTTTCATCTGCATGTTCCATCAGCCCAGGAAAGAAGCTATTGCTTCAATGGGATTGGATATGTATGGTGGCAGTAACCAAAAGAGGGTTGGGGGACTACATATCTGAATTATCATAATCCCTCAGGAGGCAACCTGGGTTCCCCTCATTGCGTGACTTTTGCCTGCGGGATCCGTTACAACAAACAGTTCTGAACAAGAAGGAATATTTGGACCAGACGAACGCGTGGTACTGCCTTGGATTCTGTGCTCGCGAAGAAGTGTCTTGAGTGACCGTAATCTCACATAGGATACCCTTCTTAATCTGTTTATCCCCGTTCGTCAACTAAACCCTGAAATTGATGCCGTAGTCCTTTGATCGGGCTCCTCTCTACCTTCACCGAGCGCGGAGGCTCATCCAGTGTAGCCAAGTCATTCCATGCGTAGGGGCAACTACAACTGTGCCTCTCCTTCTTTTCTTCTCTCCCCTCATTTTTTTGTACAATTTTAATGCTGCGGCCGCATGAATTCGCTTTTTGAAGAATGATGAATCGGAAGACTCAGAAAGAGAAATCAAGCCGACGCTTGCGGGCTTCTGCCGGCCTTAGGCAGTTACGGATGAAAATCGACCGAATGAAGCAAAGGCGAGTGGGCCGGAATTCTTCTCTGTGACTGAACTAGCAAAAATTCCTCAGGGAGGGCGCCGCTGTGAAAGCGGAAAGACGCTCGAAAATTTAAGTGAGTTAAAGGCCTGTTTTCTTTTTTTTTTTTAAATTTATTTCGGGCATCTTGCTTTTGATGTGATGATGGGGGGAAAGTAGGTTAATGGTGTTGACTAAGGGTAGGTATGTTGGAGATGAAGCGGAAGCGAGTTGGAGGTAGAAGCAGGGTAGGGGGATAGGCACGAAGTGCGTTTATATCGTGGTTGCTATCGATATATGTGCTTGAAGTTTGAAGCGGATGCGTTCAGGGATGAGGATCGAGTGGTTGCTGCCACTATCCGGACGCCATCTTTTCTGACGCTGCTGATGGCGAGGACGTGGTGTGAAAATAACAGTGAGAGAGAATAGGAATCGTGGGGGAAGGCCATTAGGCGCTGATGGATCGGTAATGAAAGATTGGCATCATGTACGGCCCCGCCGCGTGGGATGGAAAAACGGGAAACTACGAAAAAGGGCGGGCGCTCCCATTGGACAACGGGATCCACATCCATGGTGCAGGATCTGCTGAACACAGATGGCTTGGAGAGGACATGAGGTAGTGCACAGACTGTTCAACTTGCAAAAGCATCCAGGGCTTTCTACATTCGGATCGTGCAGGGGACCAGATCTGAGTGTGTTTCCCACCCATCAGGAACTATGCACATGGGACCTCAGGAGCTTAGGGACTTGGATGTGGGTTGGACAAAGACACCAGATTCCTAGACAAGGGGAACGCCTGCGCAAGCATTACAAAGCCGCAACTACTAGATCTCCCAACCAGCATAGAGACCCGTTACTGCCCGTTATTAGTGCTGAATTAGCCGGGAACTAGTTAAAGAAGCGCCTGCTTACTGAGGCATGTATCAGCTTCGAACTCATGAGAAGATCAAAGTGGATCCACTTCGAATCTTTATAGAACGCAACACACATTTGAGTCTTTCCAGTTCCATGATCTCCCGATACATGCTCCCCAAATAACCAGAGGTTCGCCCATACGACAATAGAAAGCCATTAAGTGATTATAGGAGCAGGAGTATTCCATGGCTTGACTGCGTATCAGCTCTAGCCAGGGATTTGTACAGTACGCGGAGACTCAATGTCACCCCTAAACAGCTGCAGAAAGAGATAGAATAGCGCACTAGTGTCCGAGGCCAGCGCGGCCCAAACGCCGCGGCCCCCAGACAAGTGCAAATTCGCTTGTCAAATCATTGCCGCAGTAGATGCTGGAAGTAATGTTATACTTTAACTCAACAGCAAAAAAGTGACTGAGGAATGGTAAAGGGTCCGGAAAGGGTGGGCGGGAGACCTGCTGATAGCCGACTTGTGCGCCCTAGCGAGGGTCATTATGGTTTGCTCCAGATCGGACCCTTCGCCGCGCTTGGCGGAAATAAGATAGCACAAATGCCCACTGGTGAAGACTGCAGCCACTGAGGAGATTGAACAACCTCTGAAATTGTGCTAGAGTGGCCGTGCATGCTGCGAACAAATAGGCAGGACTTTGGCCTCTACAAGATATTGCGAACAAATGCTTGGAGTGACTAGTAGACATCCGTGCAATTTCCCCCTGCTCTCTACCTCCGCACTTGATTTCATACTCTGTATGAACTCGAACATTGCGTGCAGCCATGAGAACTAAATGCCACGATATATATGGCAAGGCCTTGTGACTGTCATTCGACGAAATAGTCACGTGGAGTCCGACCTCATCGGTTCCCACGATATCAGCTGGACACCCATTCTGGACGGACTACATAAGCCAACAAAGCAGCCACTCATTGTGCTAGACGTATCCATTCCTACTCCGCTATGGGTTTTGCTAAGGGAGCCATGCTCTCTCTACGGCGAAATCAGGCTCGATATATAGTTGTGGTCGTCCGCCGATACACAACTGGTGGCCCACGACCGCAGGAGGTCCGGCCTGAGCGAACAAACAATAAGATATGGAAGTCAGCGGAAGATGGGATCGCAGACATGAGATCCGGGTCGACAATATTTAGTGGAGTGAGTAATTTGACTCGTATGCTCAGGTTTGTGATCCCCGACAACATGAATCGCGGAAACTAGGGATTCGGATTGTGTGGGACGCCCGACACGCTCATCCAAGCCGTGAGCAGGAGGCCTGATCTCCAGAATTTGACCGCCGTTTCGAATAATGCTGGAGTAGGTAATCGTGGGCTTGGTTTGTTGCTGGAATCGGGACAACTCTCAAAAGTGATATGTATGTATCGGATTTGTGTGACTCTTGTGCGATACGTCTCTCACGGAGCGCGGCTTTCTAGGCTCGTACATTGGTGCGAACAAGGCTTTCGCCAACATGTATCTCACAGGCAAAATTTCTGTTGAGCTAACACCACAAGGGACGATCGCCGAGCGGATAGCGGCAGCCGGACGAGGAATACCCGCGTTTTTCACACCCACAGGTTATGGTGAGCTCAACCCCTCAGCTACCTACGTAACAAGCATGCTCACAATCATGGATAGGAACAGCGATTCAAACCGGTGATCTTCCGATTCGGTTCCATCCTAATGGCGAGGTAGCTATCCATGGGAAGAAAAAGGAAGTGCGAGAATTTAATGGCCGCCACTACGTCCTGGAGGAGGCTTTGTGGGTCTTCTTCGCCACGATGCTTAGAAGTTGACTCATCGCTACGGCTTTTGACTCAGGCATGCTGATTATGCGTTTGTCCGAGTTTGGAAGGCCGATGCGTACGGAAACGCAATTTTCAGGTCCGCATCCATCTCGTACACCGTTCTCCTTCATTCTCACGGCACCCGCTCTCTCGACCGCCATGGACAGATATACTCAACAGAACTTTGGGGGTGCGATGGCTCGCGGTGCGAAGCTTACTATCCTCGAGGCCGAAGAAATTGTCCCCGTAGGTTCTCTCGACCCCAAACACATCCATATTCCAGGCATCTATGTTGACCGCGTCGTTCCGGCCGCTGCCCCAAAACAAATCGAGATCCGCACCACCCGCCCCTCTGTTCCTTCTGCCAAGTCTCCGGTCTCCGTCGTGGAAGAGAAGAAGGATGAAGCAGTGGCAAGACGAGAGCGTATCGTTAAGCGGGCTGCCAGAGAGCTGAAGAACGGGTATTACGTTAATCTGGGAATCGGAATGCCGATGCTCGCCCCCAGTTTCTTGCCAGAGGGAGTGCATGTGCATATGCAAAGTGAGAATGGTATACTTGGCATGGGTCCTTACCCCACCGAAGAAGAGGTAGATGCGTGAGTCATTTTGCTTCCCCTTTGATCCCCCCTGGATCAACAGATCGATCAACGAGACCGGGGAGGGGGAACTTAATTTGTTTGGGGCCGAATATCTTAATTATGACCGCCAATAGGGACATCGTTAATGCGGGAAAAGAAACGGTGACACTCCTTCCGGGTGCCTCTACTTTTGGCTCGGAGGAAAGTTTCGGCATGATTCGAGGCGGTCACATTGATGTGGCAATGCTTGGTGTACGTGCTAAGCTAACCCCTGATTGGCTATCGTTAATCTGATTTAGATTCCTTTTATCGTAATCAATTCCAGGCTCTCGAAGTTTCGTCTTCCGGTGATCTAGCCAACTATATGATCCCAAAAAAGGTTGTTAAGGGTATGGGCGGCGCTATGGATCTTGTATCAAATCCGGATGGCACAAAAGTTATTGTGCTGATGGATCACGTAAATAAGAACGGAGAGCACAAAATTTTGGAGAAATGCAACCTTCCGCTGACGGGTTTGAGATGTGTTAGCCAGATTATCACTGATTTGGTAAGTTGGTATTCCAGGGGCTCCCTCTAGGGTGAGATGACTGATAGCCGCGTGTTCACAGTGCGTCTTCGATATCGATCGGAAAGCTGGTAAGATGACACTGTCCGAGCTCGCCCCTGGCGTGACCATCGACGAGGTCAGGGCCAAGACAGGGGCACCGTTCGAGACTGGTGCAGATCTGAAGACGATGGAGGACTGAGAGAAACTGTTGGTTATTTTCCGCTGTGCCACCAGTGATGCATGTAGCCTCAAGCTCTTAACTTGCGGAAATGAAACAGATTCGCAGTCTACGAGGTCCCATTGAGGCCTTGACGAATCCACGTGCAAATCCTTGTCCGGGTGGCTGCAGGTGAAACCCAATCATCGTGATTGCTCAAGGCCAAATCAACTTTATAGGGCTAGTGAATCGATCTAGGATACACAGGTGAGAGTAGAGTCAAAGGTCCCTAGCTTGGACGGTGAGTATTATTGGAGTAATGGCGGCCCCGAGCGATTCTGCAGGCGATTGAAGCAGATAGCGGTGATCGGGCCGATACCAGGTACGAGACGAAGGTCCTCAATCCTTTGAACACTGTCAATGATACTTGCACCTTAGAATGGTAGCGAGTTCGCGTATGGCTTCCACTTTCTGAGATTCCGTCACTGATGGCGAGGTTGATGGTCAAGCGCGTTCCTCCCCATTGCTACCTGGGAAAAGGCTGATCGTCACAGATGAATATTTCTGCGACAGAGAGCCTGGGTAAGGGGGTTGCATACGTCGATTACTCTGGGGGGAAACCACCTTGGGACGTGGCCTTCTAGCGAGCAACCGTTGCAGCTGTGCTGTAGTGCTCAGGACTGAAGACCCAACACCCAAGGAACGCAACTTTCCTTCCCCTGCGTCAGGTACTCACTGTACCGGAAAACATTGTACGATTCAAACAGAGTGAACACCCGTCAGCAAACCATAGACCGGAGATGCAAAGATACCAGATGAGAAACACAATTAGTATCGGTGGTAATACACTCAACGCGCATAGAGTGATGATGAAATCAAACCCAATCAAAGCAACTCAGTGCAATCCCAAATCGCTCAGTCTCGGGAAAGAGTCAAAACTTTAAGGATTCACCCCCTCGGTTGAGGAGAGCGGACATAGTTGTACCTTTGCCTTTCACACCAGAGGAAGTTGATGGCATGATAGTAATGAGAGGGTTAGCCGCCTAGGAGAGATAGATACCTTGACAAGAAGCAAAATCCATGACTCCTCGCCACGTTGCATGGATGCACGTTCGCAGAAGCGCCATCCTCGTGACAATTGCAAATAGCTGGGTGCCACCACTGCCACTGCTCCTGCCACTGAGATTTCTTTACGAAGGAAAAAGATGAGTATTACGAATCCTTCTTCACCCTCAGGCACCAAGTGGTGATTTCCTGGATTGCACAGCTTCCTTCCTGCATGAACTTCTGGGCTATTGCACTCTTGCAACTTTGCGTGATATCTAACCGGCCGAACTTATCTCTGATGCGAAGGTATAATGAGGTGCGTATCCGCGTCCCCGCTGCACCTGGTTTCCTTGCCTCCGTCTCATCAAACGTAATTCAGCTCGCGTTACTTAAAGCTGTTCGTCTAGTTTCGGTCCCCCGCAAACGAGGACAAACGTTTGCACCACTCAAACTTCAGACATTGTCTTTTCTTTCTTATTCAGATCCACAAGCTGGCCCCTCACTTAATTCTGCGTCCCTAACTAGTTTGTAGATGAGCAGAACCCGGTGTGAAAACAAGGCAGACGCCTTCACCTAGATTGTCGACACCGGGAACAGCGTTGGAATGCGACCATACCTCCAGTGGCCATGTTCGCTTCACTTTCGAGGGAGAGCAACCCCATGGGCTAGCATGCTCTCATTTTCCTAGCAGTGCTAGCCACCAATCACTTCTATGTCTCTGTTGTCCAATCTGCCCAGAAATAAGAGTGGCTGGAGTGTCAGGAAAACGGTGTGTTGCTTTGTAAGCTCTTCAGGGCTGCCCTCCTTGATCGATGTTGACTTTCATCCACCCATGATCGCAATCGACCCGCTGTCTATAACCTTTGGGATTCTGTACACACATCCAGAAGCAATAAGCGGTCTCTACTTATGGTTCCCGCACGATGGCCACTTTGCTCTGCAGAAAGTCCAGTCCTGATCCTAGCTACCGAGTAGATTGATTAGTTAAGCCGAGGTTCGTGCTCCGTCCCTACGTGTGACTTTCATGTGGAGAATCATTAATCAGCGTTTAATTGCACTGCTGAGCTTGTTGTTGGAACATCCCTTCCAGACTCGCGCCTACCGACGCCAGGAGAATTTGAGAGGGTTCGGTTACGAGCCTAACTCCCCATATATTATACACGGGATGCGGACAACCCTCACCTTGCATGGCCTCGGTTCTCTGATGCCCTGGGGCTCCGGTTTCAAGGCTGCCTCTTATGACTGGGAATACTTTCAGGGATGAGGTCCCTGTTTTAAGCGTCTCTCGTCGGAGTCAGGGAAGGTCACTTCACGCCTGGTCCGCGGGGTGTTTTCCAGCATCTAATGTATGTTTACTGCTGTCATTCATCCATCTTTCCCAGGTTAGCAGGCTATGTTAGTGGGGGCATATCATCTGAGGAAGACAAAACTTCTGGCGCTCTTGGATCCACTCGACAAAAGACGGTTCAGGAAATGAAGCTTAAACAGAGAAAGTTGAAAATCAGGTAATCCCCGTGGCATTCGAGTGAAGTAATGATGGAGACGTGCAATGCATAAATTGGGAGTGAGGGATCTTTTTTATTGCGGAAAAGCTATTACATATTGATTGAATGAGCCGTTACAGTCGGATGCGTTGTGGATATTGAGATTATACGATAACGCATAACACCGAAAGCGAGCGCCAAAGTGTGAGTCGGCAACGAACTCCAAGGAACTTTCCTGAGCACAGGGACCGCAGCAGGTCGGGGGTACTCGGTCAAGGTTTGAGGAATTGTACAGAGCGACAATTAGACAAGGAGCGACAGCAGAGCGGAGGATCGTGCCATACCACTTACCGGTGTCGCGTCTGGCCGAGACATCAATGGACTCAAAATGGCTGATGCAGCCGTGCTCTGAAGTCATGCTCAGGACGCCCAAGAAGAGTAAGGCTCCTGAAAGGTCAGATCCGGACCGGTCTGGGTTGGAACTCGATCAGATTGGCGCAAGTTGAGGCAGCAATCCAAGTCTGTAGTGGCCGAACAGGTTACACCAAATTACAAACCACCGGTTTTTAGTCCCAACCCAAGCCCACAAACCAGTTGGATGTTTTGGATCAACCGAATCCACTTGCAGCCTCAGAGAAGACCCGAAAGGCGAAGACACCCAGTGATGGTCAAATCCATCGGCAAAATAGGTTTGGGCTAGTTCCAATTTTCCCGAGCAGAGCACAGGGACCTTAAAATCCGTTGGGTGATTACGGCACTGTCCTAGAAGCAAGACGCCGGGCTGATATCTGATATCAGAAAATGGTGGAATACTTCCAAGGAAACGGGACGTCAGTCCTCGTGCATCTGGACTACCTGAGTGGTGTGTCGATCCATCTGAACCAACCCTCCTACAGCAAACGGATCCAGGCCATAGTTGGTATAAAGGGTGCTTTCCCCTCATTCAGCGAGTGCTTGGCCCCTCGTACCGCTTCCGGCCGATCCCTGACAAGCTTCATATCCACCTTACGCTGGACCCGCTCAGCGGTCAGTTATGGAGAATGGCAGCACGTATGGGGAACCGCAAATACTCACATTGCCTGAGGAGGGTGCATTTCTTCCGGCATTCCTTCCGTGCACGACTCTGCATGCTTGACCAGGAACTGGATTGGAAATGGGCTAAAGTTCACTTGTTTGCCTTTCTGCATTTTTCCTGTCGCTGGTGGTGCTGTCAGCTATCAATTTCGGGGGTTAAGGGCTCCAGGCTCGTCAACTGGACAGGTGCGACACTAGTAACGTCGCCTGGGGCAACTCTTCAATAATATGGCGCATCCTACACTATGATTCCCATACTTCCTATAATGCATACTTAGGATGTGGATGCGTGCAACATAAAGATCCGGCGCCTGCTGGATGATGGGGCGCATCTCATCACTTCAAGCCTCCCCGCTTTGCGCTCGCTTCACCTCGATCGGATGGTCAGGCTGTGAAGTAAGAGGAAAACGAGATCGAGCTGGAGTTGTCGTTTGCAAGGGCGTTGATTTCAGAGATTGATGCTCTGGAAACGCGCGATATACACGGGCCGGCCGCAATTCTATTGCGAACCAATGTAAAGGGCCAGGAACCATCATTTCACTTCGGTGAACCTACCCCCGCTCCAACGGCCTGGGAGTAACGTACCCTTTTGACCAAATGTCGAGGTCGAACTGGTCACAATAAGCCAGCATGTCAGCTGGTGTTATAAGGCCAGAGTTCGGATAACACCCGGAAGGTTGAAAGAGGCGGGCAGTGTTTCAGCAATTCCTGCGGACAAATCGCGTAGTATAGCCAATCGGCACAATATTCTGTATGTAACAAGATAGCTTCTGCTACTAGGCTTCTCGACGGAGCGATCGACAAGCCTCCACTTCGCCTTGAACTACGTCAGGCGCCATTAGCCACTGGGGTCTAAGGCACAGATCAGATAAGATGGGAATTGGTCGAGTCACTTCTGACCATGTATTATTAAGCATTATTAAGATTTAAGCGCGCAAACGCCGGAGAAATTCGGATTTTCTGGCCAAGGGCACGGGACCGTCCAGAGAATCTTCCAGGCCCTTCTGCTACGCAGTCGGTTCCATGTCCTCGAGCCAGAAAAGCAGCCTCCCTTGGGCGCTAAGCTAAGAGGTTCGTTGTGCCTGTTGTTTGACATTTAATTCAATCGCCGATGACGCCCAAAGGTCACTAAATTTTCCCACGCCATGGCCAGGCCTCCCGACCTGTGAACGGGCTTTTGGTGTTGGATGACTCGACTGATTAAGCATCCGATGTTCTCCTTGGTCATTTCCCTCAATTGATTTCCTTGGGTTGGTGGTATATTTCATATTTAAAAGTGCCTGTTACGGTCAACGTCTCTCTTGTTGGTATCCCCTCCCCCCCTTTTTCCATAATGCCAAATCTCGGAAAGAGCGCTACTCTGAGCATCCATCTAGATGATACGACCCTATTCGTGAGGCCATCGCCTGCTCCTGAGGTCGTCCCTTCGAATGACCCGATCTTTCGGGGTGTTGTCGTATTGTCGTTACCCAGACCCAAGCGCATCAAGTCAGTCACCGTTAAGCTTGTGAGGTACTACAATATATCGTTCCCAGAAGACTATGCGTGAGTGAAGCGCTTGTTTCTCAACGAGGTACTGCGGTGTAATGATCTGCGTTCGTTTTCTGTCTCACTAGGTACGAAGCTGGGGCAACGACTGAGGCGGAGGTAGCGATATGTAGCAGCAAAGAAGAACGCTCTTTCGGCAAGGGCCAACATACTTTTGCGTTTACTCTGGTCGTACCTGCGTCCATCGCCACCTATGAGCGCAGTCAGTATGGACGAATATATCACAAAATTCAGGCCTGCGCCAAGGGCGATGGGCTAATGGAGCCCGACGTCACTAGGGAGCGCGAAATACACATCGTTGGGAACCCATCAGAGTGAGAAGACCCTGCGACTACAAGTATGCCATGCTAATTGCCTCTTATCGGCAGCGAGGGCGAGATGCAAGATTTCAACCTGAGAATCGAAAATCACCTGGACGACATTGGGGTATTGGTCCCTTCCCTCAACTTGGGTTCATACACTGTCACCTAACGTTCCTTCAATTCACAGCCCTATGCCATCACGATGGCATCCCAACATTTGACCGTTGGGGGTCTCATGCAATTCGACGTCCTCTTGGCCGGTCCGCCTACTCCACTTCTCATTCGCTCCTTGTCTGCGTTCATTATTGCAAAGTACCATTTATCATCCATTCAGAATCCAAAGAAAACACCACAGACCGTGGAGCATAAGAGACGCATCTTCCTTGTCGATTACTCCAACCCCCCTGATCGTCATGCAATACACGATGCTGAAGGGAACAAACGGATTCTACACAGTCATGATGGCCTGAACCAGACGCATAGTAACGCACCATCTACATCATCACCAGTCACGCCCCAAGGACCTTCCTCGGTACCTTCAGTCCCACCACGCACTCCTGTGCCTCGACGACGTTTTTCGGAACGCGACACCTCAGTGCCTTCCCACTGTGTGCGTCATGATCAGCGAAGGTCGACGATACCTCCCGTCGCCGTAACAAAGCTGTCCCCACTTCACGCTTTACCATCCGCAACGTCGTATCACATTTCACACCTGGCCCGACTGCCTAGTGATGAATTCATACGACCTTCAACGCTAAAAGGAACGAACACACCCATCGAGATATCTCATGACATTGTTCTTGAGTTGAAGTTTGAGCATCCAGAAAGTGAAAACGACGTTAAAGTACTAAAGGTCTCAAAATCCCTGACGATATCTTCGGTAAGCCTCTCCTCTCTCATCGGCTTCAGGTGGATCGCAGTTGACGGAGAATCCAACCAGTGTTGTTGCATGATTGAATCTTTGCTTGTCCCAACATACTCGGAAACAGACTCGATCCCATCCACTCCACTACCTGCTTCCCCTGTTGATGCTTCTCCCACTATGTCTCTAAGGTCTTTTGCCCCTCGATGGCAGGACAACTGTGTTTGCGAACGGCCCACCGATTGGCTCATTGCAACGCAGAAGTTGCTTGGAGGTGGGAAGACGGAAGAATGGGAAGTGAGGGGCATGGGCGGCTGCCCCAATGCAAGAGAAAAAGCGGAATATCAGCAGGTAACTGAACATAATGACGTGTAGCATTCACCAGACCGCTTCAGCTGCCTCTCCATGTTTGAGGTACCAAACGATCCCTTTGAATTATTGGGCAACATCGATTTTGCGGCAATGTTTCCATCAGGTACTATAATTCAAGAGCACATTGTTTGCTTGAGAATTGATCACCTTCGACAATAATATGGATGATACGCTTCGGCGCATGTGAACTCAGCCTCTTAATTCATCCCTTCAGTTTGATTGCCAAACCGATTGCTCAATGGGGTGGTGAGGTCAGGCTGGTATATATAGTGCTGGTCGATGGCCCAACGCTGAATATTAACGTCCGATCAAGAGTTCAGGCTTTTCGCTAGCCAAAGGCGCTCATAATGATATTAAGCAAGTTGATATTTCGAAAGAGCTCCGAGAAGGTTCCGCCCCAGCGCCATCTACATGCAAATCCGGCTGCTGGGCTCACCAGTCCACAGCGTGTCAAAGGAGGAGAGCACCTCATAGGTTAGGCAGGTGACCAACTTCTCTTTAACGCCCAGAGGTCCGTTTACCAATCCGGAAGCGTACGTACGTAATTCACCTGAAACTGGGGGTGTTAGATTTCCGCCCACTCAAGAGGAACTCTTCATCGTGATCATCACGAAAGAGCATGATAGTTACAAATCTAATCAGACAAGCCCAGGCGCTCGCCAGATTCGGTAACAGATTGTGCATGGCAGTGAGGCACGAGTGTCCAATAGATAATCCTCCTGAATGTTGGGTGTGTGGAGTACTATCGCCGGACACTTTGCATCTTGACCTTTCGAAAGAAGCATCAAAATAAATTTGTAATATGTATTGGCTTCAGTGGTTTGCACCGTATTGAGGACAAATATCCAAAGCAAGAAAGTGTCGTACAAAAGGAACTAAGAGTTGGCCGTGGATACTCCGGTCGCATGGGCCATAGGTTTTCGCGGTAGTTCACCATGCACGCTCATATAGCAATACTGTAAGTCCGGGCGCGCAAAAGGGTGTCTGGAAGAAGGGTGATCAGCTTTGACCATCATTCAAAGCAAGGTCGTACTGTGATGCAATGTGCTCAAGTATGAGGTCCTCAGTGCAAGTCTTCCAATATCCGCAGAGCAGACATGACCAGCGTTTTTCGGCATTTGGTGCTCTGGTGGTCTCAAGCTCCTGCCCTTCCAGAATCCTCCATTCCACACATTCCAAGTGGGGGTGGTGTCTATGGAAGTGCCCCACCTTGCCGTAATATGTAATATGAGTGCAGAGATACTGCGAGGGCACACGGTATACATACAGCTTCTGGAGCTTGCAACACATTGCCTTGAGCGCAAGTAAGGCACTCTACCCATATGTTTTCTTCCAAAAGTTGTGCGAAGGTCATGACATTAGGGTCGTGCCCAGCCAAAATGATGATGTCACTTATGATGACTGATCCACGCTCATCCCAGCGCCAGTGATTGGCAAAAGCAAAGCAGGGATATCTGGCGGGTTCAAAACGGGAACTTATAAAGAGTGTTCGAGCTAGTTCCAACGTTTCTTGAACGGAGGATAGTCTGGACTCCACAGGGACTAGTCCCAGCAGCTCGGCCCTAGAACTGATTGAGTGATTGTTGACAATGTTTTCAAAGCGGGGCGCCAGAGTGTCAATTGTGATATCAGGAGGTTCAGGATAGTCGTCGACGCCTTGAAGATGATGGAAATTGGGTCTCAAAATCTCGATTAGAGAATCCTTCAAAGGTATGGGTTGTCAGGCGAAGAATAACTCCAGAACGGGCGTCTACCTTGATGGCGTCGAGGGTCCATATTTTCGGGGGAGGGGGCCAAAACTCATTTCCTGGGTCGTGGCATTCGTACCAAGACCGATAGCTCGAAACAATGCGTTCCCCTTCCCGAACGCAAAACGACTCTATGTAGAGCTGCTCACACTCTTTGATCGCCCGAATGGCATGTCGTTTTATTCCGGCCCACTCTACGGAAGTGACTTTGATCAACCAATGATCAAAATCATGGACAGTCCAGATAACCTGCCCTTATTTGTCAAGCGCTTGGACAATCGCAGCCCCGTAAATCCTCTTTCGATCACAAGTGCAATGAACACGCTAGCAAACCCCATCGCCTCCAATCTCGACCTCACGCTGGACGGATTCAGCGGTTCGTTATAGATGACAGCATGGATGGAAGGGGGACTCACGCTTGCTCACGTTCGTGGCGAAGAGAAGATAATCCACCGCGCCGTTTGGTCCATTCTGTACACAATTTCGCATGCTAAAGTACCGAAGAGAAAAATCATCGCTTGAATCGGAGATGGGGTTAAGACTCAACCATACAGCATCCAATGCCTGCTTCTTCTCTTTTCGCTCCAAAACATATACCTCCCATTCCTCATCGGTGAGTTCCTCTGCCTTCGACCTAAAGGCTTCGAGCTCGCTAACTGGGCATGCAGGAATCCAGTAATCTAGCCTCGAAGTCATGTAGCCTTTTGAATAACAGGATCAGAGATCATTATAATTTACAGTTGAACCGTACTCACGGGGAACGGCGGCTTGGTAAAGGATGACGTCATGGTCTTTGTCCATGCGTACATGGCCTTTGTACGTGCGTACATGGCCATATAGGCTGGACATGTTGCTGTACGCCGGAGAATGTCTATCATTTCGTGTTTAATGCTGACTGTTGGGCGACAAGAGTGGTGTTTTTAAGAAGCATACAATATAATGTCATGGCAGCTGGAGCACCATCGTTTCCGCAAGTACCAGTTGACAGGCACAGGTGTGACAGTCCCGCAGTTCTGCGAAATCACAAAGTGAGAACAGAGGAAAGGGATGTTGCGGGGAGGGGAATATTTGACAACAGGCTCTCGCACCTGACAATGGGAGCCGAAGCCCAGAAAAGCATATTTTTGCTCTGTAAGATCTGGGTGAATCGGGGGCATGTCCGGCGCACACTCCTCCCGAGAGGCTCTCCACACCCATGCGGCACTTGGTCTGAGGAGATATTGTGCAAAAACTTTCGCAGACCGCACGAGACGGAGCAGATCGCGAGGTTCGAGGTGGGAACAAATCTGGGACAATCGATTTTTCCAGGAATGTGCCCAAAATTTTCCCATGCGTAGAGTTGCAGCACATACCTCGAGAATGATCTCAGTTGGCGTTTCCTTCGTGAACGAGTGCAACTTGGCATGTTTCCTCTGTCCAGGACCAGAAACGTGCCCTTCGCTTTTCAAAACTTGTTTCTTCGACTGTTCCCTTTTAGGCTTCTTGGAACAAGGAGGACCTTCTTTAACCAAAGTTGGGCAGAACGTCAACAGTTTCAGTCTCCCTATTCCCGCATTACTCACCATCCCGAGTTTCAGCTGTTTCCCCAACGCGATTGCGAAGTCTCATCCCTGCTAACGAAAAGAGAGGACCAAAAAATCGTCAGAATTGTGTTGTGGAGTGAACAACTTCAGTAGGTTCAATCTTAACAACGAAGCCTCAACCTGCCTTTGGCGGAATTTGTGCCAAAGTCCCCTGCCATAGTACTGGAGATAATAACTGCGCTAATGGATGAAGAGAATGACCACGGAAGTTTCTGAAATTTGAGTGCACGAAACAATACATACACGAGGGAAGGGGAATGAAGTTATAAGAAACAACAGGAAAGAGCCGAGATGTATTTGAGTAGGACAGATCGATCGAAAAAGTGACGGAACGAAAACCTAAGCAAATACCCGGGATCCTCACCAACAGCAACACCGATGGGCAAAATGTCTATTCATTAGATGGCGTACCGCAGTGTTTGACGGAAGAGTGTAGGAAAGAGAGTGTGGTAAGGTGGAGCATGAAAGCACTGATAGGCGGAACTTTGAGTCAATGGGCGCTTTGAGCGGCTAGTTACATAGGTTAGTCTCAACATACTTATGTGATTCCCTAAGGAATCCCATCACTAAGAAGGATCAGTCGAAGAGACGCGCGGTGGAGAAGCAAAGATGCTGCAGCGAATGTGAGGAATCAGCAGACGAGACGATACATGAGGTTTGTCGATCAAGTCAAAGCGAAGAGTCATGAGTCGCCAATTCTGTTGCAATATAGCTCGACATGGCTCTCGAACATCTCAAATGGAGCAGGATCTGGGGAGGACACGTCTCAGGCCTATGTCTATATATATGCGTATCTCCGCCTTCTCGTTCGGATACCTGAGGAACCGGGACGTCGTATATAATGCATTCAGCGAGACTCATGCATGTTCAAGATCAGGGGATCACCAATGTTCCGGGGAATAATACTAGCACCAGTACTATGCCATTGACCAATACACGAACGCAGTCAGTTCACCCTCAGACGAGCTTGGCTGCTTTCGCACGGAGGTGCACGTTTCAGGTCATTTCGATATAGCATGTCCGAGAGGGGCGCTTGTGCTCCATTCCCCCAACTTTATTCAGAAGTCCATCGTGATCATCGTGATCACCACGGAGCATGACGATGTTCGGCCGGGATTGTCCCAGTGTAGCCCTTCAATGACACGCTCGGGTACAAGGTTAGCTAGGCTTGGAGAAAAATTGAATTTAATCAAACGAGTCCAGGCGCTGGTGCAGGGGCCACCAGCCAGATAGTAAGGTGCAGATCATGCACGGTAGTTCTCGCACGAGTATCCAATGGATAATATCACTGAAGATCGGTTGCGTGCGTGGAGCCGGGCACTCCGCAACTTGACTTTAGCACCAGGATTATATATTGACTTCGCAGTGCCCGAGTGGGTTGCAGTGTATTAGGAAGCTCCTAACACAAATCCGCCCAACAAATATCCAACGCAAGCGTACGAAAGGAACTAAGAGCTAGTCGTGGATACTCCGGTCGCATTGGCCTCGGCTTCCAGCCCCAAGCGCACTGAATCAGGAATAGGTTTTCGTGATAATTGACGATACATCCCCATATAACAATACTGTAAATCCGGGCGCGCACAAGGATGTCTGGAAGAATGATTAGCTCTGATCATCACCCAAAGCTAAATCTTACTGTGATGCAATGTGCTCAAGCACGAGGTCCTCAGAGGGGAAATCCATATAGTCACACAGCAGACATGACCAGCGATTTATGGCATTCGATGCCGCGGTTTCGAGCTCCTGCCCTTCCAAAATTCTCCATTCCACACGTTCATCATCGGGCAAGAGGCGGTGGTATCTATGACAGTGCCTTACCTTCCGCAATATGTAATGTGAGTGTGGAGATATTATAAGAGCACACGGCTTACGTACAGCTTCTGGAGCTTGCAACACACTATTCCCTCGATCTACTTGGGTGGTACAAGCAAGGCACTCCACCCATATATTCTCTTCCAAAAATTGTGCGAAGGTCATGACATTAGGGTCGTGTCCAGCCAAAATGATGATATCACTCATGATGGCTGATCCGCGCTCGTCCCACTGCCATTTCGTGTTTCGATCGCCATGTATGACGCGGGGATATCTAGCGCCTCTAAAATCATAATCCGGTATTTTCATAAAGAGTGTTCGAGCTAGTTCTAACGTTTCTTGAACGGAGGATAGTCTGGACTCCATAGGGACAAGTTCGAGCAGCTCCGACCTAGAACTGATTGAGTGATTGTTGGCAATGTCTTCAAAGCGGAGCGCCAGAGTTTCGATTATGATATCGGGGACTTCGTCGGTATCTTGAAGATGATGAAAATTAGTCTTCAAAATCTCAATTAAAGAGTCCTCCGAAGGTATGGGTTGTTAGGTGAAGAACAACTCTGAGAGAATGTGTCTACCTTGACAGCGGCAAGCGTCCATATATCCGGGGGAGTGGGCCAGAACTCATTTCCTGGATCGTGGCATTCGTACCAGGACCGATAGCTTGAAAGAATGCGCCATCTTGCCCGATAAGAAAATGATTCTGTATAGGTCCGCTCACGCTCTTCGGTTGCCTGAACGGCATGTCGTTCGATTCCAGCCCATTCTAGGGGAGGTGACTTTGATCAACCAACGAACAGGATTATGGGGGCTTCAGGCAACTTGCCTTTATCTGTCAAGCGCCGGGACACCCGGAGCCCCGTAAATCCTCTTTCGATGGCATGGCCAATGAACACGCTGGCGAATCCCATCGCCTCCAATCTTGACCTCACGCTGGACAAATTCAGCGGTGAATTATAGATAACACCATGGACAGAACGGGGACTTACGCTTGCTCACGCTCACGGCGGAGAGAAGATAACTCGTCCTGGCGACCGGAAATGCGCTTCCTAGTCCAATCTGTGCATAATTTCGCGTGCTAGAATACGGGGAAAATCATCATCTGAATCAGTGAGGGAGATAAAATTTGACTCATACAGCATCCAACGCCCGCTTTTTCTCTTTTTGCTCCGAAACGTATATCACCCATTCCTCATCGGTGAGCTCCTGCGCCTTTAACCTGAGAGCCTTGAGCTCGCTATCTGGACATGCGCGGAACCAGTAATTTCGCCTCCTAGCCCCATAGCCTTCCGTGACATGGAGTCAGAGATCGTTATAATCTGCAGTTGAACTGCACCCACGAGGAACGTCGGCTTGGTAAAGGACGACTTCATGTCTGTTGCATCCGCGAATATATTGTGGATGACTATATAACTGGGTTTCGCTGTACGCTAAAGTAAGCCTAGGATAGTCATTTAGTGTTTAGGGATAACTATCAAGCGAGAAAGGTTTCACATACATAATGTCATGGCACCTAGAGCACCATCGTTTCCGCAAGTACCAGTTGACAGGCAAAGGTGTGACGGTCCCGCAGCTCTGTAAGGTTACGAAATGAGAACGGAGGAGAGGGATGATAAAGATTTGACAACAGGTTCTCGCACCTGACAATTGGAGCCGAAGCCAAGAAAAGCATATTTCTGCTCTGTGATGTCTGGGTGAATTGAGGGCATGTCCGGTACACACTCCTCTCGAGAGGCTTTCCATACCCCTGCAGCACTTGGTCTTAGCAGATATTGCGCAAAGACCTTTGCGGATCGCACGAGATGAAGCAGGTCGCGAGGTTCGAGATGGGAACAAATCTGGGACAACAGCGAAATTTCTCACAAGTACATCCAAAACGTCGAGAAGCAGCACATACTTCGAGAATGATCTCAGTTGGCATTTTGTCCATGAGCAGCTGCAACTTGGCACGCTTCCTTTTCCCGGAACCAGAAACACGTCCTTCACTTTTCGAACCTTGTTTCTTTGACGGTTCCCTCTTAGGCTTCTTGACATAGGAAAGATCTTCTGATGAAGATGAGGCTTGGTAGTGGAACGTCAACGAATCCAGTTCCTCCATTCCCCTGATTAGACTCACATTGCTCGCCATCTTCAGTTCCCACTGTAAGCCGAACGCGTTTGCGAAGTCTCATCCCCGCTGCAGAAACAGAGGCAGATCATGTCAGGTGTCTCCGCTTTCCAGAAAAGAATCACCCACATTGAACCTCAATCTTGAACGCGTCTGTGTCCCAGCAATGAAGCGCGAGTGTTGAGTCCGCGCCTTTTTTTGGCAACAATGCAGCTCTCGTGTACTCACCCTCTTCTTCTCCTTGACTATCACCTTTATCGCACAAGAGACATGCGCAATTCAATAGATTATGACCACCATCAGATGCGTCGTGGAGGTGTAGACCATGAGCATGCAGGACCAACTTGAGTAAGCTCGGTGGGGTCAACTTTGATAACGAAGTCAAACGTGCCTTTAGTGAAATCTGTGCCGACGTCCCCTACCATACTGGTTGGAAGCCGTCCGCTGCTTGTTCGTCTCACTTCAACTTTCAAGTACTGATTCAGTGGTTGCTTCCGTGGGGCGGGGCCGGAACTGTGGAACTGAATGTACACTTCGGTACCGAGTCTAGTAGTTGCAGATTCCCGATTCCACCACCACCGAACAGAGTCGGGGTCGACGGACAGCATGTCCAGGGCTACTCACTCAGTTGGGCAAGGAGTTTTAAAGAGAGCACCGAGGGCTGCATGCCCACAGAGGCTGGCGCACCATCTATAGCTCGGTACCGTACACGAAAGACTATCACGCATCGTTTGGCCAAATGGTCCAGAGGGCATTTTTCGTTCTGGTTGCAGTATGTTCCTTATGTAATATTCATCCTTAAATTCCCTCTATCGGCATGAGGTTGAACACCCCGTGTTACCCATCTTTCACGAACTATGATGTGTATCAGCGATATCCAAGCTGCCATGACTCCAACCAACAAGATCCAAGCATAGGAGAGTCCAGGGGCATGAACGAGAAGTTTACCAAATCAAAACGGAGAAGTGGCAGAGAAATTCAAGGGTATGAACGAAATGACTCTCATAATCCTTCCTGAAGGACAATAAAAAAGGAAAAGAATGTGATTACAAAATGCGCTGAGGAGTGACGGAGTCCTCTTCCTTGGATTAAGTGTCGGCCTGATTAGGCTGTGCCCACTTTTGTTGAAAGCTCATGCATAACCAATGAGAATCTTTCTTTCCCTCAGTTCGCATCGAGGTGTACACTCCTATTTTGTAACTTTCTTGTTGAATTGTCTCGCGCACAGTCATTTACAACGCTATTCCAGGGATAGTGACAAAGAGAATAAGCAGTGTATGCTTCCGGCAGTTTCAAAACAAACGGATCAACCTGGAGTCTCCAAGGTGTGCTGAATCAGGACAGGCTTCCGAGGCGCTTGGTGATGCGGTCCAAGATAGCAATACTGTAAATCCGGGCGCGCACCAGGATGTCTGGAAGAAAACGATTAGAAGTGCCAAATCCCAACCACCACTCAAAAAGAAACCATATCTTACTGCGACGAAATGTGCTCAAGGACGGAGTCCTCACTGGCAAAGTCGGGTCCTTTATACGTACCATACTCACAGAGCAAACACGGCCACCGCCCGTTGACCACTCCACCCGACGTTCTAGCGGATTCAAGCTCCTGCCCCTCTAGAATCCTCCATCGCACTGCTTTTTTGTAGGTGACCGTGTTGAGGCGGTGACTTTTATAACAGTGAACTACCTAGTAATAAGATGAATGGAGGAAAAACCTCAGGATCACCCGGTTTACTCACAGCGTCCATAGCCACAAACACCTTAGCTTTAGTTCCCTGATCAGGTTGAGCGCAGGTAAGACATTCAACCCAAATATCCTCTTCCAGAAGTTGTGGAAAAGCCATAGCATTAGGGTCGTGTCCAGCCAGGGTGATGATATCACTCATTATGGCGGATGCAAGCTTGCACCAACGCCAACCATATCGACCACGTGGAGGGCAAGGATATCTGGTGATGGTGGAATCTGGTGGTTTCGCGAAGAGAGTTCTAGCTAGTCCTAACGTTTCTTGCATAGACGACAGTTTGAACTCATCGGGAATCAGTTTCATTAGCTCCGTCTTGGAATTCATCGAGTAATCGTTGGCAATTTCTTTGAAGCGGAGTGTCAGGGAGTCGAGTACGGTGTCAGGAACCTCGGGATAGTGTCGGCGATCTTGAACCTGATGGAGGGTGGATTCCATGTATTCAATCAGGAGATCCTTCAAAGGTTAGTCGGAGGTGACCACTAAGTTGATGCAATATCAAGTATGATCATCCTACCTTGACGGCAGGGACTGCCCAAATATCAAATGGGAGAGGCCAAAACTCGTCACCTGGATTGTGGCATTCGTACCATGGCCGATACTTTGAGATAACACATTGGTTTGCATAATAAAGACCCCGGGTTACGTAATCCTGCTCGTGCTTTCTGACGACGCCGACGACACGATTTTCCATCCGGGCCCATTCTACAGCAAGTGGCGTTGATCAGCCAACGATAAAGATATCGAATAGTTCAGTTAACATGCCATTATTTGTCAAACGTTTGGATACCTGGAGTCCTGTGAATCCATCATGAATTGCCAAATCAATGAATACTTCCGCGAATCCCATATCCTGCAATCTCGATCTCACACTGGACAAGTCCGCAGTCAGTCACTATGGGCAATATAGATAGAATGAGGACTCACGCTGCCTTACGATCGTGGCGGAGCGCAAGTAATTCGTCCTGGTGACTAGAAATGCGTCTCTTGATCCATCCCATACACAATTTCGCATGCTGAAGCGGAAATTATAATCCAAAAATGAGGACGGGATGAAATTGACCAAATACCATAGTCAATGCCTCCTTTTTTTCTTGTTGCTCCGCAACATACACTTTCCACTCCTTATCGGTGAGTTCTTGTGCTTTCAACAAGAAAGCGTTGTACTCGCTAATCGGACAGGCAAGAAAAGAGCGATACTGCCTACGAGCACGGCCCTCATGTACTTCCATATGACATAATCAGATAATGATGATCGCTGATAGCAGAACCTCGCTCACCGGAAACCCAGTTTTGGTGAATGATCGCATCATGCTTCCAGCGCTGGCGTTTATCTTCTATGAGCTGATTCCATTTACGATTAAGGTCGCAATACTCCGATTCAATTCTGTGATGACCGTTTATTTGGCGTTAGTAGAGGACGTTGGACAGAAAAGTTGTTCGTTTTACACACACAATCTCCTGACATGCAGAGCACCATCGCCTCCGCAAGTACCAGTCGACAGCCGAACGTGTGATGCTCCCACAATTCTATGAGATCGCACAGTGAGAAGGCGGGTGGGAGAGAAATGTCTGACGCTGGAGGCTATCGCACCTGGCAAGTTGAGCCAAAGCCCAAAAAAGCATACTTCTGCTCCGTAAGATCCGGGTGAATGGGGGGCATGTCTAGAGCACATTCCTCCCGAGCCGCTTTCCACACCCCAGCGGCACTTGGTCTGAGAAGATATTGCGCGAAGTTCTTTGCAGACCGCACGAGATGAAGCAGATCCGGAGGTCCAAGGTGGGAACAAATCTGGGAGAAGATGAAAAGTCTTTCTTGTCCCAGAATGCCAGAGGCATCTGAGAGATTGCACACACTTCAGAGACGATTTCAATTGGCAATTTCTCCATGAGAGATTGCAACTTTCCACGCTTTGTCTGGACAGCACTCCTTTCGCCCTCTTTCTTCCACTGTTGCCTCTTAGGCCTCTTGCTGCGAGGCAGTTGTTCCACTGGTAAAGAAGAAGAATTCAATCTTCCTTCCCCAATATATCAAACTTGCATCATTCACCGTCTTCACTTTCCGTTGCGCTCTGTTCACGCAGAACGCGTTTGCGACGTCTACGTTTTGGCTGTGCTCCGAGTCTGGGCCTACTATGGCTCTTCGATCCTTGACATCACGCCAAAAGGGATGACCATTGTCGCGTTTGCAAGGCAAATAAAACCATGAGCTGCATGCAAATACACCCTCCAGTGAAACCAACCTTGGTCATCCGGTGCCACACTGGCAGAAGCCCTCGTAACCCGAGTCACCCGTGGAGCCATGGTCAAGTTACTAGCCTAGCTGAGGGGGCGTGTTGGAGGGGGATTTGAGGGAAGTTGAGACATCTGGTTGTTTAATATGACAATATGATATAACAATATAACAATATAATATGACGGGACCAATAAGCAGCCTCAAGTTTGACCCAGGTTGCCGCTCACCGTTCAGTGGAAACCCTGAACTCTTTGTGCCTGCTCCTGCCGATTTCAGATTAGTAACTTAGCTTTCAAGGCACGCCTGCCTCGGTCGCACGCTGGATTTGGCGCAGATGCGCGTGAGCGGACCGATAGCGATGCTTACGCTTATAGTACAGGGCTTACGACCCTCCTGCTGCTGCCTTAGGCCATTATGATCGTTTCCTGCTACAACCTCAGCTTCCCCCGATTAGGACACGAAAATCTTGACCAGAGACCTACCCAGCAGGTGAGTGGGGTTTTCGGGAGTGCAAAGTGGCAAGATGGCAAAAGTTTAGTCAAATCACAATCAAAGGAAACAAAGCTGCTACTCACCCAGTCGGTCTTGTCCGAATGGCTACTTCTGCGCATGCGAAATGCTAAATGCTGGGGCGAGCTATGCACTGATTGGTCGGCTCGCCTTTCTCGCTCTCGCCTCGCTTTCTCCCACGGTTTCTGGTCATTCGCTGGCTTTAGAGCAAACTTTGATGGCTTGACATTGTATTGACATCACGTCGGAAACAATTCACAATATTCCGACTGCGTTCACATCCGTGGCGTCTACCTATATCACAAGCCTCACTCTCGCTCACGTATGCAAGTGGCTTTTCAACTAGCTGTCTTCGTCTGTCAACTCTCGCGCGGTATAATTATTCATCAGAGGTGGGAATGCAGATCTGATTATCTGTGGCCATAGGACTCGGGAAGCACCGCATCCCGTCTGATCTGCGAAGTTAAGCCGAGTACCGCTTAGTTAGTACCATGGTAGGGGACTACATGGGAATCCTGAGTGCTACAGTTGTTATTTTTGTTTTTTCTTTAGCTCTCTGCCACTTCTTCCTCTTCTCCCCAAAGTACATATCGATAGCAAGCGACAGTAGCTCAGTTAATTTGAAACATAATGACCTCATTTCACGAGGCTAATCACGGGATAACAGTTTGATCTCCCGCCCACTCACTAATTTATTCGTTTATTCGTTTACTCACTAGGAAACTTGCTGGGCTCTGTCTCGGGACCGCGTGACATTCACATGCCTCCCATTCCCGACTTCCATTTCCTTGTGATTTCTCGCACAACTTATGTAGCCTGAATGGATCAAGGCACACTGCAGTCCTATCACGACAGGGCCCCACACATACGACCGGGGTCCCTTATCTATCCCGTACATTTCCTTTCCCTCGATGAATAAGCTTTTTATACGTCAGCCTTGTGGCCATACTCATTTCTATCTGCCTTCCATATATCCTCTAGCGTATGCTTTCCTGGCCGGTGTAAATTAGCTTGTTCTCAATCTACGGTTCGCGGTTTGCGATTGCGGAGCGAGAAATGTGGGGGAAACAACAACGTTAACAATTGCTTGAGGAATGAGAAACTCAGGCGAGGTCTCAGCCAATGGCAAGGTTGATGGTGAACAAGCGCGCAAGGCGAGAAAAGTAGCGGGCTGCAGTACTTCAGGCGACGTTCCCCAGTTATACCTCTGCGATCTTCACGCGATCTTAAAATTCCCTTCAGGTCAGAGTGAAGGATCATCAAGCTCAAGATGATTGACAGGTAACCCCGTTTAGCCATATACCTCGATCATAATGTGTATGCACATGTTGCCATCGATCCGGCCCTCAGCAATTAAGGCCGCATCGTTTGCCCTTCAATAGTTACTTCCTGCTTCCTGGAATATCGGGACTTGGATAATGGGGAATAGTAGCGACTTAACTTTCCCGTCGCTAACACAATGCGATACTATTTGCTTGAGGACAAGACGTGAGAAAAGAAAAAAAGCACTGAAACTGTAATGAAGCAGAAGTAAGATAGCATGAAAATTGATCACAAAACGATGAAATGGCCCAAAACAGGAAGAATGAAATGGGAGATATGACAACCTGTCAAGGATGGACTTATCACCTCATCCAGTCCTACCCATGCCCACGGAATCCAACAATGCAGGGGTCCCCATCCTTCTCCCACTTGCATTCTACATATCGCCACCCGCGCCAGAACCTCATGCCCTGACAGAGGCGAGACATAGGACGGCGCACCAAAACAAAACACAAACACACCTCCAAGATGGTCAAAATTAGGTGGGAGATGGCGAGCAGAGAATGCCAGGAGTAGCATGTATAGGTGAGCGAGACGGAGAGGTGGTTGTCGGAGGGGGGGCTTAGACGTGGATCGAGATTTACGAAGGGGACGATTACCATACCCCTGTAACTAGAAGCCGCAATTGATGCAGTCCAGTTTTTGGTAAAGGCGGCGATGGGTCCGAATGGAGGTGCGAACGACGAAAGGGAGAGTCGATGTTTGAAGGGATAGTTTCAATGGGGTCATTAAAAGATGGAGGAACGTCGGATGCTACCATGCACTGACTACAACTTCCAATTTCAAAAGAATCGGATGACGTTTTCCCTCCCTGCTTCCGATGTGGCTCACGGCTGTCCTCCTAAGGGAAGGCTCAAACAAGCAGTCTTAAGTGAAAATGTGCCTGGTGCTAGACCATAGCCCCCCAACCCAGGGCGCACCAGATCAGGGATAGGTCTCCGTGGGGTTTGACGATGCGAGCCTACATAGCAATACTGTAAATCCGGGCGTGCGCTGGGATGCCTGGAAGAAACGATTAGAGGAATGAAGTCTCGATCACCACTCAAGGCCATATCTTACTCTGATGCAACGTGTTGGAGGATAAAGTCCTCAAAGCCAATTCTCTCATATCCACAAAGTAGACACCCCCACCATTTGTTGATCATTGGGTTCAACGTTCTGAACGATGCAAGTTCCTGCCCATCCAGGATCCTCCATTCCATCAGCCTCTTGTTGGCTATATCGGCGCAATGGTCTGTATTACAGTGCATTACCTTCTCGCGATATGTAATATCATGAGTAAAGAGAATTTATGAGAGACACCCAGTCGACGCACCGCTTCCACAGCTTCAAAAATCTTGCCTCCCTGGCCAGCTTGAGCGCAGGTAAGACATTCGACCCAAATACCTTTGTCCAGAAGTTGTGCGAAGGTCATAGCATTAGGGTCGCATCCAGCCAAGATGATGATGTCGCTCATAACGGTCGATCCATGCTTGTTCCAGCACCAATCACCATGATCGGCAAGGCGAGGATACCGGACGATACTGGAATCCAATAATCTCAGGAAGAGGGTTCGAGCCAGTTCTAATGTTTCTTGAGCAGACGGGAGTCTGAGCTCCTCAGGCACCAATTTCAGCAGCTCTGTCTTGGAACTCATTGAGTGGTTATTGGCAATGTCCTCGAAGCGGAGTGCCAGAGAGTCAAGTAAAGTGTCAGGTACCCCGGAATCAGGCGACCCAAGATAGCGGGGGAGATCTTGAGGCTCATGTAGCTTCGATTTCACAATTTCAACCAGCGAATCCTTTGAAGGCATAGAATGTCAACACTAGGTCAACACAGTATACAGGCCTTACCTCGATAGCGGGAATCATCCATACATCAGAGGGAAGAGGCCAAAACTCATTGCCTGGATCGCGGCATTCATACCAGGTCCAATACCTTGAGATAATGCGTCCCTTTGATTCCCTTGCCCTGCGAAGGAATTCCTCCAAGTAAGACTCTTCGCGCCGTTTAACCGCACCAATGGCACATTGTTTCATTCCAACCCATTCTGCGGGGAATGATTTCAATCAAATCAATGATCATGATCATGAATAGTTCAGATAAACTTGCCCTTATCCGTCAAATGTTTGGATACCCGGAGTCCTGGAAACCCAAACCTAATCGCCGGATCAATGAATACTGTGGCGAAACCCATATTCACTAATCTTGATTTCACACTGGATGAGCCCAGCAGTCAGTTATCCTGAACAACACCGATAGAACGGGGACCCACGCTGCCTCGCGTTCACATCGGAGTGTACGTAATTCGTCTTGACGTCCAGAAATGCGGTTTTCGGTCCATTCTGTGCACAATTTTGCATGCTGGAGCAACCAAAGCCAAAAAAAAAATCACAATTCAGATTGGAGATAGAGACGAAATGGCGATACCGCATCCAATGCCTGCTTTTTCTCTTTTCCCTCTGAAACATACTCCTCCCACTCCTCGTCTGTGAGTCCCTCTGCCTTCAACTTAAAGGCTTTAGCTTCGCTATCCGGACAAACACAAATCGAGACACGTCTTCGACCAAAATAGCCCTCATAACCTGTTGGATGATACAATCAGAAAAACCCGTTACAATTGACAGCGGGGGCCTCACTGACGGGGAATTCTAGCTTGGTGAAGGATGACATCATATTTTTGATCCGCGCGAGTGTATTTCGAGAGGTCAAATGACAAACACATGTCATAGTACTCTGACCGAAGCCTGTGGTGATTATGTAGTGTGAGTGATGACTGGTGGAAGGAAAAAAAGTCGTTGTTCTCAACATACACGTCGCGGCGGCACTTACGACACCATCGTTTCCGCAAATACCAATTGGTAGCCGAAGATGTAAAGGTCCCGCAGTTCTGCAAAACCACGTACGGAGATATGACATTCAGAAAAGAAATGAGATTTGACACAAGGAGTTTCTCGCACCTGGCAATTAGAGCCGAAGCCCAATAGAGCATATTTCTGTTCCGTGAGATCCGGATGGATCGGCGGCATGTCTGGAGCACACTCTTCCCGAGCCGCTTTCCACACCCCAGCAACACCCGGTCTCAGAAGATGCCTCGCGAAGACCTTCGCAGACCTCACGAGGTGAAGCAGGTCGCGAGGTCCGAGGTGGGAACAAATCTAGAAACGATCGATCGAGGAGTTTTTGAAATAGGCCCAGATGGGAGGGGGGGTCTAGCATACTTCGAGGACGATCTCGAGCGGCATTTCCTCTATGACGAATCGCAACCTTCCACGCTTCCTCTTCCTAGGAACGCCCCCTTCACCCTTCAAACCTTGTCCTTCGGACCGCCCCCATTTAGCCTTCTTAACCAGCCGGGAGTGATACGATTCCTCCTCTAGAGGATTCGCACCGGAACGTCGACGAATTAGGTCTCGCTTCCCATTATCAGACTCGTAACGCTCACCATAAAGCGTGTCTGCATCTGGGATTCACCAACAATGGGTGTGAGTCCACATTCCTGGCATCGATACTGTACTCTATACGTGAACTTACCGTTGACGACATTCGTGGCGTCCTCAGCCATGACACAGTGGCAGACTGTCAGTGACACTCGTGAAATAGAAGTCAATTAGTCGTGTGGCGGGACTTTGCATCCACT
The DNA here is from genome assembly GCF_015039405.1 of Cantharellus anzutake. NCBI lineage: Eukaryota > Fungi > Basidiomycota > Agaricomycetes > Cantharellales > Hydnaceae > Cantharellus > Cantharellus anzutake. The sequence continues at coordinate 505,647 of NW_024066994.1, read as the reverse complement.
AGCAAGTGCAGGAGAAAGATCAATTCGTCAGGCAGCCCTTTATTAAACCTCACGCCTCAGATACCGAGAGGAAATCATTTTCGGAAATGCGCCGCGCGTCTAATAAGCGGCAGTCCCCGACTCTGTCGGCGGGGTTGCCGGAAAATGCCTAGTTTGGATATCAGGAATTTGGTTGGTATCGTTACCGGGAGTCGATGACCGCGAGATGCAACGCTATTCACGATTTTCCGTCAGGGCAGCCCGAAGTCAACCTTTCTACACTACAAAGGCTGTTTCAGCCTAGGACCCTAGCCCGAATCGTCAAAGGAACCTCGATGGCTGAGGTGGCGTGCATCAACCATCAACGTGAACATCGGCGCGAGACCCAGTGCATGAGCGCCACTGGCCCGGCGCCGTCATAACTTGACCATCCAACTATGGTGTCACCGCTTGTTAGGGTCACGCCCACGCCCTTCTCTAGCTTGAATTAAGTCAGACCCTTCAAATCACCGAGAACGTCTGCCTACGGTTGCATAGTGTGATCGTCAGATTGATCGAATGCCTGGACGTATCTTCGAATTCTCCCCACCAACTTGGGTGCCAATGCCACTACATAGCATGTATGGACTGGAAGGATCCGACGTGCATGACACAGCAACTATCGCCGCAGCATATTGCTTTCTAATGTTTGGGAGAAATGTGAACTCAAGTGAATAAGCATATTATACCGTGCTGATAATTGCACTCGATGGAGGTAGGAAGGGCAGACCATAAAGAAGTGTAGAGCCCGTAAAGCAGAAATAGATTGGCACAACATATGGAGCGTAAAGTAGTGAAATAGAGGACATGACAGGATGTCGGGCAAGCCTATGTTCATGCCTATGCCGTGCCCATACCTGTAATTCTGGGACCCCGTTCCGCTCGCACCACGTACCCCTTCTCATACCGCCACCTGTGCCAACGCCTTCATATTGAGGAACAGACCCCGATGCGGACACACCAAGACATATAATGATCACTCGTCCAAACAGAGCTAACCCCTGTGCATGCAACGCCTTGAAAGTGTCAGAGAGAGCTCTGATCGAGTGGGAAGATGTATACAGGCATTAGTGGTGCTGTGGCGACATGCACGAGTGGTATAAGGTGATGGTGGGACCTCGGATGTGACATGTCGACAGGGGGAGTGAACGTGTGGATCGAGATTTGGGATTAGAATGAGTGGCACTGCTATCGCGACTGTGAATGGATATGGAGAGATGCGATTTGATTGAGCCGGGGGCAACAAACCGCAAACGATGGAAAGCGGTCATTGGGAAGTGAAACGAGAGGCGCACAAGAGTGTCGGGGGAGTGTCAAGCACTGGCCGTAGCTTCGAATTCTAAAAGATACAAGTCTCTCCGTGCCTTCGATGTATGACTCACAACTATCCCCCCTGGGAGACAACATGTAGTCTCAAACAAAGATACCCCCAGTTTCTAAATCCATTTCCTCCCACTCAAAATGCACCGAGTTAGGGATAGGTTTCCGCGGGGTTTGACGATGCCAGCCTATGTAGCAATACTGTAAATCCGGGCGTGCTTTTGGATGTCTGGGTAGGAAAAAAAAAAAACAACAATTAGATGCATAAGGTCTCGATCACCACTCCGAACCATATCTTACTGCCATGAAATATGCCTAAGAACGGAGTTTTCGTTGTCAACGCTCTCGTACCCACAAAGCAGGCACTTCCACCACTTTTTGATCCGTGTGTTCAACACTCTGGTGAGTACGAGCTCCAGCCCTTCCAGAATCCTCCATTCCACCGACTGCTTGTTAGTTGCATCAGCGCCATGGTCTATATGACAGTGCATCACCTTCTCACAGCACGGAAAACTATGAGCAAAAAATGAATTATAAGGGCACTCAGTTCACGCACCGCTTCCACAGCTTGAACGACCTTCCCTTCTTGATCAGCCTGAGCACAGGTGAGACACTCAACCCAAATATCTTCTTCCAAGAGTTGTGCAAAAGTCATAGTATTAGGATCGTGTCCAGCCAAGATGATGATATCGCTCATGACGGTCGATCCAAGCTCGTTCCAGCACCAATCACTTTGATCGGTGAGGCGGGGGTACCGTATGATGCTAGAATCTGACAGTCTCACAAAAAGAGTTCGAGCCAACTCCAACGTTTCTCGAGCAGATGGCAACCTGAGCTCCTCAGGGACCAATTCCAGTCGCCCCATCTTGGAACTCATCGAGTGATTATTGGCAATGTCCTCGAAGCGGTGCACTAAGGAATCCAATATGATGTCAGGCACGCTAGACCAATGGGGGAGACCTTGAAGATGGTGCAAGTTCGATTTCAAGACTTCAACCAGAGAATCCTTTGATAGTATGGATGTCAGTCCAAACATGACAATCAGGTCGATATTCAATCCACGCATCCCACCTCAATTGCAGGAATCGTCCATATATCAAAGGGAGGTGGCCAAAATTCATTCCCCGGATCACGACATTCATACCAGGACCGATACTTTGAGATAATGCATTCCTTTGATTCCTTTGCCTTACGAAGGAAACGGTCCAGACACAACTGTTCGTGCCTTCGAGCTGCTTCGACAGCATGTTGTTCCATCGCGGCCCATTCTACAGCAAATGACTCCGATCAGACCAGTGATTCAAAGACCGATGATAAAAATCAGACAAACTTGCCCTTATCCGTCAAGCGTTTGGACAGTCGGAGTCCTGGGAATCCACCGAAAATCGCCAGATCAACGAATCCCTTGGCAAATCCCATATTCTCCAACCTCAATCGCACGCTGGAGGAAGTCCAGTAGTCACTTATACTGAGCAATAATATAATATCGATGGAATGATGCACTCACGCTGCCCCGCGTTCATCTTGGAGAATACGTAATTCATCTTGACGTCCAGAAATGCGCCTTTCGGTCCATTCCGTACACAACTTTGCGTGCTAGAAGTAACCAAAATATAAATGAATGAATGAAATCATGATCCAAATGGGAGACGGAGATAAAAACGACCATACCGCATCCAATGCCTGCTTTTTCTCATTTTCCTCTGACACATACACCTCCCACTCCTCATCTGTGAGTCCCTCTGCCTTCAACTTAAAGATACCAGCCTCGCTATCCGGACAAACACAAATCGGGTTACGTCTCCTGCCGAAATAACCTCCATAACCTGTTGGATAACACGATTAAAAAAAAAAAGGTTTCACTATAACTGACATAATTGACAGCGGGCGGGCGGGCGGGAGACCTCACTGACGGGGAACCTTAGCTTGGTGAAGAATCACATCGTATTTTCGATTCTCCCGAGCGAATTCCAAGGAACCAAGAGGCCAATACATGTCAGTGTAGTCTGACCGAAGCCTGTGATGATCGTGTGGCGTTAGCAATGGCGAGTAGTGGAGGGGGGAAAAAAGAGTCGTTTCTCTCAACATACACATGGTTGCGGCACTTACGGCACCATCGTTTCCGTAAATACCAGTTGGTAGCCGAAGATGTACAGGTCCCGCAGTTCTGCAAGATCACGGTAGAGAGAGACAGTAAGAGAAAAGGGGGGGGGAGAGAAACAAAAAAAAAGGATGCACCTGGCAATTAGAGCCAAAGCCCAACAAGGCATATTTCTGTTCCGTGAGATCCGAATGGATCGGGGGCATCTCAGGGGCACACTCTTCCCGGGCCGCTTTCCACACCCCAGCAACAACACCCGGTCTTAAAAGATACCTCGCAAAGACCCTTGCAGACCTCACGAGGCAAAGTAGGTCGCGAGGTCCTAAATGGGAACAAATCTAAAAAACGATCGAGGGAGTTTTTGAAATAGGCTCAGATGCGAGAGGGGGGGGGGGGAGAGGTCTAGCATACTTCGAGGACGATCTCGAGTGGCATTTCTTCCATGAGGAACCGCAACCTTCCGCGCTTCCTCTTCCTCGAAATGCCGCTTCCTTCACCATTCAAATCAAGTTCCCCGATCGACCGCTCCCGTTTGACCTTCTTAACCGGCCTAGGGCGATCCGATTCTTCCCCTTGGAAGAAAAAAAAAAAAAAAAAAGGATGTGGTGTCAACGACTAGATCTAACATCAGGTTAGTATAAACGCTCACGATTAACCGTGTCTGCAACTAGTTCATCAATGATGAATGTGTTCACTACTATGGAGTCCGTACATTGAGCACCAATATACCCACCCCCCCGTAAGTGAAGCCTTCACCTTTAGCGCCATCCGAGTCATCTTCAGCCATGATACGGTGGTTAGGTGGACTATCGATGACAACACGAGAGCGGTCAAGAATGATGAGTTATCCAATTAATTGCGCGATTGAGGGGGGTGCGGGGGATGCGGGGTAGCAGTCAGGAGTATGACCAGCGCATTCCCCTATATATATTGCACGCACACACATACAACACACACACATAAACCCCCATTGCCCAGGTGGCGAGAGGACGTCATTTTCGGAAATGCACCGCGCGTTTATTATGTAAGCGGAATCGCCTCATCAGCCAAATTTGCCTCTACTTTAATGGCGTTGGTGGCCGTACGTTGTGTTCAGTGTCCCCCCACTCAACCAACCAACCAAGACAAGAATCGACCGCCGCGAAACGGGAAGGGCGGGCGCGAGCGCCATCTATTATGAGTTTCCCTGGTAAGTATTTCGATCACCCCATTCTCAGCAAGCGATTTTTGTTATTCCAGACATATTCCAAGCTCTCCAGATAGTAAGTAACGTCCCTCCTGTATTTACAACTAAAACGCTGGAACACTTTGAACAGGACGCGAAAAGTTAACAACGTCTTCGTCGATGGCCCGGGGCGCAATAATATATCATGGCGCACATGGGACTCGATGACGGCTCGGTTGAACGCCAGCCCCGGTGAGGTCATGGCTTTGTCGGGCGGTAGCCTGTTAACAACCAGAGTCACGTCCATTCCCGAGCTTAAGATTCCTCACCTTGGTTCATATTTCGAAGAACCACTTGGCCACACTTACTAGCTGTGCATGTGTATTATATTATGAATCTCAACTTGGAATATTGATTTCACCCAGCAGTGCTGTAGTTCGTGAACAAGATTGCACAGCAACTAGTAACTGGAGTATATCAGCCACTAGCACAAGTGCATGTTGCTGCTATCATCGCAAGATCGTGTGTAAGATTAAATGTATTTGATGAAGGCAACCACAAAGAAGTATAGAAGCCGTAGAGCAGACAACAATAAAGGGTCCAGAAAAAAGGGACAGTAAAACAGAGGATACGACAAGCTGTTGAGAAAGGAATTATCGTCTCGTCCCTCCATTACCCCTATGTTGATCCCCATGCCAGTGTCCTCTCGAACCTCGATAGTTCTGAGGCCCTCTTCCACCCGAGCCACCGGTTCCCGTACCGCCACCATACCGAGGAGGAACAGACCCCGATACGGGCGATATATATAACAACACACCGAGACATACAACGAACACCCCTCCAAATAGAGCTAACCCCAGTGCATGAAACGTCCTATAGAGTGTCAAAGATAGCTCTGATCGAGTGGGGACGAGGGATGTGGATGTATGGGCATCACGAGATGCACGAGTGGTATAAGGGGACGGAGGGGGGGTTGGGTACGATGATATCGATGGAGGGTGGGAAGGTTTAGATCGAGATTTACGGCTAGAATGAGCGGCACTACTACCGTGACCAGAAGCTTGAATGGATGGAGAAGCAGAATTTGATAAAGACGAGAACGACGAAAAATCAGAAAACCGCGAACGACGAAGAGTACTGTCATTGTTTTGGGTGGTGAATGGGCTGGTTTTAGTGGGGTCATTGGAAGACGATGAAGGTTGAGATGAAGGGAAAGGGAAAATGCGATGATGGTAGTCTAGAGAGGAGAGAGGACGAGCCTGTGAGCGCGGCGACGACGATGGCGAGGAAGGCAAAGAGGACGGAAACGATGCCGACAAAGATGAAGGAGAACAACGATCGAGAGAGGGTGGTAGGGGATCAGAAAACTTGACACGCTTGGTTGACGAGTCTTGTCTTTCCTTCCCCTTCTCCTTCGAAATTCCCACAACCTTGTCCACATCGTCCTCCACACCTGCCACACGATCATCAATGGAAATTCCTGGCTCCGTACATCCTCCACTCCGATCAACGCACCCCGAGTCATCATCAACATGACGATCAACCCTTCTCTTCTTCCTACTTGTCCCACTCAAATCAATATCATCGTTCACTGTGACGGAGCCGTCGGCGCCACCCCACCTTCGCCGACCTCCGTCACCTGCTCTTTTGGGGTCCTCAACATTTTAGCTGCGCTCTCCTTGAACGCCTCCAAGACTGGACCTACATCCTTTTGAACAGTGGATGCAACCTCACTCGCCTTCTGACCGGTCGTTCTTTCAGATTGCAAAATGGACGAGAGAGCGGAGAGAGTGGAAGAGAGTTGAGCCTGGAGAGGTTGGAGAGACGATTGGATGTGAGAAGGGAGAGCGGCCGCAGAATGCTTAACACACGGAAACGATCAGAATCTAGCCACGACATAAAAGGCAGGCCCAAACTCACCTGGACTTTCTCGAGCTCGGAAAGAATCGATTGAGAAATCGAGTTGACTTTGGTCGAGGCGTCTGCCCTCAAAGCCGAAAGCGAGAAATTCAAGATTTGAACTGCCTCAGTCGCTTTCTGACTGTTTGGGAGAGTTGCAAACAAGGACGGGCAATATGATGCCGGATGAGAATACGTCAGTATGACGAAGTCCCAATGCAAAACAACACGAGATCGAGTGTGGGAGGGGATCACACGTCCATGTGAGACAAATGATTGAATAAATGAATAATGAAGTTTGACTCACACTACGACGTTGTGCTGCTGAACGAGTCGAAGATGTTCACCGGAAAGTGTATAGACTCTGTCCTTCAAGTCCAAACTCAACCTGTAAGCCCTCCCGACCTGCGTCCCCCCACCCGCATCGGCACCCGTGGTGGTAGAATTTTGTTGAGGAGGGACAATCTTATTCACAGCAAGTTCGAGCTTATCAACGATAGGAGAAAGAGATTGGTCAGCGTTCTTGGCTACGCCGTAAGCGGGAGCTTGAACGTTATCGTGAAAAGCGGCGTAGGCTGCATCGGAAGAAGATTTAAGTTGATTGACGATCTAGCGTGTGAAAGTAAGATCACATGTCATTTGGCACGACCGTTGGAAGACCATAAAAAGAAATCGATCGATAAGGGTAAAATGCAAGGAATGGGCCTAGGCGTGAGGAACGACCCAGAGAGAAGACAGGGGTGTTGTGGACGAGAGAGGATGTGCATGAGAAAAAGGGTCCAAACGACCTGGAAATTCCCAAAACACCTCATACACACGCACACACAAAAATCACGCAAAATCCCAGATCCCATGGGCAAACCCGACACTGGGGCAACGCGTACGTCCCAGGGAAACGGGGGTGATGGAGACGGAGGGTAGTTGCAATGGAGGGGGTAATGCTTCACCGGACAAGGACGATGACAAAACTCTGAAGAATTGAAGAAAACTCACCTCTCCCGTAGGGGTCTGGAACGGGTAAGGAAACCTGGACTCGACAGCATCCAAACCCTTGAGCGCAAAGTCGTCCGCCCTGTCGATAATGGGAGCGAACCTAGCCTGAACAGGCTTGGAATACTCGAAAGCGGTGTTCCCCAACCCAATGTATGCGTTATAAAAGTAACCAATGATTGGATGGGAGGAAAAAGTGGAATGGGCGTAGGAGACGGAATCGTTGATAATGGGGATTGAACGAACTTTTTCGAAGGATTTGTAGGAAGGGAGTTGAGGTGGTGGTTGTGTCTGGACTTGAGCCATGGTTATGGTAGATGGACAAGCGATGAGGGAAGAGAGAAAGTTTGAGGAGAGGAAAGAGGCAGAAGAAAGGATGGGATAGGGAGAGATTAGGTTTATAAGGTACGCAAAGGTTGTTGAGGAGCTGGATAAGGTTCGTTACAAGATTCACATGCTTTTTGTGAGACAAATTGTGCATGCAAAAAGGGCAGTTTTCATTCAGATCAATTCACCATATGAAAATTAGCAAAAAGAATTAAATTAAAATTCAGGGTTGCTTCTGATGAATTTGCAATGGTGGGGTTATAGCAAAGGGCAACGCAATTCAGAATGACCGCGACGCGCTCTCCTTTGAACCAACTTCAGCAGGGAGGGCCTTTCACGCACGCAATTACATATCTCATCCTCTTCCTGGTCAGACACACTCAAGGGATCCGGGGGTTCCACACAGAAGGATCCCCATGAGAACGAGAATGAAAGGCATGACTATCGCGTATTGTCACGCTCATGAGGGAGGGGCTCGACGAAAAAGCATGTGCTAACGATTGGCGCCGGTTGCACCATCACTTTCAGCCTAGTTCTCCCCATAGAATTACAATTCGGATATCTCCGTGTTGGGAGACCTTAGCGAGTTGCCATGTACCATATAAATTCATCCCGGAATCTTACATTAGGCGTACTCAGCCGCAACATTACGGTATATCCTGGCCTTTGTTGTCTATCCCCCCATCTTTCACGTACGTTCTCACATGCGGCGTTTTGCGTATCTCGGGTCGCTTAACACCTCCACTTTACCGCCTATGAGAACCTGCAAATCATTCCTCCTCCTTTCGTGATCGGGAGTTCCATCGAGGTGGACTGTAGATCAGCTTTTCATCAAAGTTCTAGGTCTATTACATTAATTTCCTAGTAACCAACAGAACCGAAAAATAACTTGATGACCACGATAAGGCCCTGCCTAGCGATAGGCTACGTAATGCGCTGGCGCCACATACATTATCACTTAGCCCCACTCGATTTTAAAGTGGTGCACGACATTCCTAAATCTCTTCAAGGTTTTACAGTAACGTTCTCCCGCTAACTCCTCATTCCTTACACGTGCTTCCACCTCAATATTACCAAACGTCGCGTTATAAATCGCAGGCTGGGTCGGCACCATTAAGTTATACATACCTACATGACACAAGTACTCAACCTGCTATTTATCATAACCCTTTTCCCTCGAGCTCAACCTTGGGCTCAATACGATTAATTCAACGCACAATTAAAACGCGCCTTTCGATTTCGATTTGACCACTAGCACCCGCGCGCGCGTCCACGGGCTCGGTTAGCTACTGTTGTGCAAATCGCGTACAATATATCATGAACTTCATAGTATCATTGCTTGTCAATGGGAAACTTTACCTGTTATGGGTAAAGTGTTCGTATGAGCCGAATTTCTACTACGGCGTCAAGTCCATCCATGAGAACACTTCGTCGTTCACCCAAGTTTCGGATAATTAAATAACCGGCGACCGGCCTTTCACATGTTTGGGGTTGGACACATGTCACCTCTAAACTGGCGGGGACGGCCGAATTCTCAACGCAATTACATAGTTGCATCTCTCTTTTGCCCCCCCCCCCCCCCCGTCAACGTTCGACCCGTCGGTTTTCCATAGGCTCCGGAACACGCCATTTCCCAATGAATAACAGAGCGACCGATACGATACACGTGAATGATGACCCGGATCTACGATTGCTGCATGGCTGCTAGATACGCCTGGCATTCCCGGTCCCGGGTTCAGATATTTGGGCAAGTTCAACCTATCGAAAGCGCAAGAGGCAAGCTACGGAGCGACTAAAACAGGATATCCCGATGGCTTCGGAATTAGTACTATATTATAGGGGTAACCGCCATGTCAGGGGAATGATGTGTTTAGGCTTTACTCAGATGCCGGCGGAACAATCACATCCTACTTGTTACTCACCCTTATTATCTGAGTACACTCCTCCACGCAGTGATCAGGTGGATGAACACAAGAATAATGTCAAAAAAAAGGCTTCCTCATGCTTATCGCATGCGTATCATACACACATGTAACTGCTAATTAACTTCCAAATCGTGGTTCCTGTTGCATGCATTTCAATGGTACGTTGGCATGTGCAAGATTTACGTTAGCTGCAGATTGCCCGCTTCGTCGTTCGACGATGCTCGGGCCGGCACCTATTCCAAATCCTCCGGAGGTTCATGGCGATTATGCAAGGCTCCGCAAATAAGTACTCCACTCACCGCTGACGGAATCAACAGGATTTTCACCTCTATGGGCCAGCGGTACGTGCCACCAGAGTCCTGGTGGCTTGGCACGGGAGCAATAAAGGTCTGGACCATGGGTCGAGCCAAAGGATCAAAGCAGGGACGTTCTTAACATGTCTCCAGAAGGTTGAGTACAAGACGACTAGGAAGTCATCCCCCGTAACAAGATTGCCATCAGTACTTGGAATGCTGCGGCTGATCAAGTGGCGCAACCAACCCACCGTAGATTATATATGCTCAGTGTTAATTCGATCCTCAGAGGTGCACAGCGCCAACTCGTCGTTGGGGTATTCAATGCAGCGAAAAAAAAATTCTAGATATATCACCAGGCATGCATGGTGATGGAAGATCGGCGACGCTTACAAAGGCGAAAGATTAAGATGCACGCTAAGACTGAACACTACGCAGAAGAAACGGTTGGTGCGTGCAGGAATAACTAGGTTTTATCCGCGCTGCTTTTCAAGACGTCATGCAAACGCTTGCGTTCTGATGTAGCTTCCCAGCAAGAGGCTTATTACCTGCTGGGCTACCGCCCAATCTGTAGAGCGGTGAACTACCGTGAACACGGATAACTCCCCTGGCAGTTAGAAAATCTCTGGAACCACCCCGATTGTCACCTTGCGATGTGGTTTGATTTGGGGAGTCGTCCTCCGTTTGCGCGCCCGCACACAGTTGGAAGACACTGACGTGATAACTCTCCTCTGGTTCACAACATGATATCTTCGTAAGGATCGGGGTAGATTTTCTACAGACGACGAAGCCAAACTGCGAGTAGCGATTTGAGTGAATCCGGAGCAAAATGACCTTGCAGATTTGTACATCGATCTATCTATCTCTGGACCCGCACTAGAGGCCTTTATCGTGACCACCTTTAACGTAAAACTCTTGAACGCGCTTGACGATTTTATCAAGTGCGGCGAGCCAAGCTATGAGTTCAGTCTCGACTTTGTCTGGAGGCGATCCGAGCTTGGGATAGAAATCGGCACGGGAAGGGCATGCTTTCATTGCAAGCTGTTAAGGAGTCAAACCTTGTGTGAGTCGGTGAAAAATGTAACTTTCCGATGAACAAACAAGTTCGTACCGCGAAGATGGGACGCACGACAAAATTGTGAAATTTCTTCAAGGTGTCTTCGTAAGCCTTTGTAAAGCTAATGGAAAGCTCTTCCTTCTTATCTGCTACGGAGCGTTGCAGGGCGATACAAGTGAACTGAAGACCGCTATAATGGGAACACAAGGGTTGAGGGAAGGAATCAAATTGAACTGATTGGCCGAGTTTGTAGGGCTGTTTGTACGTTACCGCAACAACCACAATAAACCTTCGGTCGCGGTACGTTTCTTTTCGCCCTTTTCATTCTCGACAAGAGACTCGAGCGTTGCAGATATCGTGGGTGCTGCGAGGTATCTAGTGCGGACTTTCTAAAAGGTACATTTAAAGCACATAGACGAATTGTGGTGACGAGAACGTACAGTGATGTTGCCGCTAATGTCGGCCTTGACAGGAGCGAAGGCCGCTGATCCGAGCAAATCTTTTGGTGACGGAACTGAGATGGGGGTGACCATATAGAAAAGAGGGAAACGGCATTACTAAACAACTGCACGATTCCTTCTGATGCTTCCAAAAACGCGATTGTATCGACGCCAGCGTCGGTGATCGTGACATCTGTGAAGGACTGGTGGTCCGGAATGAACGTAAGGATGGTAAATGACAAAAAAAAAGAAGAAGTATGGTATCCCGATTTGATGATCACCTTTGCGAGAGTGTTGAAGAAAACGTTTTCAGACATGATTTTGGACTCAAAAGTGGTTACTCAAGCCGAGAATGGTGGCGATACTAGTGTTCCGAGTTACCTAAGCTAAGGTCTCCTTGGCGTTTTTCCCACCCTCATCATGTTTCTCCTCACACGTGTGCTTTTTCTCCAGCAATGTCACGTTGTCCACCCGCGATGCATAGAACAATTGAGTTGGCTGCGGAGTAAGCGACAGCGTTTAAACGTGGCGCCAAGAATGGTGGCGATAACTAGATAACGTCACGCGACAACCCCAATTGGACGTAATGTGCAACAACATCTTTACATATGCAGCTATAAAAAAAAAACGTTCTGTCACTGTTGCAACCCAAAATAGCAGCGAAGAAGAAGAAGAAGGGTTCATGGTCTGACATAAAACGAAAACCCTGGTCCGTAAATGGCCCAACCTTTCCTTCGTCCCCAACAACCACCAACGGACAAGTGTTCAACTATGACGCTCAGCCTTTGTACACTCCTCATCTTCCTTGCTTCCACAGCTTTCGCTCAGTACGTCCACTTCCTCTACTCTCACAGTCTCATGTTCACTTTATGTAAACATTCATTCAGGACACCCAACCCAACATCATCTACTTCTATACCCCCCGTATCCCTTTACTCTACTAACCCTACCGCTGTACCATTGTCCTCTATCACCAGTGGTGTCCCTAGTCAGTCTACTATACCCCTCTCCCCATCACCCACTCCAGGCGCAACCCCACCTGTCAAAGGCGCACCTCCCTTGCCTTCTTGTAAGTTCCTTTCTACTTCTTTATATCATCCCCACTTCTCAGAAACCTTCCACAGTCGTATTCAGCCCCTCGCTTGGATACCCTCCTCTTGATCTAGTCCCCAGTGTCAATTCATCACAAGTTCAACAATGGATTCAAGACGTGAAAAACTCTGGCGTCAAGATTCCCAATCTCTCACCCACCCTGCTTGGTGGATGCGCAACTAATCCTACCCTCATCACTAATACCTCCCGTTGCTGGTGGACGTGTGGAGGATGCACTCGCTCAACTGATATCGTTACTTGTCCCGATAAGGTATGGACCACGTTTTCCATGGCTTATCAATTTGAATTTTGACCCAGATCTTCCCACCAGCTCACCTGGGGTCTGAGCTACGATGACGGTCCATCTCCCTGGTCACCGGGTGAGTTTTGTGTCTGCATCCCTTCCCAACTTCACGCTCCAAACATTGACGGATCCCTCCCCCGTTTTCTAATGTAGACTTGCTGGACTACCTTAATACCAACAATCTGCACACTACCTACTTCATCATAGGCTCCCGCGCAATCTCTCGTCCAGATATCCTGCAAGCCGAGTACATGAGCGGTCATCAGGTTCGTCCAGGCATCCCTTAGGGTGAATTCCCCAACAACCTCATATCCCTTTTTACGTCCTCTAGATTTCAGTTCATACATGGTCCCATCCATACATGACTACATGTCAGTTTTTCCCGACCCTATTTTTGACAACAACGCGTTCAAAGTCCACCACCTTGTTGATTTCGACTAGTATCGAATGAGCAAATCATTGCTGAACTCGGATGGGCAAAAAAAGCTATCAAGGATATAACAGGTGTGACCCCTAATACGTGGAGGCCCCCGTTCGGTGATGTCGAGTAAGTGTCGTTGTTGGGATCGTTTTGAATAGCCATCATTGACCTCCAGGGGATAGCGATCGTGTCCGGGCTCTTGCTCAGGCGATGGGCCTTACCACTATCGTCTGGTCAGCTTACAACGGGAAAGACTTCGACAGGTAGTTATAGCCCTAACAACGTACCACTCACCTTCGAGATAACTCACAGTTCCTTTTCCGGATAGTAACGACTGGTTCATCCCTGCCGGGTACCCCGTCGCCCAAGTCATCGATAACTTTGAAAACATCTTGTCAGACGCGCAGAACCTGAGTACCGGTTTTATCGCCTTAGAGCATGACTTGTACCAGCAAACTGTAGACCTTGCCATCGGCTACATCTTACCGTACGTACGAGAACTTTTGATTGCTAATTTTGCCTTTTGGACAAACCGACGTACATCACTAACTCGCTTCAAATTTACTCGGGATGATTCCAGTGATGCACTCGCACGCAAGACGTTTAACCTAAAAAGCATCATCTCATGCCTTCACAAGCCTTTAGAGGATGCCTATATCGAGACGAACAATAACACGACGAACCCGACATCCGACGGAGCAACGACTCTCCCTGCGAGTACATCATCCGGAACCACGGTTGCGGGTAAGGGCTCGTCGAGCACTCCCGCCGGCCATGGTGGCGCCGGATTTGTGGGGGCAACGGTGGACATGAGTGGAGTTGTCGGTCTTTGTGTCATTTTGCTGGCGGTGATGTTTGGAGGTGTGATGGTATTTTGAGATTGACACAAAAAGTTCTCTGCGCGTGCAGGCTTTCCCTTGCGTATGGACTACCACTGCTACGGTTCAGACAGTTTTTTTTTCCCCCTGCTACTGCGCCTGACATGTGTAGCCAAACCGGACTAGCGTCGTCCTGTTGTCGATTTCCTTGCATGCCTATCTCGTCACGATCTAGTTTCCCTCTATGTACATTTTTCCCTCGTCACTTAATTGTCACGTTTTCCCGCGTTCGTTTTGGATGTCTATTTGCATGTGCCTCCGTTAAAGGAATGTTCCCTTTGTGCGACTTGTAAACTGGTGGAGCGAGAAGCACACTGAAATTTCCAGAAGCCCTCCAGCCGCCCTTACAAACATCGAGAACGAGCTGGGATTAGTTGTCCGAGCTTGCGAGGTATTCATACGATTATGTCTAGGTGTGCTACGATACAATGATTTTTCACCCAATGATGATTTTCCCCTCGCCCTCGTCAAAGCTGTACGGGGGTACTTCTAGATTGAGCTAGAGAAACAAATGAGCGGAAATTCTAGGAAGGGCCAACGAAGGAAAACATACGGGAGCAGGTCCCTTCCGAATACGGCCAGCTGTAGGGAGGAAAAATACATCAGCAACCACGAGTGACGTGAAAATGACCAAAAATCACGAACAGATATCGTAATGAGAGCCATGGCAGGGACAGAACCTAGCAGTGACAAGATTAACAATCGCACGTGCAGAACACGACGAAAAATGCCTGTATAACTCACCATCCACCAAAGTCTCCACTCTCGCCGATTGGAACGCAACCGAGGTGAGTGCAAACACCCAACATGATAAGCCACTCTGGCCTCTGTGTACGAGCCTCGTCTGCCTCAGGATCGCGCAACGACTTGACATCAACATTGTTAGCCTCCTCAATCTCATCCGAGGTACGATGACGGATGAAGACAGGCTTGCCACGCCATTTGATAATGACGTTCTTCCCCTCTGGGATGTTATTCATTTCCACTTCGACCTTGGCGAGGGCTAAGACATCTGCTGAGGCATTCATGGATGAGAGGAAACTTGTGACGGTAGATTTGGCAGCCGTAGCACCGAGAAGACCCGTCGAGCCAATGACAAAGTATGACAAGGCTCTGTTGTTGTCTTGGTTTTTTGGACGGTAGTGAGAGAAGTCGGGGACGGTCTCGCTGGCATCTTTGACGGCGGGAGTGGCATGTATGTAACGCTTTCCTGGCACTGTGGGAGCGGCTGAAGTACCGATGGTAAGTTTGTTGTCCGGCTTCAACGACTAATGTTCGAACAGTTTGAAACGTACATACCATTGACATAGATCTTAGAAGTAAGCGATCCGTTGATTAGACGTGCGCCTCCCGCCCATGAAGGAACCTTGTCAGACCGAGCCAATGGTCCATGTCCGTGAGAATGATGAGGATCCGAAGGACCAGTTGCGGCCAGATTCAGCCAAGGTGCAAAAGGCACACCAGAAGGAAGGGAACTGACAGTGGGTGCGAGATTAATGGAGGTGCGTGAAAAAGAGCGCAGGGCCGCCATCGTTGGGCTGAAGAACTGCCGCGAAAATCTCGCTCGGCTTGGACTGTTGCCCGGATAGGTCACGTGTGTACAACACAAAACAAGCATTTCGCACGCCCCGAGTCTTGGGACAAGTATTGGAGCCTGACGAATCAGCACCCCTTTCTCAGCAGTTAGGCCGGGGCTAACGATAACCCTGCAGCTCCCAAGGGGCTCGATACCCTTCCACCAAGCTTTATTTTACACATACCTTTCCTAATCGGTTGTTCTGCCAGCCGGCGATCCGCACAAGGCGGCCTCAGATGACCTTACTCCTATATTAGCACCATCAGAAGACTATATAAGTTCTCAGTAATCATACCACACTTCCTACAACACCCCCTTCCCCCTGATCCCGACATGGCTTCTGCTACAAGTCCCCAGCAACAACCGATTAATTTCATAGGCGCTGTCCACGATGGTTAGGACACCCGTTTTCCTTTGGAATGGAAAATAACTTACACAGACACCATTTAACCCATACCGCCGCCTCCAGAATGGACAATGTTTAGGTCAGTCACCACTTGAGCGACTTTTGCCATAATAGGGTCTGCTAATCCTCGCACACAAGTGATGACCCTGCAGACTACATTTTAGAAGAACCAATAGGATTCGGCGCATCGTCAATCGTATACCAGGCTTTGTACACTCCCAAACATGATCAGACTCGTCCAATACCTTGCGCCCTCAAAGTTCTCGACCTGGACAAACTTCCGCAGTATGCTTTGACACTCTTGACGCGAGAAACCAGGCTCATGAGTCTGTCAAAGCATCCTAACGTGCTTCGTGTGCGAGGCAGCTGGACGTCTGGACATCGAGTGTACATTGCCTTGCGTCTCATGCGAAAGGGCAGCGTGCGCGACCTAATGCGATATAAACATATTGATGGGATCGGCGAAGAACCACTCAAATGTATTCTGAAGCAAGCTCTTCAGGGACTGAAGTGCGTATAGGTCACTTTTGTTTCCCATTTTGAATGCCGATAATTAATCGCTTTCAAGTAGTTATCTTCATGTGAATGGTCTCATCCACCGCGACGTGAAGGCAGCAAACCTTCTTATCGATGACGATGGCACGGTTCTGTTGGGGGACCTTGGTGTTGCAGCGCCACTGACGGACGAACCGAAGGAGAAGTCCCAGTGTTATGACTTCCCAACAGTTACATATCCCATGGAAGGCACAACAGACGAAACACCCCACCCACTTCCTTCCCAAACTCCAAAGCCGCAACTTGGTCACCGCAGATCATTCGTCGGTACACCTTGCTGGATGGCACCAGAAGTCATTACCCGATCCGCGTACGGTTCCAGTGCAGACATCTACTCCATCGGCATTACCGCGCTCGAACTTGCTCATGGACGAGCACCACACTCGCTCGATCCTCCTCACAAGGCACTCATGAAGACGCTCCAGAATGCATCACCGACACTCGATCGTTCTGGAGGTGTTCACAAGTATTCGCGAACACTCAAAGAGATCGTCGACAGGTGTCTCACGAAGGATCCACAGCTACGACCAACCACATCGGAGCTTTTAGAACACCCTTACTTTAGATCAGCCAAGAAGAAGGATTACTTAGTTAAGACCTTGTTGGTTGGGTTACCACCTCTCGTCGTGAGGCAGGAGCGTCGGAAGCAACCAACCTCACTCACTAGTACCAGCATCTTGAGCTCTTGGGACTTTACTCAAATAGCTCTTTCATCGTCAGCACATCCTCCGATCATGTCGAGAACACTCAGTGTTTCGAACATACCCCGGATGGGGGGCGACATCCTAGTTGAGGAAGAATCTGGGAGCAAGGCCGAGAATGGGAAAGATCTGCCACCTATCACGCGCCTTGAGATCCAGCAGCCTAGCGAAAGTAGTGCAGGTCGCCATGAAACTGTTGCTGATCATCCTCGGGTGTTGTCGACAGCATCTTCAAAAGACCAATCCCCGTCTAATTCCCGATTCACACTTTCTGTGCCACTACCTTCCTCCGGAAAGTGGCGTATGCTGACCAACAAACTTGGCTCGGGTCTCAAGAGCCCTTCATGATCGATCGCAGTTTAATCAGCAGCCTCAACCAGGTTACAAGCAGCTTAGAATTATCACGTAACCAGTAGCTTCCTTAACAATTTCAACATTGCTCGCAGCTCTCAGCAGCAGCTTGTCCGTATACAAAACGAGATCTTTCTGCTGTTCAGACTCTTTCAATGCATAAGCGGCGCAAATGCTAACATCTACCCATTTGGTCATTCTTCAGGATTTCCGCAACCAGTTAGACCTATTTCTTTGCAATCCTCCAAAGTCATACAGGATTCGCGATCCCACGTGTGCTGCATGCGCAGAAACCCTTATCGTTCCCCTATACGCATGAAGGCACTCCCCATGAGCACACCCAGTCATTCGTTATCAGCCCAAGTGCCTCGCACCTGGACATTCCGGGTTTCCTTTTTTCGTTCGCCATTTCAGTCAGCGTCTGTCAACATTATTTCATCCAACTCCCGTGTACGATTTCTCCCAATTTCGGCATTACTTGTGTCCCTCAGACTGCACAGTATTGTCCCAAAGACTCGATTGTCGGTAGCCTATGCGTTGTAGATATAAGAACCCGACCAGAGCGTTTGACCTTGAGGACCGAGCGTGTGAACCCGGAGCAATACGTAATCAAATGTCGACACGCGTCAAAGCTTCGAGTAACGCTGCTACAGCCACGAACTGCAACTCGAACCACCATTCTAGGAAAGAAATATGATTTTGGAGCCTTGAGGCATGGGCGTCCTGGGACCTTCCTTCATACCCCTATCAGGTGTGTGCAAAACGGCTGTTCGCTGCATCTAACCACCTAATCTCACCTCCACACTTCATCAGAGTGCAGATAATCCGCCTTCCCTCTCCCCTCATCAAACCCTACTCTTCCGTCAACAAGGCTTCGTCAGCTGCAGAGTTCGCTGGTCGAGCACGGTTCCGCCCTGATAACCTAACTTCTTACCCGGGCTCTCGTAACCCCCACACACCATGTCCAAAACACAAGGCCGTCTCACGCGGGAACGCGAGCGCCTCAGCCGTGTCTGGGAAGGCATGATTTCAGAGCAGGAAGAGATGCGCAAGCAGACAGACTTGCTCAACGGCCTCACAAAACAGCTTGAGGGATTTCGAAGCGAACTTGGGAGATTGGAGCGGATCAATGCGGAAATGGGCTACAAGACAGATAGTGGCGGCAAGAGGGCAAACAAGTTCGCGACGGACAATGCCATGTTGAGGGAGAGCGTTCTGGTGCAGACGTGTAAGGTGGAGAACGAGATCAAACAGTCTCTGGATGCAATGGAGAAGTTATTGGAGCGTGAAGGAAAGAGATTACACAAGGTAAGCACGGTGATGCCCATCAGCGATAACAATAAATGATTGAGAGCCTTTCAAGGAACTTGAACGTGTTAGAATGGAAAAGTTTTGGAACGTTGCTGACGGCTTACGAGGACGGAATGCAGACCTTGACCCTGTTGAAGTCCTTTGGACAGACGAAGAAGCGAAGCTCAAGGATGACGCTGACAAAGTCCGTAGCTTGCGAAGCATGTGCTGGCAGCGCATGCACACCGACGCCATGAAGCTTGAGGGACTGCGAATGGAGGAGCGAATCCGTCAAGACCGCGAAGAACGGCGCCAGCGACAACAACGACATAACACGTTTAGTTACAGTTCCAGCCACCAAGAACGCAAAGACAGATCCTACCATTCTTCAACTTCTGGTCGGGATAGTGACGAAAGGAAGCATTTTCGGCGAGACCGAGCGCCTGATGGATCATACGACTCGGTGCATAGCACACCGCAGCCCCGACATTTCAAATCATCCTATGCTGGCAAGGACGAGCGTCCCAAACTCTCTGCTGCGGATGCCCGCATCATCACTGCATGGAGAGCGTATCAGCTCAGCTGGACAACGACAATGGCCGGAGAGTCTACTTACTTGACATATTCAAGTATTCCATGGCCGGTGGCTTCAGAACCGCTTGCCCCATCGTCCCTCACCCCTTCGCGAATATCCGAATTCCTGCTTTCCACCACGCATTCGACGCTAAAATCACCTATGGATAGGTTACGGGACGCCATGAAACTTTGGCATCCAGATAAATGGGAGGGAAAGCATATGAGCCGCGTAGTTGACACGGACAAAGAGACGGTTCGAGAGGCGCTGGGAATGGTGGCTCGGGGGTTGATTGAGCTGATGCATGCCCAAAAGCTCGGTCGACAGTAAGAGTTGGTTTATGGAGTTATCATTATTCTTCGATTTTTTTTTTACAGTCCTCTTCACAATTCGATACGCCACGTCAATGAGGACCGAATTTTCCTATAAGAACGACGTCGCGAGTTAGGTCTAGACTCCGCTTTGAGCATTCGGGCAACAAGACCGTCCGTTTAGGAAAGATAAGGAAATGGCGAGATGTTCCTACTAGAGTCGCTGCAAGGTGGAAAACACGCTTGTGGCCCGTGGGATATCGATCAACACGAGACAATGATCGATGGGACGACCCGATGCTTGGCCCATTAGGAAGTTTATTCGCTACCGAGAAGCAGGTGAGAGTGTTGCAGACAGCAGACAGTAGCATAAATTATACATCATAACGTGGAAAAGGCTGCGATTCACCAGCTCCTGCTCCGCGACATGACCTTAGCTCTTCCAGCGTCAGCTGATCCTGAACAAGCAACTTAGTCATATTATGCTCATAAACTCATGCGCTCTGTGAATTTACGGAATCACCAATCATTTGGAGCAAATCTGCCTGAACACGACTCATTACTCAGAGTAATCCAAAACGGGAACCTGTCGTTGCGACAAACCGTTTTACTGCCATTCGTTTCGATGGCTCAAGCACTGAACGTGAGCGATGCCCATGGCATCCTTTACCCCATATCCATGAGGTTTTCATTCTCAACGGTGGCACATCGTGACGAGATTGGGTGTTCCGGCCCCATCATCTCGATACACTACAATATTTCGAATATCAACGCTTATCACAAAGCTGAATGCTCGCCACTTGCATACCAGTTGTTGTAAAGTCGCCTACTTTTCTGCTGATCGCTCCGTCCCTTCATACCATCATAACAGGCATGATGCCGAGGTCATACAGGGTGTCCCACAACTGCACAGGGGGATAAGTATATAGGGCCCAATTGAACGTGGGCGAGCCCATCCGAACGAACGAACGAGCCCTGGCCGGCAACATACATCAGCACTGGGATTGTGATAGCTTTTCTCGGCAGCATGCAGATCAATGCTTGGTATTTAGCAAGTATGATAATTAGCGTACCATGCAAAATATCTGCCCATACCATGAAGTTTCGAGCAGAACTGATCAGATAACTAAAATTAAACGTACAAATAAGCCAAGAAAATTGATGTCTACGGTCAATGCAGGCCAAAGAACTCCCACCCTTCCAGTACTACCCACGTCCAACTGCCCAACTGCCCAGTGCTGACAGAAGTGGTCACTGGTGGTCGGACTGAGATTGCAATACACGCGGTTCGTCTTTGAATGGACCCAGGACCGTATATTCATCTACACTTTGGGGCTCATGGCCGCAGCATCCAATATTCTCAACTAGCCTCCAATCCAAAGTCCAAAGCCGATAAATCCAACTCGACGTTGACAGTGTCAGACTCTTCAAGCACAGCCTTACGAAGGACAAGAGCCTCCGCAATGTATCGCGGTGCGAAGGAGACATCCGTTGCACGGGATTGTCCACTACGTCCTGTAGATAGGTCGGCAGCCTTGTTTGGCCTGCATTTCGTAGAAGGGAGCTGAAAATTGTTGCCAACTGCAGGTTGAACAGCAATTGTGTCGGAGGGAGCAACATTTTGGCCCATCGTAGCTAGCGTTTTTTTCTTTCCCTCACGCCTCTCATCACTCCTTGATCGCCTCTCAAGAGCCTTCGCCTGTGGGTCAATAGGAGCCAACAGTTTCTTTGCGGGATGTATAGGTTGAGGGAGGGGATTGGATGAAATGCTAGGTGGAGGTGGAGTGGACGCAAAACTGTTGATATCCAGGTCAAAAGCAAAGGCAGCATCATCATCTGCTTCCGAATCAACATCTGTTGTATTTGTACTGGGTGACTTCGAAGATGGCGTGGGATGAGCGGAACCCCCATCGGGACGCAAAGGCAGTGTATCACGCTTGAACCCGAAACGTGGTCCTTGCCCATAAGGAAACCTTCGAATGATAGGACGAGGAACGCCGCGCCCTACGGATCCGGTCGCTCCGTCGTCTTCCATGCCCCGCAATGAAAGTGGAGCAGTGCGGCGGTTCCAGGACCCAAGTTCATCCGAGCTATAGCTGGAATCTGCCCCGAACCATGTTCCTAGGAGACCGGTGTCCCCAAGTGCCACAGAACCTGAAGTCTCCCCTGAAAGCGCCAAGGGACGTTCGCCAAAACCAGATGTGGCTGGGATTGTTATTTCTTTTTGTACGATAACGGTGGCCCCAAGTTCCTCTGCC
Organism: Cantharellus anzutake; assembly: GCF_015039405.1. Taxonomy (NCBI): domain Eukaryota; kingdom Fungi; phylum Basidiomycota; class Agaricomycetes; order Cantharellales; family Hydnaceae; genus Cantharellus; species Cantharellus anzutake. The sequence continues at coordinate 483,395 of NW_024066994.1, read as the reverse complement.
ATGCGCTCAAGCGTACCAAGGGACTCATCGAGCTCCTCGCGAGTAAGTCCGACAAGTATACCAACGTCGGACACGCCAATTTCGTAGAGAGCTTCCCCTTGACCAGCCAGCAAACGCCACTTCATTTGAGTGACAAGGCGCATAAAACGTTCGGGCTTGTGAGGAGCAAGTAAGCGGTTAGGTGGAGGGGTCGGAATGAAAACGACTCACTGTCGGGCTGAGCAATTTAAGCTTGTACTCGACGTTGCCCTGACGATCCTCCACTATTAGGCGCAATAAGAATATTGTAAGATACATGAATGTACGCACCTCCTCAATCTCGGGTGCCAGTCGGCCAGCCGAGTCCCCATCTGACACACCAGAAGGAGAGGGGGAAGGAGTTAGCGCTTCCCAGGGAGAGCGGGAGTTAACTGAGAAGTATTCCTCCTCAGAGTCAGGCATGCTCAGACGGATGTAACGAGTTATTGGGAAGGCTTGTGTGTAATTCAGATAGTGAATAACTAGGGCTTATATTCGAGGTATCATCGTACAGTTGTGGAAGTGATGGTGGAGATACCATAGGCAGCGGGCGAGTCATGCAACGTCGTGACTAATCATGTGATGAGTTTCGCCCATTATCCCAACATTGTCCACCGCAACAATGGCAGTCACTCTTCTATCGCTGCACTAATTTGGCCCACTGACTAGTGCTCTCGTAGGATGTCGACCCTATCCAAGACATCGTGCCACCCCGTTATGCGATCGAGTCTGATGACAGTGACGGCGAAGAAATGGAGGCCAGAGCCACACAAAAATCGCCCCCCAGTATTACTGTCAACTTCAATGGGGAACCGAGTCATAGCCTCCTCATACTCATTGGACAAGCTGGGGAACAATACCGGAGAGGCATAATCACTCCCAGCTCAACTACTGGATCCATTGTTGTTGATAAAGTCAAAGCACGCATCCCCCATTCGTTCGGTAAACAGAAAGTTACTGATGCGTAGTGTCCCTTTTAGGTTGGGGAAATCCAGGAAATATCTCCTAGCCTCCTGGTCGTGATCATAACTCATGAACTTCCAGCATTGGCGTCAAATCTCCTGGCGAAGCAGCTGATTCAGACCCTATCACCTTGCAGGTAACACCTTCAATCCTACTTAACATTAAAAGATTGAACCACCAATTTAGCGTGGAGTTAATGGACACTTACTCTCTTCCCATTCACGTCTCATCAAAACCCATTTCCACCCCTACCTCGCCACTGATGTGCCTGAAAACTTCAAGCTTCCAACCGGTTCATTTCTTCAACCTTCTCTGGAATCTTCTGCTGACCGAATAATTGTTAGGCACCACTAAACCTGATTCCTTTAGCACCCCCAAATATTATCCGGTCTTTCACAGCATCTGTCCTCTGTATTCTCGAACTGCGCAGTATTCCAGGTCTTGCTATTTTATTACCATCACGCTTCCTCCCTCCCCGCATTCCAACGGAACAAGTTGGCCCTCAGCCACCTCCGGCGTATGCGCTGGAGCAATTCGAGAACCAAAATTTAGCTGATGCTAACAGAGCTTTCAGCTTCGGTGGTACGCTTGGGTGGGATATAAGTGTTGCCGGGAAAGCGAGCGGGTTCTCACGACCGCAGGCTCAAGGGGATATCGGGAATGGGGGAATGTATCTATAAGAAAGCGCAAAAGCGTCGAAACAGCTCACTCTCCAAGTCTAGGTGCTCGACAGCCGACTGGAACCATTTGGAGGGACACAAGGCGAGAGCTGAATTGTGAGAAGGGGATGTCAGGGTCAGACTCGGTTGGGCGTTTCTTCATTGGGAATCGCGATCGGCAGGAGGAATTCTGCTATCCAAGCGAGTAAAAGAGTAGTGAGGTCAGGTACTGGCTAGATTCATAAAGATGTTTGTACAACAGAGAGCAGCAAATGGGTTCCTACGCCTCTTGTGGATCCTGAGTCAGCACTTCGCTCCCGCAGGGAAGGTCACCCCTACCCACACGGCCAAGAAGTTAGTATTAGTTCAACAGCACTTAGCCTTCCCTGCCCTTGGGGCCCTCAGGAGCCTAAATATCCAGATGACACCACAAACGTCATCGGCCACTCAGCTATCAGTCACTCTCAAGATTGTCGACCTTCGTATGATGGGATATCACCCTGGCTAAACAATTTGATGGCAATGGTGACACGATTCGAGATCTAGGGGCACGGAACGGAGTCTCCTGTTGGCTTTGTTCCCATCAAGGTCTTGGGTGTCAAACCCGGTAGCGTACAAAGAACCAGGGCAAGAACTGAAACTTGCCAAAGATAATACAAGATGATAGGAGCCGACGTTGACAGCTTCACAGCATAATAGTCAGTTCAGCTGAACATGCCTGGGGCCGGGTTCACACAATGAATTCGGCCAACTCCGCTGTAATACAGCAGAGGCATGATTCAAAAGCCATCCTCGTTGGTCAGAATAGATGTTCATCCGTCTGTGGCCGAGAGTCCCTCGGATCAAGTGGTTGGCGCTTCGACCCGTCAGTTTCCCACTCGGCCTCCCCAAGCATCCGTTCCTCCTACTTCCTCATAAACCAGCGCAACAGGATTTGACATCAAGCCAGAGAGCAACGGCTGAATTCCAATTTCCGCTATATATTTGTCAGTGTCCGATCCAAGTGTCATCAATACTATTAATATCATCCAAGTTGGCGACCTGCCTATCGGTTTGGTGTTTCCTCCCAACAGGCTCACTTTTCTCGAACCCCAAGCATGAAGTAAGTTGTGCGCCACCATTTTTCCTTACCTGCAACATTTTATGAGTCATCGCAGATTGAGCGCCATTAAATTCAAGACACGGTTCCGTCCTCGGGCAAAACTGAAGGACTGGACAGCACCCATCCTCGTCTCATCTGACTGCATTATACCATTCCACCCCCGTTGCAACCCAGACATCGTTTGGGAAATCGCCTTCTATCTAGACCACGCTTCCCAACGTGCGCTATGCTGCACGTCGCGCTTCACATACCAAATTTTGCATGCAGTTCTTTGGAAACGCGTCGTCCTGGACAGCGCCGAGCGGCAACAAGTTGAACAACTCCATCTCATTCTTCGTTCCGGAAACCGAGGCAAGCTGGTGGAACGGTGTGATATACACTGTACGTTGGGCTTGAAAGAATTTGCAAGGGTAATGATGTTTGCCCCACCTGTCGCAGGGCGCCAAGTCGGTGCCCTAGAAACTATGAGCAATCTTAGACATCTAGGGTTGTTCACTGATGATTACACTTCGCTGGAATTGGATTTGGGAAACTGCATCCTTCATACGGCGCTGCACATGAGCCCAATGTTTCGACTCGAATCCTTCGCGTCAGACGCACCTCCAAGTCCATTCCTACAAGTCTTTCTTCTGACCCAACCGAGCATCCGAAGATTCGCGTACTTAAACGACAGCTACACGATGAAATTATCCCGTGATGCCCTTCCTTTACTTGAACGTCTCGAGGCCCGTTCAGACAGCATCCTTGGGCTGTTGCGTGGGCGTTCGAACGTACATGCCTTGATGTTTACTGACAGGCATGGTATGTCCGTCTCGCATAATGTTCGGGCCCTCATCGCTCGTTCCCATTCGCGTTCGAGCCGTCCCATTGAGCATTTACACATGCAAGTGATTGGATTCTCAAAGCGAGACTTTTCGAACGTCACGGCACTCAAACATCTTCGTTCTCTCTATATTGGCACCGTCCATTCCGATTGGTTTCCCTCCTTCCAGCGGCTGTGGGGATACATTGGAAGACTAACGCTATTAGAGTTCATATCTCTTGAACTCTTCGTGGACCCTTCGGCGGGTCTCGTGGATGACGAACATATGTTACCCCAGATGGAAACCTCCTATTTGAGATTGGTTATGCGGCAGGAGAACAGCTGGCGGTATTATACGAGGACGAGGGGGGACTCAGAATGGGTCATCCAGGGGACCGGGGTGGGCGTGAGTCCAGCTCACGATGATGACCCACCTGATTGGGGAAAATGGATCTTGTCGCCGCGGCCCATTCGAAGATGGTTCTAGCTCTCGGCTTAGTATTTTCGCTCAACGTGGGAATACAAGAGCATAATTCTGTCAAGGCATTCGGATGCATGGTTGCGAAGTACTACACTCGTATGTTCATCAATGGGCAGTCTCAGGGATGCTTCACTTGTCGCAGGCCTAACTTAGAATCGAGCATAGCCTGTTGCAGTTGACCGCGTGTGGTAATGGAAATGAGTTGGGAATAGAACCGCGGTCGCACACAGAGTGGATCTCAGCCTGTGCGACCATGACCATCTGGTTGACCACCAGGGCTATAGCTAGTCAATCACAATGGATAGCTACACATCAATGGCCCTATGATTGACTGAGCGCATTGTCGAATCAGTTGGAAACTGATATTATATAGTAACGCGTGTTAGCAACCAGCAGACGTGCCCTATGCATATAGCGCGTCACTGGGAAGCAAGATTGATCACATCAACACCAGAAATTGGGAATGTGATGGCAAGAAAGCCATACAATGGTGCCAACAGCTGCTCCTTGAACCTAGTTGTCCATTGAACAGGCATGGCTACCACTTCTGCGGTCACTCCAGGCCCCGGCATTTCGGGCTCGCCATCCGGGCATGTTCTCCTTTCAGGAGAATCTCATCATGCAAATCTGAAGCCATACCACATACAATAAACGTACGAGAGATAGCGGCGTGTAACTAGTTGATCGTCGAGCCCACAAAGAAAAGTATGGGGTACGCCTCGAGCGGAATTAAATTGAGTGGCGGGCACATCGCTTGACCACGTTTAATGCGCTAATCATTGTAGACGACAGTATATAACAATGTGACAATGATGCCTATTTCTACATAAGACCCTCCAGGTAGTTTACACGTACGAGTTCTCGGGGTGGATACACCACAACGACGTATTTGGACATATGTAATTCCATTTGAGGTTTTCGGCATACTTCACCAAACAAACCGCAATCCATTTATAAATAATATCCACCATCTAGACTCCGCCATCGAAAAGCCAAATTGGACGTCAAAGTTCCAGTGAAGACATTGTCTCAATCATTCCGGGCGCGTCAGGCTGATTGCTCAAGCGACCGCGCGTCGTACACTATCGATAAATCCAAGCTAGCGCATACTGCTGCTTGCCCGCTCTCCTTCAGTCCGTGTCCAATGTACTAATCGCTCTTCATTCTTCAGAGCAGCCTTCCCGTTTGCAGTTCACAATGATCTCACGTTAAGTGGATGGAAATGATTGCAGGCAATAAATAGGCAGCGGATCAGGTGAAAAGATGTATATCCATGAGATGAGTAACAAATCACATAAATCAAAATCAACCATAAGCGCTGGGGATTTGGCCATGCTATTTGTCTAAACGATAGGGCTAGGACCGTGGCAACACAAATAAGAGACGTTAGGATTGTAGGATTGAGGATACAGATAGACCAACTTACGCGACCTCCCTTGGGGGCACACCATGCAATGAAGTGTGACTTGGGACTCCCTCAATACGGTGATACGCATTAAGGTTTTTGTGCAACGTAATTTGGAAAACGGACGAGCCGCCCTCCCTGCAGGCGGAGGATATCAATTCACAAACGTCAAATTCCAAGCGATGGTGTAGGCGTACCGAGCGACGATAACGGACCACGCTAGGAAGAACGTCCAGAGACGGAACCATCTAGATGATGAAAATCAGAGGCATGAAAGGCACCAACTTTCTTTCTCTACCTCCTTCCGTATTTCTCAACGACCTTCTCTTCATTCGAAAGCCAGTTCTTATACCACCTCCAAATGGTGGCTGAGTAGTGAACACCAAGGACATCGATGGATTTGACTTCAAAGCCCACTCCCTCCAGCTGCCACGCTAAGTGAGCCAATGCAACAAGTGGACAAAGACTTGGTGACACACACGACCGATGACCCAGTTCAATGCGCAGCTGGCATCTGCACCCGGGAAGATATATTTGTTCATAAAGAGACCCCTTGATTCCATGCGGGGTTAAATAAGAGCCGTCTGATCCAGATCGAGGGTGGCGTACCAGACAAGATCATGATATTGCCAGGTAGGGCGGAGACCCGCAACCTGAAGCACGAAGATACCATCGTCGTCCAGGAGATCATAGACCTCACGTAAAAATGTGTTGTATCGGCGAATGCCTACGTGCTAAAGCGTACATTTGAGCGAGCTTTTCTGCATGTAACAGAACAATAGCCCATTACCTCTGCCATCTCAAGGGAGACTATCTTGTTGAATTTCTTGCCCCTGGGAATATCACGGTAGTCCATGCAAAGGACCCGGGCCTGACTGTCATCTAGTCCATTATTTTTTATCCTCTCGTTACCAAAAGCCGTCTGTTCTTTCGCGATCGTAACACCAGTGGCATCGATATCGTAGTTCTTTGCTGCGAAAGCAGTCAAAGTCCCCCATCCACAGCCAATGTCCAAAAGCCGGTCACCAGACTTAAGGTCAAGTTTCTCACAGACGAGAGTCAGTTTATTATCCTGAAGCTCCTCGAGAGTCTCTTCGCGCGTGATATCCTTGACAATGCCTGAAGTATAGATCATGCGCGGTCCAAGGAACCAAGAGTAGAAATCGTTGCCACCTTCAAGAGTATAAGAACGATTTAGCCTAGATCTCAGGAAGGGGAACATGAAGCTTACGGTCATAATGATCCCTGACTTGCGACTCGTCTTGCCCCCGGGTGTGGAAGATGACATCCGGAATGAGATTCATGAAAACGTATTTAAATAGCTCAACGGTGAAGCCGAATGACGCCCAATCCCAACGATACTCCAGCGCTTCCAAAACATCACCTTTGAAGGGTTGTCAGGTTATCATGAATGTTGGGTAAGTGCTCACTTGCCTTTGATGTCGATTTTCCCCTCAATGTACGCATCATGAAAAATTTGCATCGGAATCTTGGCATCAGTGAATCCCCACTGATGTTTGAGATCAGGGTCCTTTATATCGTAGTAAAAACCTGCAGGCCTCCCAGGGAGTTTCACTTTCTCATTTTTACGCGGTCCATAGTGGCTCATGAGAGCCCAGTACGCGATGGTGATGGGCAGACTGAGGAGAAGGACGAGGAACCAGTAAGTGCAAAAGCCCCCTCTATTCAAAAGTGGAAGGAGGCGTTTGACGACCCATGGCACGCCAAGGACAAGTGCTGCCAGGTGGTAATTTGAGAAGGAACCGTTCCCCTCAGCAGGAAGAGGTGCATTGTGAATTGCTGGTACATTGGTAACGCGCACGACTGATTCTGGCGCGCTCATCACTTGATGCACCAAACTTAATGACACGAAATAAACGATGGATAGAATCGATACGACGTGATGGTTAATGAAGGTGAGGACTTACTTTGCAAATGGAGGTGGGCGCTGGTTAGTGTTTGCTTCCGAAGCGCAAACCCAACAAACCGGAATCGAATCAAAACCGGGTGTGGTCAATATTGTGACCAGGAGGCCCCTTCCGTTGACTACGCGGCCTTTGACACTCACAGAGACGCGCAAACACCCGTTTGCTGCTCTCTGTTGTACAAATATCTTTGTAAATCTATCCAGTACCTGACCTCATCGCCAGTCTGGCGCGCTTGTCTGATTCTCACTGTTACTTGTTTCCATCTAAGCACTCTTTAATTTTCCTCCTCCCTTTTATCGGGATTAGTCTCACATCCAATGAAGAAACGCCCTGCTCCTTCTCGAGCAACCTCGTCTAACTCTGACATCCCTGCCTCTCCCCTTTCACAATTTAACTTTCCTCGCTCGGGCTCGCCTTCAGGATTTGGCAATTTTCTCTCGCGTCCCTCCAAATGGTTCCAGCGATCCAACTCGGGCCCCAAGACCGTGCAAGACGCGAGTGCTGTTCCATCTGCGACGCGTCGACCAATCATTTCGCAGCCGACAGACGTCAGACCGCTTCTGGAGGTGCCAAAGTCATCCTTGAGTATAAGCCAGTCCGTCCGATACACCTTTTCCTCTGAATACCATGCTCGAACTAATTATCCACCTTCAGCTCGTACCAAGACCTTTCCCGATCAAGGGTGGGTAATCCTGGCCAACCAGCACCAACTACATGTGGACCTGTCCCATTTCCAGGCTCGCCTTCGAATGGAAGCCTACTCTCATACTCTCGTAAGAGCCGTTCGGTCGATGACCTAAGCCAGTACGCCTCAGCACCGGAACCAAGTACGGCCGATAAGGTTAAGGCCTACCAAAATCAAAGCCCAGCAAGACGTTCAACTGCCGAGAGCAGGAGTACTCTACCTTTAGGCGGGAAGTACACCTTCCCGACTATTCTGGAAACCCCGCCTGTTGAAGAACCAGAAGAGCTCACTGCAATCACTCTGCCTCCCCTGCCCAGCATTCGCCCTCGTGCGCAATCTCAAGGTGCAAAATTGAACTCCATTCCGAAGCCAACAAACACGGCTGTTCCATTACCCAGTACCACTGTTCATAAATCAGTCACGCCCGCAGCTACCAGCAACTTGGTGCCAATCCTTTCAAACTCCAATGGCCCCGTTCCCCTTCCCACTCCCCTTTCCAACGGCGGGACATCAGCCTTGGCCCCTTCCACGGGCCGTCTGTCCCAGATCATATATCACTCCGGCTTCCTGGCACTCCACGCTTCTAATCATGCGTCTCTAGCAAAAGGCTGGGCCCCAAGAAAAGTTGTTCTCAAAGGCACTAAACTCTTCTTATTTAAACCTCCGAAGGATCGAGCTAGCGACATCAAAGCACTTTTCCCTGTTGGAATCGTTACCGAACCTCAATTTCTAGTCAATGGCGATTCGAATTCTGGAGTCTCAGGAACAGTGCTGAGCCCTCGCAAGAGGGTGTATTGGGGCCGTGACAAGCATCCTGACTTACACTTGTCCTCTGATAGGAGCACCGACAGGGGCACGACAGATGCACTAGTACATGAGTGTGTGTTCCGAACATCCTTTGAGAATGCAGGCGAAGGCGGTGAGTATGATGCGTTTCTACGCGCGGTTATGTTTTGCCTTCCGCATCGTGCATTCATGGGCCGACCTTCGTTTGAGGCCGAGTTCCTTCGACGGATATCACAACTTATTGATGGTGCTCCCGATGAAGGCGCTGTCGAAGCCCGTGAGCACTCGATGAAACTTTTAGAGCTCTATGAATCAACGTGGGGAGGGTTTGAAGATGACACAGGCTTCAAAACCTGGCATGCTGAGAATTCTTCAATTCCTTTTATTCCCCACGTGAAGGGGCCCGGCACGCCCTTGCAATCGCCGGAGGAATTTCCGTTGCCTGCCTCCCCCTCCCCTCTCCCACGTTCACCCGGCCATCCCGGCGTTAACGATGCAAACGCAGGTCGTGACCCTGCCCGTATGGCTGCAAAAGCTCGTTCACAAGCCCGCTTGTGGGGTGCCCTTGAGAAGGAGGGGCTCAGCGCTGATATATTTAGTCGACTCGACTATGAGAAGGTTGCATATAGTCTTCGGGTGTGGGCCAATTCGAAGATGCAAGCAGAGCGCCCAGGCTCCTTGGGCCCATTTTTCGAGCGGAGTGGCGATGGCGGCTCCAGAAGAGTTGCCGATTTGTTTTCCGGGAGTGACGCAGTTCCCCATTGGCTAACCTATACGGTTCTCCATCATCTTCTAGGTTCCAAAGCCTCGGAAGGCGATGTTGAAGGTCAGACTCGAGCACTCACATTCCTTTCTCGGACACACACTCGAGCGGATTTACTTGGTCGATGGATCGCTGTAGGGGAAAATGCACGATTATGGGGTGATCAGTGTACATGGACTGCAATCAAGACGGCTGTATGTTGTAAGGCCGTTGCGAGACTCGAAAAGGTCTGGAAGAGAGTCTCGCATCGCGAACGCAAATGTGTAGAGAACTGGGTGCGTGGAAGATGTGAGCAACTGCCTGTTGTGTTGTCATAGTTCATTCCTACTATCACCAATTTTGTTTCACAGCATCCACGGACGTAGAAGCCAATAAGCTCCAGGTTCCCTGGTTTGGGGACCGCTTTGAAGCTGTCTCACAGCTGCTCATTTCAATAACCCCGGATGATATAAATAGAAGCTATTTAATACCTACTTTACTCGAAGCAGAGGATCAGGCAAAGGCATCGTTTTCAGCGTTTCGTGAACAAATGGGTGCTTGCTCAAGGGCTGTAAACGATGATCTGGAAGGCGAAGCCGCAGCACTCGCGAGGTTTTGGGACTACCTTAGCGCGAGGCCACCCATAAATCCCTGGCAGTATGTCTTCTCCCATAGGTTCTTGTCACAAATCTGATGCGTTTCAGAATCGATCAATTCCTAGAGCTTTCATACGCAGCTGAGCCACGCCAAAAATCTCATTTCAATCCTCACTTTTGGGCACCACCTTCTGCCACTTCCATTCATCCAGGTCTTCCTCTCCTCTTCCCTGAACCGCTTCCCTGTACCGGCTTTCTAGACAGGCCGTCTGTCTCTCGCTTGGGTAAGCAGGAGAATTTGGAGCGAAGCCGAGCGATGCAGCCCGAAGAACTGTTGGGTTTACTTCCCGAAGCCCACTTTAGATCCGTGTTGGGAGTAGTGACGGACCAAACCTCATTGGACACTTCACGACCCAATGGAGGGACCCATTCTTTGGCTCCTTCCAACGAGCATGACGTCGGGAACACTTTTGTTGCAGCGTTCGGAGGGGAACTCATTTTAAAAGTCCTGCCTTTCATGAGTGTCCCGAACCCGCAGACTTCAGGCTCTAACACCCAAACCCAACAATTCCTCTCTGCCACCGATGTCACTTCTCTTAAACGGAAGCCCAGCTTGGCGCCTTCCCTTCGCGTTGCTGCAGATTCCCCCCGAATGAGTAGACAATCATCTACTAGACGGGAGCGTCGATCGTCGTTGCCCAGCCTATCTCGAGCGTCCAGCGTCGTCATTCGAGAGAAGAAAGTTGAAACACCTTTGAGAGCAACTGTGAGTGCTGGGACCCTTGATCGATTAGTCGATATATTGGTTGAAGGACTGGAGGTGTCGGTGACATCCACGGACGATTCCGGTCTGAGCTCAGGAAAGTTTCGACCTGTTATCGTGGATCGGGAAGATTTTTCGAAGAGCTGGTGGCATACCTTCAGGAGTTTTGTAACTCCCATGGTATTTTTTGAGGTGGGGCTGCTTCTCAAACTCAAACGATCAGGAATGACTGACTTCCCTCGATCCAGCTCATGCTAAAGCGGTACTCTCATTATCCTGGCCTGGGTGTTCAGGTGGAATCTTCATCGACTGTGCCACTCCACAACTTGCAGGAGGAGGTTCTTCATGTTCTGAAAGACTGGATGGAGATCGGTGGTGGGTCGTCCGATGTGCTGGACGACCCGCAGCTCTTCCGCTCATTCAGCGAGTTTACCGTCAGGCTAACCAAAGAATCTGATGCGGAGGGAAACCAAGAGAACAAACTCAACGACGCGCGAAAAATTCTAGCATCTATTTTTTCCGAGCAATCTAGGCGTCCTTTACTCCTCGAAGAGTCCGCGAAGCCCTCTCATCCTCAGTCCCAAGACGCTTTTGGTACTTTACCCCCATCGATTGACGATCTCAAACCTGAGCACCTTGTTGCAAATCTTGATTCCATCGCATCTGCTGTCATGGCTGCTGTAACCTCAGATGACCTCCTAGTTACATCCGACATCTTGGAACTTCAGACGGCAGACCGCCTTGGTTGGTATCCCCAGAAGGACCTCTCGACGGCTTCTGACGAGGTTGTGATCAGTAACATATACTCACACATGCAGCTGGTTCAGCCATCCTCCCTCTCAGCGGACTTGTCCCCACAAGATGTCCTGCACAAGAACCTTCCTCCAAGTATTCGCATGGTGTTCCGCTGTCAGGCCGTCATTCGGAAGTGGGTTATCGCAAAGTTAACTGAGCCTGGTATCAGCCCACGTCTCAGGGAGGAACGAATGCGATCCACTCTTCGAGCCATCGAGTATTGTCGGCTGAGCGTTAGGAGTATTGAAGGCAATTTTGCAAGTCTCAATTCATCTGAGCATGTTGCGCAGCAACGCAAATTTATTGAAACTGCACTTTGCTCCGCCATCCTGAGTCCTGAAAGTCGCTTGTTCACCCGTGCATGGCAAAATGTGGCTGCAACAAGGGGTGGAAATCTTGATTCCTTATCTGGTCTTCTCTCCCAGGGTTATGTTCCCGCTCGATCCCATTTACGACCCCTGGCATTGGACGGTGGGTGGATCTTCGAGCGGCTATTGGAGCTCGTTTCCCTGCCAGACACGATGGCTGGCGAGCATACCCTTATCAATTTTGATAAGAGACGGTCAGATTTTGTGGCTACACCTGAGTACTTGGGACTGACACTCTCATACCCAGGTATATCTCCATGCTGGCAAGTTGTGTGTCTGGAATGATGTCACAGAACACGTACACTGATCGAGCGGGCATTGACCGAATGAATAACATGCTCAAGGAATTGGCAGCTTCTGAACGAGACCATCGGCTCGTGAAAGAGGATGCCCAGCGAGAGTCGGTGCAACCCTCACCATCATACATTGGCAGGCGCAATGTCAGGCCATTCCAGTCTCTCATTGCTGCTCAGGTGGAGAAAATACGCCGGGATCGCCACGCAAAGGAACGCCTCAGTAAAGAGAAGCGGCAGGAACAACAACGAAGTGACCGTCTGGAGGGTGAGATGAATCGTGCCATGCAGCCCAGCAAACGGCCTTCACTTAATTTGGCTCCAAAACATGAACGAGGGAAGCGAAGTATGTCAGCACTCTTCCGGGTAGTAAGGCCTATATCCGCCGCCTTCTCCGATCGAGCACACCTTCATGCTGAGATTAAACGGCGCCGCTTGTCTGAACTGGATTTTCAACCTATTGGCAAACCCTCCCTCGTGCTCAGTCTTGCGGATGCTACTTCTTCCATCTTCACCAATGAGGAGCGTCCCTACACCCTTGAGCTAATTACTGAGGATGGGGGTCGATGGCTGCTGCAAGCAATCTCTTACATGGAACTTGTTCGGTGGATCGATGTGATCAACTCAGCTTCGAAAAAGCGGCACACATATATCGGTAATGGCAAACCTCAACTGAGCGAAATGGTTGATGATATGGCCAGGGACCTTGAACGTGTTCGCCATGACGCAGGTGAGCCCTAGAACTTTGGAACATGGAATTTTTACTGATGTCATCTAGTTTTTGGAGTATCTCTCGAGTCGCTTACCTCCCGTGAAGTCCCCACGCATGCAGATCAGGAAGGCGTACCGGCTGTACTGCAAAAGCTCCTATTTGAGGTGGAATATCGTGGTTTGACGGAAATTGGGATTTGTGAGTCTTGGTTTGTTATGCCAACATCTACTATAATATCCCCTAGATCGGATATCTGGAGGAATGGGGGCTATCAATACCATCAAGAGACTTTTCGATGAAGGTGGGGACATTATTACTCTTTCTTGTGTCATACTTAGCCTTTGTTCAGGATTTGAGCCTGATTTACGCAACGATGATCGTTTTGTTGACATTCACTGTGTTTGTGGTGCCGTGAAGCTATTTCTACGACAGCTTCCCGAGCCACTGATCCCGTTTTCCCTGTATTCCGATGCCATTGCGTCGAGTCGTAAGTGGCTTAGCGCTCCACGCTCGTGTTCTCTAAAACCCGTTTCAGGCCTTATCGACTATAATGAGCGATCCCGTCAGATCCGGGAGCTTGTGCACTCTTTGCCTCGAATTCATTTCCTGACACTTCGACGACTAATTGAGCATCTCGACAGGTAAGCATCAGCAGATTGAAATGCAGTGTCCAAGTTCATCAGATCTCCAGAGTCACGGACTATGAGGAGTCGAATCAAATGACTGCAGAGTCGCTTGCGATCTGTTTCAGTCCGTCTCTACTTCAACCTCCCCCTAGTCCTGCCTCGTTTGCTATTGGCGTCGGCAACATGGGACCAGCCATGGCTTTCACCAAGGGCCTCATTTTGCAGGTAGTGACTGTCTCAATTAGTTTCTGAGGGTATTTCTCATGAAAAAGTTGACAGTTCCACAGAATCTTTGGTGATTCTGACCCAGATCAAGAGCCTGAACCCGAGGCAGAAATAGGACAGGACCCGCTACCGGATGGGACTGTTGGAGAAACTGCAGACGCTGTCGACCACACAGGCAGCCATAACTCTACCTCAAATGTGAGAGACACTGAGAAGTCCTCGCCGTGTTCTCATGACAACACTACCGATGAAGCAGACCCTCAGGCTTTCTGAGCACCGCTTATATCTAAAAGTTGCTAACACGGGCTTGCTGAATGTTATATGCATGCATCTATTATCTATAATTTGTGTGTGCATAACTATATGCTGGGTATCCTCTTACCCAGACTCTGTGCCTCTTACCCTAACACGATGGAAGCAAATGTAGAACCGCAATATCGAAGACATAATATAATGCAATGCACGTTCACCAGTGTGCAACCCCTACCCAAAGTATATGAATGGGGCACACACACGCATACGTTCAAACCAAAAAATCCCGTGCAAGAAATCGAAATTACCCCGCATCGAATGTCCCGGATTAGCTGCAACTTTGCCAAGAATTTGGTTGGGATATATGTATATGATGAAGATTTTTCGGTGGCTGCTAGCTCATCGATCTATCATTTAATGTCATGCATATTGGTTTCCTACCAAATCCACGTCTGGAAAGCATTCGAACTTCTCCTTCCCACTGAGAAAAAAAATTCCATGAGAAAATCCTCCATGAAGTAGGATTAAAGTCCCACTGAGAAGCAGGATTTTGTCTAAAGTTTCCATGTTAGAAAAATCCTACTGCTGTACATGATTGTGACCAGAATCATGTCGAAAAGTCCTGCTGAATAACAGGGAATAATCCTTTTATCATGTAATTATCCATGATGATATCATAGGGAATCATGCTCTAATGCAGGTCAAATCTTGTTTAATGACGGCTTATGTCCGACTGGATGAAGGATTATATATTGACTAGTCGACACGATGGTATGGGACAATATAACTAGAGCACCACAAAAACATAATGAAACGACAATCGAAAGTGAGGTTGTCGCAGTGTCAGGAACTTGAACAGCGAAAAAGCTTTTGAAGTGAACAATGGGAGGTCGGAAGTGCCGTGAGTGTTGTTGGAGAAAAGGATAGAGGTGGGGGCTCGGTGCGGCATATTATACTGTGGTTGAGTTCAAGTAGCACCGTTACTAGTGAGATGTTAAGCACCCACATGTTGGATTACGCGTTATGTTACCATTCAGGCAACAGCACAGCACTAGCGCGCAACATCCCAAACACGCGACACTGCCTTCCCGATTGGATCGTGCACCAATCACCTTGTAGCAAGGCCTTGATGTACTATAAAAGACACCATAGTTAAACGCAACAATAGTCAGCTTTGGTACTTACCTTAGTCCCTTGTTATCATGCGAGTGCAGCTGCTGATCGCCAGTCTACTCAGTGCGCGGTAAAGATGTAACTTGCCGATGCCCTAGTACCGGTGACAGGTTTTGAGGTCGAAGCGACAAGTTGGGGAAACTTGATGATATCTGACATGAAGGTCATCAGAAATGAAGGAAATTTAGGTACGGACTGCAGTGCAAACGGATTCCTGAAGTTGAGGTGTTAAGCATTCAATGATTTGATAGTATGAGAGGGCTTACACACATTATGGTCAGAGCCGCATGGCATTGGAATCGGCCCTGGACGCGTTTCTTTCGTGCTGTGTGACTCTAGTCGGTTTTTAAAGATAAAAAAATGGTCTCAATGTTTCCTTACACGTGTTAACTTCCGCCAGGAGCTCTACCAATATTCTGAAGATGGCACGGTCATGACACGAATGTGAACCACACATAAGTGCATTGTTCCAAGAGAAAGTGCACACCTTCACGTGCCGCTTCTAGCCTCCCCTGCCCCTGATCAATTGCTCGTTTCTGGCTAGATTGAGGCATGGTGAGTGGGTTGTATCACGGAGTGTGAGATTGGGATTGAAATTAACCAACATAAACAGCGCCAAACAGACCGACACAACGCGTCGAAGTGCTGCATGCCCAACTCCCTCAGTTGCATTACTATTGGATCTCTGCTACTCTGCGTCCAGCATTTACATCTGTTGATAGGTCCAAACTAAGGGCTCCATCACTCCTATGGGCCTCAGCTTCTCTGGAACGCCACAGCTCGTAGATGCCCACTGGCATCTTTGTGATTTTGCGGCAATGCTGTCGGAAACATGAATAAAGGTCCCCTTTTTCTATTTTTATTGTCCGCTGCCTCACTTGCCCAGTAAAGTCGATATATCAGGAAAATCTTCTGGGCACTTCGGGCTCGATCGATGAGTGGCGTCTGTGGCGATGGGGCTTCTTCATGCGGTCCCTTTGCATTGATGTGGATGGATCTTGAGGGTTGGATGCGCGAGTTTTGGTTAATTGGTCGATTTTTGGTGTGCCCGTGTTATTGTTTCTGACTTTCGCCCCTGAGTCGCCATTCTGACGTTCTATGATGCACTTAGATTCCTTTCCTACTCCTTATCATCCATTTCCATCCCGAGACGTTTGCGACTCCCTGTTTCGAAAAACTCGACCTCGCGCGCTTTTATAATCCGGTGCTTCTCATGGTCATAGAGCACCCAAGCGCTCTCCTGAATCTGATGTGGATTCCTTCGACAACTTTTCCGGGGACATGAACGTGCCCGATGCACCCAAAGAGCCGAAGAGAAATGAGGCTTCGCCTCCTTCCAAAATCAACATCAATATCAAAATGTGTTGTAATCGCAAAACCGGACATGATGGACTCAGGATTGGGGAGGTGGGCAGTTGTAGATCGCAGCGGATCCTTGAATATATGTCATAACATGTGTTACAAGGTAGTAATATTATGGCTGAAAAATTATGGCGTATATAAGTTTTGATGATAAAATCCTCCTCATGCAGGATTTTAGATAACCTGGAACCCTAATCCTGTCATGCAGCAAGATCGAGGGAAAATCCTGTCACGGAAAATCTTACCCCTTGCCAAGATTTTCCACGAAATCCTCACATCCGCATGGTTTTGTCATGGAATCTTTTCCCTCAGTGTTCCACTGCAGCGACCATCGGGCACGCCATTCTCTAGTTGGTAGATAAAATATCATATATGGAGCATTGTCCACCAAATCACTGGTGCTGGGGGAAAGTAGGTAAACGCGGTGCTCATCAGCCGAATATCCACCTACTTGATAGTTTGGGGGCACAAAACATGCAAATTATTGTACGCCGTCCCAATTCGATCGGAAAACGCTATGATACCAGACATTTCTGTGATCCCAAAATTGGAAGCGACGGTGCAGTTGGGCACATAGAGGAACTGTAGAGGAACTGTAGGAAGTGAAGCGCAGTCACCTACTAGCGATCAAAACAACCAGGGATCTCGATAACCACACCAAGTATATCGCGCTCGGCACATCGCCTTTGATAAAATGGCTTGTTTGCGGGTGTTGACGTCGAAAGTGCCTTATCCGTGTTTGGTTTCGATCCACGCAGCTGAGCCTTGCCGCGTTCGCGTTTGACATCTGACCTGGTGCTCTGGTATAGGGCGTGTCTCCTGTGCATGGGAAAATAAACTAGGCAATAAATAGCTAAAATCTCTGATTCCATCCACGAAAACTATCTGTTGCTTCGGTCCTCATGTCCACCACGATGCTCGCTCAAGGCAGTGAGCACAACATAGAGCAGACAGACGAGCGCAGTAGCCGCCGCGTCTCAAGCTTCCCCGGAAATATAGAAGTTGAGCTAGAAAGTGTGAGCACATCCAGCGAGTCCACCGACGACGACTCAAGCTCCACAGACCCCGGAAGAGTCGCAACAGATTTCGACGCAGCAACGACGATGGATTGGATGAACCTCATGAGTCCGCCTTTTGGTGGTGCCCCGCGCTCTCTGGCATCTGTTCCTCAGAACTATATGCGTTCTCCTTTGGGCAGGATGAGGACAAACAGTGTACCGCGTTCGAGTTCACCTCGGTCTCAGAAATCGGTGGTCCGACCCCCTATACAACTAGCGGACAAGCCCGTAAGGGGGATATCTCCCTTCAATGAGTATATACCGCCTTCCGCTGCGGACTTGCAACGATTATCGAAGTCCCTGACACCGAAACCCTCAGCTGAGATTGCCCGCTTCCCCCCAGTGGATCAGGAGCGGGTCCAAAAGACAATAGAGTCTATTGCTGAGTCTATCAACTGGACGCGAGCTCTCACTGAGGTATGCTCAAAATCTACTTCGTTCGCTGCCACTAGCTCATGTAGTTTCACAGCATGATGACAACTTCAAATCTGAGCACGACGCCGCTCTCGCTATCCTCTATGTTTTGACGGTCAAACTTAATCAAGGTGTTCCTAATAAGCATCTCCCTCTCTATCGATCTTTGCAGAAGTGAGTTTGTGTTTCTTGCCAGATACTGTAGCCTACTCAACAGGTCCAAGAACCGTTAAATCTCTCGCTAAGTGGTGCCAGGATGTTATCACGCACCGGGCTGGCTGGGAATGGCCCATGGTATCTGTTACGCTTCGCGGGTATATCCAGAAGCTCAAGGACATCCGTGCTGCACTCGAGGTGGGGTTATACATGCGATTGCCTAGGACACGGACTAAATATCCCTTCTTCAAGATTGATTCTGACCCTAACACATTAGCGGAAAGACTCAATGCAAAAATTGAAGCTCACAATGCTAATCGAACCGAGGCCGAAGCCATTCGCCAAGCTCGCAAACAAAAGGAACTGGAAGACAAAGCTGCAAGGAAGCAGGCTCGTGCTGAGATTCGTGCCCTCCATCAGCAGTTTGTTCTTATGAAACGAGCCCAGGCGGAAGGTGTTGAGGTGACTGATTATTTAGAGGATGATGCCTCTTCTCGCCGTCAGATTCAAGATAGTGAATCTGAAGGGGGTTCCCGACCGAGACTGCCTGTAGGGTCTATTCATACCTCCCAATCTGGAGCAATTGGCCCCCCTCCGCCCCGGTCATCCATCACTGCATCGGACAGGCCATCGATGTCCTCACTCGGAAATATCCTACACCACGAACACAGTATTGCTTCACCACTACAACCTAGGAGTCCCTCTAGGGAACGGCTGACGACGTCAGCACTAAGAGCACCGCCTGTGACTGCAAATACATCATCTACACATCAGGAAAAAGCTCATTCTCTCGTGTCCGTTCCATCCTCCAAACCATTGCCTCACCGCCCGATTTCCATGTCAAACCTTAGTGGCTCGGTTCCACGCTCCCCTCCTAGAAGCAATGCTAGCTCAGAATCGACGAACCCCCAGAGTCGTGGAAGCGGTGACACTGAGCCGCGCAGAGACGGCGGGGAATCTGTGGCACCCACATCACCAGAAAGGCTTAACCGACCACAATCTCCTATTCCTCCTATCCATGTCACTCCAAGTACAAGTGCGCGATATTCAGTGTCAGCGAAGTCGGAGCCTCGAGTGGAAAAACAAATGTCTCAGAAGAGCTCTGATGCGACTCCTTCCGCGCCACCCGAATATGATTCTCCACGACCCGCCCCTCC
Source organism: Cantharellus anzutake (assembly GCF_015039405.1). NCBI lineage: Eukaryota > Fungi > Basidiomycota > Agaricomycetes > Cantharellales > Hydnaceae > Cantharellus > Cantharellus anzutake. The sequence continues at coordinate 463,874 of NW_024066994.1, read as the reverse complement.
TGATTCCCACTACAATGTTGCCCACTCTCCAAAACGCACAAGCAGTTCCAGCAATATGAACGAACTTGAGGCCATGCTCAACCGCGTCTCAAACAAGCCTGGACCTAGCATTGCTCCCACAGTGGCACGCACAACAAATGCCGGAGATGACCTGGACACGTACCGGGACCTATCCTATTTTGGGTCACTACCCCATTCCCAGAGACCTGACAGGGCTAAAAGTCGCCCCCAGGCCCGCCCTGCCGAGCCGGGACCGGGGAACGCAAGTGTGAAGAGCCCATTTACGGAGGCATCCCCGCTATCCGAGGACGCTGAACTCGCCACGCAACCACCGACGGTAGGCACTTTTTCCATATTCCACGACACAGACTTAATGTTTTTACGTCGCAGTACCCGCCCATAAACGAGCAAGGATGGATGAAGTCCAGCCACCGCAACGGGTTTGGCACACGGGCCCAGTCCCCAGGTGTACACATTAGACTTTACGAGTCTGAATATCCTCCAGGGATAAACGAGGTGCTTGACACGGCTGAAGGGCCGTTCTTCCCTCACATCGCTGAAACTGTCATGCGATCTCAAGTCGATCCATCACATATGGGCGATAATCCTAATCGCCCGACTAAATATCCTAGTCCACCTGAAATATATGAGCCAAGTGTTGACACGGCAAGGGGTAGCCCAAAGAAAGGGAGTTCTGGTAGTATTTCTCGTATCAGTAGCAAGCAAATGGGTAAGATCCCGTCGATTGCATAGTACGGTCGGAGATGAACAGATGACAATGACAAGTGGGATTCTGATTTGTTTCTTCATTTAACTCGGCATCCTGATGCATGCACACTGCATTTGCATGGATTACCCACTCCATGTAAAAGATATTGCTGAAATCGCTGGCTTATGCCTGGAATAATGCATGGTCCACCGTGAATTATTTACTACCATGACCCAACCCAACTCACTGTGTGGATATGTTTGAGCATGGACCGATGGAATTTACCTGGAATCGACAATGTTAACTGTTCTCCAGCAGGTCCTCAATCATGGCCATTTCCTGGTTGCGTTTGAGTTCTGCGATCAACTCCGTAAGACGTTCACCTTCCATTACTTCCGGGAGATTATTGAGAGAGTGACCTATTCGATGGTCGGTCAGGCGATCCTGAAAAAAGTGACTTAGCCCTACTCTATGCCATCGGGAGAATATAAGGCACTTGGGGAAGTTGTAAGTTCGAATTTTCTGACTCCGATCCGAGCTCTTGACGAGATCCCTGCGAGTGTCACGCTGTTGCTGTAATGTTTCTTGTATTTTGATGTCAAGCAATCGTGCTCTAAGTATCTGCCAAGCTTTCGTCCGATTCTGCATGTCGGTGGCGTGTCGGCGTCAGAGTTGGAAGCATAATGAAACCCTGACTAACTTGGTGTTGAGATCGCGAATCTTGCATGGACACAGTAATACCAGTTGGTTCGTGAGTCAGCCGCACTGCAGATTCCGTACGATTGACGTGCTGGGAAAGGCATAAGTTTCTGCCACGGCTGGAATGGTGGACATATGCGCACCTGCCCCCCAGCCCCCCTTGCCCTCATCACTTCCACCCTCACGTCTTTGGGATCCACAACGTCGTCCATGGTGTCGGTGGAGCTGGACTCATCAGAACTTGGAAGGACCTGAAGAAGATATGGAGTCTGGAGTTTGTAGCCGACCGGAATTGCACACACCACCAACGCCACAGTACTAGTGTGTACTCTTCCTTGGCTCTCCGTTGCGGGCACCCTTTGCACCCTATGTACACCACTCTCCCATCTCAGAAAGTCATAGGCACCCTCACCCTTGACTTCCAAAATAGCATCTTTCAGCCCCCCACCCGAGCCTCTAGATCCATCCGTGTCCGACGAGCTGACAAGCTCGACCGAAAAACCACTTGCCGTTGCCACTCTCGTATACATGCGCACCAATTCTGCTAAAAAAAGCGTAGCTTCATCTCCGCCAGCCCCGGCCTTAAACTCCATGATAGCAGACATTTGAGTGGTTGAAGAAGGAGGGATGAGAAGACGCGGAAATGTTTGTGATAAGGTCTCGGATAGCGATGCGAGGAGTGAATCGCGTTCCTCTGTGAGAAGGGTGCGCATGTCTGGATCTGTTTCATCTGGTAGGGCAGAAACTACGTAACGAAAGCTCTTCAAGGATTGAGCGACATGCCGCATCGTGACTCAGACATAAAGACGCACTTCCATTGATTTAGTCCACTCATCCCATGTGCGTTGCAATGGTTCCAATTGCTTGAGAGTAAACGAAGTTCTTATGTGATTAGAAGAAAACCCGTCGCCGGTCTTAGAAGGAATTATTATTTACTTGGTTCAAGTCACTTCCATAGCAACGACCCAAGCTCACCTGTTCCTCCAGAAGTCGTTCACGCTCTTGCACTTTTGCCCGCACAACTGTGAGAATACGAGAACTTTCCAGTTGACCCAGAAGGTCAGGACGCTTCGATAATCCTGGAGCTGGTCTATAAGCAGCACTTGCGTAGCACTTATGGAATGTCTTTTCCCCTCTCCCCCATGTTACTGAGAGCGAAGGTATTTTGACTCTCTGCGCAAGAGGCTGCCACATTTGGAAAGCCTGCACGTTGCATCCGTCAGGATTGACGCGTGAATTCAAAGCCCATCCGTCACAGTGGAACCGCCTTGTCCCCAGGAAAACAGCTTTTTGGAGACCTGGCGTGTGCCAGCCAAATCCTGGTTTCAACAATGAGTTGGAATGGCAGTGTTCTGGGATATAGTTTACTGCGGTCAGCGGGTGATGGCCTTCCCCCTGGCACACCTCCAACGCGTCAGTAACCACGGTCCGTCGGATTAAGATAATGTACTAATTACTCTATGGTAGGTGAGTTCAAAGGCCCGTGGTTGTCGACGCAGCTCTCCTTGGCTGGAACAATAGGCTTGTTTTCATTTCTGGTGTTCTGCTACTGCCAAACACGTTGGCCATTGTTATATGCTCCGCGGACGAAGCTCAAAGGTATCCCCGTCCTTCTCTATTTCAGAGTATTACTCAACCAAATTCAAAGGCTTTTCGCCTCATGATGCTCATGCGCATACCTCCTTCTCTGCTTGGATCCTGCCGACGATCCGCACGTCAGAATTCACAGTACTGCAGACTGTTGGGCTCGATGCGGCTGTGGTAAGTTTATGCCTACATGATCACTTCTGCGCATCCCTCAATGCTCCGCTTCGATCAGCTGCTAAACTTCCTCAAAATGTCATTTCAACTCTTCACAGTTGCATCTTTGCTCGCCCTGTGCATTTTAATGCCCATCAATTACCACGTAAGCAGGGGCTCTCACTATCTCTCTCCCCCTCATCATTCGTTTAGAACAACATTGGATTCGATGACGACGACGATGATAAAAACGGGGATGACAATGATAATCCATCTTACGCCAGGTTATTCCGGCTCCTCCCGAGTCCTCCGAAACAAGGGGTCCCCGGCGACGATTGGATTGGTCGTCTGAACGATGCAAATTCTATTCAGACCCTCCATCTTCTTTTCACATACGTCTTCACCATCCTCACCCTTCGCTTCATTCACCGCGCATACCAAAGCTTTATTCAGTCACGTCAGATCTTTTGTCTTCAACTTGCACATTCCGTGCCAGCCCGAACTGTCATGATCACCGACCTTCCTGAGCACCTGCGGGGTGAACGCGCACTCGCCGAGTTCTTTGAGAATATGGAGCTTGGTGTGGAAAGCGTCAGTTTGGTGCGCGAGTATGGTGCCCTTGGGGAGTTGATTGGGAAACGTACAGACGCATTACTGAGTCTGGAAGCGGCATGGACAAATTACGTCGGGAATCCGAGTGCGGTAGAGGCCTACGATCCTTCCGTAGATATACGGTCCGATCCCATCACAGGAGGATATCATGGCGAGGACGTAGGAGACGAGGAAGCGCAGCGGACGCGACTCGTTGTTCCTCATCGTCCACGCCCGACAATCCGGTCAACATGCTTTAGTCGTAAACGAGACGCTCTCGAGTACATTGAGCAGCGATTCCAGGCAGCTGACGAGGCTGTGCGACGGAAACGGCGTTCAGCCAAGCTGAAAGCTACTCCAGTGGCATTTGTCACTTTTGAAACCATGTCCAGCGCTGTAAGTAGTGGTTTCAAGTTCTCAGGCCGAGTCATTTACTATCTTATCGTTATAGCAAGTGGCCGCCCAAGCAGTCACCTTAGCCGGAAAAATATCCTTGGCGCCTGAGCCGCGCGACGTTGTTTGGCAGAACATATATATTCCATCATTCTCCTACTTCACACGGCGTGTCACGGTGTACGCTTTTGTAACTGTTCTTTTCCTTTTTTGGGTCGTTCCAGTCACGACTTTAAGTACCCTTCTTAACTACGAAGAGATCCAAAAGGTTGCACCCTGGCTGGGAGAAATAATTGACAAGAGTCCCAGTATCCAATCCTTGGTACAAACTACATTGCCGAGTACAGCAGTCATTGTTCTCAATGGACTGCTCCCATTCTTTCTGGAAGGTATAGCCTTACATGTTTCTGACTCTACATTTGTGTAACGTAGAGCCTTCCAGCAACATCCTACATTCAGGGAGAAAGAGCACGTAGTTTGGTCGAATACTCGTTACTAAAGAAGTATGTCATGGCTGAGTCTGTTTCTTTGTCTCCCAACTAATTTGTTGGGATATAGATACTTCCTATTCCTCCTTATCAACGTCGTATTCATCTTCCTCTTCACTACCACCTATTTGGCCTTGATTCAAGACCTTGCAAATTCTCCCGCACAAGTTCCAAAGAAAATTGCCCGAGCCCTGAGAAAGAGTGACGCTAAACGTTTCTTCGTGTCCTACGTCGTTTTCCAGGGTAATTATCTGCAGATCATCATTTCACGATTGCTGAGAATATCGCTAGGGCTGGCTATCATGCCATTACAGCTCCTCAATCTAGGAACCATCATTCCCCGTGTATTCTATCGCATTTTCTGGACCAGAACACCCAGAGGTACTGGAATAGCCAGAATTTCCGATGAATCCTCCTGACAACTTCTTCAGACTTCGCCGAACTCAACGCTCCACCAATGATTAATTACGGCGCCGTTTACCCCCCAGCTATCCTAATCTTCGTTGTCTCATTAATGTACAGCGTTATTCAACCACTCATTCTGATCTTCGGGGCCATTTATTTCGGTGTTGCATATGTCGTTTACAAGTATAAGCTGTTATTTGGTAGGTGATCACTTTTCGGGTACCGTCAACTACCTCATCCTTGTCATTAGTCTTCTATAAACCATATGAGTCCAAGGGTGAAGCATGGCCAATAACTTTTGCCCGGCTTATGTGGGGAATAGTGCTTTTCCAGGTTTTCATGATGGGGATCTTGACCCTATCTAAATCTATAATCCTTGCTTCACTCATGCTTCCGCTCCTGGTTGGTACAGCGTACTGGGGATGGCGCATGCACCGTGAATGTCGACCATTTACGGAGTTCGTAGAATTGGACAAGGTTTTTGAGGCGCAGCGGAGCGGAGCAGATGCCATGACTCGCACGCAAGGGGAACACATAACTGCCTCTCACACGTTCGTGGTCGTGGTCTCTCAGCGTTGAGGCATTGATTTTCTCTTAACAGGCACCTGAGCCGGATGCGGTATTCCCAAAATGATGAAACTTTGTACGTTGCTCCAGAGGACAGTCGTACAGACTACGTGAGTTTGGCCTATATCATCCGAATCTGACTTGTTCTCATTACATGTCAGTCCCAGCCTCCAATGACTAACTTCTACTATGGAGTCCTTAAGTTCGTCAGAAAAGAACCCATCGGTATTTCCTTCATTGAATTTCCCTCGCAGCACCGGAAAACGTCGCTATGGGCATCCAGCTCTGGACGGTCTTTTACCACAGCCCTGGCTTCCTCTCAAGAAGGGCCAAACCCTAGCAAATTTCATCGACCGCGACGATGGCGAAGCCGCAAATGGCGCCAGCGGGAAGAATTCGGATAACCACACGCAGGCGGTTGTTCTGACGCTCCGTCGCCGTTACAACACTATACGAAAAGATGTGAGGGACATTGCTGGTCGACTAATCCGGAAAGACAAGCATCCAGGCCAAGAAGAAAGACTTCCGACACCTGAAGTTGCAATGACTGAGGCGGGTCGGGAGAGCCCGTCAGGGCCGTCGAAACCACCATCTGTGGCTAATTCTAACCCTTGGCATGATACTATTTCGGGGTCTTCTCATCAGACTCTACAGGCCCGGACCAGGCGCTTGAGCTTTGATCCGTGAGCTTGTACTTGTACTTCCAGTTTCTCGACCTAATGACCACTTTGATAGCGCAACTGGGATTATCAACCTCCCAGACGATGACGGTGACTGGATCGAAGGCAGTGGTTTGGGGGACAGTGACTCCGAACGTGAAGGTGGTAGTCCAAGTGGCGAAGTTGAAGGTGGCGAGTCATCTGGGAGAACGGCCCATCGACGCCGTTCCGTGTATTGGCATCATCCCGAGAAACGCAGGGTCAGCGGAAACTTCAACCAGACAGGGCAGTGAAGCTGTCACTCCCATGACCTCGTATTCTTATCGCGGTGCAGATGTATGTAGTCTTGCATTCACCCCGTGAGGGTATCTCGCCCAACAGTCGAAAAGATCGAGTGCACTTCAGAGACTGGTGCTGCAATGGTTTGCGTGAGATGTAGATTATTTGATAATGAGACAAATTAAAGGTTGTGCGTTAAATTGCACGATCCTTTGCATGAACATTCTCCATGCCATGTAGTTAGCATGGGGAAAAAAAAAAAAGGGGCCTCACTGGGAATCGAACCCAGGACCACTCCGAATCAGCAATCCCTATGGGACCCAAACGGAGTATCGTACCTCTAGACCATAAGGCCATCGGAGTTATGGATTCGGCAATCCCAAGGTAAATGTATTAAGTCAGTGGGGCGAATATGCGTGGGAGTCCACCGGTTAATTAACAACTGAAGTGTACTCGGAGGCCAACTGTCACTCCGGTCCTCAGAATTGGTCGTCCACCTACCCCTCCACTAGACTTTTCAATGGCTACGTTTTCCAAATCGAGCTTTAACTCCCTCGGGTACGCTCTCTTTCGGTGGGTTGAGAGCTTGAGGCATTCACAGTCCTGGACGGATATTTATGCTCCCGATCTCATAACATGCAGTCCATCATATCCATCATTACTGTTTGAGACGATATACAAATACCATGCCTCATGCCCAGAAGCCCATTGGTCTCGAGCCGTAGACCTTGGTTGCGGCACTGGTAGGGATGTTCAATCAAGCACTTTGAGTCCCCGCCAATGCCAACGATCTAAACAGGACAAGCAACGCTCGAATTAGCTAAGAAGTTTGATCATGTTGTCGGTATAGACTCCTCTGTGGGCATGATTCAAACTGCCAATGAGAACACAGGTGGCGACACTTTAACCTCATCTTTGCGCATCGGGGGCAGGAATATCGAATATAAGGCTGGGAGTGCGGAAGCGTTCCCGTTCATCGGAAATGATTCGGTGGACTTGATAACGGCAGCTCAGGCTGCGCATTGGTTCAAATATGAAGACTTCTGGGCAGAAACATCCCGATCACTGCGCAAAGGAGGTTCAGTGGCACTGTGGGTCCGTCCCAGTATTAACATTCCAAATTTGATATTCCCTCATATCACCTTACCCTGCTAGTGTTACTCTGAGTTTCGATTGAAAGGTCACCCTTCCTCGACGCCACTCATTAGCGCCTATGCATCAGACCGGTCCCAACCCGTGGGGAAGTATTTTGAGCAACCAGGCCGCGGGATTCTAGAGAATCACCTTCAGGCAATTCGTTTCCCCACTTCGCCGGAATGGGATGCATCGAGTGCGAAACGAATCTATTTCATAGGGAATCACTACCCAACTTCAACTTCCGTTCCCCTTCACGGAGGTCCAAAGGGCCTAATCAGCCTTGACAATGAAAAAGATGAGGCAAGGGAGGTGATACTGAATAAGAGGGTTAGTTGGGACGGTCTAACACATTATCTCCACACCTGGAGCGCATTGCATGCGTATTGGAACGAACACCCCGAGGATAAGGGAAGAAGTGATGGTGACATCGTTACCAGATTTGTGGGGAGCTTGAGAGACATCCTCAAGCAGGATTTGGGGATGATTCCAGCTGAGGTGGAGCTGGAGTGGCCCTTGGCACTCATCATGCTCAAGAAAGCCTCATAGATGGCTGAAACAGAATAACCAGAGGCTTGTATATAAAACATCTAGTAGGACCTCAATACAAAACGCCAAAGGCCGAGGCATGGGTAACTTGGCCACCAAGAAGGGTCAAATCTGCCCAACTACCTGGCAATGAAAAACTTGAATAACTCGGTGTTCACACCACGCTCAAAAAAGAGTATCCCGGATGGCTTTCAGATATTGAACGTTACTCCCACTCATCCTCACCGTCCTTGCACCAAGGGAGGTCGTCATCGGATGTCGGCTTGGGGGGGTAAACCTCTTTCTTTGGTGTGGGATCAATCGAAGGTTTGGGCTGATTCGGCTGAAGCGGAGGGACATTATATGCCTTGTCAACGCAAAGGACCTGGCCAATATCAATGTTATCGCAGACAGCACTGATATAGGGATTATTGGCGTAAAGCATTGCGCCACTGAGACCGAATTCGTCCGAAATCTTTTGGCAATAATCGCCCACTGATACGGTGTAAGTCTTGGTGCAGTCCGCTTGAGAGGAGCCAAGGCAGAGGCACTGGCTAATCTCAAGATTAGTGCAGCCACTGTTGATGGTTGGGTTGAGAACAGCAAGCTGGTAACTGTAGTATGTTAGAAGGAAATAAGTCATTTTTCGTGGAAGAGCATCGGATCAAATCTGCCTCACGACTTACGTGGAAACATTGTGTGTTTGGGAAATGGCATCGCATGTGTCTCCCTTAATCACAGTATAGTTACGAGTACAAGTGAAGGCGAAAACAACTGAGTGCATTAAGAACCAACATTAGTGGATGGCGTTTCAAAATGTCACGTTAATCACAAACATTGAGTGTGAAGCGCAGCGATAACGAGAATAAGAACGCGGGCGATCATATTTACTGTCAGTGGTAATAATGAACGAGGGGGAGCAGCAGACACTGCCCGGCACGTTAGAGAAAGGACTGAGGGGTGATAACGATTCTGGCAGAAGAAAAGAAGAGGGGGTTATAATGAGTCTGATGGTGATGCCACGAATTCGCGCTATGGGATTGCCATGTCTACGCGCTTGTATCAAAAGATTCCCACGATGAGCTCCGCTACGTATTGAGAGAAGCGCATACATTTTCAATGTCCCATACTCATATACGTATCAAAATGGAATCTATATCCCACGTGGGTATTTCAATATTATTATGGGACTATAATTATGGCTACTAATCCAATATGTGTGGTCAGGAGGATTGTTTTCAGATGAGGACGCTGCCCATCAATGATTGCTGCACGTGACTGGAATTACGGCTTGCCGACTTCATCAATATATTGATCCGTTCGGCGACACACATGTGGTCGCGGGATAACAAGACACACACAGTGACATGTCCACCGGAGACCATTCAGTTCTGTATGAAATGGTTATGCCGGATATACATAACCATTAGAGGTAAAGTCGATTCTTCCTCAACTGGAATGTCGCCCTTTATCTGGGTCATGCTTGAAACACTGAGTATTCTCGATATGATGGGGGGGATGTATATACGATGAAAGAGCTGTTCGGGTAAAGTCCCAAGTGCGAAAGATACTGGTACTGGTGAGCAACAGTACTCTGAAGCGCGATTTTTTAAATTACGGAGTTTGGCTGGAATTTTGAAAATAGCAATATGAGACATGAAGACAAGCAGGTACTTGCCACATTATCTTAGTCATCCGCTCACCATTTATTTTCTGTCATTTTTGTATAATCACATGACCCATCTGGTCATTCATCCAAATCCGGCACGCCGATTTTTTGTGCACCAGTATTCAGGGAATTGTGCAAAGCATGTTGGCGCATGATGCGAGGAAAAAGAAGGATTGCCATTATTTTGGGATCGGAAGGTTTGCAGCTATCGCCTTCGCTAAGACTGCATTTGCCTTGGATGTGGCTCGTGAACATGCAGTAGGACATGTGTGATGTGAACACGCACCTGCTTTACCATGGGCTCGTCAATCATTTCCCTGGCTCCGTCATCTAGTTCAAGCCCAAACGCGCCACGCAGTTCTGCCTTACGCGCCCGCTCCATTCCGTGTAGGATCTTGGCGGCCCGTGCAATTTCTGAAGAGGCAGAAAATGGTATATAAATCACCTTGAATACGATTGGAAACCGGTCCTGTACCCTTCTCAGTTGGTAGAAAAGTAGATTGTATAATTTCCACTTGCGTGGGATGGATTGCTTGCTGAGGGCAGATTAATAGGTACTGTCAGTAGAACATGGATGTTACGAGCTCGCCTTGCCATCGTAGCCGAGCGCCCGGCCATCCCGGCATTCTTCAAGAAGGTATCCCGGATCTTTGTAGTCCACACAAACCTACGTGACAACCTTGAACCGTCAATCGCGCTAAATGATGAAAAGTTCACCAGCCGTACCATGTCAATTGATTGCAACCCAAAGGCCTTGGAGGCTGAGACAATCTTGGATCGGGCGTATAAAAGTTCGCTTCGGGACTTGGATCGAAGGACACCCGTGTCGGCACAATCTAGCGAAATTATTAAGGGCTTTCAGAGCTTCAGAATCATTTCAGTGGCCATACAGTCTTCAGCAGCGAACTAGATATGGAGATCAGAACAAATTCAAACACTTGGGAGCGCGTCGGGCTCACAAGTAACGCTATTATACGCAGATCTGGATGTTTCCAGCCGGCGATTTCCCCTACCGCCCATAAGGCCTGTGCACTCTCGATGCTCGCGACAACATCCAACTTCAGCCCGCTAGGGATGTGTTTCCCAACCTCGGTAAGGTGTTGTGCAGAGTGCACCTTGGGAACAACCCATGTTTGAACTTGACAGCCTCGCGGCACACTTAACTGAAGGAAGACGGAAATAAGAATGGCTACTCAAGCTCTGTTGCTGCATTGAGGGCTTACGATGCCGTGGACATCTTGTGTGAAGAACTTCGTATCTATAGCGTTGATTCGGACCGCCCTTCGATACGGAGCAACTTTTATGTCCTCCTATTAACTTGGACATGTAGGTGGGTTTGGAGATGAACAAATCAGTGCTTACAACCAAGAAGTTGAGGAGGTGGTTGAGAGCGACACTCTTTTGGGAGGGTGCCACACTGTCTTCTAGATCGTAAATAACCATGTCTGACGTAGTGATGGTGGATTTTTCAAGCATTCTGGCGTTTGAACATGGAACTGATAAGAGGATATGATCAATTCATACATGTACGGTATATTGTCTCACGTCTCAGAGAGTGCGTACCATATAGCCATGATCGCCGCAGCTTCTCGACACACGAATCAGTAGAAAAAGGTCTCCGAGGTGTGAGGAAAGGATACGAGAAAACTCTAGATTTAGCCAGCATAGATGTGCGGGTAACAAGCTGTTATTATTGTTTGTTGTGTCCGGGCCCCGCGTTGAATTCTTTTCCTTTTTGGTTTTGCGTCCCCAGCCTGCGATGCCCCCCGCCCTGAAACGCAAATCTACCACGCCGGATCTCGACCTTGACGCGTTATTTGCTGACCTTGACTCATCTGCTAACCAATATGTCTCTCAAGTGCAAAAAAGGACATCCAAGACGCGTCGATTGTCGAAGACTCCTGCATATGTAAGCGTGTCATCTGAAGAAAGAGAGCCTTCCACTAGTAGCTCTGCAGTGGAGCTCGTCTATTCGGGCACTTCTAGTCGTACAAGGAACCAAGTGGACAGGGAGATGCAACTTCAGATGTTGTGTGACGGATTGGATCAGAAGGAGAGCAAGGTTCTCCCATTCTCGACTCCGACGCGTTCCAGGACTCAGGTGCGTATGCATCCATGGAAGTTCCTTGCTCCAACGCCGATCTATTGTTAGGTGACCCCGTCAAAAGGAAACGAGATAGAAGATTATGACTTAGGGGCGCTAGTCGACGGCGTCGATTGGGACGAAGAGTTTGTCTTGACTCCGGCAAAGCCCACTCGCTCTAAGAAATCAACGCCCAAAACCCCAACACAGAAGGCTCCATTATTGGATAAAGCTGTACAGGTACGTGAGGGACGGGACGGGGTTGGGCGTGCTAATTCCTGTGGCTTCAGTCCCCATTGCTCCGAACGTCCTCGGTATCAAAGAAGCACAAATCACCACTCGTTGGTTCCTGCTTTTTTTGTACTGGTGATCATCACTTAAGCCACATTCCAGAAGGACTCTCCAATAGCCTCCTGTGACCTGGAGTATCTCTGCGATGGAATGGAGAACTGGTCTGAAGATCTTGTGCTTAGTGAAGATGAGCCCAAAACAGGTGCCCGTCCTGTGAGTGTACCATCCTTCGCACGAACGATTTCTCATCGCTGTGCCAGTCCAAAGACATGACGACGTTCTTTCCGCCAAAGCAACAAGTCCGTGATTCTTGTACACGTTGCGTTGTCCTGAGTGTGATGGAGACGCGAAATGTGGGACGGTTAGAAAAAGTAAATGCCATTTACTTGTCTGTTCAGCAACTCATAACTGCTTTTGTCGTAGGTGTTAGACGTTCAAGACGACAACGGTTGCACTTTGCGAAAGGTCATTCTCCGAGATGACTGGGCGTTTACCAATATCAGTCCGGGGATATTGTAAATCTTATTGGGGATTATGCACTTGGCTACTCTTGGACCCAACCAACTATGACCGTTTCATCAACGCGAAACATGATCATCCTCCATCCCGACATTCTCATACCTGCCACCTCCGTTTCTGAGGCCCCAAGGTGTATTCGGAAGCCAATCCTTTCAAACCTGATCCGATCGCCTTTGGATGTCACTCCTTCAACAATCTTTGGGCACATGCTGCACGAGGTTATGCAATCATGCCTGGCTTCTGGAGAATGGAGCAAGGAGTTCATAGAAGAGAAGATTACCCATGCCGTGCGTTCAAGTCTTGATCGGTTGATACGCGTGAACGTTGGCATTGAGGAGGCTCGTGTGGAAATGCGAATGAGAGCACGAGGGTTGGAAGAATTCAGCAAGCGGTTTATTGCGGATAAACCCAAGGTACGATTGTGATACAATGATCTGAGCCTGGACTAACTAGGTATTGAATAGCCGGACGCATTTTTGACCGAACGCAGGTCTACTGCCTCCACACCCGCACGGATCGCTTTGACTCAGTTGCACGATGTAGAAGAGACAATCTGGTCCCCCACTTATGGTCTCAAGGGTGTGGTGGATGCTTCAATGCAGGCACATATCATTGAAGAGGAGAAGCTCTGGCCAGCCGACCGTTCTTGGACACTCCCTCTCGAGATTAAGACTGGACGATCCGCAGCCGAGTTAGCGCATCGAGCGCAGACTGCTCTCTATACTTTGCTAATGTCTGAGCGCTATGGTAGGAGGATTTTTCCCCATATTTCCAATGCTGAGCCAAGATAGGTGTCCAAATCCCCAATGGGTTGCTTTACTACACGCAATCGAAGGAGATTCTCCGAGTTCAGGCCGCCAGAAATGAGATACGAGGACTCATAGTCGCACGGAATGAGATGGCTTTGTACATGACAGCGCGCACCTATCTGAAGTCCCCGCGAGTGGACGAAATAACAGCGGAGCCTGTGTTACCACCAAACCCGAAGCCTTTCCTACCGCCAACCATCAATGACGAGTGGACATGTTCGAAGTGCTACGCCGTTGACAGTTGTATGCTGTATCGAAAGGTCGTATGAGCAGCTAGATCATTTCGTAATTGGACTGACGGATAATCCTGTTGCCAGGCTATTGATGGTGTTGTGGACGACGGATCCCCCATCTCGGAACTCTACCAACGTAAGACAGGGCATCTCACCGAAAAGCATCTGGAATTTTTCCGGCACTGGGAATCCCTTATCGCCCTTGAAGAAAGCGATCTAAACCTATTTCGCCGAGAGCTTTGGACCATGACCGCCGAAGCTCGTCAAAAGTCAGGGCGCTGCTTTGCAGACATGGTTATTTCAAGTTCCCATAACATTCCCCTCGAAGAAACAGAGTATTCGACAAAGGACCAACGGTACATCTACGAGTTCGTACGCTCTCCCAAAGCAGCAAGGTTCAACGCATCTGGCTTGTCGCTATTAGATGGTTTCATGTCTGTCAACGACGCAGTATGTGTGTCAGTGGAACCCAATCTCCTTGCTTTTGCTCGTGGATTCGTCGTTGGGCTGGAACCCGCACGTGTGACAGTTGCGCTCGACCGCGAGATTGATTCTGCAATTACGGAGCGCGGACTAACTGATGAGCAGAAGAAAAAACAAAAGACAGAAGGCATTGTATATCGCATTGATCGTGACGAGTTGTCAACGACCATGAATCGTATTCGAAATAACCTGACGCAACTATTCTACGAGAAGGGGGACAAAAAGAGGCGCTCTCTGATCGTTGATTTGGCGCCTCCTACCTTTGATGAATCACGCATTCCACCCGATGCGGACATTCCTCCTGGGCTCAACGAGAGTCAGGCAGCTGCCCTTCGGAAGGTGATGGCGGCAAAGGACTACGCTCTGATTCTTGGCATGCCAGGCACGGGGAAGACAACGACCATTGCAGAGATAATTAAAGGCTACGTGAAGATGGGGAAATCCGTTTTACTCACATCATATACCCATTCTGCAGTTGACACGATTTTACTCAAACTTGTGAATACCAATATTAAAGTGCTGCGGCTGGGAAATATTGACAAAGTGAGTCTTCGAAGTTCACACCACTGTGTTGCTGAGGTTCGCTAGGTACATCCCGACGTTCGACACTTTAGTGTGCATGAATACAATACGGCGACAACTATTGAACAACTTGAACAGCAACTCCTTGCGCCACCAGTTGTAGCGACGACGTGCTTATCAATTGACCAGTGAGTTGGCTGGTATGAAGTTGTCGCTCAGTTGTTCAACTTCACCTAGTTCCCTGTTTTCTCGCCGCAAATTCGATGTTTGCATAGTGGATGAAGCCTCACAGATTACGTTGCCTACTTGCCTTGGGCCATTGAGATTCGCTGACAGTTTCGTTCTTGTCGGTGATCACTACCAACTACCTCCCCTGGTTCGGAACCTCGAAGCCCGCAGAAAGGGTCTTGAAGACTCATTATTCCGGATCCTCTGCAATGCCCATCCCGAGACCACTGTGGATCTCGTGCATCAGTACCGCATGAACGAAGATATCATGCTTCTTTGCAACAATCTGATCTACAATAATCGACTCCAATGTGGTTCGAGTTCTGTTGCAAATCGAAAGCTCGGGATCCCAGATCCAACGTTCATCGACAATTTGCACCGGGTACCTAACTCATGCACATTGGGTACCTGCTGGTTGTCGGAAGTTCTGGATGAAAGGTCAGCTCATTCCCATTTCACGACGTCATTACATATTTAGGAGTCCATGTAGACGCAAGGTGATTTTCATCGACACAGATGATCTCCCAGCAGAGGAATCACGTGTGAGTGACTTAGTGCAGAACGAGGTAGAAGCAAGCTTAGTGTACCAGGTAATACGACTCCAGCGGCAACTCGTCGATACTAATGTGTCAACAGATCGCTAACGCATTGTTTGCCTCGGGAGTTACCGAGACGCAAGTAGGAATCATATCCCTGTACCGCCAGCAAAACAAACTTCTTTCCCTTATGCTTTCCCAGTATCCTGACGTTGAAGTAATGACTGTCGATCGGAGCCAAGGTCGAGATAAAGATTGTGTTATAATATCGATGGTTAGATCCAACGACCAAGGAAACGTATGTGCCACTTTTCCTTGACTGCCTCTACATTTGTCTGATACTTCTCCGAAAATATCAGACAGGCGACCTGTTGAGAGATTGGCGTCGAATTAATGTCGCTCTCACTCGCGCTCGATCCAAACTTGTTGTCATTGGGTCACGAAATACCCTCAAAGTGGAGCCGTTACTTGCCAAGTTTCTTGCCTTGATTGACAAAAGAGGCTGGATACTTCGTTTGCCAAAAGGGGCCAACACCTTCCATGAAGATGTTCTGCCTGGCAATTCAAATGCCGTTGTAGATGCACGACACTGTCCAAGGCGTAGCAAGCAAAGGGTCGAAGCTGTCCTAAAAGGACGAGGATTGCTTCGTGACGTAGTAAATGCGATATGATCAAGCCTTATCTTGTGCTCTTCGTCGGCACTTAACCTCTCCCTGTTAGAGGGCTGGGAACCCTCCGATGCCACCTCGTTCCTCACAACGTTGTATATTCGATCAGTCTTGAAACTGAAATTTGTATACCTGCAAGTCTGTGATGTTCGAATGGGAAAAGGTAGTATTCAAGAGTCAGTGGGCAATTCCGGATACATCCATATCACGGTTAGGAATATTTGAGTCTATGGAATGGAAGATGCGTGCTGGCTTACACATAAGAGACCAATTCCCGCAGGCAGAGTACACTACGTATACGCTGCCAGGTTCCAATTCGGGCCTCACTGTAACTGTAACATAAAACTTGTAGGTCCAGCTCACATACTGTTTATTCTCTATGTTTTTGCTACCTTCTTAGTCCGGTGTTCGCCACTAATGATTTTTATGCATTCGGGCTTGGTCTAGGCACCGCTTGAGCCGCTTTACTTGGTCAACCCTCCACCTGGGTCTGTGTTGTGAATATTCGGTCATGCTGTAGGTGAGGGAGTTTTTTATGCCCTTCAGATTCCTTCGGCAAATTTATTTGCAGTAGGAGTTCATCAGATGTTCCCGTGATTTGATTGTTTCTGAGTTCCTTGCTTTCACATCTCCTGCGCGAAAGCGAAAAGAACTAAGGGCGTCAACGAAGACGAACGTCCAGCTTTTAAGCGTCGTTTACTCGAGTATAACGTGGAACAAGAGTAATCGCAAATAAGTGAAAGTAGGGCGACCAGATTGGAAAAACTCCCGGAATGATAAGACGGTGGTAATAGATTAGAGATAAACCCAACATCAATTATCGGACGTCTCACCGACATAATGTAGGGTCGGGATCCTTGCGAAGCACCGAGTCAACTGTTGCTGTCTCACAACATAAGCTAGTTTAGTTTGTTGCACTTATTAGGCACCCGGTTGTTGTTGTTGTTGTTGTTGTAGTTTATACTGGATATTTAACCTGCAGACTGGAGCTACTCGTGAGAGCGCCAAGGATAGGGGTCGACAAAAATAAAGTGAGAAACTAAAGAAATAACTCCGATTAGGGTGTCCTTAATCTCTCTGATAAGGCGTTGCCTGAATGCTGCTCCGCTTTTGAGTTGTCGTGTTGGGTTGACCATTTTTGGGTGTCGATTTGGGTAGGTCGTGTCCTCAATTCAAAAGTCTCGGCACAAGTCGGGTCATGGTGGCACGTGACTCGCGAGGCGAAGTCTAAGAGTGACCACGAGAAGTACCTGGTTTGGACCCAAACCCTCATCGACGAGGATGGGCCATCTTACCTGTTGTAGCGAGAGTTGGCGGAGTCCGTTTTTGCGGTGACTTGGCGCGAGGAACACGATGAATTCGGCGAAGTCCGCCACAACACAGTTAACAGACTTGAGACCACCCCGTAGATAGAGTCGGTGTGCCGGAAATCAAGGGGAATATAAAAGGGACTATCAATGGAGATGAATCCCTTTCCTCGAGCATTGCTCCCTCACCAATTCCCGGTGTGACTCGTCAAGGTTGGACCCATAGTCAGCCGTAGTAGCCAGCTCGCGTAATTGAGACTTATCAGCTCAGTGTGCATTGTTCACCGACAGTCACATTGAGGCACACAGGAAAAATCCATTTGGCAGGGCCTCCGAGGTATGTTAGGATACTGGGGGTGACGTTAGGTTAAGTTCATTGATGGAGAGGCTTCCAGGAATTATAAGTGACCCCCAGAACAACTGGCCGGGGGATTGCAGATTCTTTATAACGAAGTATGAAAACCATCAAATAAGTAAATGAACGCTGGACCATTCAGGGGCAGAACTGAAAGTTGAGCACCTCAGCAAAGTTTGTCATCATAGTTCAGAGAAGAATCCCCACTCACAGTAATAGTGTAGTCAGATGCATAGGAAGCGAGGCAAGACCACAAGGCGGTGCCAGAACTTTCATCGTAAGCATAAACGTAAGAGTTAGGGCAGTTTGACTTGAAGTAGTTGTAATGAGGGACGCCGGATGGAGGACACTGTTAGTTGCCATGGAGCACACTCCTAAAATCAGCTTCTGATAGTGGGTGGAAGACAGCAACGCACGGTGGCAGGGGTACTATACTGGCCACTGCAGCACGATGGAGAGTTGGACGGATTAGGATCCACCAAACAGTCAGACTTGCATCCAACGGGGAAACCAGTGCTATCGAACGGCCCCTTCAGGCTAGCGGGGCAGTTAGGACCAAGATCGACAGGGCAGCTTGCGGTATGGCACGCGGAGGTCGATGGTGTTATTTCCAAAGGAAGATTGTAGCCATCGACAAGGGATACATCGTAATAGTCACCGCCCCCTGCCGAAAGGCTGAATTCAGCGAGTGTGGCCGGCGGGACGCCAGTACCAGTCGCTGTCCAAGGATGAGGAGGTGGGGAAGAAAAGCTGAGAGAGCTGAAAGGAATGCGAGTAGAACAAGGATACTTACTTGGATCGCAAACAAGACCACCATTGCAACCTCCATCAAGACACGAGTTAGGACCTGGATTGACGGAGAAATCACAGCCTCGACGACCCCAAATGCGACCAGCCTGCCAGTTGTCGGGTACGGTGAAAGACACGGATGTCCCAGCGGCAGCCTGCCAACCAGTTGGGTAAGAAGGGGCCGGGTGACCGGAACCGGTGAACTAGGTGTGTTCGTTTGTGAGCGATCCATTTCGTTGTTATGGTAAAGTCGTCGCACCATAGCAGGCCAAATCGTAAATGGACATGCATTGTGCACCGTAAATGTACGGGCACTAGCAGCGACGGTGAAAGCAGCGACGATGAGCGAAAACTTGATGAACATGAGGAGGTGCTTTGTGAAGGCTGGTTGTTGCAAGAAAGGAGAGGAGCTATATATCGGGACACCCACATTTTCGCCAACGGCTCAGTACTCGTGAGAGGTGGAATATCCTAAGCAACGATCAGGCATCATGCAGGGCCCCCTTTCCCGGGCAAGCCACCCCACGGGGGCCACGCTCCACCCAGTCGTCATAGGGTCATATAAATTCTACCCCAAGAGCGCTTAGTCTGCTGGCAACGGGCTGTCCTGATCAAAATTAATAGCAATTCGTTGAAGGGGCGCAGGCGCGTGCGAGTGAAGTGCCATTGACGGCGACCACCGAAATGAACGGGAATTAGATTTGTAGCTGGTGAACCTCGATATCCATTGGACCATTTGCAACGTTCATTTGTTCAAGCCAGTGGCAGAATGCGAGTAGTGGCGAACAAGTCACCAATGAAGAAGCTGAGCAACCGAATTCCGAGTGACCTGACAACTTCACAACCGCTCGTGCAGGCTTCTGATCAAGCCCCTGGACATTGGAACTATGACCGCTTTCCGCACCTCGGTTTCGTGTCGCGAACAAACAATCTTGAAAGCTGCTTGCGACGAGCCATATTCATTCACTGCACACGCTGTGTTTGTCCTTTCATTTCTACTGGTTCCAATGGTATAATTCTCTCGCCACGCTTCCATAAGTTATTGCCATATATTGGATGCGTGCCACATGCCATCACACCATCCGTTGTTAAAATCGATGGAAACTGACTACAGCGCTAACGTCGAGGTGTCTAGACCTCTGGCATACCTCTGCTACTCGACCCCGTTAGAACGCGGGCAAAAATTAACACCGTGACTATGGCGCATATTTTGTAACAATGAGACAGTTGGCCACTACGGCCGTTTCACATGTAGATAAACGTGAGAACAACAGATACATCGAAGCAGAGAGGAAAAACTTATTTGACGCCTCCGCGACGTTAAGTTCCAACCGCTCCTTCATAGGGCTTCCAGGGGGGGGGCACTGTTGAATCGGGGATTGGAAAGGTCCCCACTCACAGTAGTCGGATGGGTTAGGATAATGGCCCTTTAGGCCACCAGGACAGTTAGGGCCAAGACCGATAAGGCAGCTCGCGGTGTAGCAAGCAGAGGCAGATAGTGTTATCTTCAAAGGAAGGTTGTAGCCATCGATAGGGGGTATATCGTGTTGTCCCTTCCCAAGAGGCTGAATTCAGCGAGAGTAGCGGGCAGGACGCCAGTACCAGTCGCTGCCCAAGATGAAGATACGGTGGGGTAGATCCGAGAGAGTTGAAGGAATGCGACTAGAACTAGAATACCTTGGATTGCAAACAAAACCACCATTGCAGCCTGCCTGGATTAACGGAAAAGTCACTATTTCGATGACCCCAAATGCGATCAGCCTGTCAGTTGTTGGGTACGGTGAGGCTCACAGATGTCCCAGCGTCGGCCTGCCAACCAATGGTGTAAGAAGGGGCGAGGTTACCGGGACTGGTGAACTAGGGATGTTCATTAGCGAGGGATAGGAGCTAGATCTTCATTTCGTTGTTACACCACGGCAGACCAAATCGTGAAGGGACACGGATTGTGCACCTACGTACGGGCACAAAAAGCGGCTGCGAAAACGAGCCAAGGCTGGTTGTGGTGGAGCAGGAGAGAAGATAACGTGCGCGATTTAGTGTGTTGGGGCACGCCATTGCGACCATAGGTCCGGTACGTGGGAGGTGCAGCAACGATCATACATCAGGCAGTTCCCCTTTTCCGGGGACCAAACCGCTACACAGCAACTCATCGCCATGGGGTTTAAAGTGCAGCTCCGCAGCAGCTGCAAGTCCAATGCTCCTGATCAGGTTACTGGCAAGGCACCGCCAGAATGAAAAGTCCCGGTTTCACAGATCATAGTCCGATTCAGTCAAAGGGCTGTGGATTCTGAGGAGCGTGGACGCGCTCCCCAGCAGAAGCGCCCAATTTCAACATGCGCATTACGCTGCATTTCGGACTGTTTGAGATCGGAACACCAGTATTTGCGGTGGGGGTCCGATGCAAGAGTCTGTGGGCTCGTTCTGATCGAGCTTCAAATGAAATAGATGGCACCGCATTGTTTTCTTTTCAATCAAAAGAATGACAAAAACAGGGCCGCCCGAAACTCCACCTGACGGAATGCCGTCTTTAGTAGGCGCGGCGAATGACACGGACGATCAAGAAGGGTGGGAATAAGGACCGAGAGAGATACTAATAGAGGCTGGTGACCTGCCTACGAGAGAGGTGCCCTAAAAAAAGAAATGTATTTCGGAACTATCAACATACCTGTAGCTACACTTCCTCATTTCTGACAAGTTTGATGCAAACAAATGGTAGATTTGCAGTATGAGTAGTGGGTACTTGCCGCGTCAGGCGGCGTCCACCAGCTATTTAAATGAATACGATGTTTCGATTTTGGAAGGGGTGTACCCAGTACATGCACCGCTTCCAATCCCGCACTCCAAAATATAATAATGCTTTTAGCCGAAGGCATTGTGGATAGCCTTGACTCCTCCATTCTCATACAGATTGTCACTGTTCTCTCAAACACCACCGTTTGCCTGGGGTTGGGTGTTTCTTTGCCAGGATACACATTGTGACGTCCTTCGCCTCTGTAATGCTCCTGTCCAGGTTTAGAAAGTTCTGAAACGTCCACCGGGGCCAATATTAAGAGAACTATCCATTCGGCTGCGGAATCAAAAGTGCATGATCATTGGTGCAAGAGGGTGTTTGGAACTGCACTGTAAGTTACAATGTCGATTTCGATGTGGCCATCCTGAATCGCGGTCAAATAACAGCGATAAGAGTAGCGGGTAATGCCGCAGCAGGCGGCGTCCATCAGTTATGTACTGGTATATGCCAAAGATATATGGTAAAATCAGCCAAGGGTGTGAAGGGGATCCGTGTGTTGGACGGCTAACCTAGCCTATGACACATAAATTTGATTTCGATGGAAATCCATCGGATCGCAGCAAGTATCATCCTGGGATGGGCAGAAATTCCCTGACGTTTCAAAAGAGAACGCTCATAGCTCTTCAATAAGAGATTTTGACGATGCTCGAAGTCTCGTGGGTCCCCTTTCGCTCTTCTCACCATTGCAAATAACAAATGCTGGGTAGGGCACGATTGGAGATCTCTCCTGCTCAATAGTGGTCAGCTTCTCTATTTGCTCTTCCACCCCAAGTCGGAGACCGTTGAGTGCAGATGCAGGTGCCGATCGCGCCTGTGCAGCGTAAAACCTGACCTTCATAGCTGCCAGATTCCATTTCTTGGAAGAAGCGTTCTGGAAGAGGTGGAAGAGATCCGAGAAAACCAGGAGGAGATGGGGAGGAGGGGTATACTCTGGAGGCATCAAAGGCGGAAATTTGAGGAGTATAAGAGCATCTTGAAGGAGTCTGATCATCAGTGCATTTGAGAACTGAGACGATTGTAAGGGGAGAAAATAAAGCAGTAACCTTCGAACGCACCGACTCATCTCGAGACCATAACTCGGTGATCACCTCTTCCACACTGCGGAACGCCACCGTTGAGCGACGGTCGAGTAGAAAAGGCGCAGTTACCGCTATGTCCTCCCGGGATGCATCCTGGTCATTGTCGAGCAAGACTAACAGAGGTGATGTAGCCAGATGCCTAGTTGTAAAAGCGTATGATAGTCTTCCGCGGATATGTGAGATGCATCCTGGAGCAGACACATGAGGAAACAACGCACAAGACAGAAACTACATTATAAAGTATCGGGTGACTCGCTGGGCACATTTTGGTAGGTGCTGACAACATGGCATCGAAACTCTCCGTCAAGGTGGTCAATTCCCCAAGGGAAGAATTCGTATCTTCGTTTTCTGACTCCCACCATGGCTTCCAAGACTGGGAAGCGACATCATGGAACGAAAGCACTTCCTTTGCAGCTTTGCTGTTTGGATCCTTCAACATCTTTGTAAAAGTAGCGCGCTCATCGTCATTAAGGGCCGCCAAAACCTCGCTGGTTGTAGCTCGGTCTAATTAAAAATGCATATCAGAAGGAATAAACACAACGAGAGAAGACACGAAAATCCTCACCTAGATCCAGGTCCCCCAGTCGTGCAGCGAGGGAGTCTTGCTTGTCATCCTCATCACTATCGTCCGGGAAACCCTCAAGGTCCTCTTCTTCCAGTCGCTTTAGCATATCAAGGATTCTTTTTCTCTCTTCGTTCGTTCTGATTTTGCTGTCTGTTTGTATGTCATCCTCCAACACCTTGCGATAAAAAGGCTCGGTGCACTGATTGTGAGCCTGAATTTGGCAAATAAGTCCACGACGAATGTTGCGCGGGGGGGTTGGGTACTTGGGACTTATAGCATGACAGGGAGCAGTAGGCGGCATTGCAGGTTGGGCAAGTGTAACGAGAAAAATTCCTTCCACAGCTGAAGAATGCCATTAGCAACCACATAGAAGCCAACAAATGCAGTATATCCCGCTCACAACGAACACAAAGGAAGCTCTCTCCCCGATGAGGCTACTGGGACCGATGCTGATGAAGAGTAAATGTTCAGTAAAGATTCCATATAGTGGGGCAATTGAATAATTTGAATTGGAGCAACAGTGGTTCCGGTGACATTTGTGCATAGACGCCCTACGGATGGGGCCCTCTGGTAGTCTTCCCAAGGACCTGCCAGCATGGTCTCGCTCAAAAGTGGCTGACTCAATCATTGCCGGTCAGACTATAGTTATTTATCATGACCTTGTTCTGCGGATCACTCCCTCCTGGCTTGATGCGCATCCTGGCGGAATGTTGGCTATTCTACATTATGTAGGAAGAGACGCCACGGACGAAATTGAAGCATACCATGATGAAACAACTCTCAGACGCGTCATTGGTTTCGCTGTTGGTCGCGTCGAGATTGGCGACACCGGATGGGAACCCTTCATTCCTCCTGTCCAGACTGGCTGGGTTCGAAGGTCTTCGCCTTCAGGCGGGAGATGGGAAAAGACTTCCGATGAACGAAGACCAGGCACCTCCGATGGCCTAGACAAGTTGACTCTAACCCCCATAACCATTCACGTTCAGAGATCTTGCTTGTTAAAAAGCAGCCCAAATGCGGTGACAATGGAAATGCATGCGGGCCGGGCCTCTCTACAATTACGCCTCCCCCCAGTAGTCTTTCATTGATTGAACAGACACAGCATGCTCGTGCATATCGGGAGTTACATCGGGGGATTCTGAAGGCGGGGTTATACCAAACTCCATATTTAGCCGGATACGGTCCCGAATTCGCTCGTTACTTTTCCCTGGCACTGCTGTCTTGCTTTTTTTATTCGCGGGGGTGGTTTGTTTGCAGTGCTCTGTTCCTGGGATTACTTTGGCACCAACTCACATTCATTGCGCATGATCTGGGACACATGGGTGTAACGCATAATTGGGTTTTGGATAGGTTAGCTGGGATAATCATAGCTGGATGTTGTGGTGGTCTTAGCATTGGGTGGTGGGTTGATGTAAGTCTGGAAACCTGAAACTTTAACCAGGCACTCAAGTTCGTTCGCACTCATAGAACCACAATATACACCATCGTATGTGTTATTTTCCTTGTGCATCTACTCGGTTCTCATCCTTGTTATAGTGGTCACGAACCACCCGACTCATGACCCTGACATTCAGCATATTCCTTTCTTTGCAATCAGTCCCGCCTTCTTTCGATCACTGTACTCATCTTATTATGAAAGGATCATGTCCATCGATGCTGTATCGCGATTCCTCCTCCCCATTCAACACCGACTATATTACATCGTGCTTTCTCTGGCACGTTTTAACTTATACGCGAATTCATATTGGTTTCTGTGGAAGCAGGGTTTCAAGCTCCACAAACGTCTATGGACGTGGTGGGCCGAAATTGCCGCTATAGTTTCGTACTGGACATGGTATTGTGCCGCCGTGAAAGGTTGCGGTCACTGGAAATCGGGGCTAGCCTTCGTTCTCGTTAGTCATGTCGTTGCCAGTCCAGTTCATGTTCAAGTACGCTATTTATTATTTTTCTGGGGTTGTTTTTCTCATCCTTGAGGCGGCAGATTGTTCTCTCGCACTTTTCCCGTTCAACTGCGGACCTAGGGCCAACTGAATCATTTGTCGACCGACAATTACGGACAACTTCCGACGTGATATGCTCGCCCTCTGTCGAGTTTATTCATGGCGGTCTCCATCTACAAGTGACACATCATCTTTTCCCCCGTCTTCCTCGCCATAATCTCCGCCAAGCAAGCATTATGGTGAAAGAATTCGCCAAAGAGCAGGGCCTGGATTATGCTGAGTTTAAATGGGTGGAGGGGAATCGGGAGGTGCTTGGGGTGCTTGAAAGCGTTGCGGAGCAAGCAAAGATATTTAGTATCGTGGCGAAGAGCGAGGTTCAAAGCAAGATGAATGGGGGTGTCTTGAAGGTCGATAGTATCGATGACAGGGTTCATCCCGATCCCAGCGTGGGTTGAAGGTGCTCAAGAATTAATATTGAAGATGGTCGCAATCTACATACGGACAACAGGTTGTGCGAACAGAGAAAGGCAACGGCCTTGAGCACAGACCCAAACGCCTAACAATATGACGTAGTGATCATCGGAATACTTGGACTGAAATGGCCTCTGATGCCGAAGGGTCGAAATGTTAACTTTAGTAAAGGGTATAACTGCAAATTTTCGACCAGACGGTCGCCGGTGAGATGGCCGAGTTGGTCCAAGGCGCCAGATTAAGGTTCTTCATTCTGGTCCGTTTCGACGGGCGTGAGTTCGAATCTCACTCTCATCACTTTTTTGACCTCAATTTCCTGAATGCTCGTGGGGGCACCATCATCACCATCATCACCATTCAGCCTTTTTGCACAAGATGTGTAAGAATGTCTATTTACGCAGTCTGAACCTGCACTGAGTTATGCTAAGTGACGGTATTAAGCATGACACTGCCACTACTGTAATCCCAACCCATGTCACAAACTGTAGAAGCTACGGATATAGAGACGGCTACGGCCACAAAAAGGCGTGTACTGGCACTCGCTATCGTGTTTAACGCTGCTGACCGTCTCCGTGGTGCACAGCTCCCAACCAAATGCCCACACAAGACGATACGATCGGCAACTTCGGTGGGGTTTTCTGCACGATCCATGCTTCTCCGTGAACACTGGACTCACTCAAGCACCACTATCGGATGTCATTTTCTGTCAATAGGCTCTGGGCAGCATCTGGACAGCAAGCGCTTGAGTCGTCACGAGTCCTAGTAATCCGCGGCACCGCAACCTCCACAAGTATATTGAAGAATCTCGTCTTGCCAGGTACGATAACCATCCCCAAACCCTTTGCGGTTGATCCTCACCGTTGGGGTAACTTTGACTAAATAATTTTGCTGATTCTCTCATCACGCATCAGGCATAGGCTATTTCACGATTCTGGACGCCGGAGATGTGACACCTGAAGATGCAGGGAATAATTTCTTCCTTCACTACAACAGTATCGGAAAGCCTCGCGCAGAGGAAGCAGTCCGGTTTCTTAATGAGATGAACGATTCCGTACAAGGAGAAGCTGACACATCGGTTCGGTCGCGATGTATCTGTGTGGTCATGTTCAACTCACTGGGCATACGTCCGATTATAGGATATTTCCTTGGTTATTACTCAAAGGCCCGAATACTTCAAAACTTTCCATCTCGTAATTGCTCACAATACGTCTGAATCCGTTCTTGCACCTGTCTCAAAAATCCTGTGGGAGGATCCCCTTGCTCCTCCCTTGATAGTGGTCCGCTCAGCAGGTTTTTTGGCGGACTTTTCTGTTCAGTTTCATGAGCACACTAGTAAGTACTATCCCGCCCCACGGGAGCATGCATTGAATTAATCATTCATAGTTGTTGACAGTCATTCGGAGGACTTGCCATCCTATCGCCTAGATCAGCCTATCCCCCCGCTTCTGGAGCACGCGCTTTCGCTCGACCTGGATGGAATGGACGTTACAGACCATGGCCACATCCCATACTTTGCGATATTAGTGAGGGCAATGTACGAATGGAAGCGGGCTGTAAGTTGTGCCGCTTTGTTTTGCCGGATCCAGTCTCAGAATTATACCCAGCATGGAGGAAACGCCCCTTCTTACAAAGAACTCAAAGATTTCAAAGAACAGATCGTGAAGATGAAAAAGAAGGATGACGAGGAAAATTTTGATGAAGCTGTGTCTCAAGTTTACAAAGTGTACCAGAAGACAACGGTTTGCTTTTAATGCTCTGTCATCCTGACCAATCCTCAAGCCGCTTTCAGGTGCCAAGTAATATACAAACAATGTTTTCTGATCCCAAGTGTGTTAACTTAGATGAGAATGTAAGCACATTTTACAGTCTCAAAAGCCCAAATTTACCGCATTTCCCAGTCGTCTCCTTTCTTCATTTTGCTCCATGCGCTCTCGATCTATACCAAGTCATCGAAACTTTCACCCAACCTTCTGCCCCTCTCACCCACCCTTCCCGATCTTAAATCTGACACGAAATCGTACATTCACCTCCAGCAAATGTACAAAGATCAAGCAAATGCTGAGAAAGCCGAATTCAAGAGCATCTTGCAAGAAGTCGTAAAATCTATTGGTTCTCGGGTTATATCGGATTCTCTTATCGATGAATTTGTCAGAAATTGCCATCAACTTAGACTAATGCGGGGGAAGGCTTGGGGGGAAAGCGACAAGAAGGGACTCTGTGAGTGTTGTCGGATCGTCCTAGCATACATCGTATCGTTGAGCGACCGCGAATCACAGTGCAGTCCATCCTAACCAATCCAGCCCAAGTCTCCACGAACCTGGCACTCTCAGCTCTTTTTGCTTACGAGGCGAAGAATTTCCACTTCCCCACTCCAGGCTCCGATGAAGATTTGGCCGTTCTTACCACCTGGGTATATGACGTGCTTGCGAAAGCGGAATGGAAGAGTGAGGAGGTTGTACAAGCTGGTGTGGTGGATGAGGCCGCCACGGGCTCCGCGGAGCTGACATTTGAGCAGCATTTAGCTAATGCCCTTGCCGAAATGTGTGTCATTTTTTTGAAATCCCGTTTTGGTTCTCGACTGATGAATTCGTTGGATCTAGCGTCAGAGCGCCAACAGCTGACCTCCCAACAACAGCGGCTCTGCTTGGTGGTTTCATTGCTCAAGAGGCAATTAAGTTAATTACGAGGCAGTATATTCCCATTGATGGGACTTGTGTCATTGATATGATTTCGAGTACAACGGGTACAATCAAGGTGTAACACATCTTCAGCGGAGTCAATGAAAAATGAATGCATTGCGACTATCTCTGCCGTCACCTTTTTGAATCCCCTCTTTGCTGTCATGTCCGCATGACGATAAAGGTGCTTGTCTTGGGCTCGTGGGGTGGGCATCAAATCGGGGATTGTTAACCGGCGGGCCGTGGGAGGGGGGCGAAAATCAGGGGAGGGATACAGGCTAGTAAGGCTACACAAGATCAGCAGAATGCGCGAAGAAAATACACCACGAGAACGAATTCACAAGAAGCATAGGCATTCGAACAAAGATTTCAGACTGAACGATCATCAGAAACCATTTTGGACAAGTAATGTTTCGTGAGCAAGAGAGCACCCGGCCCCCGCCTAGAGCGTATTCTGCAGTTACAAAATGTTGTGAATCCTTGGATCAGGCGAGGAGCAGATATGCTCACTTTAGCGACCCAATTGGCGATGTATTCGATGAGGGCCGAGGTCTCCTCACCAACAGGCCTGATTAGCTGTGGTGGGAGGAGATATCCATACTGTGATAGTTGTCAGCAGTGACACGCAAACTAATAGCAGTCAATGTTTAACATACGGTGCCAGTATCTCGCAAGGAAATGCTATATGTGAACTTCACGCCCGCCTCGCTGTAAGCCCAATCGAGTACACTCCCGGGTGCGCTATTTGCCAGAATCAGTACTGCATTCACGGATTATCGGGGGGAACGAAGATCTACCTGTACAGGACCTCGCACGCAGCACCAGTGATCATCGAGACTCCATGTACTGACTTACTGGCTTTAGACGCGCCTAGTGCTAATTCGATTAAATTCTCCGCGTTCGGAGGGAGTGTGTCGCACGAATACGAATACGGATACATGACTGTTTATGCAGAGAATGTCAGTAATTCCCGTCACAACATGTTTGAAGTAAACATACGCATCTGCCCGTAGCTCCGAAGGTCAAGAAGTATGCGAATGTTACTGGTCCTTTCAATATATGACGCAATAGCGTTGACCTCAGGCGCTTCGAATGGCCCGGAACCCCCATACCAATGATGGCAAGGGTCATCAGAGGTTTTCCAGTACTGGCCCTGAAATATCAACAGAGTAAGGGTCAACTCATTAAGAATCAAGGGCTTGAAATACCCAATTGCGATTCATATCAATGCCGACGCATCCCTCGTTCTTGGTTGGTGAGCGGTTCTTGTACCAAAGGCGATCCACGTCCCATGTATGGACATAGCCGTCAGGGTTCGGAATAGGAACTATGGTGAACGCCTGAACAGTCATCAGTAAACGAACGACTTGCGTCGGTAACCTGTTTCTCTCACAAATTTATTGAGAAGGTGGTTCATGGATCCACCCTGGTCAGAGGAGACAACTAAAGTGTGGGCAAAATATAACGCAGTGGAGGTGGCGATCCACTTCATGAACTGAAAGTCAGTTGTGTTTTGGGAGCCAAAACCAGGGATACACACGTCGCGGGCGTGCTGTGGCCCTAGAATAATTACTCGGGGCCTGACTTTTCTTCCTCCAGGCTAGAGAACGCCAAAGTCAAACTATTGCGAATCATGTTGGCACAGCGAGAACCCACCCTCTCAATTTTGATCCCTAAGATTTCTCTACTCTCCGTGCTCTGCCCCATCCTTACCAGCTCCACGTGAAGGGGGAAAGTGCGTGCGAGCTCATTGGCGTATTCGATGACGTCTTCGAACCGATGATAGTCATTGTGCACTGGTGAGTGAAGACTTTCGAGGCTACAAGTCAACGAAGGGTTGGGACGGAATTGGTCTGGGTGTTGGTAAGGGGGTTGGATCACCCTAAGAGAGGCATTAAAGGATGCAAAGGATGAAGGTAGTTGAGTGGTATCAAGCCGAATGTCGACCCAGTTGTTGGTAACCGTCCAGACATCATAGTTCCTTGACTGAACCAGCTATCAGCAGTCGAAGGGACGCAACAGTAGCGATGGAGTAACAAGACCTTGGAAAACTCGAGGATATCACGAATTTCGCCGGGAGACGTCACATGAAGACGAGCAACCGGGAATGATGGCTGAGGCTGAAGGCGTTGCTGCTCATGAGAAAACGGCCGGCCAAGTGAAGATGGTAGAATACAAAGAACAAGAAAAATCACACTCTTCAACATCTCTTTTCCAGTTGTTGCGATCGTGTGGTGGTCGGGCACGAGACCCACAGAACCGTTGCAATACCAAATATTTTGGCACACGACACGATCGTAACTTTCCTATTCTGTACATCGGCTGTGCCCGTCCAGTTGTGGCCCAAATACTCACCAAGATGTCCACCTCCAAACTGAAACGCAAGGTTCCCCCCGGCGCTTCGGAGCGGCCGGTGAAGAAATTTGGAGGCGGTAATTCTACCGCCTTCACCGATGACCTAAAACTGAAGGCGTCATCACGATCAAGGAGAAAAGAGCAGGCCGACCCAGCGTTGAGAAGGAAGAAGCTTCCAGTCACTGCTTCGCTGGGGGATCAGAACGCGTTCGATGACCAGGATGACTCTTCTTCAGGTCAAGAGGATTTTTTCCCACTCGAAGCGGCCGAGGGTGATGACCCACCTAAGGCAGACGAGGATCCTATGGAAGTAGACTCCGGGACCGTAGGCTCCGGGACCGCACGGAAGGGTAGTCATTGTAAGAAACCCTCATATATCTCTCTATTACTTGCTCAATTTTTTTTCAGATGAATACCACCAAACGCAGAAATTATTAGCTCGAGAGCGACAAGCTTCCAAACCTAACGCCGAACTGCTTGCCAAAGCTAAATCACTATGGTCACTCGCTCATAGGAGGGACATCTCCAGAACCGAACGGCAGAAATATATTAACGACCTTATGGCGGCCATTCGTGGCAAGGTGCAAGAGGTTGTCTTCAAGCACGACGCAAGCCGGGTGATCCAAACTGTAGGTTTGCATACTCGACAACAGATTCACTGTACACCAACGTTGTGTGATGCTAGGTCGTAAAGTACGGAAATTCGTCACAAAGAGAAGAGATCGCCTCGGAGCTGAAAGGACAGTTCCGAGTATTGGTTCAGAACAAGTACACTAAAGTATGTGTGTAGTCAGTATCTGCCTCCCTTGGTCAGTGTCTTACTCCGCGCCCCCGTAGTTTATTGTCCTTAAACTAATCCGGCACTGGTGCGGCGTTTTTGGGTTCGTCGTGACTGACTGAGAAGTTCACCCGTTCGGACAGTTCTTCCCAGCGCGCGTCCATCCTCTCCGAACTCAATTCCAATCTCATTCGACTTCTCCTCCATCGCGAATCATCTCAGATCATATCTGATGCCTATGACCTATACGCCAACTCCGCCCAACGAAATCAAATGATGAGGAGTCTGTACGGAAAGGAAATGGCCCTCTTCCAAGATAGCGAGGCGCCAAATAATCTGAGAGGGATGTTGGAAAAATCCGACTCTGAAAAGCGGAAACGTATATTGGCGGCTCTGAAAGAGAATTTGTTGACTGTGTAAGTTGACGTCTGGTAATAAATAGCTTACAGTTTGCTGACGTGTTGACTCAGATTTGATGCTTCAGATAAGGGGGTAGTTGGGCATGCCATTGTCCATCGAGCTCTTTGGGAGTACCTTCAAGCGATCGATGCGGACGGTGCCATTGACGAAGGGGGGAAGGACCGTCGCCGTAAAGAAATATTCGAAAGGCGAGTGGGGCAATTTGCGGCTCTTGATATGATGTTCATTTGGCTTACATCTCAATTAGCTGTCAGGAATTAGTAGCCGAGATGGTGCATACAAAAGATGGGAGTCGGGTGGTGAGAGAATTTATTGCATGGGGAACGCCGAAGGTAGCATTACTTCCCTCCTGACTTGTCGCGGCATTGGGGTGACGTACGCTTTAGGAACGAAAACAAATAGTTAAGGTGCTCAAGGAGTACGTTGTACGCATATGCGGCGACGAGGAAGCGCAGAAAGTGCTCTTTACCGCCTTCGACATCATAGAGTATGTCCGCTTTGTTGAGGGTGCTATTCGATCCCGTGCTAATGAATTGCCCAGCGACACTAAGCTTGTGATCAAGTCCTTTGTGTCTCAGATCATCTCACACGCGTCATCTTTTATTCTTCCCTCAACTACATCGCAATCTTCGCTAGACTCGGATCAAAACCTCGCTGCGACCCGTCGCGTCATTCTTTACCTTCTCGTACCACGATCTTCACGGTACTTCTTTCCTAGCATGAATGACATACTTGCTGCAACGGATGAAACCCGCTCCCTGACGTCGAAGAAAGATGCGACTGCTCGAGCGAAAGAGATCAGAGAAGCTTCTAGCGATGGCCTCATTCAAGTAGTCATCGATAATGCTGATGATATACTGAGAGACCCTGGGGCGAGTCTAGTGTTGCTCGAGATAATGTTGTGCGCTGAAGGAGGTATGAGCTATCCTCTGACTGAATTGTCCCTCTGGTTGTTCACTGCCACAACAGATAAGTCGAAGGCTACCGACGCATTGATTGATCTTGTTTCTAAGCCTTACCCAACGCCGCCATCGCTCCGCAAAGAGGGCGAATTGACTCATCTCGTTGACATCCCCCACTCCTCACGGGTCCTGAAGATCCTCATCCAAGGCGGCCATTTTAACAAATCGGAAAACTGTGTCGTTCCTGCACCATCTTGGGATGCATCTGTTTTCGCCAACAGATTCGTGCAATCATGCAACAAGGATGTCAAGGACGAGGAAACTGGGAAAGAAATGAACCAGATCGCAAGAATGGCTGTCGGAAATGGGGTGTTTGTGGTTACTGAGCTGATTCGATGCATCCGCCAAGGAGGCAATGAAGATGCGAGAAAAATATTGACGGGTGTGTTCGGAGATAGCTTTGTTCAAATCGTGAAGTCAGGATCGGGAGGAAGGGGTAGGGAAGCATTATTGCAAGAGGTGTCGGCACTTCGAAGTTGAGAGGCGTGTTGGTTGGCTGCTATGCCAAAACATTACTGCGGTTTCTATAAAAGGTCGGGTCACCGTTTCATTTAGGTCTCACTGATCGATAACGGAGTGTGCGCGCAAAGACGGACTCAAAGCCACTTCGCCATGGGTGCGCAGTGGATGATATGGCTGAGTGCACATACGAAAGCAGTGGATAAGTTACAGAGAATATACAGCATTGCAATAATGCAATAGCATAAGCTAGCACATCCTTAATGCATTCATAAATATTCATTAACGTGGGGTGATGTAATGGATCGAGTTCGTTTCTGGTGGAGTTCCCCGGAAAAAAACCTTGATGCGCGACTTTTTGATGCTGGGCTTCTATCAGTGAGTGCTCCTCATTCCCCTGCTCAGCCATGCACTCGTCGCGATTGGGTGAGCTGGTAACGGAGGAGATGTGTAATCCACGGGAGATGCTGGGGGTGGTGTGGGTGGTGGTGGCAACAGGCGTCGATCGATCTCGAACATTCCCTTTACACCGGAGCACCGGCAACCACAACCAGTCGGACACCAACCTCCTGTTTTGGGTATCAGATCTCTCCAGCATATGAGATCTGCTGCGTGAAGGCAGCGGGTGCATGTGTGTATAAGACCTAGGAACCTGATAAGACAGATGGGGTACATGCTTGAGACGACCTACGCTTAAGATTCATATGACATACACAACACTTGGAGTTAGGATTAAATCCTCTTCGTTTGGAAGTACGACAAATTTCACCCTCCTTATGCTTTGACCGGCGGCAAAGCTTGCAAAGCATCGCGATGTCTTGGAAAGGCGGGGCGGTTACAATCACAGCACGAAGAAGGTTGAGGAGTGCGCACCCAGTGTCCCACCTCCGAGGGTGAAGTCATTGCGGCTTTGATGCACAGTGAGATTCTTCAACAACTCGACCCTGGCAATCTTAAGGTTCCATCGATCTAAGATGTTCGCGTAGGCCTGGATGAGCTGGTGGCACTCGCTTTGCGTCGACAAGTTCATTGACACCCTGAATTCGAATTATGAGCATAATGAATTTCTGAGCGCGCTCCACTCACCGTTCCTCGCGCTCCATCGGCTTGAGTCCAATTGTCACGGATTGTTTGACGGTTGGGGGTTTTGGCGCAACGTATTGGGAGATCGACAGGTGCCTCTTGCGGTTCCCCTGTGTGCTACCGGCGTTGATCCTGACGGGAAACGAATCAGAGCGAGATTTAGCAATGCCATCGAACCCAACATTCGCAGGCATTGCTACGAGCATCCTCCTGCGCCTGAGCTCAGCGATTTGGCCTTTGAAGGACTCCAAACCTTCGTAGCTCTCCAAGGGTGCTGCAGCTGCGTTTGAGAGCTCTGCCCTTGATGCCACACTTGCTCCCGACACGCTCTTTTCTCTCCGAGAAGCTGGGCTGGCGCTGTCCGATGATCCTCCCAGAAGATTGCGATAACTCAAAATGCTTGACCATGAAACCTTTGAAGAAGATAGAGACAATGATGGCACACCCGAACTAATGCTTGCAGGCGAAGGCGCGGCTATGGGGACCGGACGGGAGCTTACTTCTGTTCTCGTTGGGGGCTTAGCCGTCATGACAGTGACTGGGGTATGAATGGTTGACGACGGGACTACAAGACTGAAGTAGTCAATGGCGGGAACAGCGGAGATTGAGTTTGTGGTTGGTTGAGGCACAGAGGGAGATGGAACTAAGACAGCATCATAAGCAGCTGGAACTTGCACAGATAGCTACATACCTTGTGGCACAACGGCATCAACTTTCAGCATGAGCACTGCCAGCATAGCGAGCATTTGGATGTTACATTCTGACCTGAAATGCTCCACCCTAATTTTACAGAATCGTCAGTATAACATCCCAACGTGGAAACCCTGGTTTACATTATGTTATAAACGAAAGTGAAGTCCCTTCCCAGAAACGGCTTCACGATGCCTGCTTTCCCATCGGAACCAGTCTTCGGGGATCCTGGCAAGGCATGGACGAGGGAGTCGCGGAGCAACGCCCAGGAACGTGCCAAATCCGGACGTCCATGAGCTTGAGAGATAGATGCACTTTTTCGACAAAAGGCCAGTGGATCATTGATTGGTACCTGATACGCACACCCAAGGGAACGGTCCAGATTGTCCAATTTCGGAAACCGTTTGATTGACACTTGCCCTTCGACATACGATGGTGACGAATTAGGGTCTCTGGTACGCGAACGCTAATTTCACGTGTAATCAGGAAATCACAAGTTAGGACATGCAACATTTACCATTGAAGGTCGGATAATGAGGTTCTCTGTAAAGTTTGTTCTTCGCTTGCGTTTTGTATCCACGTAATCTCGAGGGATAAAAGGTGCGTCAGTTGCAAGCCTCGACAGACCCCACATTGCATCGAGCAGTGTTCCACTAGTGGCCCGGTGAAATTCATGTGAGGAGCGATTCATTGTTCGAGTAGGAGAGTCTCCAGGAGGTGCTTGCTTCCGCTGTATCCTGAAAAAGGTGACAAGTTGGCCTGCGCAACAAGGGTGAGGACCTGGGGAACGGGAAGAGCACAAAATCGTACCATCGATGCCAAAAGAAGCGAAAGTGTGTCTTGTTTTGGGCAAACTTTGATAATCAAGTAAAATGGGAGCTATGAAGTCTTGTCGTGCCAGGTGGGGTACCACGACCTCGTCATCAGAGTTCGAATCTGGGAGTGTTGGTTTCTTGTACAATCCCAGCAGGAATAACAGGCACAGTTCAAGGGCAGGAGCCTTGGTACCAAGTATACGCCTAAGATTACGTAGAAGGATGGCACGGGTCTTCATTGGTATGTCAACCCCTTTCTCAATCTCCACAGACGGTTTTGAAATGGGTGACGTTGAACGAGGATATTCTTTCGGAAAGTTGAAGAACGTTACCCGCATGAATGTTGCTGAGCCTTCTTCACTCCAGGGGCCATAAAGGGTAAAAGTACACTTGGTGTTCTTCTTTGATGTTTCAGTCTGACGCAACAAGTCGTTACCAAAGACCACGATGATTGTCACGTATTCATACCTTCTCATGTTGAACCTTACCGTTGAGTTTCTTCATGACTAATGAAATTCTAGCGGTGGTTGTCACAACCATTGGTAAGTCTAAGAACAGTTCAGCCCAACATACTCATCAGGAACATCTTGAGGTAGGTCTGGATGTTCGACAGGATCTCTTGAATGGCTTAAACTTCTTGCACCACTGCTCGGGGTCCCTCTCGTCCGGGATGGAGACGCTGCATTGCTCAGGTCCCCTCCAATGAGTCCAATGGAGCCCTTGTCGCGCCTTACTTTGACGCTTGAAAACCACGCAACCTGATCCATACCGCTACGACGCCCCGGGCCATGGGGAGGCAAGGTCATATTCGAGATACCCCCTGAGACAGCATTCGCATGTGTCATCCCGGCGACTGCATTCGCCATAGGCGATGTTTGGATCGTCTTCCATTGATATGGTGTGCGCCGAAACTCGATAGAATCTAGTTGTGAATCAGGGTTTTTCAGGACAGGCGAGAGTGGCTCAGACCCATGAGTTTCGTCTAGAACGTCTGGAAATGTGCGATATGTGATAGGAGCTGCACCACGACGCGGCATGTGCTCCTGAGCCGAGTTGAGTACCTATCCACCAGCCCAGCCAGGAAAGCTGCTCACTTTGATGGGTACGCCACGAACATAGCCCACTCGCTAAAGTCAGGCTTCATGATCGTTCAACAAATACAACAAGGAACAAGCATATTCACCTCCAGTATGAGAGGGGTAATGGATTCCAGCTTGACGTTTCGCTCATTTGTCAGAGTCACAAGTTGGAAATCGCGATCGTCTGGACCATTATCAGATTAAATGACGTGCCAGTGACGATGTGCATCTCACCATACAGAGGGTCAGAACCACCCTTGACTCTCCAAACGTACTCTTTCACTAGTCCTGGAGACCGGTCGAAATCTGCAATTGGATCGTCTAGGTTCTCCAGGCTGAACATCTCAAGCTTAGTTGCGTTTCTTTGCGGCAAGCTCAAGACGCCGCTGCCGAACGGCAAATGCCTGGCTCGCCAGACCGGATACGTGGTGTAAATTTCCGCAATGCAGGTGGAGAGCTTGAAGGGGTTTGACTCGTCTATCGGTGGTCCTAGATCATGCAGGTCCCATTGTTTGATGGACTTATCAAGACCGCAAGTTACAATCTGCGAAGGCGTAGTGCGAGACCAGTCAATCCCGTAAACTTTGGAATCGTGCGCCCTTATGGTGGTGAGGGGTAGTGCTCCTTTCTTAATTATGTAATTGTTAAAGAACGCGCCATGCACCAGGAAGCGCGGAGCGGCACTCACTCTGTCATCCCATATGAGAACATTTCCCCTATGCGACGAAGCGAGCAGGTGCTCGTGTTTCCGATTCCATTTGACTTGGGTGGCGGCGTCTGCACCGAAACAGTTTTCCCTCCAAGGTATCGTTGAAATCAAAATATCATACCATCCCAAGCACACATCCCGATGACATTCTTTCTCGTGCGTTCACGGATGTCCCAAACCCAAATCCAGCTATCAATAGAACAACTCGCTATACATCACGGCTGAGAAGGCCATGGGCCAAGCATGGGCGACCACACGCACCCACTATATTCTCATGATAGCTATGCCAGTTAATGTCCGTGATGGCGCGATAATGCCCATGAAGAATCTGCTGCACTGCATTCTGGCTACTCAGTCTTAGGTTCCAAATGAGCAATTTCTGGCTGGAGGTGGAACATATGAGCTCGGCAGACGAGGGATGAGGGCTGGAGGCTATCTCAGCGGACGCGAACACAAAAAAAATGAACAAACACTTGCTTCCACTGCACATCTGCCACTTCCCAACTCCCTCCTTGGGGTAGATAGCGAGGAGTCTTCCGAGGGTGTTCAAGGTCCACAACGAAGAGTCCTTGGCGACTAAAACGGAGAATTTGGTAACCCCGTCCATAAAGTAGCAGTGCACATACGCAGCTAGCACTAGATCCCTGTTCCCAGGAGAAATGCTCATCTACCATATTGTTCAGCCTCACCACTGTGTTGCTGCTGCCGTCGACCTACATTTCCGACAGTTTCTTGAATGGCAATGGTAATTGACTGATCATGAAAATCTTCATCTTGGCCATCAGACGCGCTCGCAGATTCGGAGAAACGGTCCCCATCGACGTCCTCCCCTTCCATGCGAGTTGCAGTCTCAGCTCTTGGCGCTAGTCGCGTGACTGGGCTGACGCGCTTTGCTTCCGACCTCAAAGGTGAACCACGTCGTGGGTGACATACGGCTGCTCACAACGATGCACAATAATTATGTGAGTAAGTTCCGATGTCTGAGAAAGCGCAAGGAGAGCTAATTGGGAGGAATTTGGGAAAATAGTCGCAAAATTCTCGTTCACCACCTCTTCATCACCCGCAACCCACACATCCACCATATGACATTCCAGAACCACCAGGGACGCCTCCAGTTGGCTACATGCGCTACCAAAGTTCCTCCCAAGTCCCGTATACTTCTCCACTGCCCAACGTCGGCCCCCCTCCTTCACAGCAACCGCAGCAACCATTTGGGCGTAGCCAACCTCAATTCCAGTCATTTATCCCGCCCGTGCCTCAGCAGCTGGCTGCGTGGGGAGTGAATGATGCAACAGCGCAAATAGGTATGCAGTTTGGCCGAAGTGCTGTTGCTGCTGGTCAAGATTATGTGGAGAAGAATGTGAGTAATTCGGGTCCCATATCTTATTAGAGGACATTTGCTCACTGGGTCCGTTGCTCCTCTGAAACCCGGTTCAGATTGGTACTTACGTGCCCCGCGCGTTATTGAAACATCAGTTCAATGTTTCCAATCAATATGTCCTCAGTAAACTGCGACTTGTCCTCTTCCCATGGCGACACAAACCATGGTCGCGTCAAATTACCAAGGCAGATGCGACAGGACCGGGAGGGGGTTGGAAGCCACCGAGGGAAGATATTAACAGTCCAGATCTCTACATTCCATGTCAGTTTCACACCAAACATTCCATTCGATTACTCCCTGAGTTTGTATTTCCACCAGCCATGGCAATCGTCACCTACATTTTGCTGTGCTGCCTCTACGCGGGGTTACAAAAACGATTCAATCCAGAACTGCTTGGCGTAACAGCATCAAAAGCGTTTGGAGTGATTATAACTGATTTCTTCGTCATTAAACTGGGTTGCTACCTGCTAGCTATATCAGGCCCGGGGCAGGTGATTGATATCTTTGCATATTCTGGGTATAAGTTCGAGGGGTACGTATTTGGTTGCAAGGGTGTATATGAATGGATCCTAAATAATTCACAGGATTGTGGTTGCATTGTTGGCACGGCTTTTGGGGCTGCGAGGGCTCTTGTATGGGATTGTTTTCTGTTACACATGGCTCGCCAACGCTTTTTTTATGGTAAGATCGGGCGCCATCGCCAACTGTCGATCAGAGGCTGACAACATGAATACACAGCTGCGGTCATTGCGCTATGTGGTTCTTCCTGACCCTCGTATTTCGCCTCCAGACGTGTCGGTGTCGAACTCGCATACAGTAAATCATACGCAACGGAGCCACCGACGGAATTTTCTGTTTTTCGTGGCTGCCAGCCAAGTACTGTACATGTGGTTTCTGTCGGTGTAATTAGATGGAAGTGCGAATGCCACTCTGGTTTGTTTGTTCTTCTACCGATGTCTAGCCTGAAAGAAGTCAGCAAATGATTTTTTTCTGATTTTTATTCGAGTCATTGTTTTGAAAGTTGGAACTGAATGGTATCCGCTTTGGGACAGAGACGGTTTCCTTCCATTTTTCAACTGAACTTGAATCTTCCCGCCCTCCCTTTTCACCTCGCTCTGTACGAGTCAACATCGCTCATCACCTGAGCCCTGTCCTCATAGAGAGCTTGTTCCATCCCTCCGCTCCCTGTTGTGTTCTTTTTTCCTGAGCGGTCGCCTTCATTCTTCGTTTACTCTGAACCTATCTTCACCTGAAGTTCTTCGTGCGTATCTTCAGCGTCCACGCTCCTTACATCCCACTTTTGCCCTCTCGCCCTCTCTTTTAGCCCCGCCCTGAGTCCTCTTTTCTTCTCTTTCATTATCTTAATTGGTCGTTTGTTCTGACCTTGTTCGCCCTTCCATTCTTTCATCGATAACTATACTTTTCCTTTACTTCGCCTTCGCGTTCTTTAAAAATTATGCTCTCCGACGAGCAGTACTCGGGCTTCTCTCACTATACGGCTTCTCTCAATCCTCATTACCATAATCTTGACTACGACATGAAGGTGAGTTGCCTTGGTACTTAGAGGCTCTCTGTGTCCACAAACTGATCTTGCCGTCCCAGCGCACCCAAGACTCTATCGGTGGCCCGGATCCGTCCAAGATCAAGAAAGCTCGTTAGTACCTCTTTAATTCTCCTTGGGCCAATGCTGGCGGATTTACGACGTGATTTCATGAATTTACATCAACATAGGCATCGACAACCTTCCCTTCTATCAGTCTGCCTCGACTATCGGTCAAACCTCTTCCCCTGCTCAGCTCTACACCTCCCCAGCGAATGCGCCTTTTGCAAACTCCAACCAGACCAGCATCAGCAATGTGTTTACCGGCATGAATACTCCTAACGGGATGCAGGCTGGCACTCTTGGTTACCCAAACAGTAGTCCTCAAGGGCAGGCGCCTCCGACTCCAAACACTGCTTCTCCCGCACAGGCTATGTTTGCGCAAAATTCCCCTCAGCAGCAACAGTTCCAACAGCAATTCATTCAGAATCAACAGCAGCAACAGGCCCAAGCCCAGCTGATGGCAATGAATGCGGCTGCCGGCATGATGAATGGTGGGATGAACATGTTGAGCAATGGCATGCCAAACATGTATAATAACATGCCGCTGAACATGGGCTATGGATTCCCTCAGATGGCCAATGCGTATCAACAGGTAAAGCGTAATTTATCTCTCCCCTAAACTTAGATCCGAAATTGACTGATCACCCCAATTTGCTTCAAGCACGGTCTCTCTATGGGCAATCAGCTCACCATGAACCCCTCACATGCTGTGGTTGCAACTGGCAGCGTCGCCGGTAACTCAACAGGACGTACGGTCTACATCGGGAACCTCCCTGCTGACGCGTCAGTTGACGAACTCCTGAATCTGGTTCATTTTGGTCCACTTGAAGCCGTACGCGTCCTTCCTGAGAAGTCTTGCGTATTTATCTCCTTCTTGGACGGTGCAACTGCAGCTGCCTTCCATGCGGATGCTACCGTCAAGAAATTGTCGTTGCATGGCCAGGAGCTTAAGATTGGCTGGGGCAAGCCAAGCCCTGTTCCTAGTCAGGTTCTGCTTTCAATAACGCAAAGTAATGCATCCAGGAATGTTTACTTGGGGGCTTGGATGAGAACATGACTGAGGAGCAACTTCGAGATGATCTTAGCCGCTTTGGCCTCATTGATCAGGTTAAAATTGTCCGAGACAAGAATATCGGCTTCGTCCATTTCTTGAGTATCTCCACCGCTACCAAGGTCCGTCAGGGTCCACAATTCATGTATGGGGTATATAACGGATTGTGCAGGTGGTTGCTACACTTCCAACTGAGCCAGCTTGGGCCGGGAAACGCGTTAATTACGGCAAGGATCGTTGCGCGTATGTACCCAAAACTCAACAGAACCAGCAAACCCAGCTTGGAACGTTCGGATCTATTGGCAGCTTCTCGCCTTTCTCTCCCCTTACAGCGACAGCGTTCGGTGTGAATGGCTTCGGCTTCGACACCGCTGTCTCCAATTTCTCCAATCTTGCCGGACAGCAGCACAATCGCACCGTATATTTGGGTAACATCCATCCCGAGACCACGACAGAGGACCTGTGCAACACTATTCGCGGAGGCATCCTCCATAGCCTTCGTTACATGCAGGACAAACACATTGCCGTAAGCGGGCTTGTCCTTGGCGTTGATCTCTCATTGATCCCATGAATCAATAGTTCGTTACCTTCGTGGATGCCGCGGCCGCTTATACATTCTACAACGTTGCGTCCCTTCAAGGGATCACACTCAATAACCGTCGCCTCAAGGTTGGTTGGGGCAAAAGCTCTGGAGCCCTTTCCCCCGCGCTTGCCCTCTCGATCCACGCTGGTGCCACGCGCAATGTATATGTTGGGAACATAGAGGATTACGACCTGTTCACTGTTGAGAAGTTAAAGAGGGACTTTGGCGAGTATGGCGAAATCGAACTCGTGAACACGCTCAAGGAAAAGTATGTGCTCCACCATTTAAGCACTATCCGCCGCTCTTTGATGTTTTAAATCCAACAGGAATTGTGCCTTCGTCAACTTCACCAACATTACTAATGCAATCAAGGCTATCGACGGCATCAAGAACAAGCCTGATTACGTCAGCCTTCGCATTGCCTATGGCAAAGACCGCTGCGCCAATCCTCCCCGTGCTGGTCTCCAGAACCATAGGAACAAGTCAGGGAACCGGGTTAGTCCTGTCCCCGGCTTTGGGGAGATTCTCGAGGAGAGCGATGGTGGGAATGCTTCACCTAGCGCCGGCAATGAGGTGTGAAAAGGATAGATGTATTTCCTCGACGCCTGTGGAATCGATCACAATCTGGGTTGCCTCGGCGTTGTCTCCCGAATGAAAAGTGACATTTCTACTAGTCCCATTTATTACGCTTTTGACTCCCTTTTAACTCCATTTTTTGTTGGTAATAGTGTGAACGAAGCCCACTGCCTTCGTTCGTATTTGCCCTTATTTATTTCTGTGATTCTGTTATTTGTTCCTATTTCTTACTTATTCCTGAGGAACTTCAGCTCCTGGTTTCCCCCTTTGAAGTTTAGTGAATCCTTTGGTGTTCTCGTATCGTCACGGACTCCCTATCCTCTTTCCTCGACGTCTCACTTATCGTAGTAGCCCAATTGTTCGTCGTTAACTCTACCTGTGTCGGTCAATACGTTGTGGCGTGCGCGTCTGTGTCTTTATGTTCTATACCAAAATATATTACACCGGATGCCCTCTTACTAGACTGCGCTGTCGATATGAATTCCAAATTGGCCCTCGATCGAGACTTGGCGAAGCCTCCTGCTGGTGGTGTGCTGCAAAGAGCTGCATTTTGCGGGGAAAGGTGTGAATGTCTGATATGATGGCCGGACGGTATGTCCCGGTCGATCGGCCATCCACCTAACTGATAGGAACGGCTCCAGAGGGAAGAGCCTGTATCCCGCCAATTGCTCAAAAAGAAAATTCCACGATGAGCTCTGCCAAGCCGGTCTATGGACACCGTGAAAATTGCTCAGCAACTTGCAAAAGGGGGCTCGCGCCTTTTTCGAGGCTGTGTGTGTGGCAATAACGAGGCTGTGTTTTAAATTGACCAGTGTCAGTCACCTGACTCGACCTCGTCATAACAAATTGAGTGGACGATCGCAATTGCCAGCTAATACGGGGCCACAACCGGGTATAAAAGTTGTCCCTTGGGGTTGTCTTAGTGGATACCTATCTCTTCTCTTATTCCAAACTTCGTTAACCGCAACCAATACCGACTACCAATGGCCTATAATCCCAACAACTACGCCAACAACTACCCTAGTAGTACGTTCTTTCGTTCTCACCAAGTTTGATGGGTGCTAATCAAAATCGATTTCTTCACCTGACTTATGGCCGACTAATCGGCCCTCTTGATCAGGCTACAATCGTGGGCCTTCCGGAAACGTTCATCATGGCGGATTCCTCGGTGGAACGCAATCTCATCCCCAGCAGGTAGGTGCTGATTCAGCTTGAGATGGGACACGCCAAGTTTTTCCGTTTCTGACCTCCACCCACTTAAACGCACTCGGATGCGTGTAATTGAGATGCCTTCCGGCGCCGATCCTCAGCTTTGGAACTGGTTCACGTCGGTGGACTTCGATCGTTCAGGTAATTGTTCTTCCAAAGTGCAGGCATTAAATACAATACACAATTATTGCCTTCTGGACAGGTTATATCAGCGCTACTGTAAAGTTTAGTTGCACTTCAACTTGGAATATGGACTGATTTCAATCGCTAGGAATTGCAACAAGCACTCGTCAATGGAGACTGGACTCCTTTTGACCTAGATACTGTTAAATTGTTGATGTCGCTGTTTGTAAGCACCATTATCATATCGAACTGCACATTTGTGTGCATATTGACCACTTGTAGGACACCGACCGTTCGGGAACCATCGGATTTAACGAATTCGCAGGTAGGTTAATTCTTTAATTTCCCCAGTTGCACAACAATCATCTGTGCATTATAGGACTCTGGCAGTACGTATCCTGGAGTTTTAAGTGATCCTATGATGACAGATCTGATGGTCATTCGATTAAGATATATCAAGGACTGGCAGAAGTACGTCATGCGTAAATTCATTCCGATAAGCAGTCTCACCCCCAGCCCATTATCGTTCGATAGCGTATTCCGTCACTTCGATGCTGATCGCAGTGGCTCAGTCGAAGGACAGGAGCTATCCAATGCTCTTCGCCAATTTGGTTATAATCTGAGTCCTCAGCTCATTCAACTCCTTGTCGCCAAATATGGTAACGTCCTCCTCAGGTCTTCGCGAAACGCGTCTTCTGATGGGATGAACCCCTTCGGGGCTAGATATGGCAGGATCTA
Source organism: Cantharellus anzutake (assembly GCF_015039405.1). Classification (NCBI taxonomy): domain Eukaryota; kingdom Fungi; phylum Basidiomycota; class Agaricomycetes; order Cantharellales; family Hydnaceae; genus Cantharellus; species Cantharellus anzutake. The sequence continues at coordinate 419,052 of NW_024066994.1, read as the reverse complement.
TTCCGAGACCCGGTCAGCAACCTCTGAGTGGTGCAGGAGGGTTTGGCCAACCAGGTGGCTTCCAAGTTCCCGGTGGTAGTTCAAGCATCACGTTCGACCGCTTCATACGGGCTTGTGTCGTCGTGAAGACACTCACGGAGGCGTTTCAGAAAGTGAGTATATGTGGACAGTGGTACATGGCTTGGCTCAAATTCTTCTATAAATCAGCTCGATACAGATCGCGACGGGTGGATCCAGATGTGAGTCGGCGATTGTCCTGTGGTTTTCAGGGTGTCGCTAAATTGGTACTCCGATTTCATAGTAACTATGACCAGTTCATGCAGGTTAGCCCCCCATCGATACACTCTGAAGTCTATTGTTTTGATACCCATGTGCATTTAGACGGTCCTTGGCCTTCCTTAGGCGATGACAGCCTCATGCCAAGAGATTGACGAAAGGGTGATCTTGAGATCGCGTGTATTCCTTGTTCAAATGGCCTAATAATTGTATGTAGTGCGTTTCGGATACTGTAAAATCCTAGTATTTGAGATTGTTGTCCCACAACAATTGCTGGGTTTGTCGGCCACGACGTGAAGAAGCCGTGTGAAAAACGGCCGCAACATAGCTAGTTGTTCGCGTTTCCCAGCCTTTGCAGCCCGACGAGCCCGTTGGCGATATAAACAATGTGACGTCAGTGCGTAAGGGCGTTGGTCTCATCGCAGGGTTTATGAGTGAATGGAATATGTCACTTGCGGTACGACACTGACACTGAACTTGGCTCCGTCGAACCTGGCAAGCTGAGAAAACCACACTATATTAACTCGATATACGGCATCAAAGGCGAGTACCCCTTAAAACCCCTGAAAGTTACGCAACTCAGAAGTTGCACAACTTACATGGAACACCCCGTGCGTACTCAAAATAGGGCGCCATCCGCAAGGGGAGCTTGGTCGTCTAGTAAATAGGCTTCCAGTTGGAATCAACTCGACGGTACAGTCCGGTGCCAGTGGGTCTTACCCGAAGTCCGCGTGACAGATTTTCAGTCTGCTTGCCCCTAACTCTTGCCCGTACTAAGATGTTCGCACGCTTCCTGTCAAAGCCCCAGCACTATGGGTGCGGCGGGAGTTGCGAGATAAATACTTTCCAGATATGCCACTTATACATGGCGACCTTACGTAATAGAAGTACGCCTTGTTGGCTTTCGGGACGACTTGTCAGGTAAAATGCTACTTATTCTTGCAGGAGAGGAATATTTTACATCTTCATCTTGTCAACCATCGTTGAACCTATCAAGTCGGGTAACTCCGCAGCTAAGCGAACCTCTGTCGGTGTATGCCGGGGTCCTGATTCATATGCAAGTGGCCCTTGCACGACCGCCTTCATGGTACCCAGGCCATATGGCCGCATTCGCCAAGGCTTTGCCCTCATTGCTCGCGAACACCAATGTTGTTCTCGAGGTACGCGACTCTAGATTGCCGCTGACATCTATCAATCCTGCGCTGGAGAAACATTTGGAAGAGTGGCGCATCGGCGTAAGCAAGGCCGGAGTGGTACGAGAACAGATCGTCGTCCATACAAAGAAAGACCTTGTGCCGAGCTGGGGCGAGGAGGTGAGTAGTGTGAGCAGTGCCTGATTGCATAATACTAATCATTTAAACCGTCAGAGACTCCGTCGCGCACTGTCGAAACATTATAAGCACCTAATGCACTTCACCTCGCCTTCCTCGCCTCCTTCCATCCGTGCTTTACATTCCACTCTCGTATGTCCGTCTACACGCAACAGTCCTCCGCGCTTACTCTAACGCCTAAATGTAGCATTGTGGGAGGAAAATGCTGACAAGCTGACAGCACTAAACGTCCTCGTGGTAGGAATGCCTAATATTGGGAAATCGACCCTCCTCAATGCCCTTCGAGGTGTTGGAACGAACGCATGTGAGTTGATTTCTATATATTCCACTTCTTGCGGGTCTTCGGTTCTGAAGTCACTCTCGATTCCAGCCAGCAAGAATCCCCTCCGAACCTCGCCACTCCCCGGTTACACCCGCTCCCTGTCTACACGACTCAGGCTATCTTCTACACACCCTATATACTCAATAGACTCCCCGGGAATCATGATTCCTTTCCTGGGCCATGGAGAAGAAGGGAAACAACGGGGTATTAAACTTGCACTGATTGCAGGGATCAAGGAATCGTTGTACGACGACGAGGCCCTCGCCAAGTACTTGATTTGGAGATTATGGAAAGATTGTCCCGAATGTGGGTCGTGCTCACCACCTGTTTCATCCCTCTGACTGTTTTCAAACGCAGGGCCAGCTTATAATTCGCTCATGCACCCCACATCCTCTCCACATATCATTTTACCAGACCAGGGACTTCAGGGGGTGGACACTCATGCCATCCTGGAACGATTGGCAAACAGGCTTAAAGCAGTTCAAAAAGGCGGTTTCCCAGATATCGATCGAGCAGCATCATATCTCGTAAGATGGTGGCGTGCAGGAAACCATCACAGGTCGTCCGACACCAGATCTTCCTTATACTATCCTTCAAACCCACCGACACCGACTCCGAATTTAGTCCGTAGCTGGGGCTTCGATTTTGACTTCGAGAGACCAATTGAGCTCAAACCATTGCCCTCACTGGAGGACGCTGGAACGGATCCGATCCAAATTGCCATGAATGAAGTGGTGCAGAAGTATATTGAAAAAATGGGTGATCAGGGGGGAATAGGCATGAGTGTTTCCATGACGAAGAGGAACGAACTGAAGGAGCGCAAGCGGAGGAAGGTGGAAAAGTGGAAGAAAGGAGAATCATAGTTTTGTTAGTTCCAGTTACGTACATAGACGCTTTTAAGTCCACTGTCATTGCTGTCCAGAGTCTGATTACTCAGTAATTCCACGAGTTGCATTCTTACTAGTGATAGAGCGAATCAAAGGTGAAAACATTCGCCAAGCTTCAAATAACAAGGGGTATCGAAAAACAAGACGAGAACGTGTGTGCTTCAATAGTGTACATGTTTCCACATTTCGCCCTTGAACAAACCAGATATGGGGGTATCAAAACGCACAGCTCTCCACAACAGTCTCCTACCTCGCCGCGTCCTCCTCCCCTGGCGGAGGGCCTTCAACATCCACATGGCCGCCCTCATCCATTGAGGCCCCTTTCAACGAAACGTCAATCTTCATAGTCCTAATCTCCTTTTCCTCAGCCTCTCCAATCCTAACGTATCCTTCGGAATCCAAACGATCCGTGCAGGGCCCAATGCAGGATGCATGAATTCCAATCCTGCTTCACCTTCAAGGCGTGGATGTTCAGGTTCGATCATCCCACTTCGTCGATTGCTACCCAATCCAGAACTTCCCAACCGGCGCATGAGTCCCTTACGTGGAGGTGCGGTATTTGGTTTGTCAACACCCGTCGTTGCCCCACCAATATCTGCTTCGTCCTCCGCTCGGTCCTCGGAGTCAGAGACTGAAGGATCAACACTCGTTCTAGCGTTGACTTCATCTTGGTGCGAACGGTCTGCTGCGAGCGTAAGCGGCAGGGCCTTAAATAACGGTGCATATGAATCCAGGAGAATGATATGAAAACCAGCCTAAGTGGATGCAGGGAAAACCGCGCCATCATGAGACAAAGCGCAACACCAGCAGAGACAGGACTACTGGCTCACCGTTATGACAATCAACACGACCATCAATGCACCCTCGGGTACAGCGCTTGGATGATTGCGCGCATCCTGCGTCAAGAAGAACAAAGCAGCAAGGCAGATCTGCTCCACATACAACCCGACAAAGACATGCGTGATAGCCTTCGGGAAGAACAATCCGCCCGTATCAGTCGAAGGAGGCTGATCCAGCACATACAAGAACAGGTATTTCCACGTCTGGTACAGCAGGAAGAAGATTGCACATGCGAGACCATTGATGAGTGGTGAGATGACGGAGTATGCCACCGTTATTACCACGATGAGCGATACTGAGGGAAAGAGTGTCCCCCATTGAACGTCTTGAAGTGTATGCGTGATCGCGTAGACTGATCGTGGTGTGCTTCCAAGAAGGAAGAGTTTAACGTAGTAAATGATTAGGGGAACCAGTTGAAGGAACCTCCGGCTATACCGGAAAGTTGCAGCAAAATATATCTACCGTGAGGCTCGTAATCTAATTCGAGGTCTATTTTGACGTTGTGAGACTCACGTCAAGAAAAAAGTGGATGCCCCGGGAAGGTTATTCGCAAGTAGAGTTGGAGCGGAACCGAGATTCTTCGCAAGGGGTGCCAAAGACTGGACAAGACCAGCCGAGAGTGTCACAATCAGGAAGGAGTGCTGGGCAAATGCAGATTACTCTTCAGAACCAATACCGATTGCTCTCAGGGAGAGAAACTCACAATCACTTGGAATGTAAAGAAACGTGTCATAAGGGATAACTCAAGCCCAGTTCGGCGGGGTATACCCTCAAATTGAGCGAGCACTGCAACACGCGAGAAAACAAGTCGCCCAGTTAGGCCTCTAAACAGACGTCGCAACGGGAGAACGGAGGGAGCTTACATCGTAAGATGATCGGCAGTAACATCATGAGCAATGCAAGTAAAACAGGGGGAATGATGCCCGAAATAATGCCAATCACAACTACCCGCAACAACCACCCCAGAAAACATCAGCTCAACGGCAAGAGAAAGATGAAAAATTTCACAACCCACCACCCGGTAAATGACAAACCCAAGTCAACCACCTATACTTCGAACACAACGAATGCACATTCGACACAGCCCCAATGAACGCTACCGGAAAAGCCCAGAGTAGGATCAACCCAGCGGTAGCCGTATAGCTGATGCCGGTCCGAATCTTCGCCTCGTAGGGGTTCATATTCAGATTACTCCAGATGACATCCTTGGGGGCCACTTCCGTGTACTTCGCAGCCATTCGATAAGGCTCATGATGAACGAGTGCCTGAGAAGCTATATGAGCTGCGATCTGTTCGTTGAAGAGCACAAAGGCACTATTGAGACGCGGGTACATTTCAGTGGATGGGTCGAGTGGCATTTCGGAGGCCATTTCGGTTGCGACGCGGTCTTGGTGCGAACGAATAAGGGCATTTAAACGAGAAATCTCTTCGCGGCACCATTGAATCGTGTCCACTTTCTCCCCGAAGAATGGTAAAGAGAAAGGAAGCCAGTGGAGGAAGGAGAGTTTGAGTCTGTGCGTAGGACGTTTATTGGCAGGTACGAAACGCTCAGCCAGAGAGAGGGGCTGTTTCTCTGCATCTTTTGGACTGCCTGGAGAAAGTGCAGAGGCCCCACCCGCCGTAGGGGATTGATCGGCGACACTCGTCCCCCTTTTAGCGAGCCCCTTCCTCCTCTTCCTCTCCAACTTGGCAGCAATATGCATCAACGTCGTCTCTGCACTCTCCAATTTCGCGATAATGTCCAGTCTCTCGTCAAACAAATCCGGCAAATCCCTCAGGTCCCTGTTAACCCACACTTTGTCCACCCCCCCAGGAAGAAGAGAGAACACACTTCGGATAGCAAGCGGGTGGAGATACTTGGGGGGGACACCGGTCATCAACATGGTTTTAGCTTGGGGAGTGGCCCGATGCCCAGGATCAATCAAGTGCCGTTGACGTACGGTGATGAAGTGCCTCATTTCCTTCTTGAGGACGTATAGTATCCAAAACGTGAAGACGTACGCGAGTGTCAAGTGAGCAGCATAACGAGACTGGTCAGTTCTAGATATATTTCCGAAGGTGAATCGATCGAGTCCAGTCAGGCCTTCGTGCCGAACAGAATTGATAGGTAAAAGAATCGTCCAACTGAGGAACCAGATGGGGAGGAGCATCTTGACCATCATTCTCAAAAAGTGCACGAAGACATAGGCATCTAGGCCATTCTGACGCCGAATGTCGTCAGGATCCAAGTTGTAGATTGCTATTGGCCATGAAAGGAAACCAGGCGGGAGAGGTGGCGCACGTTTCCTGTGGAAAGTAAGGAGTTTGAGCTTAGCACGAAAGGCAGATAGTAGCTAATGGGAATCAGCGCACGAGAGAGGCGGAATGAACGTCCGTGGTTCATATATGGTTTTGAATTTCGCCCTCAACACTGTGAAGGCGACGATTTCTGCCAAAAATACCGCTACAGGTAGGACAAGTGATAGGGAAATGGAAGTCAGCCCTGGAACCTTTTCAAATCCCAAATTCAACATACCGAGATTAGTTACTAGCGCGGTGGTAAACGTTGCCACTGACGCTGTTTGTGCATTCCCGATAGTGGGCCTACGCAAATGAAAGATTGGTGAGGCAAGAGCGGAGATCACCAAGGAAAATGAGCAACATGTTGTCAGTGCCTTGTCAGGTAACCAGGAAGGCGGCAGGGGAATGAAGATATGGTCGTGATCTGGCTCGTCCCAGAGGAAAATCGCTACAAAGAGGAAGGACTTAGTGAGGAGTGATGTGCAAAAGAGTGATAGTGGATTGAATTACGCGACGCCACCCACCGCTCCACCACCATTTGCACGGTTTGAATAGTCTCACGTCACCACGTCGACTACTATACTACGTGTGCTCACTGGTCGTCAACACTGACATAGGCAACTTGTCTGGGTATTCTGAGGCTGCTGGGCCAATGCTGTGCGGTCTCGGCCTCAACACCCGAACTTGAAGGAGCTCGTTCTGACTGAATTGAAAGGAACCAGTATGTAAATTACAAAAATTCCAAATCGCGGCAAACAGGGTTCTGTCTGCTGCGGTTGCGCTGAATCGTTAATACGTTACTCGCTAGCTGACGCTGTACTGTGGTTTTGGCTTGACTATGTGAGTCCACTGTCAAACGCATCTCGGGACGGCCTTTCCGTACAGCATTCTTCTACCCAGCCGTACCGTTTCGCACTATGGGGGCCTGGTCTGGCGTCTCTAGTGCTCCTGCATTTAGGCAATCTGTTTGGACTCTGACGCGATTCACGATGGCTTATATGACGCATGGAGGAATTGGCTATCTAAATCTAGACTGTTCAAGGATGGTGGTGACATGTCACAGAAACGGCGCATATTGGCGGCCTCGTTTATGTGTGGGCTTGTGGTCCTGTCACCCTCAAAGGGAAAACTCCCTTAAAACAACTTTGACACAGAACCGCGTTGTACATGCGGAACAATCGAATCCCCCACAGCCAGGGCTTCCGATGAGCGAGCAGCCCAGCAACGTCACTTGATAGGCATTTGACGCGAGCCGGAAAGGGCCCCTGGAGATCGTGGCATATTCAAATCGAATAATTTACCTCTGTGTACTCGTATCGGGAACTCCTCATCTTCACGCTCGCCTGAGCGCATAACCAACTCCTTTGTTGCAGGGACTTCCGTTCGATGGGCCGCTGCCATGGTTTTCGGTGCAATGGTGTCATCAAAGCTCGTTACGAGATCACAGTGCTCCCTCGGCTAACCTCAAGAACCGATCTTCTGCACGGGTGATACATGTATTACTTGTCGCTCTTGCTCGACCTAGTTGGCATATCGTATGAAAGAAAGTAGTTCACAATATGCTCTCTGGAGTCCCTGCTCGTCAAGAGTCTCGTTCAACTCGGCAATAGTTTCTTCGATCTTCTGCTGCCAACTTGCTTTCCTCTCTGAACCCGCTCACGATACTCTTCAGTTTTTGAAAGTGCTTCCCACAACCCAACTACAAAAGGGTGTAGCGTACCCCTAATGTATGGTTGTACTCAAGGATCAGCAATACTAGGATGGAACGGTCTATTAAAATGGATTGTGTGCAGCTCTTTCTTCATGCGTTAAAAACCCAAGCCATGCCGTTCTACAGACGACATATTGGCATGCGTCCCAAGGCCCTGCGCGCTCCAACGGAAGTCAAGCGCCCGCCACCTTGACTTGAAGTGCTTATTCAGAATCCTTGCTGATGCACTGGTGAATCTTTCAGGCTATGACCCATGCGAAGTAGCACTTTCCGGTCTCGAATATTTTCCAGGGTCATCAAGAGTGCCCGAGCTGAAGTAGGGAGATTCATCCGGAGCCGGAATTCCAACATCCCGAACAGCACCTAGATTCGCTCCCTGGAGGTTGAAATTTCACAGACCCGAGACATTTTCAGGGACTAGGACATGGGCGCCAGATAAATTATTCTTTGGGAGCTAAATGAAGCGAAGGGTCACCTCATCACGCGAAGGAACCGATGTTCGAAGCTTCGTTCGACCATTCTGTACCGGTCGGCATATGGCGGAGCAATGGGTTGCACTGTACATAATCAGTACAAGGCTGCGCGATGTATCTTGCCAGCTCTCCGACCGCTATCTGCCGGTGTCCCATCCATCCACCTTTTACCATCTCTTCTTGCAGTCGCCGGTATCCACATTCCTCGAGTCGCAATCACCTAAGTTTGAGGACCGAAGTCCCGGATGAAGAGGGTTAATCGGGCAGCCCACTAGGCCTTGATGCTGTTGGAGATTGCCTCCTGAGCGACGGTAGCAATGGTGCGTAGGGCCAGAGGCGCTAAGCACCCATCCGGACGCCGCGTGTCTGGACACCTAACCTAAGGTGTCATCTGCAACGGCTGTATGAAGAGTGACAGTTACGAGTATTGCATATTCGTTATCACCAAGTTGATGCTGTACACAAATTCTTTCCAGCTTGACTGTTGGCGTCCTTGGGCAAAAGGCCGATTCCGTCTTGCTTTGGTAACCCGAGTGAAGGGCTTCATATTCCCCTTCATGCACTGCCATAAATGCATCGATTCCTCGTCGGGGATGGTGACAACTCTCCGCCGGTTGCGTTTTCCGGTCGTAATCATCGAACATGACGATGGCATTCTTCTGGGCTATACGCCGGCCTAATTCTCCATCAAGTGACATGTCATCTGCTTCATGCGATTCATCGATGTAGATCTAAACGAAGCCCCGTGGATGCAACTTGTTAAGTGCAGGGGACTGAAATGGTCCCGTTGGAGATCAAATTGGTTGATACAGGTGATATGGCCGTCCCCCCCAACCCAATGATCTGCCTTCCCAAGATCCTATCTCGAGAGCTCTGTGCGTGGATGCGGTGACCTGGTGGATCAATGATTTCCATGATCGTTGAACCAGTCCTGAGTTTCAGTGAATTCGTATTTCGCCTTCTGCATTTGTACAGTTAGTACTGTAAGTGTAGCGTGGGCTTCTCACTATGAGTCGCCATGCTGGTACGGCAACTCTCACTTGACACTATGTTGATTGCTCAGGCGGAAGAACGGATTTAATCAATCCTTTACTTCAATTCTTGTTCAAGCGATAGCGATTGGGGCATCAGCGACATAGCCCCAGGCGTTTCTCCTCCCATTGTGAAATCCACGGCAACCAGACCATTGAATCCGTTTTGCCTCTCAGCACCCCTTTAGTCAACGCACTGGGTTCCATGATCAACTGATGTGCTCACTTAAGCATAGAGAAAAGAAACGACGGCATCCCAATGATCCTCGAGATCACGCATCCCAGGATCGTACCTTCCTTACGATGCTGTCTGCTGAGCTACGAAAGCTGAGAAGCACTAATGAGACTTCAGCACCAGGTATGACAAGCGGAGTTCAAGTTGCACGATAAGTCCGACACACAGGGGCCCACTCAAATGGAGACCAATGCTCGCGAAAGGAACGGAACCGTGCTGAATCAATCTTGAGAGACAGTATTATGCTTCAAGCGATTGTCCTAGCCTGATACCGCTAAACATAGCCCCTAAACTAGCGGCTCCATCCCGCGTCTCAGTCTCAGACACTGGGTGCAGACGGCGTTCGGCATTTCCCCGATCTGGAGGCCCAACTGTCGGGGGTTGATGGCCTAACAACTCGCTTCACATCCAGCCATACAGATTTGCTTGACCTGGCCAAGTTTCATTCTGGAATGTCCCCCCCGCGAGGAACGTACCTGTGCGCTCAACAAGGAATTTCTTGCTGAGAGTAAAGTGCATTCGGGTGCAGGGAATACTGGGAGGCAATTTTCTGGCGAAAAAACCCAGGGTTGAGAGGTGGAAAATAGCCTAACTGCAGGAGACGTGTTCCGACAACTATATCTCTACACAGCGTAAGCAGTACCCAAAGTTTTATATTAAGTATTCGTGGGTGAGTCCCAAATCGTACGAAATATTCTTCTCGTCCACTCAAATATTTCCAATGCAGAGTCCCTAGGTCTTGTGATTACAAGTTCAGTGAGGGTGGCTATTACAACATAAGTGACTGGTTTGACATGTTCTTTTCCATCGCTGTCGGTGTCTGGCATCGCCTAGCCAACATCTCCTAGTATCATTGGGTGATGTATACAGTCAAGGCTCATCCCATGGGGCCCATCTCTCCGGCATTTCCCACCATGTAAAGTCATGCATCGCGACCTTTGCGGGGGGTTGTGACTGCCATTCTATCCGTTCTTCCTCTGCTAATTTCTCCAGGTTCTTCGCCCCAGGTTTCCCAATCCGCTGGTCTGTTCGATAAGTGTCATAGTTCTCCACGGAATAGGCGACGCTGGTGCCACTGTCCGTTAGTCTTAGCTTTAGTGCCCAAAGGGGAAACTCACCGAGCACGAGATGCCAATAATATTTTTCCTATTCCCTTCTTCCACATATCGACGCTCGTTAAATAACACTCAGACACAATATCCGTTGGCTGCTTGATCTCTCCGTTCTCGTGGTGGTCACTCAGTCCCATTCTAAAGCGAATGTCGTGTTCAATGAAGACACTAGAGTCGAAAGCAGCCATCCCGTTCCAGCAGGCGAAAACTTGTAGTGGCATCAAGTTTTCGAATCTATGACGATCTTCCGTTCTGTCAGGCAACGGTGTTGGTGCAATCTTCTCATCAAGACTTCTAGGGTCTCTGAAGTATTTGACGAGGCCGTCGTGCTCGTACCACGGGCTAGCATGCACAACATACTTCAGTGACATATAGACTTTTCAAATGAAATTTTCCAAGCAGCTTACTCTCCGGACATCGCCCGCAGCACCCATCTGTCATACACTATTCGTCCACCCCAATCCCAGTCTACAGAGCAAGACTCATAAGCGCCTTGCTCCCGCCGCTGGTAAAGAACTTCCAAGACATCTGCGGCGCAGTAGATGATATCATTCATAAACAGCACTTCGTCAAATTTTCTGCCCGGCATCGCCTTTTCAATGGCTCCAGAGTATAGAGGTGCAAGGGCCAGATTCCTAGCGATTGCAAGTGCCTCGATCCGATGGTTGAAGCCCTTATCAAATGTAAAATTCTTCCCCTCCGAAATGATCGTGTAGGAGGTCCCCAAGTTGTCCAGGATATCCGCGACTGGCAGTGTCTTTATTGTTGATTCAGTCTGCGGAGGAATGATCAACTTACGAAGGACTAGGAATTGTTGGGTGGCATCTTCACTTCCATTCTCGTATATAGACACATGAATACTTGAAGGTGTCAGGAACTTTAAGACTTCGGGCATTTGCGAGATGATTGTTGGAAATGTTTGCGCATTGTTATGGAGATTCATCGCAAGGAAGACATTCTTGCCTGAGTTTCTGAGCGATGCGTATCTCATTTCGTGCCATTCCTGAAACTGGCAGGTTGCTCGCGAGAACGGGGTAAGAGCCCAAGCTTTCCGCTGGATCTCCGCAACTCTAGTCAGGTTTTGAAATGGATGACGCCGAGGAGCTCGTAGTAATTTGAGCACTTCTGGCACCGCGTCAATAGAAGGCAAAGGTCCCGTGTCATAGTTTTCAAGTTCGTAAGGGGTTGTTTCAGGGAGGGGATCAACGATCATCCTATGCCTGGCTTGCCAGCCGAAGGCAGAAAGAAACAAGATGCACGCGATGAGGAGTAGACACCCGACCCTCAGATATCTTCGTTTGTTATTTGCTACCATGGGTTTCACTGACGCTGGCAACGTTGGACCTGGCAGAAGTGTATAAGGAAAAGCCTTCCAAGTTGAATGACTGTCCATGACACTATTTGCAAGAAGGGGGAGAGGCAGACACATGCAACCCGCCATGCTGTATTTAAGATTGCTCGACATCAGTACCTCCAGAATCTTCACGCGCCGCCAATCCTTGTTGCCCGCAACAAAGACCTACACATCGGTTATGCGGCGGATCCTCTAATTCAGACAACCCAGCCGCGGCCGCTGGGACATCTATACGCGAAAAGGAAAAAGGTTACTCGAATAATGCTGCAGTCTCCAATTAATTGGAAGCTATCCCTCGTGTGTATTCTCGCACGTACTATCTTGATGGCGACATTCAATGTACTTGTTCATCCATCAATGTCCGTCACAATCAGCTTCTATAGTAACTGCGCTAGGCTATGGGGTTCCCCTCAAGCTGAATAACCAAGCTTGCTGCCGGAGCATGTTCGATAGTGATATTGATACATACAGCGAGGGACCAGAGGGACCGCCTCTCGAACCTGCCCTCCTGACAGGCTCCAATATATGGGGGGCTTTTGGGGCTAACTAAGCGGCAAAGATCAATATTTCCGCTACAGCCATCTGCTTACACTAGCAATTTTTCTCCGTTCTTTTTGCATAACATTCCACTGTATGATACCATTATACTTGCTAGATATTAACCAAATTGGCTTTGTGATTGTTGTGAGAGACGCTGAAATGTGCATTTTTAGCAACTCAGGGAGCGTCCTCATAGCATCTTTGGGGGCGGCCAGGGAGAAAACGCCGAAGTAATATGCGCTGCATACAAAGAGGGTGGCAGCGCAGTAACGGAATATATATGAGCCCCAATTGTAGGCATGACTCCAGCTTCTATGGTAAACAAACAATATATAGACCCCAATTGGCCAATTGGGCATTGTACTGTACAGTGGGTTGTAATAATATTGAAACACAATTCCCGGTCCTGCAAATTTTTGCCCGGGACTGAATTCGTTTTCTGACAATTATTGCCTCCAATCCATGTTCGTGATGCACATATTCTGTTCAGTGATTGTTACAATCCTCCCATGGGCTCTCGTCTGCATGTCCGATTCAATATCGGAAATTGATCTGCCATGCTTTGCGCATTTCATGCTCTGATGATAGTTCTGATCCGGACGAAGATGACATCCGGCATTCCCCTCCTCTGTTTCCAACCTATTATCCGGATCGAAAGATCACCATTCAAAGTCCCGAGTCTGCATTGCTCCGTCTTACTTCTGAAATCTCTACCTCTACTTCTCCATCTGAAGATCCTTAGCAGCGTTTGACACGCTTTCCAAACCTGTTCGTCTCTTGTCTTATGATATACATTTACTCCAAGGCCAATGTCCCCTAACCGCACCTCCCCTGGTTACAAAATATTATGTTGTGTCACGAAGGAGTCACGTCGTCGATACGTCTTCCTCCAATGTCATGCTTCGTATTTGCTGCAAATGTCTTCGTTCTTTAGAACGTTGTCATATTCCTAAAATGGCCATAGCTAACGATTAATATTTCAGACCCATTCTGGAACCTTGCTGAGTTGACTATCATCAAAGAGGCCCTGATTGCGCGAAAAGTTGGATTGCATGTCCATTTGCGCGATGATGTTTTTTTTTGTCCACTGGTCATTCTATTGATCCTCCCTCCAATGTTTCCAATCCCAGCCTGATTGAGCGAGTGTTCACAGCACTCCCTGTGCACGTTATAGCTGGGAACTCAAAAGTAAAATGGTGGGTTCTGCCGCGTCAGGCGGCGCCCAGCGTCAGCAACTGTGTTGTTATGTAGCTCTCAGCAGGGACTCGGGGAACAACGACACACTGATATTGTAACCGCACAGCGGTATAAGTAGTTAAGGTAATAACAGATATCAGACAAGAATAATAAGGGAATGAGATACGCGCAAGCGCTACATATGGAACGCAGTCAACAGTGAGACACGCAGCACATGGGGAAGGGGTATCATATCGGCTAACCGATATGGGCATGACATGCATACCGGCGCGTCATCATGTCTTGCTCAACCAACACTCCCCCTCAAGTCATGACGTCGTCCGTTAGTGAAGAAACGAATTTGGTGAAAACGGGGTTTGGAAGCGGTTTAGTAAAAATATTAGCTAAGTTATCTTCAGATCGGATGTGAAAAATAGAAATATTTTCACGTTCGACGTGGTCGCGAATAAAATGATGACAGATATCGATATGCTTACTGCACGCGGCCATGGAACTGAGGGTCGCGCCTCGATTATCGCTGTTGAGCCTGAATGGATGTGGGGCCTTAAAACCTAGTTCCACCATAAGCATATTATGCCAAAGTATGTGCCGAACAGCGTGGCTGATAGCAGCATATTCGGCCTCCAACGTAGAAAGGGCGATAGTGCCCTGCTTCTTCGACGTCCACGCAATCGGTCCACCAGACATAACAAACACGGCACCCGTGATGGAAAAGCGGTCAAATCTTCTGCGTGATCGGCATCAGCGAAACCTTCAGCAACAAGTCCAGAGTTAGACTTTGCATAGGTGATACCATGATTGGTAGTGCCTTTCAAGTACCGCAGGAGGCGTTTGACAGTGCTGATGTGGTCAGGTCCATACGATGCATTAAACTGGGCAAGATGTTGAGTGGCGAACACGATGTCGGGTCGGGTGTTGATAGCCAGCCACATGAGTGAACCAACCATAGTGAGATATGGATAATTTGGACGGGGACCGGGGAATGGGGAAAGCTTCCTCTTGGGCGACATGGGTAGATCTTCGACATTGCAGTCGACCATCCCAGCCCGTTCGAGGACTTCGTGGGTATAGGACGATTGGGAGATGGTGATAGACTCGCATGTACGATCTCACGTTTATCCCACAGGGGGCCCTTCCCTGCATTCCCCACGCTCGGCCGGGCAAAGATGAATGAGGGCTCGCGTATTATGATATGCATGGCAAACTGTGTGCAACATATTTACATGACTGTTGACCTATTCCTCATCCTCATCGTGGTCATCTGTGCCTATGCCTCCGTAAGTCCGTATCACCTCAACTACGAGATTCGCACCCTCCTTCAAGTCATCGATTGAGCCAAGAACCTTCTCACGCTGTGGTATTTCTTTTCGAGGAAATGACGTGACGAGTTTGAGTTTCCAATCATGAGTATAGCCAGTGGGTGGTTGGTCGGGGTCCGAGTCTCTAGGTTCGCTCGCGGGTACAAGCAGGGACTCCGCAAACGTGTAGACAGCCGTCACATCATCCGTAGGGGAGAACATCCTTACTCCGCGCCGGCCATCAGGTAAGCGCACACCAATACGGATACCGCCTGATGGCGGCTCGGGTGGGATGAGATGCTTTCTGGCATACCTCCTCCATAACAGAAGCTTCTCCTCATTGCTTGCTTTCTCCTTCTCTGCCTCTAAACGGGCTTGTTTTTCCTCCGCGGCCTTCCGTTCTGCCTCTCGCTTTTGCTTCACGCGCTCTCTATCACGGGCGGCAGATTCAGCAAATGCACGATCCTGTTCTTCACGCAGTTTGCGTTCTTGTTCTCGATTCCAACGCTCTGTGCGGAGACGTGAGAGAAGAGGGGTAACACGGGGAAGGAGGGCAGTGGTAATATGTGCTTGAAGGGTCTGAGCTGATGTCGTGGTAGAAGGTGGACCTTCGTGGCGGGAGAGGACAGTGAGACGCGGGCCCGACCCTGACGGAGTCGAACCACCCACATGAGCCGGAGTGGGGTGGAGGGAGACAAAGCCTACGAACGGGTAAGTTGTAGCGCCAAGTTTGATGGAGGCTGGAAGGGTGTTGTATCAATATATACCATCAGAATCAAAATTCCCTCACCTTGATACGCATCTCTATCACGTATATCACCTCCCCAGACGACAAAATTATTGTCTGCAAGTGTTTTAATGAAATCTGCGTCCGTAAGGACCATCCTGTTGCCCATGGGAGTTAACACACAATGTAGCCGGGAAAGTAGGTGTCTGTACCTTCTGAACTCTGGGATGTCATCATGCTCGCTACTCAAGATGATGGCGCATAGGACTCGAAGTTCCCTTTCTGCGGTCCTCAGTGCTTCTTCGTACGAGCCAATGAAAAAGTCGGGTAACAGCCTTCCAGCAGCTGCAGCTTTACCAGCTAGTGTTGAGGAGCCAGCGACATTTTCTGCTGCTCCCGCCTCGGCTGCATTGGCGTGGCTTATCGTCATCGCACCTGTCTCATCCTCAAGTTCGCGAACAAACCTGTCAGCGGCAGCTGCTGGGTTTTCAGCGAGCATACCACGCCCACCACGAGGCCCCCGGGAGCCGCGGAGAGCTGGGCCGTTAGGTCGAAATAAGTAAGGAAATATTCCTACGAGGGGAAAACGTATTATTCTAAAGATGAATTGAAGTATGTTGGTAATGAGGGTAAATGGGAAAGCAACAACATTGGCGAGATTCAGCCCTGTTTGGTGTGTCCTCGGGTACACGGGTCTGGTGTTTCGTGCTGGTGCAGAGTTTGAATAAGGAATCGACTGCGCGGAGTCGTCTATAGATACAGGTTGCACGGGGGACATCGAAGGACCTGCTTGAGGCAGATCGTCGTCGAAGAAAGCCTGCGCGGCTTTCTAAGCAACGTCATTCGGAGTCAGCTGACGGGGACATTGTCGCATCCATGTGCCAGATACGCACCTCCACGTTCCATCCGACGCTCTCCAGAACAGCAAGTTCACGCTCAGGATCCTCACCATTCGTTATTTGACGAAGATGGTCAAGGGCTGCCTGCTGGGCCTCTGTAAGATCCGACATGAGGGACCAAACTGTGTGACAAGCGGTCGGCAGCAGTTTGAGCAGGCGGTCAATTCCAGAGCGTGGGAATCCCCAATGGACGAAAGTGTCTACAACCCGTAGATGATTCAAGCCCATTGCGGGGAATTACGCACAGCGCTTCAAGTATTAGCCTATATATATATGGGAAATAATGATCGACCTCAATGAAGTTTCCGTTAAACCAAGCCATTTGTCCCATCCAACATCTCCAAATCCCCTTCATCATCACTAATAATCACCAAGGGTGGCTGGGAAGGCGCTTGGACTACTGGTGCCTGACTTGGTCGAGTTTGAGCTGCCTGAGCCAGCTGCTGATGCTGGTTTGGACTAAGTGGTGAAGTGGCCAAATATGTCCCCACCTGCTCCATCTCACTTTCCTGGTCCTCGTCATCACTCTCGAACATTGCTCCAGAGGCATCATCACCTTCCTGAGCTTCGGCTTCAGATTCAGCAACAGCAACGACGTAGGCAGCCTCGTTCAGCTCCTCGTTGATCGTCCCGTCACCGACACGTCTCTTCCAGTTGTACTTCTCCGCTAGCATACGGACAGCCATGTTAGCTCTTTCCACGCGGTAGTCGTGTTCTTTCCGTATCGTGTCCATGTTGGCAATGACCTGCTGATCAGTTTTCGGTTCGACGCGATTTGATCCACCCATCGCAGCCACCGTTTTTTCATCTGATTCTAAAACTTCGGGAAGGCGCATCATACGAAGGAGGGAACTGAGTGCGTTGTCCATTTGGCCCTCAGATACAGGCTGAAAAGGGTGCACAGCAAGTGAAGGCAGTGGGTTCTTCATTTTTCGGCCAGTGGCTGGATTCGTCATAGCAGCCTGAGATACAGATAGCATTAAGGAATGTGTTTGGGTAAGGATGACATTGTATTTGGAGAGCAGTTCAGGCCTGCGGTTGTCTTTCATCGCCAATAAAACCCTCATGCTTGGATGTGGCCTCACCATGGTAGCATATAGGGTTGGTTGTCCGCATGGATCGAGTACTGAAGCGTTCTGATCGACTCTATTGTTTGATTGAGTTTAAAGCGTATGGACTCGAGTTGTGAAGTGGGTAAAGATTCCATGGGAGGGGTGGTTCAAGTTTGCATCCGACATTTGTGACACCAACCGACAATGTTCCCGTTCGTCCTAGCCCGGACACTTGTAAAGCGCGTAGCAACTCAGGCAGTAAAGGCCCGATTCGTCCCTTCATTTCCACCCACGGCCTTGCCAAATGCTCAATTCATTCTTGATAATGGGCTCAGGGCATGTAGGTCATGATAGATATCATTGGATCGCCTAATGTTCATAGGATTCATATCAGCGTTCGCGACCGCGACAAAGAAACCTTCAACCAAATCTTCCACAACGTCCAGCGTCAGGTCATCTGCAACGAAAGGCTCGTGTCCAGCTATGGTTCATACGCCGATTATGTAAATTGAAACGCGTTCGCAACTCTTAGGAACTGCACCTCAGAGAAAGGTGACCGCGTCCGGGAGAAAGCTTGCTGCTAAGAAGGCTACTGAGCAGAGACGTAAGTTTTCACAGATCAAAGTTTTCGTATAAAGCTCATTGCTCTATGTCATTCAGCGGTCAAGCACAACGGCAAAGGTGCGTTGAAGAATCGGTGGTAGATTGTTCGTTCATGTAGAAGGCTTACTGAAGAATATTTGCTTCAAAAGTAGGCAAGAAGCCAAAAATTGGTGTGTGGTTCGTTCATGATATCGATGTCGCTAATTCCTTTTCATATGTTGCAGTCAAGGAGTATACAAAGCCGCCCAAGAGGCCCTTGACGCCATACGTACGCTTCCTTGGGGACCTACAAAAGGATGCACCGAGGCAAAATAGTATCGAGGGAAACATTGAATTTATTAGAGAGACCGCGCAAAGATGGCGGAGCCTGAGCCCTGCAGAAAAGCTCGTGCGTTCATTAAGTGTCGTCATGGCTCATCTACGTTTGCTCATAACCATTGCGTGTCTTAGCCTTATGAACGCGAATTCGCTCAGGAACGTGAGAGACATATTCTCGAAAGGGATGCGTGGATAAAGAGCCTATCTCCCCGGGGGCTTCGACAGTATCGTGCCGCTGTACGCAAACGTCACATAAAGGCTCGACCTAAGGATCAATCTGGGAAACCTCTCAAACGCGCACCCTCTGCCTACAACATCTACTCGAAGGAGGCAATAGTGAAGAAAAGAAAACCTGGTGAGAGGGCTAGCCAGTACCTAGCCGAAATTGGCCAAGAATGGAGACATCTCAGTGAAGCTGAGAAGGCGGTACGTATAGTCTCAGCCACAAGAGCCATGGGACTCACTGGGTCTTTGGTTCCTGATCGACTGATTTCTTCGTTCAACAGCAATATGAATCTAGGGCAGCGGCTGGAAGGATTCCTTACAAACAGGCTAAAGACAAACGCAAGGATGAGACGCGTGCAAGGTTCTATGAAGTTCACAAGCTCAATACTTGAACGGCCAATCGATAATTATTACATTCTTATTTATTTCACGCTTTTTTGGCACCGCTGCGTGCATGGTATTGTTTCGTACTCGCTAAAGCATGACAGTGATAACCTTCCGGATTTAAATATTCATATGTGAACCCCGCAGGACCTTGCATTGTAACAGTATTGAGCCTTGGGAAGATGGCTCGTTTCTTCGCGGGCATTCGCTGGTTTCACATGCGTGCGCAAACCCAAAAAGCACGGTATGTCGTTATTCATACTGTACTAGATGAATTGTCTGTTATCACGCAGGTTGACTGTGCTATATAGCTAATCGTTAATTTCTGCGATCGCCTTGAAAGCTTCATAACAACTAAGAATAGTACGTCTGTTGTCCAATGGTTTCATGCCTTCACTCCAACGACGGTGCTGTCTCGCAACGGGCGCAAAACAAACTGAAACTTCAGTGCGCTGGATGGGAAACCGACCATGGCGAAGATTGAAAACCAGGTCCGCAGTGACGGGAACCTTATAGAACGTCGGGGTAGTGCCCACCATAATGATGCCAGCCATGATCTACAAGTGATTAGTGTGCATGGGAAATGGTGGAAGCTGGAGCTTACCTTCTCTTGGAGCTCAGGTAAGCCACTGGCTCTCCTAGCCTCATTATTGTACACAAATGCAGCGATGCCCTCGACAATGAGTCGTGCCTCTGTGTCAGCGAAAGAGGAATGCTCCCCATGACGTTTGTCTTCTTGGACAAGGAGAAGTATATGGTTGCGTAAACGATCGACAATGCAGACGTCTGTCTTGGCATGTCTGGTTTCACCGCAGATGGGAAGAAAGAGATCCTTGCGGGTACGAGCGTATCTGCGACGACCAACGTAGCCAAGAAGTCTAAACAGTTCAACCACAAAGTCATCTACAGCGGACTCTTCACTTTCACGGGCAGGAGGAAGCATGGCGACATCGAGAAGATCGATGAGCCTGGCATTCTCATCGTTCATCATGTCATCGGCCTCATGAACGTTGAGAATCTCCTCTGGGACTCGAGGCTCTGGAAGAACAAGTATGCCGAAGAAAGTAGCGGTATCCTGGGGTGTCACGTAGATGTTATATGCATCAAGATCACCTTGCGTCCAATCGCTACCGGATTTTGCTGAGCGGATGAGGTTCGCCATTGTTGCCGCTTACATAAGCCATCTACCAAACCCTCACAGTAGTTATAGATCGATACATAGCTGAAAGCAGTGAACAGGGTCGAAGGGAGTGGAAAATAACAAAAACAGGGGTGTCGCTTGCCGGGATAAGTAAACGATTGATAGAAAAAAGCAGCCACTGTGGCCTCTCCATTATCTTAATCAAATAAATTGGCAATGCGGGAGACGTCTCCACCATCTCCACAGGGTATCCAAGCGTTGAAAAGCAACGTTCCGATGATGCAATACCGTGCTACTATACCACATTCATAGCCGATGTCCAGGTACAGCCCAGAAGAGCATCGTCAACACCACAACACCAAGCAGCACCAAAAACATGACCCAAAGCGCACGACCCAGGAGCAGCTTGTTGACATAGGGTTCACGAATGCGGATGGCGCGGAATGGGGTTGTTTCAGATTGACCAAGGAAGACGAGGATAGGGTCAAGTTCATATTGATGGGAAACTAAGAAAAGGACGGCAAGTGCAAACGGAATAAAAAGCTGTATGCAACAGATGTAAATAATGGCATAGGAGTCATAAAATCAGGAAAAGTACCCACAAAAAATCGCTTTGACTTTGGCTTCACGTCCAAAAAAATGAGGGAAAAGGCGGTGGCAAGACCCACCCAAAGGACAAGTAAACCCACACAGAGCCGAACAAGTGCTCCAACAGGTGTCAGGTTTCCAAAAGCTTTTGCCCGTAAAAACCTGGGGAATGCGTCTTGTTCCATCGCTCGGAAAACATACTCCTTTTGCTGATGGAACATGTCTGGAACCTGAGCGAGTGCGCTACTCTCAATCTCGTACTCAGGTAAAGCAGGCTGAGGAAGTGAAGCGGACGAGAGAGGGAAGTTGTGAATGCGAAGAGCAGCAGGAAGGTAGATTTCTTTTGGCGCGCCAGGAGCCAGGTAGCGAAGGTAAATACGCTCAGCGGAAGCGATGAGGTCAGTGCGCGTGATAGCTGAGTCTCGAGGAATAATGGTCGGGGCCCGGGAGGCACGCTTGCTGAATGATCTGCCGAGGGAAAGGCGACGTGCTGAGAATGAGGTTCCGCTCCGCTTGGGCTGAGTGCCGTCTTCTGCCACAGCGAGCTGAACGTGTCCTTCAGTCGACTTGCGCGTTTGTGTGGTGGGGGGGTTAGGGTTATGAGTTGCACTCGTGGAAGTAGGCGGACGAGGCGAGACGGAGCGCGTATAGTCGCGGTTTGCTTCAGCCGCTTTCTCCAGATCGCCAGCGGAGCCAGTATCCCTCTTAGTCGTGGCAACAGTACCATAGATAGAACCCCGTCTCCGAGCGTACTCATAATACTGCGGCCAATCCTCTCTAATCGTGCGACCTGATTTGCGGACGTCCTTGAAATACGCGCGGCAAAGGTTTTCATGTTGATGGACATCGAGCCAAAAGTCGAGGACATCTTCAGCGCTTTCGTGTTGAAGAAACAGACTTGCCCCGAGTAAGACAATTAATGTTAAGCATCACCACGACATTCCACATTTTTTCTCGTAAGCAACTCACTAGAACATGAACAAATCGACAGGGGGACGTGTCTTACGGAACAGGACCTATTGACATTATTGCATCAGCAATGATTGTCAACACGGTCATCACGACAGTATAAATGTACTTCATCGAAGGAAGGAAGTCTATTTTGGAGGTCTATGGACGTGCGCTCATCTGCCCCGCGAATGGCAACCTTTTCGGTCATGGCGAGAGGGCGTCGAACGAGGTGTAAGTGAGAACGAACGTCGCTTCAAGTTGGCTGGCTGCAAAGACAAAATTTGCTTCCGGCATCGAAATGAGGGCCATGAAAGGCGAGTGCAAGGACTCTGGCGATATCGATCCTAACATTCCGGTCCACCTTCCCCCTGCTCAGGAGTGATTGTGTCATGGTGCGGCGGGGCTCTGAATCTCAATAGGCTGCCATCACTCAATGGCTTGTGTTCACAGCGGTGATCCAGCAGTCAAACAGATTTTAGTTCACATGAACGCGTCAACAAATCCTGAAAATCACTTCATTGTCCAGGATCTTGACGATACGCATCTCCTCATCAAGGCCGATGTCGTCAATACTGTTTTAAAGAACTTGGAGGTCGAGGTGAGCATGGCCCCCCATTGGGTTTCAAGGAACCGTTCCGCTAAAGTGGCGGCACTGCATGGGCCAGTTGGAGAGGAACATGTTTACCACTGATATCCTGACCAAATGAGAGCCATCTAGCATCTGAGAGTTCGCAATGGCCGTCACCACCCATACAAAAGCTAATTCCTGATACTATAATGACAACAACGTTGCGACTTTCGACTGGACATCAGACACTTTAAGATCATCTAATTCAATGTGTTTCTCCATGCCGCGCTCTGGGATCATAAGACAGACGGGTCAATCGTAGGATGAAAGCGAGCGGGTCCGTAACCTCACCAAATCGTGCAAAAACTCTAGCAGGCGTCCCTCTGGCCTCTCGGATCAGTATTGGTAAATCCGGGTTTGCCTTCTTCAACGTTGGGTAAGCCGACAGAATGAAGTCTCTAAATCCGGGAGGTCGTGAGTTCGTACAATCATTGCCATGAGATCGGGTGCAGCACCTTGTGCCAGCAGAGGCTGGCGACGTCTGGCAAAATAGGACGCGAATCTCCCGGACAGCAGGTGAAAGGGCTTTCGAAAAGGCCGACATCCTTTTGTCTATGTTTTTGTTGTTGGCAATGGCCCAAGAATCCTGTCACGTGTTCATGGTCGTAATAATCCCCGACTGTCTGGCTCTGACTTCTCATTCTCATCATTCCCTTCCTGGACATCCCTTTGGCCACGCCCATTCTCAAGGGGCTATATAAGCCGCATTTTTCCCCGCTAAAAACCGCAATTCGCTTCCGATATCAAGCTCCGACCTCACAGGTCTTCTCTGCCACCCAGTTAACAGTCAGCGCGATGCCTTCTCCTGCCCTTCTTCGCCTTGACCAGGGAATTCACACACCGTCGCCTGGAATACCTGCAAGACAAGTATCGAATGCAAATGTTGTTGCAGATCCATCTCACGTCCAGAGTTTAACCGCCGCTTTGACGGGAGTTGAGGCAAGTAAGCAGCTTGCAGCTTGGACCGCAGTCGATAGACATATAAAGAGTGAGCACAAGGTAAGCTAGAAGGCTCAGTATGTTTTTTGGGTGCGCCATTGATTTTGAAATAGGTTATTGGGATTGGATCAGGTGTGCACTGATGCGCAATGTATATGTCGTCCGTTCTCTGAATCTCAGATTTGCAGGCTCAACCGTTCCATACGTCGTTGATCGTATTATTTCCCAAGGAACAGAGCTAAACAGAGAACGCGTCTTTATCCCGACAGGTCTATTGTATCCAAGATCCGACCCCAAACCCGACAACTGACTGCCGCCGTCCTCGTTACTACACAGGGTTCCAGTCAAAAGAGCTCATCGTCAAAGGAGGCCTCAGACTAGGCGACGTTGACCAATATCCCACGATTGATGTCACTATTGATGGCGCCGACGAGTTGAGTCCATCGTTCTTGGGTTATGACTCATAATGACTCCTTATCAGAGTGGACGCTGAGCTAAACTGCATAAAGGGAGGAGGTGCGTGCCATCTTCGCGAGAAAGTACTAGCCGAGGCTGCCGAAACGTGTGTACATCGGCCATCCCCCTGTTACTCGCCCGTACTCAACCCTCCCTCTCAAGATTTATTGTAGTGGCGGATTATCGCAAGAAGTCGAAGACTCTTGGCAGCGCAGTACGTATGCTTCTAAAGCCATTCTAGATCCTCGCATTCATCGGGATCTTGCAGTGGAAACAAGGCGTCCCGATCGAAGTAGCACCGTTCGCGTATGCTAAGCTTCTACAAAACCTTCACCGTTTTGGTTCTCCATCAGCCACACTGCGAATGGCAAAAATGAAGGCCGGACCTGTAGTGAGCGATAATGGTAACTTCATCATTGACGCACCCTTTGAAGAGGAGTACATGAAACACCCTTTTGAGGTGAATTGTGTTTTCTCATGGGGAAGGGATACTTACCTACAAGTTTTAGTTATTGTCCCGGATAAAAATGCTCACAGGTGTTGTGGAAGTGGGACTCTTCTGTGGGATGGCAAAGGCGGCCTATTTTGGCGAAGCTGTACGATTCATTTCTTATTTGCTTCGCCCATTCTCACCCAAGCTGGGCCTTCACTTACAGGACGGGAGCGTAACAGTCCGTTTACTCGACCCCAGCGCACCAAAGGACGGGACATTCCCCGTTCGACCAACGCCCATCGACAAACGACTCGAGTTCGTCGACAACTCTGAGTCACCACAAACTATTGCTTCCTCTTCATTCCCCGAGAGGTCCGGTTGAAGAAGACGGTGAGGGGAGTCGTAGATCTTGAAAGAATGCCCTGCAGAGTGGGCCGGCGGGTGTTGTACCAGTGGCGAATCTTATGTTGTATCTTCAATACGGAAGTGCATTATTCCGACAACCTACCCAGGCATGTTTACCAGAAAAAATCATTGTATTAAGTAGAGATGTCCAACAGCAACCATCACGAACCACTGAACGAACTGGAGGGGTATGGTAGGGAACACCGGGATGGCGGAATTGAAATCAGATGGTTAAGTTAGTGGTGCACAATAATGGTCAGGCATTCACGAGCGCCGTGGGCAAGGATCTTATTTGCAAACAATAGTGAGTATGGTACTCGCGGACAACTCTGAGGTATGTGATCTACGCGACCGACTTGCTCATCCAGGGGGATAGGCACGAAAGAACGTGAGCACCACAGGATTAACGGTAATGTTCAGCTTCAAACTTGGGAAAATGCACAAACCTAGCAACAGCAACAGCACAAACACCGAATGAAAACATTCTTGCATGTAGTGTCATCTTGAATTCCTCAAATGCGAACTGATTGAGGGAATCAACCATGATTCAGGAAGTTATTCATCGTGCTATGGTTAGAGATTCGGGAACGATTGTCTTTGGATAGATGATATAACCAGAGAGCGGTGGGCGTGAACAAAATTTTAGTTCGGTGTTTGGATGACTATCGTCATCGCAATGGTTGTCAAGCTATCTGGGTTAATTGTCCTGATGGTTTGCGTCATAAGCTGACCAAAGGAAAAATACTATGTATACATATCAATATCACACAGCAATTAAGCAACTGGGCCTTTTTTCGAGTCCGGACGAGTTATTCCGGTGGCCATAATATGACCACTAGCAAAATGACGGGCAGGGGCCTCGGAAATGAACACAGGAGCTGTTGAAGCAGTGAGGTTGAATATTGCTTTCCGCGTGAATCTGTCCGGGGTCACAGAGGGAATTAGAGCAGCGTAAAAAACCACTTTAATGATAGTAAAATACCCTTATCGTTACTACGAGTTGAGTAGTATTTTATCATCAAGTGTGAAGTGTTTTACCAAGATTCCATTACCACAATAGCGTGAGTAAAAGATGCATCTTTTTGTTGTTTTTTAATTGTTTTATGATGGTAAACTGACCGTTTACCATCGTCCTGTTTGGTATTTTACTTCATGGGGTAGGTAATTTACGACACTCATGGTTGGTAAAAAACACGAGAATTCAGGGTTATTTATACTTATAACGGTGGTAGTCTACAACGACAATAGCCTTCACTGTACTTATGCGAAATAGCGGTATGATCGGAGCGGTGGCAAGCCAGAGATGAGGAATTGGAAAAGCGCGCAAGAGATGAGGCCAGAAACAGACACGAATCAGACCAGTGAGCAAGATGCAAAGAAGAGCTGTCACAGTGAGCAAGTGCCTGACGAAGAAATAACACAACAGAATGCAGCAAAGTGTTTCGAGCTTGGGGAGCACAACCTAGGCAAGGTGCGGGGTGAGTTTGATTTGAGAGTAAAATTGCATAGAGCACAAACTGATAAGTGAAGGGATTTCATCCCTTGCGCGTAGGTCGGGGCCTTGCCATCTGGGATGGGCCAGGCTCATTAGTGAGTTGGGTTCGGGCTTTCTTGGTTTGAGGGGCCGCCATGGAAACAGCTGCGGGAGTCCGTTTTTTGCGATGGACGAAGCTGGCTTTGAATTACCGACTGGTTGGATACTATCATTGTCGCTATCAAATTCCAGTTGCCTTTGAGCATTTTGATCGCCTCCTGGAATAGAAATGAGGGAAAGAGGAGGGAAGATTAAATCAAAAATGATATGCATACGTTTTAACACCCCCACGCTTTGCGGATCCGCGTGCCGCTTTCCCACCACGGATCGGTGTGTCGGGTTTGTCCTATCTTGCTCTCAGCTTCGAGTCTGTTGTCTGGCTCTGACGATTCATTCATCTCCTCTGCAGTAGATAATGAGCGCATACCCAGATGACATGGCCCCAAAAAGTACTTACTAAGCATACGAATATGATTTCCTCGCGCATTTCTCACGACACTTTGGATCAAAAAGGGAAAGGATTGGGGAGATGGGAGTTACCTTGCTTATTGTTGGCGTCATGATGATTCCCTGGATAAAATAAAAGCAAAATTGTTGTTAGCAAGGCACATCTCAGCAAATCACACGTAAAGACACGTGGAAACACGTCCAAATACGAAGCCTTCATGAGGATTGGCATGAGTACAGCTGGGGTGTTCTGGTAGAACTATCAGCACTTACTAAGTGCTACCTCAAGAAAGAATTACTGTAGAATGGTAGGTGGAGGCTTGGAGATAGGTGTAGGGGGTTTGAGAGTTGATATGAGAGTCCAGATGAGGGAGATGGGGACGAAGCAAGGACCGGAAACTGCCGAGAAGCCGTTTGATCGATCTAAGTCCTAAGCGCCAAGTGTATGCCCCCGGAACAGCAATTTGTCCCTGCTGTAATGCAGTTGGCCTCAGAGCGTACAATTAGACGGCATATCCAGTTTTCCGGCCCGGACATACTTGATGCACTTGAGCCAACACCCAAGCACGACTCCGACAATTCCGACCACAGTTTCAGTGAATAGTGGCGCTTATTCGGACGTGGAATTATCGCCCACTTCTTTCACTACGCTCTCTGACACCACCCAAATCATTGCACTTGCGTCCGTATCGTCAGTCTGTGGCCGGTTTTGTTATGGGACAAATTCTGGCCGTCGTTGGGCTATCATTGACCGCAGCGGCAAGCTTGCGAGGCCAATTTTTAGTGTGGATGATGATGGCTAGCTGAACGTCAACTCTCCGCATCGAATGTGCATCCCAACTCATGTAAAATTCGTTGCACTCAAGAGACTATCGATTGAGTTGTATTTTACAACGTTCCAACTGTGGTATTTAACTTCACTGCGCATTCTGTCGTAATTTACCTCCTTCAAAATACCACCAAAACGTCCGTAAATGGTTAAAAACTACAAGTATTGTGATTTTTTACGACAGTTTACTTCCCACAGTGGGGTATGACCCCGTTCACGTCAATTACACAATTATATTTTCAATACAAATTTGCTCAACGAAGACGCAGCTCTCAATTTATCCACGGTCTATTTCGATGATGTGTCTGAATATCTAGGCACGATTGCCTGCAATGTCTTTGTCCGGGATGCATAAATACAGGCTCTGGCGAAAGCAGAGCCCTCACCGAGCCCAGATTTCTTGAGTTGATTTCGCACGAACGGCGGACAGTTTCACGCAAAAACGCGAGATGAAAGACATCAAAAACCCCAATGTCGCGATTCATGATGTCGTAGAAGTGCTGCTATGGAGATCGAAAACTGGCACCAATAATGAAAACTTGATTCTGATAGCTTGATAAGTCCCTAACTACGTGTAGGAGTGCGAAAGTCCAATTGCATATCGAGCCTGCTTTCAAGTCCGACTCAAACACGCCTGCGGGTCCGCGGAGCGAGGTCCGAGTTCTCCTAATCATCATCTGTGTGACAATCAAGTCGTTAGAAGGGAGACTGGGGACAAGTGAGAACATACAGTTGCAGCAACCGCAACACTCTTCAATCTCGCAGCACTAAAGCGAACGATAGGTGATGAACGACAAAGAGGACACAATAGGACAGATGAACGTACACAAATGTCCTCCTAAAAATAGAACGAAACCATGCCGATCAATAAAAAATAAGATATACATTATATATTCGGTCTATGCGAACGCACCAAAGCACAGCAACACAAGCAACAAATGAAACAATCCTTGATGAAGTTACCTCCTCCACGAAGACGGAGAGGGGCCTTTGTCTGCGATTGGGTCTGTTGCGACTCCTCTGGGGGTGCTTGGGAGGGGATGACTACTTATTAGGAATACCCCGAAACCAACAATCAGCGCGTCATCACCAAAACCAATGTGTCGGTCAGCGGTTCAACGATCTGAACCAGAAAACGAAGAGACGTACCCATCTGGGTAGCACCAGGCTGTTGGGTTTGGATATTGCTTGTCGCTTTAGGCTGACTCGTCATGAAAAATCCGAACATATTTGTTGACGCTAGTGAGTCTGGGCGAGCAAAGAAGCAAGAACTATATAGTATTTATAGCTCTCCACCTGCTCCGCCACAATCATCCCTGGAACTATCGTTCGCTGCGCATCCTATGCTGCGGCAGTCGTGGGAAAGTAGCAATATATGCAGGAGATTGGCCAAAACAACTCTCATCAGTTCACTTATGGCAATGGTAGTGTTGTGCGAACGTGGGCGGTGATTGAACCCGGCCCCCGGCATTATATAATCTTGGTTATCCCCCGGTGACGTACAACCCCTAGCGGTGAACATTGGCGGAGAAGACACATCTACATACGCCCTCAGGAAGTTTTCGATAGTTGTAGATTACGCACATTCAACGTTATGGTCTGCTGTCAGTGGAGTACCGTCGGCTTATGTCTTCATTCGAATTTGATTGCAAAGTCCTCGAGCCAGAGAAGAATTGGTTTGGTCCGAGAAATGACTAGAGTTCGAAAGACGCTCATGCATTCATCACACATCTATACGTAAAGGATGAGACTTCCCATGCAGTAACAGGGCGCTGAAGCGGCTTTTTTGAGAGCTGCGTAGAAGCCATCAAGGGGAGGTCTCGATACTTGATTTCTTTGTCATAGATTCCTGTTTTACACTCGATCCAGCGGAGGGAGGTCTTCGTTCGCCTTTGAACTGGGTATTCAGTCTCAGATGACCTGGAGATCTCAAATTGAGACTTGCAAACGTTGTGGTAAGCACAAATGCTCGGTTTACTGTATATCGGATTGTGGGTCCTCATAGCCGTGCAATCAGGATAATCCTTGCGGTACGCGGGCCATTACGCTACAGCCCAGTTTCCGGAAATGGACGTCGAGGTCAAGAACTATGTATTCTGATTATCGGACTCCCTCGAGGTCCCCAAGCCATGAGACGAAAGAATCGCCCTGCGACCCCATTGGAGATGGGAATGACCAGGTATCCTTCATCGATGTTATCTCCTCGGGCAACGGCCTTCCGAACTTCCAGATGATGGGATGAGTTCCAGCCGCATAGATGTCTTCCTGGAGGGGATTTCCGATCAAGGAAGTGGCGCGATGTTACAAGCAAGGACTTTCCGAAATATCCCTGGATGATAGCATGACTATCCGACGCAGGAATTCCAGCGCTTATACATATCGATGGTTTCTTTGGCTTTCGTCGTCACACTTTCCTCCTCTCCCGCGCCCATATGGAACCCTTTTCCCTTACCCTGGTTGGAGTGTCAATACCGATGATCCTCCGGCTGCCACGAGCCGCGACACGAGTGTGAATACCTCATTGGGAAACCTGGACGGTCAGCTTTTCGGAAGCCCCAATTTTGGAAAGTAGCCCCCTCTATACGGTTGTACCTGCGAAAGACGCTCTCGCAAGGGAGATGACGTCCTGTAAGGGCGATGCTGCCACTTATCAAATTTGTACCGAGACTTCCTCTTAAGCAGAATCCCCCATGTGTTAGACCCCAAGGAGGCACAACACCTATTCCCTCGGAACACTCAAGTCGCCCTTCCGCCAATGTGATGAAGGATATTCTACAGGATCGCGCCCCTCGAGACCACAGCACAGCGAAGCGTCTGGCAACGGATTTTATTGTCAATGCTGATATGAGCGTACTACAGCCACTTAAGCGTGACGCTAACCGCTCAACCTGTGGACACTTCGATATAAGCGTCATGCTTAGGTGCAATCATGATCACCAATGTCGCGCACATCATCACATTTAGCATCAATTCCAATCGAGATCCAGTGATGAGAAACAGGAGAAGGAAAACGCGAACAAGGTACGCTTACTTCCCACCAACATGCACTTTGGACTGAAATGCTGTCATAACTATTGAGCACTAGCAGTATTGAGTCGCGTTGGAGGCATTCTCCCCGAGATTATCCACACCCTCTATCAAACATCATCACGATGAACGTTAGCCATTTGTTCTCCTGCTCTGGTGGCTGAAGCCAGAAAAATAGCGGTGTAAGCCCCCCTTGCCGGGCTTCCAGAAGAGGTTTGCTTTACCTCCACTGATCCTCGGCGGGCTTCCCGATCCTAGATTCGTAGCTATCCATGCAGCTTGTTGTCGTGCAGCCCATCTTTCGGGAGCGCCGGAAGCTATCAACCAAATCTACGATGAACTTGAGTTCTTGCAGATAATGGCTCTTCCGCAGAGCTTCTTGATTGCGTTCTGCTAATTGCCAGCTGCATGCGCTGAGCCTTGTGTTTTAAACTCCGGAAGAAAATTGATGATCCGATCCTGCAGAGCACTAAAGGCAAACGAGTTACGCTACGCATCCTGAACCAGTGGAATATGGGGTAGTTCAGGAATGCCTTATCAGGGCGAGTCCCTCGTTAAGTTATCGATTCAACCGTCACCGTGGACCGTGGCAGCCCCGATGGAAGAATACGTTATGTTCAAGTGAGACCATCCTTCCAGATCCAGCTTTGGTCCCTGTGTGTATATCGGGAGTATCGCCCTTCACGGTGAGCCATCTACTCTTCGTTTGCATGAAACCCCAGAACTCCAGGATATAAAGGTAGATTTGAGACCTAATGTCTTCCCCAACACTATGGCTGTCCTGGATCCATATGCAGATTAGTCGATGTTTGCGATGCTGTCCTTCATGATGCGTTGGCGTTGGGGACGCCGAGAACCAGCAACGAACCCATTGTCAGGGAGTTCGAAATCTGATGATCGCTCGAGCTAATGGGTATATTCGGACGAGGAGATCTGCACGATGTCCTAACGAGCAGGCCGAGAGCATTCTGGGAAAGGACTGCTACAGCACCGGTAAAGATAACTTGAAGACGCAACGATCCTCAAACGCGAGATATTGTCTCGGTTTACGGATTGTCGGAAGAGTTTGTTTGCTAATCCCTGGTGGATGGTAGATACCGCAGGTAGATTTATCCCATACGAGTTATGGTGCTAGCTTAGCCAAGAGAGCGGGCATCACGCTGAGAATCGTGTGCCTGCCACGCAGCAAGCGGCAATGGAAGATGCCACGTTAGAACACTCCTATTGCGTTGACGTCATGCGTGCTCGACTGTATAACGAGAAGCACCTTCAAGCGCCATTCGAGGATGCAAGATTGTACGAGGCTAAGGACACCCCTAATGACGCACGAGCGTTTGAAGTTATGTATGCTCTTTGTTTGGTGGCCCGCTGTTCGCCACTTGGAACACAGTGCCGCCGTGCCCCGGCGGTAGGCCTAGACTTCGCGGCTGCACCAACGCCATTCGCGGACCATGGAATGATATACAACAGGGGCAGTAGCAGGAACACGCAGCTACGATATTTTGCCAGTGGGAGCGTGTGCACGGGCACGGGGATTCAGAATGCCTGGCGAGAGAAAAAAACCGGTGTTGGCGAGTGGGGAGCGGATTACCCAAGTATGAGCCGTTCGAATTATCGGTTATCGAGTTTTGGAGTTGATCAATGATGCAGAGTCATAGAAGAACTCTCCCATCCACGAATTACAGAAGAATCGCCTTTGTACCATGCCGCAAACATGGAGGTACGCCAAGAAGGGATTGATCGAGGCGAGCGTTCACATCTGCAGTTGTCGAGTACTAGTCCCATTATCGACTCGACCAGAGCGCAACAGGGCCGATCCATGAACAGCCGGACTCACGGGAGCCCACAAAGGGAACGAAAACAGGGATGGGGGAAGGGGATCACTAAGTGGGGCACCATACACACCACCATCCTCTAATTCGGAGAAAGAGAATATCATATTTGAAAAGGGAATCAAAGGCCCAATCCCCACCTACAGTAAGCGCTTCCAGAGGTCCCAAGGCAAATGAATTGCCAACTCTCCCTACAGACTTCTTTCCAAAACCTCGCGCATGGGCCATGCTCTATCCACTCAATTTACCACACCCACGGCCTGGTCGTTCATTTTCCCTTGGATTTCCGTACGATCCAACCTCAAGTAGTCCAATATGACACCTCCCTTGTCGCACGTACAGGTCCTATATCGACATGGCAGAAGACCAGATTCTCCCTTCTTGAAACATAAGTCGCCAGCGGCTCCAAGTAGGCCGAAGAGCGGTGCTTTATCATTCCTACTTCCAAGCGAATTTCGTAATGGAGCTCGCTTACCGAGGCATTGATTGCTGCCAGTAATGGCGATGCACCCAACCGAGTAGTGAGTAACCCTGATCGTCCCTCTTGTGCTGCTGCGCCGCCTGCTTGAGCTCTAGGCTGTGAGAGTGCGCAGCTTGGAGACCCCGCCGCACAAGCAATTTCAAAGATTACGACAGAGTGTTAAGCACCACTGGTGGCGCACACCAACGTCTTCAATCATACCTACCCACGGCCCAGTGTGGTAAGGGACATTGTTTGGGCTTTACTTCACCAAACCGGACCTGATGTTAGTTCCGCCGACCAACAACGATTACCCTAATGCTATTTGTTTCTAGGGGTTCCAAAGTTATATATGTAGCAACCCAAGTGAACCTGTTACACCGGAGTGCTGGGGTGATCTCAACAAATCACTCCGTCGATAAACCTCGACTCAACAAGGTGTGTGTGTATAATTCTGGCAACAAGGTCGTCGAGTACGTACAACAGCCCTTCCATGTTCTCACATGCATCAGAATCAAGTTGCTCATTATATGACATGATTAAACCGTACCGTAGCCTTGCTTCGATGAGACACGACAACAGATTGAGCCACTTAAAGACCTAGACAAATGACGCCCTTGCAGATGTAAAAGATCATTCGCGAACCAAACAAATATAAACTATGAATGGCAATTTAAAGTCCCTTACATGCCTGACCATATACGGCTAAGTGCTCCGAACAGGATTCTCATTTCTGATTCTCTAAGGGTTGTTCATTCGCTTGGACATTCCATGCACGCTCTCACCGGCCCTTCGCTTGTCGTTATCTAGATTAGAGTGACCCACTTGAGAAAAGCTTCTGTCCTGTATTCTGCTATCATTAGATAGGGTCATGCAATCCCTGGCCACTTGCCGGTTGTTGCTCTCTGTCAATCACTGAAACGTGGTGAAATTCTCCAGTTACTCGGCTCGAATCGCAAGAGAAGACAACATTTCTGTGGAAAACTGGAGAACATGCATAAGGGCAAAAAACCCGTTGCGCGCTAGATTGTCCTTGCCTGCTCCTTGCAATACCTGTCTTACAGCCTACAGGTTGCCAACGCAACTGCGATGCGATTTCCCTGTCACGTCAGGAGAGCTCTGATCACCTACGACTGCCCTTCAACTTCGAATCCTTGTAATAGGGTCACACGACTATCTACCACATTTAAAAATACATTCAGATGCAGCAAGTCCAAGCGGCCCTTGTTCGTTCCAACCGAATATATCCTCAAGGCATGTTTGATTATTGGACCGGACCGGCCAACAAAACCAATAGAGGCATGGACCTAATACAACGACCGCTCTTCGTTAATCATTCCTCCTGAATTGTGCATACCCACGCTGTACAAAATTAATCACATACATTATATAAGCGGTCAAGCGTCCCAAACAGAGCTAGAGCGAGCGAAGCCAAAAGTTAATTTATCATGTTAGCACCCAAAACTAAGTATTCCCAAGTCGGATGAGCTGCCAATCTAATAAAGCGAGTTATATCGCTAGCCGGTGCATTGCAGACGCCGAATATTTCCGGATCCTGCCAAATATACAAATATACTCACCACCTCTAACTCTCACCTAAGTATGCTCGCCCTGACGCCTCACCCTACATAAATTTCACGATATAATCCTTACACACAACTTCCTCAGTCCTCCAATATATCATCTCCAGTATCGGCCGTCGGCTAATGCGCAGACGAACCCCCTTAGTGTCTCAGGAAGGGAGGATCGAGGAAAACAATACGATCGAGAGAAGTTTATATTCTTATCGTCCACGCGCACCTACCATTATCATACACCTAGCACGCTCAGGACAGCCAAGAGATCATTGGATACAAAGTTGCGAATGAATAGCCGAGATGTGGTCAATCCACTGGATTCCGTGACCGCTTTATTTGCAGATTGCATATTGATGAGAAAGGCAACAGTCAACAATTATGACCATAATTCCGACTCCGCCGCCGCCCAATGTCTCCAGTCCGCTTGGGAACAACACACCAACGATGGAGATGGTGGAGTGATAAACTGTGCGGCATACATATGTCTGCGGCCAGGCGGAGAAATGACTCCCTGTTGTATGTCATGCGAAATGCCGGACCAACCATAGAACAACGCCAGCGATGTTAGCCGCAGGGCTGGTTACCAACTGGAAGAGGACGGACAACAACCAGCTACATCCATCCGGCACTGCATTATTGGCTGTGCATTCATCGTAATCTGAGAATCCGAAACATTGGACACCGGTCTCAGGATGTAGGGCACTCGCGAACCATTGTCGGTATAAGCTACTAGTAGCGGAGTCATGTCCTTTCGCGCTCGATAATCTGGTAGGGCTGCGGGAGACCAGTCGCTCATGGGCCAGCACATATGCGTGGCCCTCTCCGTGCCTTGTCCGGTAAGAATGTATGCTTGTAGGGAGTAGCTTTAGCCCTGATACAAATACTGGGGATCGGAGTGCATGAACCAAACACTGAGCTGTAAGGATGACGAGGAGTTAACTAACAAGGCCACCTAAGCTTGGCTAACTAATATCTTCGAGTCAACTGAGGGGATTGTAAATACCGGACCTGCATGGGGAGAAGAAAAGCAGAAGGATTGGTCGCAAACCAAGCTTTTGGGGATGTTGTTCTAACGCCGTGGTATGAGCGGGGCTTAGATAACTTGCAACACGGCGACACTATAGCCTCCCCTATGAGTTGTGTATCTTTGCAGCTGTATTAGTTGGGGATTCGCGACTTCCAACCCAACGTGATGATGAACATCCCACTCCGCTCCTTCGACGATACCAGCTGTGGCTGAAATGTAGGGCCCATGCACCCTTCCGCAGGGTGCTGGTCATCCGCCGCAAGGCCCTCCTTCGACGTTGGTTGTGGCGGAATTGCAGGCCTAGGGTCTACCCGAAACCCTAGGCAGGACCCCAGCCTCTATGATATTGGATAGACCGAAATCCAGCATCTGTCGCTGCGTAGGACGTTCTGTATCCCATGTGTTCGGCCCACATAATCTCGATGAAGGTAATTTCCGTCTTATCGCATATTTCTTCCGCTCTAGCGATCAATTCTGACCCAATTAGTACTGCTATACTGATTTGGCTGTTCGAACGTCGTTAAAAGCCTTGCACGTGTGCATGTCCTGACGCTGCGTCTGTTCCTTATCCACCCGATCATGCATGGGAAAGGGAGAGCCCCCCTAACCGTAGTAAACGCCCTCTATCGGCACTGCTTGTGAGGGATTTGCCTTATCCTGTTACTGCACCCTTTCACCCGATCGACACAAAGGAACAATCAGCGAAATCCTTGATCGCTCTATGCCTGGATTGGTAAATTATTAGCTGCTTATCCCCGATCGTGCATCGCGCGACAGGCAGCTGACGCCACACGCCTTGTATGCTAGTGGCGGCTTGCTATCGTTGTTTGCGTGCTTCTCGTCATGTGGGACCGGGCGTTGCGATTGCTCTACCAAGCGTACTCACGATAAGGACCTTGTACATTTCTCCGAGCCTCGTGAACTTGGCCAACGATTTGCTGGCATTCACAATTTGAACTACGCATAGGTGTCATGCACTTTTTCGACCACGGCCATTCTTCCAGCTGCAGAGCGAATGGTTTGGACGGCACACTTTCCTCAGGGCGATCCCTTTGTTGCTACCGTAAATGATAAGACTCGCCGCCTTCTCTCCTATCTCTATCATGCTATCACTGCGAAGTCTTGCATTCACATGTCTCCGCCGTGAAGCCCCATACTTGATAAGTCGGTCAAACTCCACATTGGACGGATAAGAGATTCCCCCATGGGCACAAGATCGCTGACTCGTTTTCCCGTAACGGTTGTTGTGGTAATATGTCATTTCGTTAGTGAAATGTTATGCACAGCCGACGTGAGTATCCTATCGAGAATACGTATCGCCAACGGCTAGGAGACATTACTATCCTGCACAATTCAATGATAGAGCATTACCAACTAGTATGCGTGTCCTTGTAAAATGTTCTATCAAACAGTTGCGGCTAGCAATCAGCATTCTGAACAACTAGAGCCAATTTAGCTGTCGACGCTGATTATTCCCTGATGCCTCCGATAAGAACGTGTACACCTAGATCGATCATGGTGTGAGTATGTTTGGAACAACTAATATAATCTGCATATGTGGTCATGGGCACCTCTTGGATACGGCCGACACTGCATATATATACTCCTCTCGTATCAGTGCCACTAACAGCAGTCGAGCTACCACGCCGTCTTGACTTTCTATCTCACCTTATCTGTCAAAGTCGCTCACATGGGGATTACCAGCCATTACATTGAGTTGTATCATCCATCCCCAATAGCTAGGATCATTGCACATATCGGAGTAGATGCAACCCCAACTTGCACAGTTCCAACTACTCGGTTCTATGTAGTACGATTTCACGCCTGAATTGCATAATTCAGTTGATTACTCATCCCACATTGGAGGTCAGAATATGACGCTGGGACCCAGGACCGTTAATCATCAACAGCTGGTCATCGACCTTCCAAAGCCAGGCGTACCGGAATAGGCTTCCTCGGAGTTTGATGGTTTGGTCCTTTGTAGCAATATTGTAAATCAGGACGTGCGTTAGGATGCCTAGATGAAGTGACATAGTCAGAGGCATGAGATTTTCCGGTTCCCCGAACCTAACGCTTACGCAGATGCAATGTGCTCAAGAATCATGTCTTCCGAATCTGTGACACAAGGTTTGCAAAGCAAGCATTCCCACTGTCCATTCACTGTACTCGATGCTCTAGCCGATTCAAGTTCCATACCCTCCAGAACGCGGAATCTTGGCTCTTCACCACCGCCATAGAGAAAACGGCGGAAGCAATTATGCCCATGGTGCACCTTTCGCTCAGCATGTCGATCAACCAAGTTTAGAAAATAAGATGGTTAGGTACCCACCGCTTTAGCGGCTTCCAATATTGTGGCACTCCCAGGTAGAGTGCAGGTGACACATTCGACATGGATGTTTTCCTCCAGCAGCTGTGTGAACGTCATGGTCTCAGAATTGTACCCAGCTGATGCCATGATGCTGATCAGGATACGTGATCCCAAATCGTCCCATTGCCACTGCAGAAAAAAATGCCCGAGATTAGGATACCTTTGACCGTACACAGGGTCATCATATCTTGTGGAAGGCTTGTGCATGAAAACAGATCGAGCGAGGCAGAGTGTTTCCTCGACGGAAGATAATCGTAGCTTCGGAGGGATCATCTCCAACCATTCCCTCTTGCTATTCGTCGAGTGGTCATTGGAAATATCCTCGAAGCGGAGCATCAAGGGCCCAATAATTACGTCAGGGATTTCAGAATAATTGGTAACATCGATGTTATGGAGGTTAGGCATCAAAATTTCACGGAGCGCTTTCTTTAATTGCAGGTGTCAGAGAAACATAGTTGCAGGATACACATCCAACGTGTCGCACCTTGACTTTGAGGATCTTATAAATTGAGGGGGGGATGGGCCAGAACTCCCTCCCTGGATCGCGACATTCATACCAGGAGCAATAGTGTGATATAATGGCCTCCCTTGCGTAATAACTGTAGGTGTCGGTGAAGAACCTTTCGCATCCCTTGACGGCTAGAATGGCATTCAGCTCAATTGTAGCCCAATCTACAAGGAGTCAGGTTGGTTAATCAGTGACGACAGAATCAGACAGATGCTAGCTACCTTTGTCCAACAAAGGCTTGGCCACCCGAAGTCCTGGGAATTCACCCGCGACAGCATGGTCAACAAATGCTTTTAGAAATCCCATATTCTCCAGTTTCGACCGTACCCTGTGCGCGTTCGGCAGTGAGTTATTGACAACATCAACCTGAAGGGAGCTCACGCATTCTTGCGGGCAGCGCGAATAAGGTCCAGCTCGTTTTCTCTCTGAGAGATACGGCCTTTCGTCCACTCCGTACATAATGTTGCGTGCTGCAGGAAATTTATGGTTGAGATCAGTGACGGAACGAGAATTAGCTTACTTCCTCCAATGCCTGCTTTTTTGCCCGTTGTTGGGAAACATACGACTCCCATGACTCATCACTGCTTGCAACTGCCTTCAACGTAAACAATTCAAGCTCCTCCTTTGGACAAACAAGAACCACGCGTTTTGGAGGGCGTCCTTGGAAGTGGGTTAGTGGAATTGCTCGACCGAGCGGTATATTTGCCTACGGAAGGAAATGAACGTTTGGCGGAGAAGGAGATCTTGTCTGAGACAGACGCGATCCACCCTCACTGACGACAAAACTCCATCAATGTCGCAGTACTGCGATGACAGTCTATTTGACATGTTGGGCCGTAATGTTCTCACGAGGCGAAGGAAATTGGTAATGCGCACTGATTTTCACGACATTTGGAACACCATCGAACTTGCAAAGACCAGTCAGTGGATGAACGGGTGGAAGTGGCGCAAAGCTACATCGGGGCATCATAAAATTGTGGAAAAGGGTGAAGACAAACAGAGTGACTCGTACCTGGCAATGAGACCCAAATCCTAACAAGGCATACCTCTGCTCTGTGAGATCTGGGTGAATCGGCGGCATGTCGGGTGCATGTCCTTCTCGCGAGGCCTTCCACACTCCGGCAGCGCCTGGCCGTAGTAGGTACCGCGCGAATACCTTTGCAGACCGTACGAGCCGAAGTAGGTCCCGTGGCTCGAGATGAGAACAGATCTGCCAGCCTGGTGGTGAAAGGGACCGTCACCCACGGAAGAACATTGGAATATAAATACCTCAAAGACAATCTCAATAGGCATGTCATGGATAACACGCCGCAGCTTTCCATGTTTTCTGCGTCCGGAGGTGCCTCCTCCCTGTTTCTTCGACCTCGACGCTTTGGGGCGCTTGGCGATAGGATGATCTCTCGAGTCCGAGGGGCAGCCTTACGAGGCCAATTACCACACGACCAGTTCCATGCATACGTGACGCTCACTGTATTCATCGTCGGCGAGAGTCCGAGCGGACCGAATACGTTTACGGGAGGGCATCGCGGTTGCTGAAAAAGGATGTGAAGATGGTTCATCTTGTTAAATTTTGGGAATACATACACCTCACATTTCTCGTTCGGATTCCATCCTCCACCCCGTCTAGATGTGATTCACAAGTCATCAATACTCAAATTTCAGCGTCTAATATAGCAGATCCGGTATAACTGGCTCGGAATTTGCGACCTAACGCACGCGGTCACCACGGCAGGGAAAACCCCCCTCCTCTCGCGTGGGGATGACGCTTGACCGTCCTGACGCAGCTTCCAAAGCCTGCGCATCCAGGAAGCGAACATGTGCCAACAAACATCGAAATGCCTACTTGCCTTCCGTAGAATGTTTTTGCATATCAAGAACCCTTCTTAAGGGCGCCCAGACTTTTGAGGCAGAAACGAGGTTCAAGTCAGGGCGATTAGGGTCGCACAATTACGTAACATCTCTGTCGGAGAACACCGCCCAAGCGTTACAACGCCTCTCAACGGCACGCGCCGTCCCAACGCTCTCAAGGCTTACTCGATTGTTCGCTTCGAGGCGTTATACTTAACGCTTTTTAACCGTTTCAACGCGTTACAACGGTTTCCAAGCGTTACAAGAATCGACGGGAATTCTCACGTTTGCTTTCCCACACTGTGCCTTCGACGCACTGGTTGCTGGCGTTCCTTCGTTTTTCTTTTGAATATCACAGAGATGTTGTTTTTGAGCGGTCCAACAAGGATGGCTTCTAAGTCATGTATTGTAGTTGGCTGAATTTATTGTGTCATTTCCTTTCCCACTCTAGTACTCACTCGTCGCACAACTCCGATGACTGTCTACGCTTATGGAGTTAGTTGTGATGTTGTTACTAGAGAGGGCCGATCCTGCGTACTAGTGTCTTCAAATACCAGTCGGGCGGTGAACGCGTGAAAGTGCTGCAAAGCTTGAAAATGTGAACAAGGGGGAAGAGGACGGATCAGAACATCGTACCTGACAATGAGACCCACAAGCCTAACAAGACAAACTCCTGCTCTGACCGTGAGACCCAGTGAAATTATGAAAGAGACAGTCAGTCACAACCCGCACTAAAATATACCTCTGGAACTACTTATGTCAATGGGTATTCCTTCAATAACCTGCTGAAGCTTCCCATGCTTTCGCCGACCGGATGCACCTCGCTCCTTCGATGTTGACGCTCTCGGGCACTCTGGGGGGTCACCTTATCGTGCCCTCTCAGCGCATGGCTACCCTTGTACGTATGTGACACTCACTCTATTCACCGTCAGCAAGGGCCTGAGCAGAATGCTACGGTACTGTGCCCTGATTGTGAGGCCATCCCCTTTACGGACACACGTGTGTTGTGTGCGTGTGTGTGCATGTGTTTGGGGAACGAGAAAACAACGCCCAGAGTGTGGGGCTGAAATATATCATGTCAGA
This sequence comes from Cantharellus anzutake, assembly GCF_015039405.1. Taxonomy (NCBI): domain Eukaryota; kingdom Fungi; phylum Basidiomycota; class Agaricomycetes; order Cantharellales; family Hydnaceae; genus Cantharellus; species Cantharellus anzutake. Next base: position 377,876 of record NW_024066994.1, on the reverse strand, counting down.
CCGGGACTGACCCGCTTCAACTGCCATATTCTCATCGCAACCTCAGGAGTAGGAATGATATCTCAGTCAAAACACATTAATCGCCGTCTTGACGACCCCGACTTGAAGAAAGTACACGTACCAAAACACGGATATCTGAGGCAAACTGAGGTCTGGAGGACCCCTGCATTGTAGGAAACAAGCACGATTGCGATATGGTATATGCAATGCTATCCAATCAGACCGAGAGTCCTGAAAGCCGAAAACAACCGAAGAGGTCATGAGTATAAACTCAAGCGCCGCCGGGTCAATAAAGCAGCTCTTCCACCCATTCAGTGGACATCGTAGTCTGCCTGACCACGAATAAGCCAGGATTGTAGAAGAGGCAGGGTTCATTGTGTGATAACTGCGCAGCGCGATACCTCAATTAGTTAGGTATGAGTAGTGATGGACGGACTTGCCTGCGCAGCGCGATACCTCAATTAGTGAGGTATCAGCTGCTAGCGCAAGTCCGGTCCTTATATACATCTTGTAATGACTCTACGCCACTGAGGTGAAACATAAATGGTAAACAACAAGTTGAAAACAAAAGCGCAAAGCGCAAAAACAAAGAGTCTAAGAGGTTGCCGCCGTTTGTGCCTCAAAGCGCCCCTCCCCTTCCCAAAGCGTGAATGTCCGGCCCGGGTGACTTCCTTGACCACCAGTGGCGTTGGGCTGCAACTTCTAACACATTGATATAGCATGAAGGAAACACCGAAATATGTCAAACATCATATCGATTTCTAGGATCGACAGGCAACCATATTTCCGATCCATCCTGTTCCAGTACATTGCCTGGCCCATCAACCTGTGATTGGACACTGATTCATGATAGCTGGTCGATACAGGGACGCATGGGATGAGAGGTAACCAACTATTGGTTGATGATAAGCGTACACTGCCATGCACTGCGATCCGGTCAACTAATGCGAAGAGGACCACAATGACGCAGGAAAAACGTTCTAGAAACTTAAGCAGGTGATCAGCTTCTATTGCTAGGAAACAAGGTTCAAAGGCCCTCAGGTATGGCGATCAATCAAACCGTATGGTTACGCGGATTTGGTTGTGGAAGTCAGGAATCATACTAAATTACCAGCTCTCTGGATCGAACTTCCCCTATCACTCCCAGATCTACATCTAATGCAGATCGAGAATCGTTATGGCGCACGCACGTTCGTGAACACGACAGCGATAAAACTTGCGAAGTTGAACAGCTATTCAGGCGGATATTAACCCCGTGGATCTAGAACCAATATTTTGTTTCTGAAAAGCGTATAGCCCTGATGTCCAATAGTCACTGGGTAACTTGACTAAAAATGTTATGAAGACGAGGTGATGAGTGTCTTCCAAGTAAGGGAATACGAATCCCTGTCGGAAAGCAATCGGGTCGGGAAGCCCGAAGTGTCCATGTGTCAAATCCCAGGACTAAGAAGCCTAAGGAACAATGCACAAAATCAACGCGACACACTTTATGGAAAATTTCCCCAGAGGTGTTCTACGCAGAACATCACAACATGGGACTAGGCTCTGATGTTGGTAGGTCATGAGGTTTCCAATACGATGTGTGAGAGCCGAACCAAGAATGGAAGCGCTCTGATGAACGGCGCAATCACCAAAGCCCCCTGCAGCTGGATTAGGTCCATCATACGACGAGGACAGCCTTAGCGGTCGACGCGGTTCAAGCCACCGCATTTCGTTGCACCGGGTACCTGCACAACCTCATGTGCTTCAAAGCACCCCTATCGAACCAACTAATCACGTGCGAGTATACGTCAATAATTTGCGTCAAACCTCAGCGTCAAACGGCCGAGAAAGCCACGAGTCGTTGCGCGCGACAATTTCAGAGACCAACAGTGAACCAAGGGAGCGCACGTTCGAAACTAATGCCTCCTCAAGTATCATTGAACCTGACTGGAGAGAGTCAGTTGCCTCGTGCTGAACGCCAGTATGTATTGTTCTGCTAATCACACGTCCCTCGTACAAATCATCACAACTTACGCCTCAAACCTATTCCCAGGTAGGGCAGGTAACGTAAAGCATGCACATTAGCCGTGCGAGTCACAGCTATTTCAGATTAGAGCCACAAATGGAGTGATCGACGAACCGTCATTGGGACTGAAGTCCCATATTCGTACGACTCTAGCACTGCAAGAAGATCGCTTGAGGGCATGAGGCCTCGGGACAGTGATAGCACTGATGGGTCACCAGGCCAATTCCAGCACCAGCATCAGAGAGATCCTCGCACGTTCGAATGACGTGAAAGATGAATCGATCTCCTGGCCAATACATACAGCCATCCGCAGCCCAGCGCTAGCTGTGCTGCATGGATCAAGGGTCGCAATCTAAAGACTGGGTCACGAGTGATTTTAGAAAAAATCCGCCTATTGGGCGGCAGTTGTATTAAGATAAGATAAAGGTCGAGGCCAAAACTCATTCTAGGACTAGATCCCCAAGGCTGAACCCCCAAAAAGACGTTCATGGCGGAGATGAGTGGGCGTCAGATTACAAGGTCACGCATCCTTGATCATTTTCCCACATCAACGTGAACAATCCGAGTAAGCTCCATCTGGTACTTTCGGGTTGGTTGCTCACGCGCGGAGCCACAGCAGCAAACCCCGACTTGTCGGCTGTCGGGCAGGAATTTCCTTCTCTCACAATCGTAGCCGCATGAGGCTATACACTAGCCGAGAGGGTCTGGGTCCCCCATCACACGAAAATGCGGACTTTTGTTTCTCAGCCTAAGCTTCTTGAGGGCGTCTTCGCAGTCTGGAATCTTGTCTAATCGAAGGCAATCTGCTCAACATGAGTCTAACAATGGGAACTACCAAACATTCTCCTTGGACTTTTCCCAACCGAATTCTATGTCGGGTGAACCCATGTACACGATGTAAGACAGAAGATGTCCAAGGCGGGCCCCCACTCACACGCACATGACCATCGAACTGGCCTGGCGATATACCCGATGATGAGAAGAATTGATTGACTGGCGCGAAGCACACACTGCACATGCGTGCTCTGGCCTCACGAATCCCTCGTTTTTCAGCCTAAAACTTGTCATGGCGGGGGCCCGTACCCGGGGGGTTGAGCTTAGCAGGGGCTTATCTTATTCACGCACAGTGCAGGGGAGGGGCGCTGTGGATATGATCATCGATCCCACATCAGATAAGCACCGATACATATTCCAGGGAACCTGGAAACTTCCGCTCTCATATTCGCATCAAAAAGCGAAGACCCAAATCTAAATTTCGCTAAAAAAGACACTTGATTGCCAACTGGCGCAACGCCGCTTGACAATCATCTATTAACTTTATCCTCGATATCGTATCGCGGAAAGTGGGTCCCGCGCGCCCAAGCCTTGACAGAAATACCATCAAACGGAAGCATTCTAGTCCTATCTACCGCCAAAACGACGCATTCTCATATCTATCTCATACACAACTAGTACTGCTATCTCTCTCGATCAAAACAATCACGCGCATCTTATGTGCACGTTCCTCCAGAACTGGAATCTGGATCCGGATTTTCCACACATAGATACGCGCTAGCCCCCACTCTGCCCAAGCCATACCCCCAGGCCCCCAAGCCAAAGGCTCTAGAACCCATCAAAAAAAAAAAATAAATAAATCTAAACCCCTGGTTACCTATCACAAACCAAGTCAGATGAGCTTACCGGATCGAGCAACTCCGCCCATGCGCACGGCACATATCAAATCATTCAATTCACACCCACACCATTGTTTATTCCCCTCATCCCAGATCCCAAACCCACCTCGATACCTCCCATACATGTACTTCCTCCGCGTACTCTCTTGGGCCCAATTCATTCCAATGTCTCACTTCCATTCAGTTCCCTGAAATCACTGGCCCTTTGCCTTTGCACGCATGTACGAGGACGCACGGCCCCCTGAGATAGATCTCATACAGCAGGAGGATTAGCCTTCCTTTTCCCTTCCCCTTTCCTTCTCCCCCCTTCTACTTCCTAACGGTCACATCCGTCCATTCCCACAAAACAATTCACCGAACAAAAAACAAAAAGATACCTAACGTGTGCATGCTCACGCGCACGATAGAGGCACAGGCAAAAGGAAGGGTAGATCGGCTAATCGAGCGCCATCGGGAAAATTCCCAATTCACACACAAAGCGTCGGCGTCTCCGCGCATCCGTGTGTATGCACACACACCTAGCATCTTTTCTTTTGTCCCTTTGATAAGTCATGTCACCTGCGCCGATCGTGAGCTGAGCCGGATCCGCGACTCACGCGAGCAGCGAGCAGGCAGTGCGGGATCGATAATCCCCTTATCCCTCATCTAAACGCACCAAATAGGTAAAGTGATAGTCGTCATACTATAGCCCATGCCGTGCCGTGTCCGTCCGTCCGTATGTACCGTAAGAGCCGTCACGGTGACTCACGTCAAGCGCGCCATAATCACGCCATCGGGTGGTCCATTGCGCAATGATGGACACACAACAGGTCGAAACGAGTGCGTATATCCATTTATCGGAGTGGAGTTGGCGAGAAACAACTCTGCGGTTTGTGTCGCATATTCATGCAAACTAATGCAATCGAGCGCCGCACGGGCACTTGTTCAAATACATCCACACTATGATCGTCATACGTTGGGTGTTTGCATTGTATATATAGAATCAGCATCAAGTCTTGCAAGTATAAGAGCATCGGAATCAAGAACAACTAGTCAGCACCATACAAAAGGAAGGTTGCTGAACGTGGTTTTCTTGTAGATAACACGCACGAATGCCAACACATTGAGAATATACTATGGATGGGTACTTAGGTATGATAGGGTAGAGTAGGGATAGGGATTATAGTACTGTCGCACTGAAATTCTTCTGATAAAAAACACGAATTGTAGAACTTTGCTTTATGTAAAACCAAAAAAAAGGGAGCACATGGAGTAGAGAGGCACACAGTCACGACAACCTCACGTCGGTTTCATGGTCAACGACGTCCTGCTGCGAACGACGAAGAGGAAGAAAAGTATGCCGATCCCGCTACTGACGATTGACTTGAGGTGGATGTTGACGTTGAAGGCGATGACGTGGAAGATGAAGAGGATAACATCTCCCTCGGTACTCCCACTTCATAAGGAGAAGGCTAGATAGGGAATGGGAATAACCGAAGGGGTGATTAGTAAAAATCCACGAGAGGGAGAAACGAGACTGTAAGCAACTCACAAAGAGGTGCTCTTTCCTCTGTAAGAACTCGGGTGAAGTCATCTCCAAAGAGTGCAAGAATCTGAACGTATTCGTTACGCTCGTCCTTGTCTTCGTACTCGGTCCGGAAGGACGAAAATTCAAATCTGAGTCCAAATCCAAATCCAGGCTCGTCGAAGAGTACGTTCTATTCGAGCTGTCCACTATTATCGTCATCGCCACACCGAGGGAAAAAAAGGTAATTCACCAAAGTGCCGAAAAAGGAGAAGAAAAAAAAAAGGTCAGTAAATGGGGCCGACGAAGGGGTGAAGGGTCACTCACGTCCATATCCGTCAATGACTTTATCCATCCTTCGATGTTGGTCGGCCACCTCAAGCCAAATATCCAACGCCATATTCGTCTTGCTCGAACTTGCTTTCCCCCTGGAGCTTGGTCCTCCTGGCTTCCCACCTACATCCAACACCGGTCTTCCCATCACTGTTCCACTCTTATCCATGCTCGAGCGAGGCACAAAAACTTGTGGTTCGCCCGCTTCGGCATCTTCATCATCCGACGCCTCTTCATTGGGCGCAGTACCTCTATTCAAGACGTCGGAACGGGGGAACTGGTTTGCATTTACAGGAGGACGCGCACTACTACGTGGGAGTTGGGTACTAGGAGGTGAACGATGCTGGTTATGATGATTATGGCGTTGGTGCTGGCGTTGGTCATGGATTTGCTGGTGATGATGATAGGAAGAGGAGTAAGGAGAATGGAGGTGATATGAAGGCTGATTCATCGATGCGCTTTTGAGGCTAGAAGGCACTTCAGTGTTGGGTATGAGCGGGGACGCGGAAGGGGAAGTGGCGTATGAAAGAATGGTAGAGGTAGAAAGGGATGGCGAAGGAGGGGATGAAGGCACGACTTGCTGCGCTGATGCCGCTGCTGTATGCGAGTGAGTGCGAGAGTATGATGATGATGATTGACGGGGAATGGGTACTGGGATCGAGCGAGAAGTCATGGTCGACATTGCGTTTCCCCGTTTGGTTCTATTTTAGCACTTCCGTAGACGTGGAGGAGATAGGCGAGTGTGTTATAGTCTAGTCTGGCGAGTTAGCTATGCGCGCTCAGGTTTTGATTTTGTTTGTTACACGAAGAAAAGTAAGTCGAGTGGCGGGGAAGTGGGTGTTTTTGCCGTTTTCGTAAAAGACGAGGAGGAAGCGAGTCGTGGTCCGTTGTCGTGGTCGATGGTAATGCGGGGAACGGAGGTAACGTCAGAGTTGGGGGAGAGATGGGAACAAAATTAAGAGGAGACGCGCGAAAGAGCGCTTTTATAAACGAATCTAGAGGTGAGGCAGGAAAAATAATCGATAATTTCCTTTTTTTTTTTTTTTTTCTTTTTCTTTAAATTTTAGCACAATTCCGCTTCGATAGATAAGGGAAAAAAGGGCACTATTTTAATTGAAGTAGATAGGATGTCCCAGAATTGCAAATTTCAATTCGTGTTAGTGTTTTACAAATCGGGAAGCGGGAAAAGCAAAAATGGAAAAGGGGGGACCTGTGATAACTGAAAACTGAATTCAAATTCTTACACATATTTTTTTTTTTTCTTGTTACTCGCCGACGTCATTTTTACTACATTTGGAAGAATTGGAAGAGAAAAAAGGTGGGAAAAGCGAATTAAAAGAAAAGATTGTGTGCAAGGGCCGCGGAGGAGAGTGTGGATGGTAAATCCCCCCCAACCCTCACTCTCATCGTCGTCTGTCTACATCCCGCCTACATCCATCCCGTTCCTCCTACTCCTAATAAGCGTACTCCCCTTTCTCTATATAACGGCATGGTCATCTGGCCGCGGTCATATATCACTCACTACCCAAAGAAATCAAAATATCCGACCCAGATAAACCATTTGGTCAAGTATGAACCTGTGACCGTTGTATATGTCTTACATGCTGCAATCCCATCTTATCGAGCGATCTGCAACCATTATCCACCTTACCACACCCCTTCGACCCTTTGTTTGAGTTACCGATGCTCCGAAATGATCAGTCTGCAGGGCGAATATTGGTCAAGCTGCTACTGGAATTCACCATAACAGTACTACTACATGCTAGTAGTAATGAACGGGATTAATTTTGTTGCATCCATGGCACCGCAGCTAGCTAGCTGCCTTCGGGTGATGGGAAAAGATCGATGGATGAATGAAATTTCATTAGGGTTCGAAGGCACGAAGAAAGTGGTGTAAGACAAGTTGTTCCAAAGTGCATGACTACAATGTAGGTGTGTTCCAGGCAAGTTGACGGATGGGGAGGCCGATCATCGGGGAAATCGAGCTCGACGTGACGAGATTGGACTAGGTACTTGGTAAGTTGTTATCGTCATGCACGCGGGAGCGGGGGCTGCCGATAGGGGGAGGAACTTGTTGGGACCAGCGGGAACATCGTAGTAGTCCAAGTGCGTACTGTCTCGATCTCGCCAACAGGAGAAACGAACATACACACGTAAACGCACTAGGAGCTGATACCGTTATCAGTTGGGGTGTCAGATTGCGGGGATTTCCAGATATGAACTAATAGAATTCGGACAACTCCGCGTGGTATCACTCAGCTCCCTCGGTCAACGATGCCACTGCTCTGGAGCCTCCAGTACACTGGAGACGGCCTTATCATGAGATCCCCGGGAAAAGCGAATTACGGCGTCCATCGCAATAGTGCTGTCTGACTGTCCCTTTGGCGACGCCCGCGGGGCTGGCCAGCGCATGATCCAGTCGTCGTGCTCTCTGGGACGTCTGCCCACGTTTAGCGCTGACCTTGTTCACCCCAACTGCCAAGTCCGTGCATGATCAGCATATAGTGCAGTAATACCTACGTTAGCGAGGCTAATGTCCAATCAGAACCAATCATGACCACATCATATTACCGTCATTGACGCTTAGCGCACAAGCGTTTTATCTGTATGTATGTGCATCTATCATCGTTGATATCGCTCGGTGCCATCTCCTTCTCTTCTCGCCACCGGTTATTTTATACCCGCCTGCACGCATTATCATTCCTGTGCCCAAGTCCCAATGGACGTTCATGCGATATTCGGACCAGTGGCCACGCGAATAAGCGCTCGTCCAGCCCCTTCCGTTATCATCGTCCACTTATAGAACAGGGGCGATAGGCCTATCACGTCCGGATTCCATCTTGGCGCTCCCGCTATTTTGGTTATCGTGTATCATGTTTGAATTGAGAAAGCAGGGCCCGTGCGCTTTTTTACTTACGGAGCACTGCGTACCTTGCCTTATCATGATATATCAATATATATCAATATCTCCAAAATAGCCTAGACCTCTCTGTCGTTCCCGCATCATGCCCGCGCGACAAATCACCTACTTGGGTTTGTTACCCAAATCGACATTCATATCACCTCGAGAAGATCCAGAGCCCCAGAAAATTTGACCCAAAAAAGCCATCCACACAGAAATCGGCGCCCCTGCACAGTGGTTTACTACCACATCGTTGCACCCGCGCGGGGACGTCTGCCGCAGTCCACGTATGCACGCATGTGTATAATGTGATCGCCGGCCTCAGGAGATTGGATCCATATCAGTGCCCCCCCCCCCTTTCAACCCCCAACTAGCATCCAAAACGTATATCACTATCACTGAAAATATTGCATATTGTGCAACCCTTAGGCACACTGTACGGACGACCTCATCAAAAGTGCATATGCCACGGAGGGCTTGCGTGCGCAGCGTAAGAGCAACTGTTCACACGACGCGTCCAGTACAACCCTCCCATGTTGGTATTCTCAGAGCGCTGGCTTCAACATATCTCTTGGTCATGATTGGCCTGCTTCTAGCCCTGAAGAGAAAATCATATACAATTTCAAAATATGTATCATGTACATAATCATATGCATGAGCGAGTATCAGAAACTCGCGTATGATCGGCTTATCTGATGCTGTCGACAATATATCTTGGTTACGGTACGGGTACCACTGAATACAACCGTATCGGGCGGGTACCATCTCCCGTGCCATGCAGACAAGCTTCACCGTGTGTACGTGTGCGCCCACGGCATGACAACGCCGCATTTGTCACCATCACCTTATTCCTTTGGTGATACATCATGCCGACCCAACTCCGGCAGCAAAAGATGAAACAGGGAACGGGGGGGTACTTAGCGTTCGTTGTTGTTGTTATCGTTGTGTTGTGGTATAGGCGGTAGCAATACGGCAGTGAGGGTAAAATTGATTGATGGATGAAACAAGTGTAAACCCGAAAATGGACATGAACACCCCACGGGCAGGATTGATAGGAAGGGTTGATGCTGAGAAATGATTCATCAACATCATGCGTTGCTTTGCCGGCAGTTCCAAAAGCATTTATCTATATAAAGTGGTGAATCCCGAACACGTTGAGGTTGATAGCGGCGGTTCTCATGCTGGTGGCATGGCATGGCGGGGGCCGAAATCAAAACTCTTCAAAAGCGAAAGAAGGAAAGAAAGAAAGAAAAAACATCGAATCTCCGCGAAGGAGACCCGAAAGGAAAGAAAAACGACCCGTTGCACGCTGCGCAGCGAAAACGAAATATTCGAATTCTAGAAGGGGTGGGTGGAAAGGAAGGGGTGGGAAGGGAGGGGGAAAGGATACGTGGTGTGGAAGCCCTTTGCATCAGTTCAGGGCCATGCAGGGACGGCACTAGTGATAGAAAAAGGAAGGGATGTTGAAAGTTAGGGGAGTTGTCAATGCAAACACATCGTGTCGCTGGCCTGTAATCACAAGCCAAAAGCTATTTTACCGATAAGGACGGCAGGAATGTCCCAGGGGCACGGTCCAGAGGCGGCAAGCGGTCATCGACGGTATCCTTTCGCATTGGCGAATCGTCAAACGGGTCCGCATCGCCAATTGTTGCAGTGAAGTGATTGGACGGGCTGTGCTAGCTTAATTGAGTAATGTTTTTGTCGCCCCCGTGGCACTAGCAGCTTTCGATAAGCTACACCGTCGATGACATATGATATGCCGGAGCAGTCACCACGGGAATAAAAGCTTCTCGGGAACGAGAGGGGAGGGGAAATTTTGTTCAGAAAATGAATCCCGAGAACATGTGCGTATGTCGAAGCTCCGATACAGATATCCACTGATCGGCATTGCTTTGTGTGAATGCGAAATGAGCGGCATTTTTCTTCACACTGAGGACTGTTGTATGAGCCCGAATGTGTCGCAGTGGGCACCTGCCCCAGAAAAGATTCGGGAGTCGAGGTCAGGTCATGATGCAAGGGTATCAGTGTCAACATCCCTGTCTGCTCGCAAAGGTCGGGATCGAATACGCATGAAGAAGCATTGACCAGGGAAACACTTTTCCATATCATGCAGCGCAATCGTGTCATAGTAGCCCGAAAGGCACGCGGACTCCTCACCTACAGAACGTCACCCTCATGATTTGCCAGTGCAGTATTTGTTTTTTTGAAGGACTTCCAATCAACTGATCCATGAGTCTATGCATGCAGGAAATAATTTCACCTTCGGGATTATACGGATGAGCTGTGGGTAGTCCAAATGCCTCAGACCCTTCTAGCAGTAGCAAAAAGCAGAAAAATATCTTGCAGGAAGTGTACACCACCCCTCAGACTTGAAAAGGATAGTATTGGTGGGCAATAGAGACTGGAGTTGAGCCATGTAGCCCCACGGAGTACCGTGCGTAGGCACGTATTAAGCCAATGATTAGAAGTCCTGGTAACGGGTCGGGGAAATCGTGCGAAGGGTCAACCATCATGTAATGCAAAGAAAAATTCGAACGTTCCAGTACGGGTGTGGGGCGTGAGGCCGCTTGCCCATCAGTGTATACATAGTTCTTTGCGGAATTCGATGGAGCGTCCCATCCTACATGTGCTCCCTTTTGCAAACACTCACCCATTGAAGCTCGTGAATGAGAATGGGTGTAGTATCGCACACATCATTGCGACTACAACCGGATCCGTGATTGGACGATGGATGAGTATGTCCGTCCGTCCAGGCTTATCCCCAGAGTGTTACTGCGATGGAATCCCATCCTGATCCTACGCTGATGCTATTTGCTGCCGTAGCAATCGAATTAGTGCTGAATATAACTTGCAGTTCAATTCGGTTTTGCACCTTCCATACCGGCCATAGTGCAGTAACATACTAGCCCTCGAAATTAAGATCTTCCATCCATTTAATCATCTTTCTGAGGTTCTTGTAAGCCCCAAAGCACTCGTAGCGATGGGTGGAAAAAAATCGCTCAGTTCCTAAGTATCTAGAGGTAGAAGCGCGTTTGGTCATTATCATACCTCGCAAATCTCTCGCACAATTCTGAATTGAACCTGGACCTTCATTAATGCGTAGGTAAGGCATTCATTATGCAATCCATCGTCAAACTTGGGTATGTTGGTCGTCGATCCTTTAATATCCAGGATCGTGGTTGGAAGATCTGGATCCGGAAAACTCGATTCGTCCTTTCCATGCATTTTCGTTAATTTCAAAGTTAGGACTGTTGAAATCACCTTGGCCCGATAAGTTAATACTTCCACAGTGAATTAAAGAAGTGATAGCGGCGAGATGAACTGTGAGTAATCTGGTTCAGTTGACCGGAAGTTAGCTACTTTGAGATGCCTAGAAGCCAGCACTGCTCTAGCTGCGGCTTCGCTGAGTCCTTTGAATCCAATTGTGTTACAGTCCCACCCGCAACCCTATCACAAACACGTAGATATCAGCTATTGACCCTGTGTCCTCGATAAGCACATGCCTTTATGCGGAAATCCGCATGAACCAGGCCTGACGATCAACCAGCCCACCTCCTGTTGCTTAGAAATGAAACATCGACTCGAATGGAACGGCAGCGCTATGTCAGGACAAGCTGGTGGCCATGCATGTGAGCGCACAGCGGTATGTGAGTAATGCATTACCCGAAAAAGTAGGTAACAAGGAGAAAATTCCATGGGCATATGATAAGGATAAGGGAAATGAACATTCATTTTGGGATCGGATGGCCGAAGGTCGAATGTTCGTTCAAAGTTTCATGCAGTCAATCCGCACCGTTAGGGAATGGAGTTACAGTGTTTTCACTTATCCACCGCAAATATGTACGTAGACGGAATCGGACCAAGCCGCGGGGAACAACGCTCCGTAACGGTACTAGACTTCTGTTTGAATAAATTTTAAGGGTGATGAAATAGGCCAAGGGTGGCATACAGATTGCGATAGGGATTCCCCCGAATGGCCTTCGGTCCCGAATGCGTGAGCTACGTATGGGTCGGCCTGTGGAGCTATTGTGCACCACACAGGGTATGTATACCCAGCATAACATTGGAGAGCGTGAGGATACGTATGCATGTGTGCATGAAGTCGAGTTGAACAGCCGTCCGCACTTAACAGAGGCATTTGAGTAATAGAATTGTCTTATGAGCCGCATAGATCCTTAAGGCATTGTGCTCCGGCATGGTTTGCTAGCCGGCTGCAGGTTACGCGTTGAGGATGCTGTGCGTGGAACGCTGTGCTCGTATGTTCGAACTGGATCTCCGTGTCTTCTCAGTATTGCGATGCTAGCGATCCAGAAGTTGAGGTCCTGAGCAGAACCCGCTGACATTGGAAAGATGCTGTGGGGCAACTGCAACGTGGGGACATTGTCCGCGATGAGTCGGTGCGGGGTTACGTGCACCACACAAACTGGCTGACGCTAGCTTGCATGAGCACTTGACAGCTAAGACACATCCATACAAGTGGATTTTTGCAGAGTTTTGATATACAGTTGCGGACAGGCAAAGTCTGAAAGAAATTTTAATCTCCATGAAAAAGCCTGGAAACATGATAAAACGACGTATTTTGGGTATCCGAGTTCATTCCGAGCTGGCTTTCCGACACTAAATTCTGTTGGAGGAACCGTGTTGTTGTTGTTGTACTCTATTTTGTTACCCCGCGGCCGCGTTTGTACGTGGCAGTGCGGCTAGCCCGACTAATAATTACATCTGAATGTACATGAGGGGCTCGTCAATACAAGGTAGGGTTGTCTGGTTGGTGTGGTCAGGGTGACGGGGTCCTCTGGGTTGTGATGTCTGGGTTTAAGTCTTATCTGGATATGTTGGAGAACATAATATGTTCCCAATAGTATAGAGTTTAACAGCCTATACCGGCATGGCTCAAGGGTGAGTAGTGTATGGATGCACACTAGAGGTAGGCTTGTCCATGATTTTATGTCCTTGCCACGTGACCTGGATTTGAAGCCATTTGAATTGGAGCTCCGGATAAGTCCAGTAGTCGCACCGGATACAATTTTGACAGGATATGCATGGGGGTGTAGTGATGTCTATGTCACTCCTCTCTCCCTACAGGGGGTCACTGGTTGGGTACTCCTGTTTCCTGTTCCCCTGTTGTCAGGGCACACACCCTGACTAGCCCGGACCCGGACCCGCGTCTGGACCCGCTTCCACCTGCCATGCTTCCTGCATGCGTGTATGCTCCGGGCCCAGTTCCTACCCCTTCATGTGACTTCCGGGTATCCCCGGAAGTTTTCCTGATATGGTGGCCACTGTGGGAAGATGAGAAGTTAGCTTCCTTCTCATCTTCTTACCCACAGTGTCAGGGACTCGTCTGGGGTCGAGGGGGCCCGGGTGTAGCGTCCGGGACTGAGAGCCTGGTGGGGGGCGGATCGGGCGTGCGTACTGACAGGCCTGATGCAGGACAGTGGTCCCTGGCCACTTAGACTGAAGTGGAAAGTTGAGAAGAAGGCTACTTCTTCGGTTCCCACTTCAGGTTCGTTTATATACATGTGGCTTAGATCACATGACGGGTGCCACGTCACCCTCGCACACAGCCGTAACCACCCGGGTATCTCCGTGGGAGATCCCGAGGGCATCCGGTGCAGGCACGTGTACTGGGCACAGTGGGAAGTCACCCGAGGTGCCCGGTCCAGGTACATGGTGGGCGCGCTGCAGATGGGTCAATGGTACATTGATACAAAGAAAGTCATCCATGTAGAATAAAGAGAGAAATAAAGAAGAAGTAGGATAGGGAGAAAGTGAGGAGGGAAGAATGAGGAGGGAGGAAGGGAAAGGGGGAGGAGGTAAGGAAGGGTGGACAGCGGGGTACCGGGTCAGGTTGGGCCAGGTGGAGTCGGGTCAGGCGGGTGTGCCCTGACATCACCCCCCCCCCTTAAGCCGCTTCGTGTCAGGGACAGCTCCAAAAGCGGCGAGGTCCCGGCGCGAGGGACCCAATGGGACAGATGTCGGCTATGCGTAGTGGCGGTCCCATTACGGGGTGAGTGTCCCTGACCACTTAGTCTGAAGTGGGAAGTTGAGAAGAAGGCTGCTTCTTCTGTTCCCACCCCAGGTGCTATTATACATGCGGTTGGGGTCACGTGGGAGGAGCCACGTCATCCCCGCACATAGCCGCACTCCCCTGGGTATCTCTGTGGGAGATCCCGGAGGTGTGCTGCTCTGTGAGTGGGAATGCACGCGGCGATCGGGGGAGTGGGGTTAGGTGTGTAGTAATACATAGAGAAGGGGAAGTCGACCATGGAATGGAAATAGAAAGAAAGAAGGAAAAGGGGAAAGAAGAAACAGGGAGTGGTAGCGGGGGAGCGGAGTAGGGCGGCGCAGCGCGGGGTCAGGTGGGGTGTGCCCTGACATCACCCCCCTCTTAAGCCGCTTCGCCTCGAAGCGGCTGGGCAGTTCTCTCTTTCTCTCCCTGGGGCATGTGGGTGCGTCCGGTGGAACTCCTCGACTAGGTCTGAGGTGTGGGTTAGGTCGTCGCGTGTGAGCCATTGGTTTTCTGAGTGTGGCCAGCCTGTATACTTTACCAGGTACCGGAGTTTTCGGCATAGCCACTTAGAGTCCAGGATTTTCTCCACTTCGTACTCCTCTTCTCCATCTACAAGGTCTGGGCCTGGGCGGGGGTTGGCGGGGCGTTCCGCAATCTCGTCAGGGCGGTGCGGTCTGATGTTTGTTACAGATACGACTGGGTGGATCCCTCTTTGTCGGGTGGTGAGTTGGAGTTTGACAGTGGCAGGGGAGACGACTTTAATAATCGTGAAGGGGCTGGTCCATTTATGGTCCAGCTTCTTGGTTGGGCGGTCTGTCGTGTAATTCTGGGTGCTGAGCCAGACCTGGTCGCCTTCTTGGTACATAGGGGCCGCCTCATGGTTCCGGTCATAGTAGCGGGCCATCTCGTCCGCCGCATGCTCTAGCGCCGCCTTTGCCTCTTCTTGCATCTTCATCATCCTCGATGAGAAGGCATCAGTGGCTTCTACTTCGGATGTGCGTGTGGGCTCCGTCCCCATCCTAGGGTGTTGGCCAGTGTTGAGCTTGAAAGGGGTTCGGCGGGTGGAGGAGTGGATGCGGTTGTTATAGGCGAACTCCACTAGTGGGAGCCAGTCCGCCCAGTCGTCTTGGCGATGGTTGACAAATACCCGGAAGTAAGCCTCTACCTCTTGGTTTACTCTCTCCGTCTGCCCGTCTGTCTGGGGGTGGTAGGGCATTGAGGGGGTGAGTTTGACGCCGAGGAGGTCCGCGAGTTCTTTCGAGAATCGCGAGACGAATGCGCTCCCTCTGTCGCTGAGGATCTCTTCAGGGAGACCGTGGTGCTTCCAGACGTGTTCAAGGAAAAGCCACGCGATCCCTGCTGAGTCCACCGTTGTCACCGTTGGAATTGCATGGATGCATTTGGATAGGCAGTCCACCACGACCAGGACGGCATTGTAGCCCTTGGACTCGGGGAGTTCTCCAATCATGTCTACTGAGATTACTTGCCAGCAGCGGGTGGGGATCTTGTTCGGGATGAGCTTTCCTACTTTACGAGAGGGGAAGGATTTGACATGGTTGCAGGTGTCACATCCGCGTACGTACCGCCCAACATACTCCGCCATCCGTGGCCACCAGTAGTCGCGGGAGACGAGCTCCAGGGTCTTCCACCGCCCTGGATGCCCCGTTGCGCGCACGTCATGGTACAGGCGCACCAGGTCGTGGCGGAGTTGTGGGTCTTTCGGGACGTATACTTTTCCTCTGTACAGGACCAGCTCTCCTTGTTTCTCCCACTCATCCGACCTCAGCGTGCCCTCTCCCAGTTCCCGCATCGCCTTTACCACCTTCTCATCCAGGTCCTTTGCCCTGCTGATCCTCTCGAGGATGGTCACCCCTTCGCCTTCCACCATGACCGCCTCCGCCGCGTGGGCCTCAAACCAGGCAGGTTGGAGGAGAGTCAGCCCGGTGCGAGAGCGCATCGGGTTTCCCCATGAGTTTCCCTGGGCGGTGGATGAGGGTGAAGTGGAATTGGGAGAGGAAGAGTGACCACCGCGCTTGGCGGTGATTCAGTCGTTGCGCGGTGCGGAAGTACCCTAGGTTGCGGTGGTCGGAGTAGACTTCGACTTTCTCCTCCGCTCCTTGTAGGAAATGCCGCCACTCCTCGAGGGCGCGTACGATTGCGAGCATCTCCTTGTCGTACACCTCGTAGTTACGCTCCACGTCCGTAAAACTCTTGGACATGAAAGCTACGGGGTGGAACTCTCCATCTGTCTGGAGCTGGGATAGGACCGCGCCAGTTGCGAAGTTAGAGGCATCGCACTCGAGTTTGAAGCGGCCCGTATCAGTGGGGAAGGTGAGGACCGGGGCAGAGGTGACGGCATCTTTGAGGGCCTGGAAAGCGTGGTTTTCGTCAGGTCCCCAGGTCCATGACTTGGTTTTGCAGGTCAGCGCGTGGAGGGGGCGGGCTGTCTCGGAAAAGTCTTTGATGAACTGGCGATAGAAGTTGATGAACCCCAAGAAGGACTGTACTTCCTTGACCTTGGTTGGGGTTGGCCAGTCAAGGACACCGCAGACTTTCACGGGGTCCATCACGACACTTCCCTCGGAGATGACGAGGCCAAGGTACTCGATCCGCTTCCGCTCAAACTTGCACTTTTCCGGCTTCAAGAAGAGCCTCCGCTTCTGCAACATCTCCAGGACCTCTCGGACGACCTTCCGGTGTTCTTCCAGGGTGGCAGTGAAGATCAAGATGTCATCCATGTAGCAGATGACGACCTCTCGGTCAATGAAGTCTCGGAGAATGTCGTTCATCATTGTTTGGAATGTTGCCGGGGAGTTGCACAAGCCGAAGAACATGACGGTAGGCTCAAATAATCCCCGGTTGGTCGAAAACGCCGCCTTCCACTCATCGCCGTCTTTGATGCGGACGTTGTTAAATCCCCAGTGCAGGTCTAGCACTGAGAAGTACTTAGCGTTTCGGAGGCGTGCGAGAACGTCTGAAATGAGTGGGAGGGGGTATGAGTTTTTGACTGTGATCTTGTTGAGCTTTCGGTAGTCCTGGACTAGGCGCAAAGATCCATCCTTCTTCTTGACAAAGAAGACTGGGGCTCCCATCGGGGATTTGGATGGTCGTATGTGCCCGTTCCGCAGGTTTTCACGCAGGAACTCGTCCAGCTCCTTCTGTTCTGGTCGTGACAGGGGGAAGGTCCTCCCTCTCGGGAGTTTGGCATCCGGCGCTGTAAGCGGGCTAGGGATCTAACCCACTAGGAAAACAGGAAAGGACGGGGACCGGATTGGTATCCAGCAGGTCAGGAAAAAAAGGGGCAATGGTGATATGGTATGGTCCGGTGTGGTACGGTGCGTGGGTGGCTCTAATCAATCTCTCACCCCACCTCTCTGGGTGACACTAAAGCGAGGACTGATCTAGAGGTCTTCTTACTGATGTTCTTCGTCGTAATACTCCCTACTAGCTTGGGAGGGGCAAACTCGGTGGTTTCTAATCCAAGGGGAAAAGTAGATACATCCTCATGTACAGGTATATATGAGAAATGATCAAATAAAAATGATAAAAAATATCCGATGTGCCCCATGTGCTTAGGTGGGTCATATGGGCAACAAACAATATCGGAAAAAAGAAGGGAAAACAATAATCAAGAAAACAATAAAGCAATAAATGATTTCCAGCCAAAAAATACCCAACTCTATCCATCGCCAATGAACTCCCGCTAATCACGGATCCTAATACTCCTAAATGACGCGTTTCCAACGGTACCAATATCGTCCAAATCGGTGCAGTGGTTGCTGAGATAAGTGAAATCCAGTCTGAGTGTGGCCGCGCTGCTGGGTGGGCGTGGGAATTTGGTCTGGAAAAATAGGAAAAAATCATGGAAGAGTAGGAATGGTATATGAGGACGTGTGTGATGTGTTTAGTGAAGTGGGGATGTGCAGGGATGGGGAAATCGCGATATTCGGTTCGTTTGTGCAGTACCGGCTGTGCCCGCCTACAGCGCCAGGTCTATTGCGTGGTCCCAGGGCTTCTGGAGGGGCAGCTGGTCGAAGGCCTCTTTCGAGAACACGTCCCGGAAGTCCTGGTACTGTTCTGGGACTTGTCATATCCATACAATCCCGACCTCTGCGCCGGGCTCCTGGAACTCCGAACCTGACTTCCGGAGCCCTACTTCCCTTCCATCACCTTCTCCTTGCCGACTCCCAAGAGGTTATCCCACCTCCGGCTCCAACACCACCTTCGGTCCGACTCCGGAACATTCCGGGTCCGACCCCAACCTCGACACCTTCCAGACGAGTATGCAACACCTATGCTCCCGACTCCGGACCTCTGCTCCGGAATCCCGTTTGCGTCTCTGTCTCCGGAACCTCCGGTCTTAGCTCTGACCTCGGACTTTGACCCCACCTCCGCTTATACCCATTGTATTGGTTAGCTCATTCCATTTAATTATGTTTGCCAATATTCCGGAGTTTAACTTCCGAGTTCGGACTTTCCGGACTTACTCCGGACCTTGCAACTATTGCATTGTCCATTTCAATTCCGCTATTCTCCCTCATTCCTATTTGGGCTGCTGCTTCCTTCTATTCAGTCAGCTAGCCATTCCCGACTCCCATCCTCCTTCCTTCCTCCTTGGGCCTTGGCCCTTCATTCCTCCTTTGGGAAACACCATTGAGTCAAACACTTGACCCTCGGTGTTATTCCTCTTTCCATCTCCCTTTGTCTCCTTTTGTCCTACCCTTGTTCCTTTTGATTCCGGACCCCTCCTTATATACAATGTACCTAGTAACTTGTAACCTCAGTCCGAAATCGACCTGAATTCCCCCCAAGAGACTTTCCCTCTGCTAGATCCGAAATTAGGGACCCCCAGGACAACCAGCAATGGCACAGTGCTCCGCCTGAGTCGCTGAGGCCAAGGTCCTTCCATGCTAAGTCTCCGATTCCACTCTGGAGTCGTCTGAATCCGCAAGTTCTAACAGGACTAGTGCCTCAAATGGCGCGGGTTCCACTTCTGGTTCATGGGCTTCCTGGGCCATCCGCTGAGATGGCGTCGTGGTTGCTCTCAGTTCGTGTCCCCACCCTGGAGGGATGATGGCAGCGTAAATCCCGTCCCCAGGTTCCACTGTGGGGTCCAAGTCGGCGTGTCCTCGCGCCGACCAGCAGGAGGATGGGCAGCGGGACATACTGACCTTCTGCCGCGTCCAGTCTACCTCTGGGTTGTGGTGCAGCAACCATGAGTGTCCGATGATGAGGGACTGTCACCTGAGGTTTGCGATGGCGAAGCGGGCCCGCTCCGTGTGCCGTCCAAATGTCAGGAGTGCCTCTAGTTCCTCGGTTATGGCCCCATTCTCGTTTGGGGTGCCATCGACATTGCGGACGGGGATGGGTTGGGGGAGCGGGATCGTCTCAAGCCGGTGTTTTCTGACGAACTCGGGGCTTACGAAGTTCCCAGTGGCCCCCGAGTCTAGGAGGGCCGATGCAGAGACAGTGGCGAGGGAGGTCAGGGTAGTCAGCTTTACAGCTAGGTTGAGGGATCTGGGGGGTTGCTTGGACAGTACGTAGATGGCGGGTGGTGGGACCGCTACTTCCAGTGCTGCGCCTGGTGTTTCTCTGTCCTTACCGTTCGAGGACACGGTTTTCCTCTTTTTCTTGGCGATGACTCGGTGGAATTTGGACGTCGGTGCTGGTTTAGGCGCGTCATGGTATCTACACAAGCTAGTACTATCACCTACAGGCGGCCGGGATGCGTCCCTCACTGGTCGCCTTCCTGAAAATCCTCTTGGGCTTCTACCTCTTGCCCTTCTCCATCTGTCTCTGTCCCTGGTTCATCCACCAATTGCCTCCTCAGCCCCTCCATGAGTGCCCTGAGGTCCTCTGGGTGCATCCGCCTGGCTTGGCGGGTTTTTGGCTGCGGGCAGTCCTGCGCGATGTGCCCCGGTGCGTTGCAATTGTAGCAGAGGCCGCCTCGTCTTTGGTCTATCCTCGAGCGGTCAAGGTCCATAGGTTGCGGCCCTCCTCCTGCCACAGGGCGCGGTGCAGGAGGCAGTGGTGCGGCAGCAGGTTGGGGGTGTGGCGGTGCGGGGGCTGGGCAGGCTTGTGGGAGGGTGGTAGGGAGTGGGAATCTCGCGGGTGGGAGCTGGGGCCTGGCTGGGGGGAAGCGGGGTTGGGTTGCCTGGAAGCGTTGCCACTGGTTGTCAAGGAGGGTGGCCTCGCATTTCCACTCGGCCCAGGTAGTCGGCATGGGGCGGAGGCGGTAGATGCTTTCTCAGAGCCGGGAGTTGATCGCCTGTTCGAAGCGGTCTACTAGCCCTACGTCTCCTAGCTGTGAGGCGGGGCCGAGGATCTCGAACTCTTGGATGACCTTGTCCACAGAGTCGGTGCCTTGTCGCAAGGTGGCCAGCTTCTGCCTGGCTGTGGCTTCACGGTTCGGGTCTTGGAACATGGCGTCGAGTTCCGTGTTGAACTCGTCCATGGTAAGCCCAGGGGAGCCCGTCGTCAGCAGCGCGATGGTACACTGCGTTGCCCATGCTCCCGCAGTCCCTCCTTTCATGTAGGACAGGACAAAGAGGATCTGGGAGAGGGCGTCGGGAAACTCCGCTGCCTGAACGTGGAAGTAGATGCCACATTCAGCCTTGAAGCGGTCAAGGTCTTCTGTTGCTCCAGAGAAGGGGGTGGGGGGGGCAACTTTAGGCGGTTTGGGTCTGGGGGCGGGTGCGGGTGCTGGGGCGGGTGCAGGCGCAGCTGGGGGTTGGTTCTGGGCTTGGCTCTCTACAATAGCTTGGAGCTCTTGGAATTGGGACAGCAGCTCGTCATACTGCTCTTCGGTCACCATAGCGGGGGAGATGGGGGAGGCGGGGGAAATGAGGTTAAAGCCTTCTTCTGCTGTCAGGGACAGCTCCGAAAGCGGCGAGGTCCTGGCACGAGGGACCCAATGGGACAGATGTCAGCTATGCATAGCGGCGGTCCCGTTACGGGGTGAGCGTCCCCGACCACTTAGTCTGAAGTGGGAAGTTGAGAAGAAGGCTGCTTCTTCTGTTCCCACCCCAGGTGCTATTATATACATGCGGTTGGGGTCACATGGGAGGAGCCACGTCATCCCCGCACATAGCCGCACTCCCCTGGGTATCTCCATGGGAGATCCCGGAGGTGTGCTGCTCTGTGAGTGGGAATGTGCGCGGCGATCGGGGGAGCGGGGTTATGTCATATCCATACAATCCCGACCTCCGCTCCGGGCTCCCGGAACCCTGAAACGAACTCCAGAGCCCTACTTCCCTTCCATCACCTTCTCCTTGCCGACTCCCAAGAGGTTATCCCACCTCCGGCTCCAACACCACCTTCGGTCCGACTCCGGAACATTCCGGGTCCGACCCCAACCTCGACACCTTCCAGACGAGTACGCAACACCTATGCTCCCAACTCCGGACCTCCACTCCGGAATCCCGTTGGCGTCTCTGTCTCCGGAACCTCCGGTCTTAGCTCCGACCTCGGACTTTGACCCCACCTCCGCTTATACCCATTGTATTGGTTAGCTCATTCCATTTAATTACGTTTGCCAATATTCCGGAGTTTAACCTCCGAGTTCGGACTTTCCGGACTTACTCCGGACCTTGCAACTATTGCATTGTCCATTTCAACTCCGCTATTCTCCCTCATTCCTATTTGGGCTGCTGCTTCCTTTCTATTCAGTCAGCTAGCCATCCCCCACTCCCAACCTCCTTCCTTCCTCCTTGGGCCTTGGCCCTTCATTCCTCCTTTGGGAAACACCATTGAGTCAAACACTTGACCCTCGGTGTTGTTCCTCTTTCCATCTCCCTTTGTCTCCTTTTGTCCTACCCTTGTTCCTTTTGATTCCGGACCCCTCCTTATATACAATGTACCTAGTAACTTGTAACCTCAGTCCGAAATCGACTTGAATTCCCCCAAGAGACTTTCCCTCTGCTAGATCCGAAATTAGGGACCCCCAGGACAACCAGCAATGGCACAGTGCTCCGCCTGAGTCGCTGAGGCCGAGGTCCTTCCATGCTAAGTCTCCGATTCCACTCCGGAGTCGTCCGAATCCGCCCAGTTCTAACAGGTTAGGTGTGTAGTAATACATAGAGAAGGGGAAGTCAACCATGGAACGGAAATAGAAAGAAAGAAGGAAAAGGGGAAAGAAGAAACAGGGAGTGGTAGCGGGGGAGCGGAGTAGGGCGGCGCGGCGCGGGGTCAGGTGGGGTGTGCCCTGACTGTCATATCCATCCCCGGCCATCGACTTCCGGTCCCTCCGATCCCTCTGGTCTAACTCCGCTCCTCCCTCACTAACCTCGGAGCCCCCGTATTCCGCAATCCTCTCGGTACCCCTCGATGGTCACCACCCCCTCATTTCAATTTATTACCTACGCCTCCCTAAGTACAGAGCCCCGAGGACTTCCGGACAGCTCCGACGTCCGCTAGCGCACCCCCGCCTCCGCTGGGCAATACACTCGCCTGCCCTGCAGAGCCCACCTTTGGGCCTATCCCTCCTTTCCGTTTCTGGGTTATCGCCTGCCTTTCCGCTAACCCCGCGAACCGACTCGTTGGTAATATTCAGTCGGCTAATGTTTAAACCCCGTTAGCTTCGCTCCGTTCGGCTCCGCCAATTGCGGACCCATCTCCGCTGTAACCATATATATATCCCACTTGTACATAGGTTACACCCCAGTAGTAAAATCAACTAGAGTTACCCCCTAGGTTCTAATTGCCAGTCAGTAAGTTAGGGCACGGACGTGTCACTAGGCACAGCGCTCTTGGCAGAAGTTGCTGAGGCCGAAGCCCTCCGCTACGGAGACATTCCTTCGTCTCAAATCTGGTCTCTGACACTGACACTTCGCCTCGAAGCGGCCAGGTGGTTCTCCCTTTCTCTCCCTGGGGCTTGGGGGTGCGTCCTGTGAAATTCTTCAATCCAGTCGGGGGCATGGGCTAGGTGGTCCCGCTGGAGCCATTGGTTTTCAGAGTTCGGCCAGCCAGTGAACTTTACCAGATTGTCAGGGACGTGTCCGGGGTAGAGGGGGTCCGGATGTATCGCCCGGCAGAAGGGCCCTCGCAGGGTGCAAACCGGGCGTGCGTGCTGGCAGGTCCGGGAAGGGACAGCAGTCCCTGGCCACTTAGACTGAAGTGGAGAATGTGAGAAGAAGGTTACTTCTTCGGTTCCCACTTCAGGTACATTTATGTACATGCGGCTTGAGTCACATGACGAGTGCCATGTCACCCTCGGAGACAGCCGCAGGCATCCGGGTATCCCCGTGGGGGATCCCGAGAGCGTCCGCTGCATGCATGCGTGTTAGGCACAGCGGGGAGCCGTCCGGGGTGTGTGGGCCGGACGGGTCAATAGTACATTGATACAAAGGAGGGTGGTCCGTGTAGATAGAAGGAAATAAACAAGAAAAGGAAGATGAGAGGAATGAGATAAAGAAAGGAGAAGAAAGAGAGAAAGGAAAGAGGAGGAGAGACAGAGGAAGGAAGAGGGAGAGGGTTGGACAGCGGGGAGCGGGTGTGGTGTGGCCGGGTGGGTCCGGGTGGACCCGGGTCAGGCGGGTGTGCCCTGACACAGATACCAAAGTCTCTGGCGTAGCCACTTAGAGTTCAATATCTTCTCGACCTCATACTCTTCTTCTCCTTCTACTAGTTCCGGGCCTGGGCGTGGGTCAGCGGGTCTTTCTGCGATACCGTCTGGGAGGTGTGGCCTGACGTTTGTCATGGACACGACTGGGTGGATTCCCTTCTGTCGGGCAGTGAGCTGGAGCTTAACGGCGGCTGGGGAGATGACTTGAGTGATCTTAAAGGGGCCAAGCCACTTGTGGTCCAGTTTTTTAGTCGGACAGTCGGTCGTGTAGTTGTGGGCATTGAGCCAGACTTGGTCGCCCTCTCAATACTTAGGGGCCGGGTCGTGGTCCCTGTCGTAATATCGTGCCATCTCATCCGCTGCGTGCTCTAGGGCTGCCTTTGCCTCCTCTTGCATTTTCATCATCCTTGACGAGAATGCATCGGCGGCTTCCACCTCGGATGTGCGCATGGGTTCTGTCCCCATCCTAGGGTGTTGGCCGGTGTCGAGTTCAAAGGGGGTTCAGTGAGTGGAGGAGTGAACGTGGTTGTTGTAGGAAAATTCTGCTAGCAGGAGCCAGTCCGCCCAGTCGTCTTGGCGGTGGTTGACGAACACCCGGAGGTAGGCCTCGATCTCTTGGTTGACCCGTTCCGTCTGTCCATCCGTCTGGGGGTGGTAGGGCATTGAAGGGGTCAGCTTGACACCTAGGAGGTCTGTGAGCTCCTTTGAGAAGCAGGAGACAAAGGCGCTCCCCCTATCGCTGAGGATTTCCTCAGGGAGCCTGTGGTGTCTCCAGACATGCTCCAAGAAGAGTCGTGCGATACCCTCCGAATCCACAGTCGTCACAGTGGGGACTGCATGGATGCGTTTGGACAGCCGGTCCACTACAACCAGGATGGCATTGTATCCCCTGGACTCTGGGAGCTCCCCTATCATGTCCACTGAGATGACCTGCCAACGATGGGTGGGGATCTTATTCGGGGTAAGCTTCCCGACCTTTCGTGAGGGGAAGGACTTGACACGATTGCAGGTGTCGCATCCGCGTACATATCGCCCGACATACTCAGCCATCCGGGGCCACCAGTAGTCACGGGAGACGAGTTCCAGGGTTTTCCATCGCCCTGGGTGCCCCATCGCCCATGAGTCGTGGTGTAGCCGTACCAGGTCATGGTGGAGTTGGGGGTCTTTTGGGACATACACCCTTCCCCGGTACAGGATCAGGTCACCCTGCTTCTCCCATTCATCTGACCTTAACGTCCCATCTCCCAGCTCTCGCATGGCCTTCACTACCTTCTCATCGTGGTCCTTTGCCTCACATATCTGTCAGGGCACACCCGCCTGACCCGGCCCCACCCGGCCCCACTTCACCCGGTACCCCGCCACCCAGTCTTCCCCTACCTCCTCCCCCCCTTCTTCTTTCTTTCTTTCTCCATTCCACTCTCTCTTTACTTATCTCACCTTCTCTTTATTTTCTCTTTATTCTACACGGACGACCTTTCCTTGTATCAATGTACCATTGACCCACCTGCAGCGCGCTCACGACACGCCCAGCCCGGGCACCTCGGGCGACCCCCGCTATGTCCAGCTCGCGTGTTCACAGCGGACGCCCTCGGGATCCCCCACGGGGACACCCGGGTGACTACGGCTGTATGCGAGGATGACGTGGCACCCATCATGTGACCTAAGCCGCATGTATATAAACATACCTGAAGTGGGAACCAAAGAAGTAGCCTTCTTCTCACCCTTTTCCACTTCAGGTAAGTAACATAGTATTCCCTTCTAATAATAATAACACCCTTTTCCACTTCAGTCTAAGTGGCCAGGGACTGCCTCCTGAGCCGGGCCCGCCAGTACGCACGCCCGCTCCACACCCCGTGAGGCTCCTAGTGTCGGGCATCTCACCCGGGCCTCCTCTACCCCGGACGCGTCCCTGACAATATCCTTCCCAGAATATCCGCCTCTTCACCTTCCACCGAAACTGCCTCTGTTGTGTGGGCTTCTGTCAGGGCACACACCCTGACTAGCCCGGACCCGGACCCGCGTCCGGACCCGCTACACTTCCTGTGTGCATTCCCGCGCCGCATGCTCCGTGCGCCGCATGGTCCGGCCCCGGATCCTGCCTTCATGTGACTTCCGGGTATCCCCAGAAGTTTTCCTGATACGGCGGCCACTGTGGGAAGATGAGAAGTTAGCTTCCTTCTCATCTTCTTACCCACAGTAGATTGTGCCCTGGATAGGGCTGGTTACACCTCAGGGCTGTGGACCATAGGGGAGGGTCATGGGGACCCGGGAGTCGTCCCCTGACAGCTTCGAACCAGGCGGGTTGGAGAAGAGTTAGCCCCTCGTTGTCATCTCTCCCCTTCGGGTGGTCAGCACGATGGGAGAGTGCATCTGGCTTCCCCATGAGCTTCCCAGGACGGTGGACGAGGGTGAAGTGGAAGCGGGAGAGGAAGAGGGTCCATCTAGCTTGGTGTCGATTCAGCCTCTGGGCCATCCGGAAATAGCTCAGGTTGCAGTGATCGGTGTAGATCTCAACCTTCTCTTCAGCGCCCTCTAGGAAGTGCTGCCACTCTTCGAGGGCTCGGATGATCACCAGCATTTCCTTGTCGTACACTTTGTAGTTGCGTTCTACGTCTGTGAAACTTTTGGACATGAACGCTACTGGGTGGAACTCCCCATCTGACTGGAGCTGGGAGAGGACTGCACCGGTTGCGAAGTTCGAAGCGTCGCATTCGAGCTCGAAGCGGCCGGAGTCTGAAGGGAAGGAGAGGACGGGTGCAGTGGTGATGGCTTCTTTAAGGGCTAGGAAGGCACCGTCCTCATCCGGGCCCCAATTCCAGGCTTGAGTTTTCCGGGTCAGCTTATGGAGGGGGTGTGCTTTCTCTGAGAAGTCCTTGATGAACCGGCGATAGAAGTTCACGAACCCTAGGAAGGACTGCACCTCCTTCACTTTGGTTGGGACCGGCCAGTCAAGCACTCCACGGACTTTCACGGGATCCATCGCCATGTTGCCCTCAGAGATGACGAGGCCCAAGTACTCGATCCATGTCCGCTCAAATTTACATTTCTCAGGTTTCAGGAAGAGCTTCCTCCTTCGCAGCATCTCCAGGACCTCCCGTACTACCCTCTGATGTTCCTCTAGGGTCGCGGTGAAGATGAGGATGTCGTCCATGTAGCAAATGATGACTTCCCGGTCGATGAAATCCCGAAGGATGTCGTTCATCATGGTCTGGAAGGTTGCGGGGGAGTTGCACAGGCCGAAAAACATCACCATGAGTTTGAATAACCCCCGGTTGGTCGTGAACGCTGCCTTCCACTTGTCCCCATCTTTGATCCGGACATTGTTGAACCCCCAATGTAGGTCCAGGGCCGAAAAGTACTTGGCGTTGCGAAGGCGGGCGAGAACGTCTGAGATGAGGGGGAGTGGGTACGAGTTCTTGACCGTGATCTTGTTCAGTTTTCGATAGTCTTGGACTAAGCGCAATGACCCGTCCTTCTTCTTGACAAAGAAGACTGGCGCCCCCATCGGGGATTTGGATGGGTGTATACACCCGTTCTGCAGGTTCTCCTGTAAGAACTCATCCAGTTCTTTCTGCTTGGGTCGCGAGAGAGGGAAGGTCTCTCCTCTGGGTAGCTTTGCATCTGGCACCAGGTCTATGGCATGGTCCCAGGGCTTTCGGGGGGGTAGCTGATCAAAGGCTTCCTTAGAGAACACGTCCCGGAAGTCCTGGTAGTGCTCTGGTACCAACGTCTTGAACGGCACGGGCTCTGCCCCGGGTCATGGGCCTCCTGGGCCATCTGCTGAGATGGCATCGTGGTCGCTCTCAGGTCGTGTCCCCACCCTGGGGGATGATCGTGTCAGGGGACGGACCCCGGGTCCCCATGACCCCTCTCTACAAGTCCACAGTCTAGCCTGTAAACACAGCCCATCTCAGGGCATAACTACTGTGGGTAAGAAAGTGTATAGATAAATGAAGAGTAGGCTACACTTGCCTACTGTGGGTAAGAAAGTGAGAAGAAGGTTAACTTCTCACTTTCCCACAGTGGCCCCAATATGGCGAAAACTTCCGGGGATACCCGGAAGTCACATGAGGTGGGATCCGGGGTCGGATCATGCGGCGCGCGGAGCGTGCGGCGCAGGAAGTGCACGGGAAGTGGAGCGGGTCCGGACGCGGGTCCGGGTCCGGGCTAAGTCAGGGTATGTGCCCTGACAGATCGCAGCATAGATCCTGTCTCCGGGCTCTACCGTGAGGTCTTGGTCATCTCCCACTCGCGGCCCCCTGCAAGAGGATGGGCAGCGGGACATGATGACCTTCTGTCGTGCCCAGTCCACCTCTGGGTTGTGATGCAGCAACCACGAGTGCCCTATGATGAGGGATTGGTGTCCCAGGTTTGCAACTGCAAAGCGGGCCCGTTCTGTATGTCGTCCGAACGTCAGGAGGGCCTCCAGTTCTTCGGTTATGGCCCCATTCTCGTTTGGGGTGCCATCGATGTTGCGGACGGGTATGGGCTGTGGGAGCAGGGTGGTCTCAAGCCTGTGCTTCCGGATGAACTCAGGGCTCACGAAGTTCCCGGTGGCCCCTGAATCCAGGAGGGCTGACACTGATACGGGGGCGAGGGAGGTCAGGGCAGTCAACGTCACCGTGAGGTTGAGTGATCTGGGGGATTGTTTGGAAAGGACATAAATGGCGGGTGGAGACACTGCTACTTCAGGTGTTAGCTCTGGGCATCTCTCACTTCTGTGGGTAGAGGATGCGCTTTTCCTCTTTTTCTTTGCGATAACTCGATGAAATTTCTGCAGTGGCATTGACTCGCGCACGTTGCGGTATTTACACGGGTTATCTTCTACAGGCGGCCGGTGTCATATCCGTGCATACCCGACCCCAACCCGACTTCCGGACCTCCACCCTCTTCACCTCCGGAGTCATAACCTACCGCTGCCGTTCTGATACTCACCTTCGGTCCTGGCAACACACCTCCTCCTTACCTCTCCGACCCTATCTCCGTCCGCTCCGATACTCACCTTTGGACCTGACTACTCTCCTTTCCGCCACTCCTTCTCCCTTACCTTTCCCCTCTCTCCTCCCTCTGTTACTCCTCCGCCACCCTTCCGCCAAGTTATGACCTTCCACCGCTGTCCCGTACTTCGCACTCGGACACCGCTCGTACCTTGCTCCGAGCCTCCGTCATAGTCCCTACCTCGGACTTTGACTCCACCTCGGTCTTAGTCCATTGCATTGGTGACCTCATACTACGTAAACACCATTGCCAATATCCCTCGGACTTTCAACCCCGCCTCCGTAACCTCCGTAAGCTCCGCAACCCCCGAGCTTCGCGGATCGCCTTCGGCACTCTTGCCGCTTGTAATGTATTTCTCGCGTTTTCCCCTCATCCCTATTTGGACTACTGCTTCTTCCTATTCTAGCCAGTTAGTCATCATCCCCACTTCCCCTCACCCTCCTGCCCCTCTGGGCCTCGCCCTCCCTACCTCCTTTCGGACGTATCACAGGTCCTGCCTTATGACCTTCGGTACCGCTCCGCTCCTTCTACCCTTTGTTCCCGTTCGGACGTCTTCGTTCCGATTCGGTTACCCTTTGTTCTCCTTGTGCTTTTGCCCCTTCCCTTATATATATCGGCGCTTGTACATACTCGTTTTGGTTTAGTCCGAAATCGACCTGAAATGCCCCCTAGAGACTTCCTGCTCACCTACTGTGAAATTAAGGACCAAATGGACAAACAGCAATGGCACAGCGCTCCGCTTGAGTCGCTGAGGCCAAGGTCCCTCCACGCTAAGTCTCCGATTCCACTCCGGAGTCGTCCGAATCCGCCCGTTCTAACAGCTGGGATGCATCCCTCACTGGTCGCCTTCCTGAAAATCCTCTTCCTGGGGGTCTGGCCCTGTCTCTCCCTCTTCTGCCTCTGGTCCCTCACCCAACTGCCTCTTCAGCCCTTCCATCAAAGCTTGTAGGTCCTCCGGGTGCAGGTGTCGGACTCGGTGGACCTTGGGGTGCGGGCACTCTCGTGCGACATGGCCCGGGGCGTTGCAATTGTAGCACAACCCCTTCCATCTTTGGTCAGTCCTCGATCGGTCGAGGTCCATTGGTTGTGGACCTGTTCCTGATGTGGGACGGGTTGCAGGGGTTGGGGGTGCGGGTGCAGGCGTAGGTCGCGAGGTGGTGGGTGTGGGCTGCATGTAGGGGGGGGTGGTGGCTGGAGGGGGCCTGGTTGGTGGGAGTGGGAGTCTAAGTGGGGGTGCTCGTGGCTGGGTGGCTTGGAAATGTCGCCACTGGTTGTCGAGGAGGGTAGCCTTGCGTTTCCATTCAGCCCAGGTGGTGGGCATAGGGCGGAGACGGTAAATGCTCTCATGGAGCCAGGTGTTGATCGCTTGCTCGAAGCGGTCAACCAGCCCTACATCACCCAGTCTTGAGGCAGGCCCTAATATCTCGAACTCCTGGACGACCTTGTCCACGGAGTCGCTTCCCTGTCGGATGGCCGCCAGCTTCTGCCGGGCGGTGGCTTCCCGATTTGGGTCCTGGAACATGTCGTCGAGTTCCGTGTTGAACTCGTCCATGGTGAGTGCTGGGGACCCTGCCGTCAGCAGCAAGATCGTGCGTTGTGTTGCCCATGCTCCTGCCGGTCCTCCCTTCATGTAGGACAACACAAAGAGAATCTGGGAGAGGGCGGTGGGGAACTCGGATGCGCGGACGTGGAAGTAGATTCCACATTCGGCTTTGAAACAGTCCAGATCCTCGCTGGCTCCCGAGAAGGGCATGGGGGGGGCGACCTTAGGTGGCTTGGGTCTGGGAGCAGGTGCAGGGGCGGGTGCAGGGGTGGGCACGGGTGCAGATGCAGGAGCGGGTGGGGGATGGTTAAGGACTTGGTTCTCCACAATGTCAGGGACGGCTCGAGGAAGGCAGAGGTAGCGGCGTAGCGCTTGGCGCTAGCAGCCCGGACAGCGGCGGGGCGGTGAGACCGTATAGTGGACAGCCCTTACTTGGGCTTACGTCCCTGTGTGGCTTCTTAGGCTGAAGTGGGAAATGTATTGTTATTAGGGTGGGAAGCCAGACTAAACTAGGGTACTTGCCTGAAGCGGGAAATGAGAAGAAGGTTACTTCTTCGGTCCTGCTTCGGCTTAGTTTATATACATGTGTGAATGGGTCACGTGGAGGTGCCACGTCACCCTCGGACGAAGCCGGGTTACTGCAGGTGGTTCTGCAGTCGATCCCGAGTGTTGGAGGGGAAGTACAAGTAGAAGTGCGCGGCGCATCCGGCATTGCGGTGCCCCTACGGGGTGCTCAGCGTCGGACGCATCCGTGCTACAAGGGTAGGAAAGAAAGAGAGGTCATCTGTATAAAGATAGAAAAAGAGAAGAAGGAAAGAAGAGAGAATGAGAGGATGGGACAAAAGGAAAAGGAGGGGGCGGCAGGGGCGGGGGCGGCAGCATGCCCTGACACACAATAGCCTGCAGTTCCTGGAACCGGGCTAGGAGGTCATCGTACTGTTCTTCTGTCACCATGGCAGGGGAGGCAGGGGAGGTGGGGGAGATGAGGTTGAAGCCTTCTTCTGCTGTCAGGGACTCGTCCGGGGTCGAGGGGGCCCGGGTGTAGTGTCCGGGACTGAGAGCCTGGCAGGGGGCGGATCGGGCGTGCGTACTGACAGGCCCGATGTGGGACAGTGGTCCCTGGCCACTTAGACTGAAGTGGAAAGTTGAGAAGAAGGCTACTTCTTCGGTTCCCACTTCAGGTTTGTTTATATACATGCGGCTTAGATCACATGACGGGTGCCACGTCACCCTTGCACACAGCCGTAACCACCCGGGTATCTCCATGGGAGATCCCAAGGGCATCCGGTGCAGGTGCGCATACTGGGCACAGCGGGAAGTCGCCCGAGGTGCCCAGTCCGGGTACATGGTGGGCGCGCTGCAGATGGGTCAATGGTACATTGATACAAAGAAAGTCGTCCATGTAGAATAAAGAGAGAAATAAAGAAGGAGTAGGATAGGGAGGAAGTGAGGAGGGGAGAATGAGGAGGGAGGAAGGGGAAGGGGGAGGAGGTAAGGAAGGGTGGACAGCAGGGTACCAGGTCAGGTTGGGCCGGGTGGAGCTGGGTCAGGCGGGTGTGCCCTGACACACAGTAGGTTGTGCCCTGGATAGGGCTGGTTACACCAGTAGGCTGTGGACCATAGGGGAGGGTCATGGGGACCCGGGAGTCGTCCCCTGACACCCGTTTGGCATTGTTCTTTGTCCGTTCTTTTTGTCGATGGCCTGCGACTTCTTGATGAAGTCTGCTAGTCTAAGAATGCCTTTGGGCTTCCCCATAAGGGTCGAAAACCTGTTCTGACGGCCCCAGCCCAGTATGTGTCTATGTTTCTTGAACTGTGGGCATACCTGAAGGATGTGCTCTCTCGTCTGGTTAGCTGCTCCACATGTGCACTCTCTACTGTCTGTGTGAATACCAAACCAGTGGTAGTATTCGCCCAGGTGTGCGTGGCTGGTGCGGAACTGGACCAGCCTGCTGAAGGTTTTTCGGTCCAGCAATTTGAACCTGGTGGTGGGTTTGATTGATGGGGGGATCTGGTTTGCTGTGTGGAATCCTGATTGGATTGGGGTGGGCGTGCTTGTCCAGCATTCCTTCCAATCTTCTTCCATATCCTGTTTATGCAAGCTTTCTACAAAGGATAATGAGTGGTAGTGGGGTCTGTCTGGGCTGAGGCGAGCTCCCTCTTTGGCCAGCTCATCTGCATGTTCGTTGCCCTTGATGCCACTGTGGCTGGGGCACCAGCTTATCGCGACCTTGAGGTCATCTCTGTCATCCAAGAGCCTGCACACTGTCTTCCTAAAGGTCCAGGTGTGCTCTTGGGCTTTTCTGGGTTTCCCTTGGAAGATGCGGCTGATCATGCTCATGTTGTCTGAGCAAAATACTATGTTTGACAGCATGTGGGTGTTCAGGTCGTTTTTGATGAAGCAACGTGTCTCTCCCACCACCGTCCTCAGCCCCATCATTTCTGTGTCGAAGGCTTCTACGTAGCCACCCATAGAACCATTCCTCTTGAATACTGTTTCTCCTGCTGAGTAGCCCACTACTCCAAATCCTGTGTATCTCTGCCCTTCTTCAGTGAACTTGGATCCGTCGGAGTACACGAAGAGGAAGTCTGGGTTGTCCTCGTGTTCCATCATGAATTCCAGGTGGTCATCTGTCCATGTCTCTTTGGCAGATTTGCCTGCAACGTTCTCTGGTAGGTGAGAGTGGGGGATATTGTCGAAAAAGCCGGTGATGTCAAAGGTGAGCATGGAGACTACCCTCTTGTGGTTCCATGCTGCCTTGATGTCGTGCACAATGGTAAGGAGGGCATCTTGGGCTGACTTGCTGGGAATTCCGCCATACTGTGTGCTGGGGAATAGGTGGTGTCTTGCTGCCAGGTAAGCTAGCCTACAGGCTTGGATCCATTCAAGAGCTTTCCCCGAGACTTCTAGCAATCTATATGATCTGGGGAGGGAGTAGTCCCTGTTTGGTTTCTGCAAGGCCACTGCGATGGATGTGTGCCATAATTTCAGGTGGTAGCCTGATGTCAGGGACTTGTCCGGGGTCGAGGGAGCCTGGGTGTAGCTGTTGATGAGCGACAATTTGATCTCGGAGCTGGACTATGAGCAAATACTCAGTCTCAGCTAATATGCGTGAAGAACTAAATATATTACCTATGAGCAAATACTAGAGGTAATATACATAATATAAGTGTTAGAGATGGGCGGATTCAGACGACTCCGGAGGGGAATCGGAGACTTAGCGTGGAGGGACCTTGGCCTCAGCGACTCAAGCGGAGCGCTGTGCCATTGCTGTTTGTCCATTTGGTCCTTAATTTCACAGTAGGTGAGCAGGAAGTCTCTAGGGGGCATTTCAGGTCGATTTCGGACTGAGCCCAATACAAGTATGTACAAGCGCCGATATATATAATGGAGGGGGCAAAAGCACAAGGAAACAAAGGGGATCCGAATCGGAACGAAGACATCTGAACGGGAACAAAGGGTAGACAGAAGCGGAGTGGTACCGAAGGTCATAAGACAGAAGCTGTGATACATCCGAAAGGAGGTAGGGAGGGCGAGGCCCAGAGGGGCAGGAGGATGGTGAGAAGTGGGGATGATGACTAACTGGCTAGAATGGGAAGAAGCAGCAGTCCAAATAGGGATGAGGGGAAAATGCGAGAGATACATTACAAGCGGCGAAGGTGCCAAAGGTGATCCGCAAAGCTCGGAGGTTGCAGAGCTTACGGAGCTTACAGAGGTGGGGTTGAAAGTCCGAGGGATATTGGCAATGGGGTTTACGTAGTATGAGGTCACCAATGCAATGGACTAAGACTGAGGTGGAGTCAAAGTCTGAGGTAGGGACTATGACGGAGGCTTGGAGCAAAGGTACGATTGGTGCCTGAGTACGAAGTATGGGACAGTGGTGGAAGGTTGTAACTTGGTGGGAGGTTGGCGGGAGAGTACCAGAGGGGAGAGAGAGGAGAAAGGGAAGAGGGAAGGAGTGGCAGAAAGGGGAGTTGTCAGGTCCAAGGGTGAGTATCAGAGTGGATGGGAGAAGCGTAGGAGGATAACGGGAGGGTGGAGGTGTTGTGAGGGAGGAGCGGAGGTGTAGGAGGAGTAGTAGTAGGAGGGTGGCGAGAGGGGCGGTGTTCGGTCCGAGGTGAGTATCGGAGCGGACGGAGATAGGGGAGGAGAGGGAAGGAGGAGTAGAGGTGGCATGGGAGGTAGAAGGAGGTGTATTGCCAGGACCGAAGGTGAGTATCGGAACAGGTGGCGGTAGGGTAGGATTCTGGAGGTGGAGAAGGAGGAGGTCCGGAAGTCGGGTCGGGGTCGGGTATGCACGGATATGACAATAAGTTACAATGATAAAACAATGAGGGAATGTAACTAACCTCAGTCTCAGCTAATATGTGTGAAGAACTGAGGGAAAAGGAAATGAATTCAAATGAATGAATATATCCGTGGCCTGGCACGGATTAGTCCGAAATAATATAAAGGAGGTCTTGTGACTAAGTAGTCACATGGTGGATTCTGGGCGAGTTGCTCTCCCAGAATGTTCCCACGCTAATGCAGGAATGTGGCTGTTCAGGTTAGCTCCGTTGGAGTACCCTCATAGCACACGGTTCCTCCAACAGTAGCATCTGGGGCCGAGAGCCTGGTGGGAGGCGGATCGGGCATGCATACTGACAGGCCTGATCTGGGACAGTGGTCCCTGGCCACTTAGACTGAAGTGGAAAGTTGAGAAGAAGGCTACTTCTTCGGTTCCCACTTCAGGTTTGTTTATATACATGCGGCTTAGATCACATGACAGGTGCCATGTCACCCTCGCACACAGCCGTAACCACCCAGGTGTCTCCGTAGGAGATCCCAAGGGCTTCCGGTGCAGGCACATGTACTGGGCACAGTGGGAAGTTGCCCGAGGTGCCCGGGCCAGGTGTATGGTGGGCACGCTGTAGGTGGGATAATCGCCCACATGCAGAGCTGGCTCGGATATCCATTTTCACCATTCAAAAATCATCTTCATTCGTTCCATAAATCGATACAAACTTGGTACCTAAAAATACTCCTAATTCCTACGAATCCGTCGATGTCAAGATCATCCCAATCGGTGGAGATTTGGTGGAGTTAAGTGTTGGGGAGGTTACCCACGGCACGGGTCACGGGATCTGGTCATGTGCGGGCGTGGGAAGTTCAATTTAGGCAAGCGGGAAGTCAGAAAACCATGCTTCACACATTCCCAAGGCATCAAATAAATTGGGAAAAATGTTCTTTAGCCGCGTAAAGGTTATTCCCAGCCACATTTCCAGTTTCAGGTACTAATTTTGTGAAATCATTGATAAATTCCCGATTTTCCTCATATTTCACATTTTTACCATCATTTTGATATATTGGATGATATTTCCCATCAATCATTTCTAAAAATGTTTATTCCTTATAATCCTGTACATACCGGGATTGAAAAAGGAAGTTCTCCCCTCCCCTAATTTCTCGAAGGCAAGAGGACGCATCAGAGTTAGTGCGAGTGTGTTAGGAATTCCTACAGTAGGAGTAAGGGCAGTCGTCTAGCCCACAAAGAGTGGGTAGTGGACACTGAGCCCGGACCTTGCGGAATTTCCGGAGAATTTCCCAGAGTTTTAGGATCGAGGCCAGTGGAGAAAAGAGTTTTTGTGGAGAGTTTCCCCCACGAGCTTGGTTGGCGCTGAGAGCTGCTAGCCCTCTTGCAGCGCTGCAGATGGGTCAATGGTACATTGATACAAAGAAGGTCGTCCATGTAGAATAAAGAGAAAATAAAGAAGAAGTAAGATAGGGGGAAAGTGAGGAAGCATGAATGAGGAGAGAGGAAGGAAAAGGGGGAGGAGGTGAGGAGGGGTGGACAGTGGGGTACTGGGTCAGGTTGGGCCAGGTGGAGCTGGGTCAGGTGGGTGTGCCCTGACACCTGAGTCCACACGTAGCCTAAGGAGGTGGAATATCTCGTCCCCAAGGGTCTTCCATGCCCACTGCCAAGCACGCCCTGTAAGTCCGGAGATCCCTGGGGCATTCAGTTGAGTGGCTGTGAAAATGGCATCTCGGACTTCTCGTTTCATCATGCTGACATATTCTATGTCATCGTTGCATGGGTCTAGAGAAATTGGCAGAGAGTTGGCAAGTCTCGGGAGTTCTGGGAGGAGGTTCTCCCGTAAGGTTTGGCACTTGTCTATATGGCTAATGGCTGGCTCTAGGTTGCCACTGCGCTTTATAGGTGGCGATATATAAGTCCTGTGGCATTTGGTCCACTTCCTTATGTCCCAGAGGTTGTGTGGGTTTGTGTCAGGGACAGCTCCGAAAGCAGCGAGGTCCCAGCATGCAGGACTCGGTGGGACGAATAGCGGCTATGCATAGTGGCGATCCTGTCGCGGGGTGAGCATCCCCGACCACTGAAGTGGGAATGTGAGAAGAAGGCTACTTCTTTGGTTCCCACTCCAGCTGTTATTATATACATGCAGGGTCGATCACGTGGGGTGCACCACGTCACCCTCGTGCACAGCCATGGCTCTCTGGGTGTCTCTGTGGGAGATCCTGAGAGGGTCTGTTGCAGGCACAGGGTGAGCGCGGTGGCGATGATGGCGATATAGGGATGGTAAGATACAGGAGGGGAAATGGGCGTGCACCCCAGTGATACATTGAACAGCGGGAAAGGTGGTCCATGTAAGAGAGAGAAAGAAAGAAAGAAGAAAGGGAGAAGAAGGGAAGAGGAAAGAAGGAAGGTGCAGTGTGGAGTGGGGAAGCGGAGCGGGGGTCGGGCGGGGCATGTCAGGGCATGCCCTGACACTTGGGGAGTCATGGTCAAATCGATATTAGAGCTAAGGTACTATAATGTATCATACAGGATATATATAGGAAGGGGAAATGAATAGAAGTGGACCCGGGCTGAAGGCCGAAGGGTCCAGAAGCAAAAGGGAACAAAGAGCAGGGTTGGCTGCACAGCGGCTGGCAATGACTGAGGGTCAAAACAAACAATAACAGATAAATAGTGAAGGAGTGTCATGACCCAGCGTTCCCTGGAGTCAGACGACCTCCTCCCCAACCTTCTCCCATGCCCGAACACTCCCTGCACACTCTGCTCACCACCTGTCGCTGTCTAACCACTTCTCCACAACCCCTCTCCCAATTGTTGTTGAACGACCTAGTGGCGCAGAGCGCTGCGACCTTGTCCCATGTTTTGCCACACCCTGTTATCTCGCGGTGAAGGTCACATTTGACCTTCGCTGTCTTAAACACATGCTTCTTGTTTGTTTTCCTTCTTCTTTTCTCCACCCGCAATCTCCATGAGATCTGGCGACTTATTCTCTATTCAGTTCCCTAGCGCTTATATACAGCTTGTAACTATTGCTTGTACTGTAGTTCGAAATCAACTAGAAATTCCCCCCTAAGCTTACTTCTGTTCCCCATAAGACCTCCGACCTTCTGAAGTATCGGGACCGCATTGAGGACAAGGCGCAATGCTCCTCCTTGAGTCGTTGAAGCCGAAATCCTGGCTCACTTGCCTAAGTAGCCTCAGCCTCGAGATCGGCGAGGTTGACCCTCACTAAAGCTCAGTCGTGAGTAGGATGCTGTAGGCGGGCACAGCCGGTACTGCACAAATGAACTGAATATCGCGATTTCCCCATCCCAGCACATCCCCACTTCACGAAACACATCACACACGTCCTCATATACCATTCCTACTCTTCCATGATTTTTTCTATTTTTTCCAGACACATTCCCAGTCCTCACAGACCAAATTCCCACGCCCACCCAGCAGCGCGGCCACACTCAGACTGGATTTCACTTATCTCAGCAACCACTGCACCGATTTGGACGATATTGGTACCGTTGGAAACGCGTCATTTAGGAGTATTAGGATCCATGATTAGCGGGAGTTGATTGGTGATGGATAGAGTTGGATATTTTTTGGCTGGAAATCATTTATTGCTTTATTGTTTTCTTGATTATTGTTTTCCCTTCCTTTTTCCGATATTGTTTGTTGCCCATATGATCCACCTGAGCACATGGGACTCATCGGATATTTTCCTTCATTTTTATTTGATCATTTCTCATATATACTGTACATGAGGATGTATCTACCTTTCCCCTTGGATTAGAAACCACCGAGTTTGCCCCTCCCAAGCTAGTAGGAAGTATTATGACGAAGAACATCAGTAAGAAGACCTCTAGATCAGTCCTCACCTTAGTGTCACCCAGAGAGGTGGGGTGAGAGGTTGATTAGAGTACACCATGCACCGCACCACACCGGACCATTACTATTACCCCTTTTCCCTGACCTGTTGGATACCTATCCAGTCCCCATCCTTTCCTGTTTTCCTAGTGGGTTAGATCCCTAGCCTGCTTACATTGAAATGTAAGCAGGCAAGGGATCTACCACCCTAACGAGAAAGAGAGGGGGCCACAGAGTTGGGAGTGCTCAGGGGAGGTTCGGATGAAGAGGAAGGGGGGGGGGGGGGGGAAATGGTCCGGGTGTGATGTGATAAAAATGATAATCTCGTAAATCTCACTGATAATCAAACTAATGGGAACTCTGTCCCTGCACTATGTCTTGAGCCTCTTTGGCTTCGTATTCGCTGCTCTGGGCACTGGTAAGCTTTTTGCTAAAACTTCATGTCTGTTGGGGAGCACCTCTCTCTGTTGGGGGAGTCCTTTTTGTAAATACAGGGAAGAGGCAGTTATAAATATGAAAAAGGTATGCGTGGAAATTCGAATGATCCGACGGGTTTAGGACGGCAACAGATCCACAAGGAACAAGTAAGAAAAAAGTAATATCATTGATGTTGTTAAGGAAATAAAGAACCATGGCGATCGCCTCAACCGCTGAACCAAATCCGTCGCTCGTAACATTGTTCGACTCGTGTTAACAAGGGCTTTCCAACGATACCAAATTCGTCCGGATCGGTGGAGAATTGATGGAGATACAGAGGAAGCGGTGGAATATGCGGGTGACAGTTGCCCAATTTGGAAACTGATGGTTGTCCGTGGTCAGGAATGGTTTGAAAAAATCGAAAAAAATATGGGAAACGTGGAAGGGGTATCTGGAACAGTGGTAGATGTGTTTCGGGAGTGGGGTGCTTGACGTGGGTGGCAGAATCGCGATAATCGGCTCGTTTGTGTGGTACTGGCTGTGCCCGCCTACAATGCCTGTATCGTTAGTGGCCAACATTTGGTTGCCGACAGCTACCCTTGGCGAAGCTTTGCGTGGTTCTGACAAGGAGCGTAGGGCCATGATAGCAGTGATGGTAATGGTAGTGGCCTGGTGAGGGCCAAGTGGGCAGAGTAGGCAATGTTGTGGAGTCATGCTAGGTGCGGTGCTGGAGGCAGACTCAGGGCAGGGAGGTCAGTGTGGCTGTGGGGGAGTCGGCCAAGTGCAGGGGAGCCTAGGGGCAAGTGGGGGGGGGGGGGGGGGGGGTTGAGCAGGGAGTCCTTAGGGAGGATAGGGCTAAGGTCAGGGCTTGTGCTCACGCTTGCACAGTGGGACAGGCTTGGGTGGCATCGGGATGGGCAGCTAATGGGCCGGAATGCATGGCCATGACACCTAGGCTGTGTCTATATACATGTGGTTAAGGCCATGTCATCTACGCACACAGCCACGTCTGTCTGGGTATCTCTGCAAGAGATCCCAAGAGTGCCTGGTGTGTGGGAGGTCACCCGGTGTGTCCAGGTCCGGGCATGTTGCACTGCAGTTGGGTCAATGGTACACTGATACAAGGGAAGTTGTCTGTGTAATAAGGAAAGAGGGGGGGGGGAGGGGGAAGGAGAGAAGAGAGGGAAAGGAAAAGGGGGAGGAGGTAGGGGAGGAGTGGGTAGTGGGGCACTGGGTCAGGTGGGGCTGGGTGGGGCCGGGTGAGGTGGGTGTGCCCTGACATCACCCCCTCCTTAAGCTGCTTCACCTCAAAGCGGCCAGGTGGTTCTCCCTCTCTCTCCCTGGAGCCTGGGGGTGCATCCTGTGGAATTCCTCAATCTGGTCAGGGGTGTGGGCTAAGTGGTCCTGCTGGAGCCATTGGTTCTCTGAGTTTGGCCAACCCATGAACTTTACCAGATACCAGAGTTTCCAGCGTTGCAAGTGGGGAGGGACAGCAGGACCACAGTCAAGGGTCATGTCACCACTCTCACAGCTGCTCCCTCACCAAAGGGAAAGAAGAAAAGGGGGGTGGAAAGGGCACCTAGGGTTTCGGACTCACTGTGACCCCGGTCCTGACTAACTCAGCCTCAAAATCTCAACACTAGGTGGACCTCCCTGGAAGACAAGCTAGCAGTACTGCCTGCGAAGCACTGTCCCCAAGACAACAAGCACTCAGACACCACCCCAGGCACATGGACCTAGTACTTAGTGGAGCAGAGGGGAGAATCTCTGTATCATACTAGATACATTTTGTATATAACCATCGTCATCTGAACTAAAGTCCGAGCAATCTGACGGTGTTAGGGATGGACAGAAGCGGATGGAACAACACAGAACAAAGAAAACAACAGAAAACATGAAAAATATATAGGAATGGCTACACAATTGATAAATTCCGACGATCTCCACAACGGCTGCACCAAATTTCCCGATCTTGGACTTGTTCTACTCGTCTTGATGGTAGCTTTCCAGCGATACCAAGATTGGAGAAGAACTGGGGGAGATATGGCGAAAATACTGAGAAAGCGGCCCGATATGGAAACTAAGTGGCTGTAACCTGGTCTGGAAAAATATCAAAAAAATACGAAGATGATAGGGGAGGTTCAATGAGCTTTGGGGGACTGGGGGACTGTGTGTCAGGTGCTAGGTAATGTCTGTAGGCCGTGATATAGCGGTGTCAGGGTACTACCAGCTTTTCCCTCCTTCAGCATAGCCATTTGGAGTCCAATACTTTCTCAACTTCATACTCCTCTTCTCCATCTACGAGTTCCGGGCCCAGGTGGGGGTCAGGGGGTTGTTCTGAAATCTCATCTGGGTGGTGGAATCTTATGTTCATCATGGACATGACTGGGTGTACTCCCTTCTGCCGTGCAGTGAGCTGGAGCTTGACAGCAGCCAGGGAGACGACTTTGACGACCTTGAAGGGGCCTAGCCACTTATGGTCCAGCTTCTTGGTCGGGCAGTCAGTCATATAGTTTTGGGCACTGAGCCAGACTCGGTTGCCCTCCTGGTACTTGGGGGCTGCCTCTCGGCCTCGGTCATAGTAGCGGGCCATCTTGTCCACTGCATGCTCCAGAGCTGCCTTTGCCTCCTCCTGCATCTTCATCATCCTGGATGAGAAAGCATCAGCAGCTTCTACCTCGGACATACGCTGCAAGTGGGGAGAATGGCTGAAGGCTGCAAGGCACAGACCTCTGAACCTGACCAGACCACCCTCACACACACACACAGGTAACGAAAGGGGGAGGAGCAAAACCGCAGTGTTGACAGACTCACTGGCGGACCTTCCTACTAGGTCCGAAAAACCAAACTTCCGTGAAAAACCACTAAACCCACTGGTGGACCTTCCCTAGGGCTGAGCAAGGCGTCCTGCCTTCTCAATGTCACCCTAAACTTGTTCACATGCTCCCAGATGTGGTACTGTCAGACTGGCACTAAAGCGGGAAGGAGGAGAATATCTCTTTTCATACTAAATACATGCTTGTATATAACCAAAGCTAATGTCCGAGCAATCCAACGGTGTTAGGGACAGATAGAAACAGACAGAACAACATAGAACAAAGAAAACAACAGAAAACATGATAAATATATGGGTGCGGCCACACAATCAATAGAATTCGACGATCTCCACAACGGCTGCACCAAATCTCCCGATATTGGACTTGTTCGACTCGTCTTGATGGTAGCTTTCCAGAAATACGTAATGCGTCTGGATCGGAGAAGAACTGGGGGAGATATGGTGAAAATATCATGAAAGTGGCCCGATATGGAAACTAAGTGGCCGTAACCTGGTCTGGAAAAATATCAAAAAATACAGAGATGATGGGGGAAGTACAACGGGCTTTGGGGGGCTGGGGGATTGTGTGTTGGGTCCCAGGTAACGTCTGTAGACTGTTATATGGTGCTGTTTGGGTACTACCAACTCGTCCCTCCTACAACGTGTGGGTTCTGTCCCCATCCTGGGGTGCTGCCTGGTGTCAAGCCCGAAGGGGGTTTGATGGGTGGACAAGTGGACATGGTTGTTGTAGGCAAACTCTGCCAGTGGGAGCCAGTCCACCCAGTTGTCCTGGTGGTGGTTGACAAACACCTGGAGATAGGTTTTGATCTCCTGGTTGACCCATTCCATCTGTCTGTCAGTCTGGGGGTGGTAGGGCATTGAAGGGGTTAGCTTGACCCCTAGGAGATCTGCGAGTTCTCTTGAGAAGTGCGAGATGAAGGCGCTTCCCCTGTCGCTGAGGATCTCCTTGGGGAGCCCGTGGTGCTTCCAGACATGCTCCAGGAAGAGCCAGATGATACCAGCCGAATCCATGGATGTCACAGTGGGGATCGCATGGATATGTTTGGACAGGTGGTCCACTACAACTAGGATGGTGTTATAGCCCTTCAACTCTGGGAGCTCTCCCACCATGTCTACTGAGATCACCTGCCAGTGGTGGGTGGGGACCTTATTTGGGGTGAGCTTCCCAACCTTCCGTGTGGGGAAAGTTTTGACATGGTTACAGGTGTCACATCCATGTACATATCGTCTGATGTACTCTGCCATCCAAGGCCACCAGTAGTTGCAGGAGACGAGCTCCAGAGTTTTCCATCGCCCTGGGTGCCCTGTCACCTGTGCGTCATGGTGTAGCCGTACCAGATTGTGGCAGAGTTGTGGGTCTTTCGGAACATACACCCTACCCTGGTAGAGGACCAACTCTCCCAGTCTTTCCCACTCATCCGACCTCAGTGTCCTGTCAGGGGACGACTCCTGGGTCCCCATGACCCTCCCCTATGGCCCACAGCCTCAGGTCTGGCCAGCCCTATCCAGGGCACAATCCTACTGTGGGTCAGAGATGAGAAGGAAGTTAACTTCTCATCTTCCCACAGTGGCCACAATACATCGAAAACTTCCGGAGATATCCGGAAGTCACATGAGACCCGAGACCCGAGGTCCGG
Organism: Cantharellus anzutake; assembly: GCF_015039405.1. Classification (NCBI taxonomy): domain Eukaryota; kingdom Fungi; phylum Basidiomycota; class Agaricomycetes; order Cantharellales; family Hydnaceae; genus Cantharellus; species Cantharellus anzutake. The sequence continues at coordinate 334,297 of NW_024066994.1, read as the reverse complement.
GCCATCTGGCCGCACTGAGCGTCTGGCACAGGGCGCGCGCAGGGAGTGTAACAGCTGGGTGCAGTCGCAGGTGCAGGTGCGAGTGTGGGTGTGGATGTGTCAGGGCAGACCCACCCCACCCGGCTCCACCCACCCTCACCCGGTACCCCGCCCACCTCCACCCCTCACTCTTCAGCATTGTTTCTCACTTCATGTTTTTCCTTTTGTCTTTCTGTTCTTTTGCTCTCCTGCCCTTTCTTCTATCTTTATCCACATGGACGACATTTCCCCTTATCTATGTATTATCGACCTGCCTGCGATGCGTGCATGATGCACCCAGCCCCAGACGACCCAGATGGCCTCATGGTGCAACCCAGCACACACGTGTGCAGCACTCACCCTCAGGATCCCCCACGGGGACACCCGGATGACTGCGGCTGTATGCAGGGTGATGTGGCAAACCTCATGTGACCCAAGCCGCATGTACATAAAAGTACCTGGGGTGGGAACCGAAGAAGTAACCTTCTTCTCATGATTCCCACTTCAGTCTGAGTGGCCAGGGATTGTTGTCCCGGATCGGGCCCATCACTACGCATGCCCGCTCTACACCTTGCAACAGCCTCAGCGCCGGGCATTACACCCGGGCCCCCTCGACCCTGGATGCATCCCTGACAGGATGCGGGTATGGGCTAGGTCAGGGTGTATGCCCTGACATGTCCCTTCTCCCAATTCCCTCATGGCCTTCACCACCCACTCATCATGATCCTTCGCTTCTTGTTGTCAGGGATGCATCCGGGGTAGAGGGGGTCCGGATGTATCGCCTGGCAGAAGGGCCCTCACGGGGTGTGAACCAGGCATGCGTGCTGGCGGGTCTGGGAAGGGACAGCAGTCCCTGGCCACTTAGACTGAAGTGGAGAATGTGAGAAGAAGGTTACTTCTTCGGTTCCCACTTCAGGTACATTTATGTACATGCGGCTTGAGTCACATGATGAGTGCCACGTCATCCTCGGAGACAGCCACAGGCATCCAGGTGTCCCCGTGGGGGATCCCAAGAGCGTCCGCTGCATGCGTGCATGCTGGGCACAGTGGGAAGCCGTCCGGGGTGTGTGGGCCAGATGGGTCAATAGTACATCGATACAAAGGAAGGTGGTCCATGTAGATAGAAGGAAATAAACAGGAAGAGGAAGATGAGAAGAATGAAATAAAGAAAGGAGAAGAAAGAGGGAAAAGAAAGGGGAAGAGAGGGAGGAAGGAGGAGGGAGAGGGATGGACAGTGGGAAGCGGGTGTGGTGTGGCCGGGTGGGTCCGGGTGGACCTGGGTCAGGCGGGTGTGCCCTGACACTCATATCCTCTCCAGAATATCTGCCTCCTCACCCTTCACTGAGACTGCCTCTGTTGCATGGGCCTCAAACCAGGCTGGTTGGAGGAGTGTCAGCCCCTCATTGTCATCCCTCCCCTTTGGGTGGTCAGCACATCATGAGAGCGTGTCTGGTTTCCCCATGAGTTTCCCTGGGTGGTGGATGAGGGTGAAGTAGAAGCGGTGTAGGAGAAATAATATTCGAAGAATAAAACAATGATGTATCAGAATAGTCAACAATCAGGTGACAAGTTCAAATGTTTAACAGATCTCATGATCTTTATGAGACTGGACAGACATTAGAAGATCATTATGATTATCCACACCCATGTAGCATGAGATTTAAGCTACTGCAAGCATGCCTAGAACCTGGCATAGGTGTAGGAAAATATAATATTCAAAGAATATATCCCTACAATAAGAAAATAGCACATAGATGGCAGAATAAGAGGGAACATTGGGAAAGAAATGTGAATATCTTGGGAACCAGTAAACTTTTGACTGTAATCTTTTTACCATCTGAAAGGACTGTTTCTTAACTTTATCCACGGTTTTGTTTCATTCTACAAAAGCTTCAAAACTGACAGAGATATCACTCAAACGGCGAAACACCTTATAATTCATATATATTTATTTGCTAATTCTTACAAAAAGTAATGTGACTCAAGGGAAATATATTGACGCCCAGAAGTCTGGCGGACCGAGTACCATATGGCAGAGTATCCCCCGGCGTGGACGGATAGTTTTTGATTGCATCAGAAGAGGAGAAAATGCTAAAAAACCGGATCTTGTATAATTTCCCATGATTCATCAAAACCTTTTGATTTTAAGCTCAAATAAATCGGAACAAAGAAATGATTGATGATCTGGATCTCGGATCATAAGCATAAAGTGATTCAGAAGTCCGCGGATCAGTTAATTAATTGGGAAAGCTCTAGAACATTGGTAATGATGCAGCTTCACAAAAAGGGGTGAATTAGAGAACAGTCTAGAAAGTTCCTTTATAGCCAAGTCATTTCTAAAGGTAACCGTTCGTAATTAAGGCGGTGTAGAGCATAGCTTTAGCACTGCAAGACCCCGCTGAGATCGGCCCAAAAGACAAAGAACTGAATTACTTATTGCTGAGTCATGTCCTAAGTCCATTATTAAGCTTACACAGCCCAAGCCCCTATATCATTCTAGAACTATCTATAATACAAATGTAGCACATGTAACTAGTGCGAGGCGTGGGAGTAGAGAGGCCTCTGAAAAGCATAAAAGGCCACCGCTTCTGCCCCCTCTCAAACCTCAGGTAGAAATATAAGTTTAATTCTCCTCACCAGTGGTTGGTTTGTTTGCTCCAAAAGATAAAAGCAAATATTAGTTGTTAGCTAATATAAAATTAACACGTCACTCTAAGCGTGAGTTAGGGTCAGTTAGACACAGCTGAACAAAAGTGTCATAGTGAGAATTAGTGAGAATTTGGTGGAGGGACTTCTTAATTGAATAATCTCTCAGTAATATTTGGTTATCACACCACAGGAGAAAAGTGAGCGATCCTGAACCTGCTAGATAACTAGCACGCACTCTAAGCGATAGAAAGAGCAGTTTGGTCACTCCTGTATTGAGTAACATTTATTACGGAATTATTTTATTAGTAGTTTTTCTTCAGTAAATTATCAGGAAAATCACATCCTACTGTAAAGTGGTATATCTAGGTGTAATATTGACTAGAAATGATAGTAAAGTCAATATAAATTTTATCCGTAGACGATCTATACGTCAGGTGAGATCGTTGGGGGGTGTTTATTGTTGTTTAGACAGTGAACAATTATATATTTGGCAACCAAAACATGGTCAGTATGCAAATCAGCACAAACTCTAATATCGTTATTGGACGTAGGAAACTGGTTACATAAGGTGATCCAGCTCCGCTCCTTCAGATTGGTGGTCCTTACAGGGGTAGTGTAAATATCCACGTTGCCCCACACTGTTACGGGGATGGGGGAAATTCCCCATTCCTCGATCCGTTCTTATAGTGGGAAGGCGAGAGTCATGTCTAGTTTGTACCATAACTGGAAGTGTAATCGATGAGTGATCCCAGTCTGACCTGGGAGTGGGCGATCGAATTCCCATCGATCGCGATGGGTGATGTAGTGAGCTATTAAGGGATTGATGATTGATAGTCGGAGATATCAGGACAGATGGGTCAGCCACGGATACTTGGCGCTCCTCAATGGAGCGTACCGTGTGCGAGGTCGCGACTGGTGAGATGGGTGAGAGCTTCGCGTAGTTGCCATCGGGTACTTGGCGTTCGCAGTGCGAACGTACCGGTAGCGGGTTGATATCGTAGGCGTGCAATGAGGGCTGACTATTAGGGCCTTCGGTGACTTGGCGTTCCCAAAGGGAACGTACCGTTGGCAGGGACATATGATGACTGGCAAAGGAAGAAACAGACGGTGGATGGGCGGCTACTTGGCGTTCGCGTAGCGAACGTGCCGGCATCGAGGGTAAGTGGGCCTCATAGTGTTCACGATCACCATGATCGTGATGGGACGTCGTATGTTGAGTACTGGGGGAGAGCGGAGTGATGAAGACCCATAGGGTACAGGTTCAATAGGACGATACACACGTCGAGAGTCTTCGACTCTCGACTTCGAGTTCTCGCGGCGAGGGCCGTTAGAGGACTCGATATAACCCGACTTATAAGACATAGTGAGAGTTGTACAGTCACACAGGTTCAGTTGAGTCACAGGGAGGGTTGTTACAGAAGACGGTACATGAGACAGTTGTAGAGCAGTTGTTAGTTTTCGGGAACCGCCTTCGGCGGTTTCCGTACATGACGCGTGACTATCTACAAATGGTAAGGTCGCGGGAAATCCCGCGAAACACAAACAACCTCGGCCAGCACCAAAACCCCAATGGGGAAAGCTTTGCACGAGGGGGGGGAAAGGGGTAGAACGGGTAAGGAGGATAGGGTAGCGGGATAGAGGATGGAAAGGAGAAAGAGGGGAGGAGCGATAGAGAGGGGAAGTCTTTGACCATGCGACGGATATGGTTGTTGGAGACTCCGTATCCGTAACACACACCAAAATTATTGTTAAATTTACATTTTTAAGTTACAATCATTCATTCACGTAGACAAACACAAGAAGACTCGGATTCTGAGTCTCTAATAAGCATACCTAGGATGAGTCCACCCAGGCCAATGCCCAGGAGACTATCCAAGGATGCACCAGCATTCGGCGGATCTAGGATAGAAGACTTTTTGTTGGAATTTGAAGCACTAGCAGCAAATGCTTGGCTGAATGACACTGAGAAGTGTAGATGGCTTCTTCAGTATTCACAAGGTCCTGCACGGGAAGTTGTTAAAGCTTTAACTGAAGAAGAATCTGAGAACTGGAATACAATTAAGGGAATGCTCCTGGATTTATTCAAGTCTAAGGATTCTAAGAAGAGATATACAGTGGAATCTTTGGTAAATTTCAGTCATAGGAAGCGTGTCATGAACAGACATGCAGAATTTGATGCATATCACAGATCATTTCTAGTTATTGCACAGTCTCTACAGAAACATAATCTAATCACAGTTAAGGAAAGAGACCATAGGTTCTTCAAAGGATTACCAGCATCGTTACAAAATCTCATAAAAGAAGATCTGAAAGTTAACAGGATTTGGAAATATGATTGTCCTCCAGGACAGCAAGAGGTAATCAGAGTGGCTAGATTACTGTTAAAAGAAGATGCATATCAAGAGGAATATTCAGATGAGGAGGGAGATGACCCAGATTTGGGAGACGAGTATTATATGAGTAATGACAAAGAGGACGAGTCAGAACTTGAGTCAGAAATTTTGAGAAGGCTGGCCAGGATCAAGGCCAGTAAGGAAACAAAGACCAATCAAGAGACCAGATCGTCTAATCAGACCAGAGATAAGGAAGAGAAGGAGAGCAGAGAAAGTACATCACCAAAAACATCGGAAATTATGAAAGAAGAGGTTGAGAGTTTGATGGATCAGTTATGACAGCTGAAGATTGAGCTTGCTGATCTGAAAAACAAAGCTCCAACATATCCAGAATCTTGGGCTAGGAATTGCTGGATGTGCAGTCTGGAGAACACCCATAGAGGAGGACTCCGAGCATGTCCAGAGACTCTTGCCTTAATAAGAGCTGGATTAATCCAGTATAGTGGTGATGGGATTCTAATGCATACAAATGGAACGGATATGCCCAATAAATTAGTTGAGGGTGGAATGGCTAAGTTGATCTGGAATAGCAAAAAGTCCAAGACAAAGGCTCCAGCCAACTCAGTTGCCCACCTAGAGCTTGTAGAAAATGGGGAATCCTTGTTCAACATAGATGAAGTGATGGCAGTGGACAATAAACTTGAGGAAGTCAATGCATTTGAAGTAGTCAAATCGGACAAGACTATTAAGAAAAATAGGTACAATCCAGCCAACAGACCGAGTACTCCCTCAAGTAGTACAAGACCAAGATTTAAGCCAGAAGTAGTGATTACATCACTGAAACCTAGAACTACTTCAGAAAAGTCAATGGAAGTGAGTCCCAATGGACCAACGGTATACAAGGGAAAGGAAAAGGCCCAAGATACACCAGTGAGTCAAGATGTAGAGATGGTAGATGGTCCTGTGAAGAAAGGAAAACCAGCGAAACAGTTCAAGTACACTACGGAAGTTCAAGAATCAGTTCGACTTGAAGAAGTCTTCAAGAAAATTATGCAACAACCAGTTAATCTAAGTGTGCGAGATGTAATTGGCTCATCAATAGGTTTGACAAAGAAGCTTCAAGAAGTCACTAAGTCGCATAGAAAACCATCTGGACCTGAAGAAAACAAAGTTGTCATATCCATTCCCGGCCATCGACTTCCGGACTCTCCGACCCCTCCGTTCTAACTCCGCTCCCCCCTCACCAACCTCGGAGCCCCCGTATTCCGCAAACCTCCCGGTGCCCCTCGATGACCACCACCCCTTCATTTCAATTTATTACCTACGCCTCCCTAAGTACGGAGCCCCGAAGACTTCCGGACAGCTCCGACGTCCGCTAGCGCACTCCCGCCTCCGCTGGGCAATACACTCGCCTACCCTGCAGAGTCCACCTTCGGGCTTATCCCTCCTTTCCGTTTCTGGGTTAACGCCTGCCTTTCCGCTAACCCCGCGAACCGACTCGTCGGTAATATTCAGTCGGCTAATGTCTTAACCCCGTTAGCTCCGCTCCGTCCGGCTCCGCCAATTGCGGAACCGTCTCCGCTGTAACCATATATATACACTACTTGTACATAGGTTACGCCCCAGCAGATAAATCAACTAGAGTTACCCCCACTAGGTTCTAAGTGCCAGTCAGTAAGTTAGGGCACGGACGTGTCACTAGGCACAGCGCTCCTGGCAGAAGTCGCTGAGGCCAAAGCCCTCCGTTACGGAGACATTCCTTCATCTTAAAATCTGGTCTCTGACAGAAGTAGCACAAGAAATATGTAGGGTATCCTTTGAGGAGTATGACAGTGATGAGAATGAAGTCTCAGAATACTATGAAGCAGACTATAATGAGGTTCCCAGGATGACATATAAAACCTCGAGTGAAGGTGCAACGCCTCATCAGTTCATAGCTATGGCCTCAGGAAAGTTTATGGGATATGTTGGAGACGCTGAGACAGAAATGCTGATTGACACTGGAAGCAAGTTAAACATAATGTCTGCAGACCTACAAAGGGATCTTAACCTCCCTATGGACACTACCATGTATCGGAATTTTCAGTTGAAGGGAATTAATGGAAGTCCAGTGGAACTAAAGGGGTTATGTTGAGAAGTGCCCATTAGGATAGGCGGTGCAAGATTTGATTATCATTTCTTTGTAACAGAAGAAAGGGTTATTGGATATAGACAAATGGTGTTAGGACAACCCTTCCTAAATCACCATGGAGTGGTTATAGAGTATAAACCGAAGGAGGGAATAATGGTTGCTCAAGCCTGGGTCGATGGAGACAAGACCAAGCCCTCAATAAGTGTTATTGTTGCAAAATTGAAAGATGGACGAAATTTACAGAATGCAGCAAGCAACTACTACAAGTCAAACAGTGCATACTATGAAGAAACAACAGACAATTCGGAGGAAGAGCCTAGTAATGGGATGAATTGGGAAGAAAATTCCGAAATAATGCAAATAGTACTGAGGAACAAGAATAAAATCCCAGCTGTGCCTAAACTGGGAAACTCGATATACAAAGCATTAGAGATAGGATCCTTGGATCCATGGGAAGTGCCTCATCATGAATTGCTAAACTATAGTCTAGAAAATGAGAGAGGTAATGGACCGCACATGTCTCTGATACAACAAGCATGGAATATATCAGGAAAAAGCCTCGAAAGCGACCTAGAGACTCATATACTGAACCTAGTAATGAACCAGGGATTATTGTATGAAGAAGCTGAGGAGAAGATATCATGTCTTACAAAGGAAATTAATGGTGCACGGTACAAGAAAGTGGCAGACAAGGAGAAACTGGTGGCTATTGGTGATCTGACTGCTCCAGTACCTCGGTATAAAGAGATTGTCCTTAATGACCTACCAAATTTACCTCATGATCCACCATCAGGGCATAAGTTTCCTTATTCAGAGAAATTTACTCCAGAATGGGTAATGAGTTTAATCGATACTATACCAAAAGGGTTTCTCCGATCAAGAGAAGTCAATCGTTACTATATGTGGTGGGAATACACCAAAGTGCCCTTGCCTATTCAAGTTGGTTTCCTATATCATTCTCTCCCATGCTTTTCCCAATATGCATCAGCATTTCGTTTCCTTTGTAAGGCTAGATCTCTTGACACTTGGTCAACATTCATATCTCTATCTTTTAATTGCTCCATTCTTAGACCCAATAAATCGATAGTATCTTCGATCTTGTGCCACTCTAATGTATGCCAGGTTCGCTCCATGATATCGCATGGGAACATTGCCTCTTGTCCATAGAGAAGATAGTATGCTGAAAATCCCATAGCTTTTCGAGTAGTGATCCTATCAGCCCATAATGCATAATGGAACCATTCTGGCCACTTGTTGGTGTTTCCAATGCATTTCTTCTGCATGGCATCAATCCAATATCTATGACCAACTTCTAACATCCCATTTGCCCTTGGATTTTCTGCAGATATGTGTATGATCGGAACTTTGTACTTCTTAACTAGTACTTCCACTGCATCTTTGAATTCTGAACCATTATCCATGATAAGTTGAGGTATACAACCATATCAACACATAATGTTCTCAAAAATAAACTTAGCAATAGCTTGAGAACTCTTTGTACGAAGCATGCGAGCCTCTAGCCACCCTGATAAGTCATCTCAGGCATCTATGATGTAGTTAAACCCTGCTGCCTTTGGCATATGGACCGTATCTATCACAAATTTCCTCAAAACGGTTCTGATGTATGTTGGTGATATAGGAATTTTCGGATGGTAACTGGATCTAAGCTGACACTCCTTACACGTTTGGCAAAACCAAGCAACAAAGTCATACATTCTGGGCCACCAGAACTTATCTGATAGATTCTTGTATGTGGGGTTTTTGCCTCAGTGTCCTGCTTCATCGTGTGCTTGGCTGCACATGTCCCACCTTTTACCTACATCTTCAACCACTAGTAGTGGAGGTTTAAAACCATTTCACCTCCACAACCCCCCATCCCCCCAATAAAATCTTCTTGCTTGGGCTAAGATTTTCCATCTCTCTTTCAAATCCGTTGGTAACTTCATGCTACTTAGGTATTCTTCGATTGGTTTGAAATATCCCTCCTCTTGTCTGAGGTCTACTGGAATTGGTAATGGCGATTTTTCCGCCTCTTCTGGAATGATTTCTGCAGTTAATGTTTCCAAAATTCCTACCCAAGTTAAATCCCTTTTGAATTCTTGTTCCGCTGCCTTGGGGTATCTCCACTTCACCTCCATTGGGGCACACTGTTCAATCCTATCGTCTATTCTACTCAACTTCTCAATTACCCAGGAAGTCCTAGTTTCTGGTTCTACTTTGTCCTTGGAGTTTATTCCTTCATCGAAGCTTTCTAACTCCACTGATGAATTGTCTGATTTTATATACTCATATATTCCTTCCTGTACACTTCTAGCGAATTTGAATGGATCTTCATAGTCCATTTCCAGTTCTGATTCTTCTGAATCATCCTCAGCTGGTTCTCTTTAGGACAATCCATCTGGAGCTCTGTGTCTCGTGGCAGGAACATGTTCCATTTCGAAGCTGAAGTGTTGTAAATATGTAACCCATCATGTCATCGGTGCATTGGGCAAGTCAGGATTATTGACCATTTGTATAAGCGATCTAGCATCTACTTTGATCCTAAAATGATAGCCCCAAAGATAGTGCCGACAAGCTTTTACTGCCCTGAACACTCCATATAACTCCAATTTTGGTTGCGAATATCTTGCTTCCACTTCACTAAATGTCCGTGATCCAAACTCAATTGGGTACTCTATGTCATCTTCCATTACTTGATATAATACCCATCCAACTCCTGTCTGTGCACTATCAACCGCTAGCATTACCAGTCCGAGGTCCGAGGGCCGTTGATCCTTTGGTAGCATCTTTTTAGCTAATTCCAGATTTAATGGCTTGATTGCCCCAGACTCCCATACTGCTTCTTTCAAGGTGTCCATTGCTTCTTGTGCTTCGTCCGTCCATTGGAAATCTTCCTGTCCTCCTTTTCTTGTATACATAGTTAATGGCTTTGCGATTAAGGCAAAATTTCTGATCCATTTCCATGCAACTCCGACTGTTCCTAGGAAACCACACACTTGTGAAACATTGCTACATGATTTCCATTTCATAATCTTAGAAAGAGTCCCGTGACTCACTCTTTGACCTTTTATGGATACGGTTCTTCCAACTAGATCCAATTCGGGTGTTGCTAGTACAAACTTTTTACCTGATATGGTTACTCCACTGATTTCAATCCTTGCAAGTAACTCATGTAACGTTGAAGGAGAGAACAAAGGAAGGTCAGTTGGGAGGTTCAAACAAGACCACCACCAAGCTGTTCCCTGGTTCTTTAGTTAGGATGGGGAAGTGTACTAGTATTATTTGTTGTAATTATAGTACCAATCCGAGTGTTTTGGCTAATTCTATTTTTATGGGTTAGTCTAAAAGTTTCTGGGAATTGACTTACAGATAAACCGAGCCCTGTGGAGCTGTTCCTTTATTATAATTTCTCAATTTGTCTGGGTGTAAATTCTGTGTAGGATTGTTTAATTTGGATTTTAACTTGAATTAAATCTTCTACTTGGTGAAGTTTCAAAGATTCTACTCAGTTAATGGATTTAGATTGTGTCTGGAGTGTCCCTTGAGTTTGTTTTTATTTTTGTCTTATTTTATTGCTTGTTTTAACAGTAGCAAAATAACTGTTTTGTGTTTACACTTTGAAATCTGGAGTGTTAACCAGCTCTCCTGTTGAAATATCTACTTAATATTTATCTCCTTAATTGCTGCCTTTTACTACAGTGGCAATCTTAACTGTATATCACTTTTTCGCGCTGGAGTGACAACCAGAAATGCTTGAGAAAAATAATACTCTATTTTCTTACTTCTCTGGGGGGGGGGGCAAAAAGTCGCAGAAAGGGTCTCCCTTTTATACTCCTTGGGTCGCCTTCCTTTTTCACGCTCTACCTCATATTTACAGGATTTATTTACAGTGTATTTTTCTCAAACTGAATAAAAAATGAAAATTTCACACTACAGTTCTACTGCACTCTGCTGCGCTGAACTGCGGCTCTACTGCGGTCAGACTGCACCTAGAATCCTTATTGTCCTTCCTCACCTAAATTATTTTAATGGTTAATTAGAACTTGACTGTGCTGCATTTGTTGCAGTTTCCTATTTCAATTCCTCATATTTACCATTAAAATCGCTATGACTCGGTGATTCTGAATTCAAACTTCGCATTACTATGCATATGGCTGCACTGAGACCTTCAGCTGATTTATTCCATTTTTATCCAGTGACATTTAGTTAAAATGAGACTTGAAATGGTAAATGAGTGAATTATTCAGGTTTAGAACTGAAAGAAAAGGTTGCTAGCAGTCAAGAATTACTCAAACAAATGTATTATAGCTCTCCACTTCATTAGAATATCATTCCCTAAAATTCCCGCCATGGTCCATCGTAGTTTAGTGGTTTTCGTGGATTTCGTTCATTCCCCTTTGTATTATCACATCCTAATCCTCCATATGTGTTGTTTGTTGTTATAGTAGGTCATCCTCGAAGATATCATATTTTTATGTATTTTATTTAGGGCTCTGGACCTCTTGAAGCTGTCTTCCCGCATGTTTTCAGGTTTCTAACTTCATGTCCTTGTATCTCATTCATTTCTGGTTGGTTTTTCACGTTCTTGGTATCATTTATTCCCACCTTTCCAATGGTACTAAAGTTGTGTTCTATTTCCTGGTATTTGTCGAGTTAGCAAAAGTTCATGCGCACATTCGGTAATCACGTGCATCGTTCCTGTAGTTGTTCGTATGCAGGCGCCATTTCTGTTTAATTGTTTGGGATTTATGGTATGCACAGGTGTTTGTATCTGTCATATGGGCTTCCATGATTTATTTCAAATTTTTCCCTCATGATCTAAGGTTGTTTTGCACTTTCCGTGCTTTGTTTTGACCAGGCTCTTCCTTATTTGGACAAAAATTGGCCTTCGCGATCTGCCAAAGTGCGGATCTCGGTTCCGATGGCCGGTTCCCTTTGCATTGCCACCCTCACATGTCATTAAACATGATGCGGATTTCTATATTCCTGTCGTTGGTATAACTCCACAACGGCTGGATCGTTTGGGCTGAAAATTTGCATAACTATAGTTCCCTATTTTTCATAATTTCCGTGTAAATTTCGTTGTATGTTTTAATTATGGATCCTATGTAAACATTGTCTTTTCCCTGAGCCCGGACTTTTGATGTTGCTATTCCCGTTATTGGATATCTCATTAATGCGTGATCCTTTTATTATGAAAATTTGGGTGGATTAAGATTAGATCCCTTCCTTTCTAATGGGATATCAAGCTCGTCTCGGTCGTTACTGGTTGTTCTTCGCGCTTGCTTTTTAAACATTGTCCTCGTTTTCTGGGGGTTTTAGTCATATCTCCGTTGTTTATGGGTAGTTTTCCCTGTAATTACTTTCATTGGGTCCGTTTGGGGGACATCTACATTTCCTATTATAGACACCACTTTGAATTTTGCATTAGTTCCTAAGGAATCCTTGTTCCGTGGTACTTCCATCCTCGGCTAGGTGTGCGGACATGGGAAAGTAGTTTCCATGGAGGTTCTCTGGTTGTTTTTATAGTCAAATCTTGGTCGATTGTCCTAATTATTGGTTTAATATTTGCTATAAATTCAACCGAGAATTCCGTCTTGTTGATGCTAAGCTTGAAGTATTTTTGCTAATTTTATTTCTTCCATTTTATCATATGTAGTCGTAATAATTTGTAAAATTTCGTAAAAATTCAGGTTCTTCTATTACCTCATATCTACTTGTCATATGGGGTTTTGTAATTTATCGGGCATATTTCCATAATGGGTTTCCATAGTGTGACCGTTATTTCTCCTACAATGTATGAGCATATTCCCATACAAACTTTCGGATTTCTGAGTTCTCTGGAATACTGGCTCCCTTGTACAATTGGGGAGGCCCCTTCAACACGATATCATCTACAAATACCCCAACTCAGTCTGACATTCCTTTTATTATGTGATATGTTCTTCGGCAGAATTCCACAATTGAATATGTAAACCCTTGTGGTAAACATGTTAACTGTTGCGATCCTAAGTTAAAGGCATGGAAAGCTGTTAAGTGCCTGCTTTCTGGGGCTAGTGTACAAGCGTCATAGCCAGAGTACAGATTGGCAATCCCATATATTGAATGTTTCGCAAATTCTTGTGCAAAGTCATCAACATGAGGTGGCAAACCTGCATCCCTTGTTACAGGAATGGGTTCCGGGGAACCCAACCTGAACTGTTCGGCTCACTAATGGAGGTGGCTGCGTAGCCATCGGAGGGAGAGCGGAATGGGATGAGTGTCTGGAAGTACAACCTGTGGGTTGGCCAATGGTAACTTGGCGCTCCTGGGAGCGTACCGGTAGCGAGTATGACGTGGGCTCCTTGAGGGAGCCACCTGGCTGTCTGCTAACGGGGACTTGGCGCTCCTGGGAGCATGCCGGTAGTGGGTGTGCTGGGAGTGGTTGGCTAGCGGTGACTTGGCGCTCAATGGAGCGTACTGGTAGCGTGGGGTACTGGGACTCCCAAAGGGAGTCACCCAGTTGGTGGCTATCGGTGACTTGGCACTCACGGGAGTGTACCGGTAGCAGGAGGAGTTGTTGGAGAAAGCGGGCTGGTGGACCAGTGCATGGTAGTGGGTGACCGTGGGAAGTGGGACCCGCAGGTGCGTGGCCAGGCATCCTGGAGCTGCCTGGACCATATCCCTCTCCTAAGGAGGTGGGATAGGCTACAGTTCCTAATAGGGAACTTCTGGTTGGATGGGAGTGACTGCTCAACCACCCGGTGGACTGGTGGGAGCGGGCAGCAGGAGGTTGGGCGTGGGAATGCCCTCCTCATTGCGGTTTTGTCATGGAGAGGATGAATAGGGAGGTGGACATGGTTCCGAGGTTACAGGTTGAGTTTACAGTGGTGGCACAATGGTGAGGATGTTACAATTGCAGTACAAGGTTTGTGGGTTATGTATTTGATAATGAGAAAACATTTTCGGCATCTGCCTTACACATCATATGACTTCTAACTATCTAATATAAAAGTTATAATGGTCAAGGGAAGTCCCTTGAAACTCAACAAATCCCCCAGCCAGCACCAAAACCTGGTGGGAAAGCTTGGCATGGGGTTTGATGGAGAAGTAAAATGGGGGGAGGCCCTGGGTCCACCCATGGACCATAAGATTCTGGTCTATATCCATAACATCCCTGATTGTGACACTATTGAGCTTCTGTAGATCATGCACTAATCGGTATGTTCCATCTTTCTTTTCTACTACAAATATTCTTGATCGGTAGGCTCATTGCGATGGCTCATACACACTGCCTTGTTGCCTCTCTCTGATTATGTTGACAATTGCTGATTCCATGCTAAGTGGGAATCTAATTGGTTTCTCCTGCCATGGTTCGTGCACCACTGTACGTATCACATAGTTCAGGAAAGTATTCACTACTGTCAGGGGACGCGCGTGCTCGTGCAAGGTGCTCCGATAACCTAGTTGTGATTAAAGCCGGGGGAAAGGGATGTCCCCATCTTAGGGTCAGCTATATACATGTAGAGTCCGGCAATAAGGAAACCAAACAGATTGCCGATAGAATCACGTGATCATAGAATGTTCCAGAACAATGCCGGAGATGATCCGGGTCACCGGGGCTTAGGTAAGTGGAGTAGACAGGAATTACCGGCATACTTCCCACGCGCATACGCGCAGCCGGCATAGGGTCCAGGGTCATTGCTGATCCCTGACAACTACTGAACACGCCTCACTCTTTACTTGAATAGGCAAAGGTACTTTGGTGTATTCCCACCACATATAGTAACGATTGACTTCTCTTGATCGGAGAAACCCTTTTGGTATAGTATCGATTAAACTCATTACCCATTCTGGAGTAAATTTCTCTGAATAAGGAAACTTATGCCCTGATGGTGGATCATGAGGTAAATTTGGTAGGTCATTAAGGACAATCTCTTTATACCGAGGTACTGGAGCAGTCAGATCACCAATAGCCACCAGTTTCTCCTTGTCTGCCACTTTCTTGTACCGTGCACCATTAATTTCCTTTGTAAGACATGATATCTTCTCCTCAGCTTCTTCATACAATAATCCCTGGTTCATTACTAGGTTCAGTATATGAGTCTCTAGGTCGCTTTCGAGGCTTTTTCCTGATATATTCCATGCTTGTTGTATCAGAGACATGTGCGGTCCATTACCTCTCTCATTTTCTAGACTATAGTTTAGCAATTCATGATGAGGCACTTCCCATGGATCCAAGGATCCTATCTCTAATGCTTTGTATATCGAGTTTCCCAGTTTAGGCACAGCTGGGATTTTATTCTTGTTCCTCAGTACTATTTGCATTATTTCGGAATTTTCTTCCCAATTCATCCCATTACTAGGCTCTTCCTCCGAATTGTCTGTTGTTTCTTCATAGTATGCACTGTTTGACTTGTAGTAGTTGCTTGCTGCATTCTGTAAATTTCGTCCATCTTTCAATTTTGCAACAATAACACTTATTGAGGGCTTGGTCTTGTCTCCATCGACCCAGGCTTGAGCAACCATTATTCCCTCCTTCGGTTTATACTCTATAACCACTCCATGGTGATTTAGGAAGGGTTGTCCTAACACCATTTGTCTATATCCAATAACCCTTTCTTCTGTTACAAAGAAATGATAATCAAATCTTGCACCGCCTATCCTAATGGGCACTTCTCAACATAACCCCTTTAGTTCCACTGGACTTCCATTAATTCCCTTCAACTGAAAATTCCGATACATGGTAGTGTCCATAGGGAGGTTAAGATCCCTTTGTAGGTCTGCAGACATTATGTTTAACTTGCTTCCAGTGTCAATCAGCATTTCTGTCTCAGCGTCTCCAACATATCCCATAAACTTTCCTGAGGCCATAGCTATGAACTGATGAGGCGTTGCACCTTCACTCGAGGTTTTATATGTCATCCTGGGAACCTCATTATAGTCTGCTTCATAGTATTCTGAGACTTCATTCTCATCACTGTCATACTCCTCAAAGGATACCCTACATATTTCTTGTGCTACTTCTGTCAGAGACCAGATTTTAAGATGAAGGAATGTCTCCGTAACGGAGGGCTTTGGCCTCAGCGACTTCTGCCAGGAGCGCTGTGCCTAGTGACACGTCCGTGCCCTAACTTACTGACTGGCACTTAGAACCTAGTGGGGGTAACTCTAGTTGATTTATCTGCTGGGGCGTAACCTATGTACAAGTAGTGTATATATATGGTTACAGCGGAGACGGTTCCGCAATTGGCGGAGCCGGACGGAGCGGAGCTAACGGGGTTAAGACATTAGCCGACTGAATATTACCGACGAGTCGGTTCGCGGGGTTAGCGGAAAGGCAGGCGTTAACCCAGAAACGGAAAGGAGGGATAAGCCCGAAGGTGGACTCTGCAGGGTAGGCGAGTGTATTGCCCAGCGGAGGCGGGAGTGCGCTAGCGGACGTCGGAGCTGTCCGGAAGTCTTCGGGGCTCCGTACTTAGGGAGGCGTAGGTAATAAATTGAAATGAAGGGGTGGTGGTCATCGAGGGGCACCGGGAGGTTTGCGGAATACGGGGGCTCCGAGGTTGGTGAGGGGGGAGCGGAGTTAGAACGGAGGGGTCGGAGAGTCCGGAAGTCGATGGCCGGGAATGGATATGACAACTTTGTTTTCTTCAGGTCCAGATGGTTTTCTATGCGACTTAGTGACTTCTTGAAGCTTCTTTGTCAAACCTATTGATGAGCCAATTACATCTCGCACACTTAGATTAACTGGTTGTTGCATAATTTTCTTGAAGACTTCTTCAAGTCGAACTGATTCTTGAACTTCCGTAGTGTACTTGAACTGTTTCGCTGGTTTTCCTTTCTTCACAGGACCATCTACCATCTCTACATCTTGACTCACTGGTGTATCTTGGGCCTTTTCCTTTCCCTTGTATACCGTTGGTCCATTGGGACTCACTTCCATTGACTTTTCTGAAGTAGTTCTAGGTTTCAGTGATGTAATCACTACTTCTGGCTTAAATCTTGGTCTTGTACTACTTGAGGGAGTACTCGGTCTGTTGGCTGGATTGTACCTATTTTTCTTAATAGTCTTGTCCGATTTGACTACTTCAAATGCATTGACTTCCTCAAGTTTATTGTCCACTGCCATCACTTCATCTATGTTGAACAAGGATTCCCCATTTTCTACAAGCTCTAGGTGGGCAACTGAGTTGGCTGGAGCCTTTGTCTTGGACTTTTTGCTATTCCAGATCAACTTAGCCATTCCACCCTCAACTAATTTATTGGGCATATCCGTTCCATTTGTATGCATTAGAATCCCATCACCACTATACTGGATTAATCCAGCTCTTATTAAGGCAAGAGTCTCTGGACATGCTCGGAGTCCTCCTCTATGGGTGTTCTCCAGACTGCACATCCAGCAATTCCTAGCCCAAGATTCTGGATATGTTGGAGCTTTGTTTTTCAGATCAGCAAGCTCAATCTTCAGCTGTCATAACTGATCCATCAAACTCTCAACCTCTTCTTTCATAATTTCCGATGTTTTTGGTGATGTACTTTCTCTGCTCTCCTTCTCTTCCTTATCTCTGGTCTGATTAGACGATCTGGTCTCTTGATTGGTCTTTGTTTCCTTACTGGCCTTGATCCTGGCCAGCCTTCTCAAAATTTCTGACTCAAGTTCTGACTCGTCCTCTTTGTCATTACTCATATAATACTCGTCTCCCAAATCTGGGTCATCTCCCTCCTCATCTGAATATTCCTCTTGATATGCATCTTCTTTTAACAGTAATCTAGCCACTCTGATTACCTCTTGCTGTCCTGGAGGACAATCATATTTCCAAATCCTGTTAACTTTCAGATCTTCTTTTATGAGATTTTGTAACGATGCTGGTAATCCTTTGAAGAACCTATGGTCTCTTTCCTTAACTGTGATTAGATTATGTTTCTGTAGAGACTGTGCAATAACTAGAAATGATCTGTGATATGCATCAAATTCTGCATGTCTGTTCATGACACGCTTCCTATGACTGAAATTTACCAAAGATTCCACTGTATATCTCTTCTTAGAATCCTTAGACTTGAATAAATCCAGGAGCATTCCCTTAATTGTATTCCAGTTCTCAGATTCTTCTTCAGTTAAAGCTTTAACAACTTCCCGTGCAGGACCTTGTGAATACTGAAGAAGCCATCTACACTTCTCAGTGTCATTCAGCCAAGCATTTGCTGCTAGTGCTTCAAATTCCAACAAAAAGTCTTCTATCCTAGATCCGCCGAATGCTGGTGCATCCTTGGATAGTCTCCTGGGCATTGGCCTGGGTGGACTCATCCTAGGTATGCTTATTAGAGACTCAGAATCCGAGTCTTCTTGTGTTTGTCTACGTGAATGAATGATTGTAACTTAAAAATGTAAATTTAACAATAATTTTGGTGTGTGTTACGGATACGGAGTCTCCAACAACCATATCCGTCGCATGGTCAAAGACTTCCCCTCTCTATCGCTCCTCCCCTCTTTCTCCTTTCCATCCTCTATCCCGCTACCCTATCCTCCTTACCCGTTCTACCCCTTTCCCCCCCCTCGTGCAAAGCTTTCCCCATTGGGGTTTTGGTGCTGGCCGAGGTTGTTTGTGTTTCGCGGGATTTCCCGCGACCTTACCATTTGTAGATAGTCACGCGTCATGTACGGAAACCGCCGAAGGCGGTTCCCGAAAACTAACAACTGCTCTACAACTGTCTCATGTACCGTCTTCTGTAACAACCCTCCCTGTGACTCAACTGAACCTGTGTGACTGTACAACTCTCACTATGTCTTATAAGTCGGGTTATATCGAGTCCTCTAACGGCCCTCGCCGCGAGAACTCGAAGTCGAGAGTCGAAGACTCTCGACGTGTGTATCGTCCTATTGAACCTGTACCCTATGGGTCTTCATCACTCCGCTCTCCCCCCAGTACTCAACATACGACGTCCCATCACGATCATGGTGATCGTGAACACTATGAGGCCCACTTACCCTCGATGCCGGCACGTTCGCTACGCGAACGCCAAGTAGCCGCCCATCCACCGTCTGTTTCTTCCTTTGCCAGTCATCATATGTCCCTGCCAACGGTACGTTCCCTTTGGGAACGCCAAGTCACCGAAGGCCCTAATAGTCAGCCCTCATTGCACGCCTACGATATCAACCCGCTACCGGTACGTTCGCACTGCGAACGCCAAGTACCCGATGGCAACTACGCGAAGCTCTCACCCATCTCACCAGTCGCGACCTCGCACACGGTACGCTCCATTGAGGAGCGCCAAGTATCCGTGGCTGACCCATCTGTCCTGATATCTCCGACTATCAATCATCAATCCCTTAATAGCTCACTACATCACCCATCGCGATCGATGGGAATTCGATCGCCCACTCCCAGGTCAGACTGGGATCACTCATCGATTACACTTCCAGTTATGGTACAAACTAGACATGACTCTCGCCTTCCCACTATAAGAACGGATCGAGGAATGGGGAATTTCCCCCATCCCCGTAACAGTGTGGGGCAACGTGGATATTTACACTACCCCTGTAAGGACCACCAATCTGAAGGAGCGGAGCTGGATCACCTTATGTAACCAGTTTCCTACGTCCAATAACGATATTAGAGTTTGTGCTGATTTGCATACTGACCATGTTTTGGTTGCCAAATATATAATTGTTCACTGTCTAAACAACAATAAACACCCCCCAACGATCTCACCTGACGTATAGATCGTCTACGGATAAAATTTATATTGACTTTACTATCATTTCTAGTCAATATTACACCTAGATATACCACTTTACAGTAGGATGTGATTTTCCTGATAATTTACTGAAGAAAAACTACTAATAAAATAATTCCGTAATAAATGTTACTCAATACAGGAGTGACCAAACTGCTCTTTCTATCGCTTAGAGTGCGTGCTAGTTATCTAGCAGGTTCAGGATCGCTCACTTTTCTCCTGTGGTGTGATAACCAAATATTACTGAGAGATTATTCAATTAAGAAGTCCCTCCACCAAATTCTCACTAATTCTCACTATGACACTTTTGTTCAGCTGTGTCTAACTGACCCTAACTCACGCTTAGAGTGACGTGTTAATTTTATATTAGCTAACAACTAATATTTGCTTTTATCTTTTGGAGCAAACAAACCAACCACTGGTGAGGAGAATTAAACTTATATTTCTACCTGAGGTTTGAGAGGGGGCAGAAGCGGTGGCCTTTTATGCTTTTCAGAGGCCTCTCTACTCCCACGCCTCGCACTAGTTACATGTGCTACATTTGTATTATAGATAGTTCTAGAATGATATAGGGGCTTGGGCTGTGTAAGCTTAATAATGGACTTAGGACATGACTCAGCAATAAGTAATTCAGTTCTTTGTCTTTTGGGCCGATCTCAGCGGGGTCTTGCAGTGCTAAAGCTATGCTCTACACCGCCTTAATTACGAACGGTTACCTTTAGAAATGACTTGGCTATAAAGGAACTTTCTAGACTGTTCTCTAATTCACCCCTTTTTGTGAAGCTGCATCATTACCAATGTTCTAGAGCTTTCCCAATTAATTAACTGATCCGCGGACTTCTGAATCACTTTATGCTTATGATCCGAGATCCAGATCATCAATCATTTCTTTGTTCCGATTTATTTGAGCTTAAAATCAAAAGGTTTTGATGAATCATGGGAAATTATACAAGATCCGGTTTTTTAGCATTTTCTCCTCTTCTGATGCAATCAAAAACTATCCGTCCACGCCGGGGGATACTCTGCCATATGGTACTCGGTCCGCCAGACTTCTGGGCGTCAATATATTTCCCTTGAGTCACATTACTTTTTGTAAGAATTAGCAAATAAATATATATGAATTATAAGGTGTTTCGCCGTTTGAGTGATATCTCTGTCAGTTTTGAAGCTTTTGTAGAATGAAACAAAACCGTGGATAAAGTTAAGAAACAGTCCTTTCAGATGGTAAAAAGATTACAGTCAAAAGTTTACTGGTTCCCAAGATATTCACATTTCTTTCCCAATGTTCCCTCTTATTCTGCCATCTATGTGCTATTTTCTTATTGTAGGGATATATTCTTTGAATATTATATTTTCCTACACCTATGCCAGGTTCTAGGCATGCTTGCAGTAGCTTAAATCTCATGCTACATGGGTGTGGATAATCATAATGATCTTCTAATGTCTGTCCAGTCTCATAAAGATCATGAGATCTGTTAAACATTTGAACTTGTCACCTGATTGTTGACTATTCTGATACATCATTGTTTTATTCTTCGAATATTATTTCTCCTACAGTGCTCACGCTCACACAGCAGGATGGGCTTGGGCAGCATCGGGACAGGCAGCTAACAGGCTGGAATGCACGGCCATGACACAAGCCCACCTTCGGGCCAATCCCTCCTTTCCGCTTGTGGGTTATAGCCTGTCATTCCACCAAACCCATAACCCAACTCGTCAGTAATATTCAGTCAGCTAACTTGTAACTCCATTAGCTCCACTCTGCTTGGTTCCACCATCCACGGACCCACTCCCTATGTAACTATATATACATACCTTGTAGATAGGTTACACCCTAGTGATAAAATCGACTAGAGTAATCCCCCTTCTAATTCTCATTGCCAGTTAGTAAATTAGGGCACAGACATGTAACTAGGCACAGTGCTCCTGGTCTAAGTCACTGAGGCCAAAACCCTCCACCATGGGGATGTCTCCTTTGTCCTGCATCCAGTCTCTGACACCTCGGCTGTCAATGATATGAATTTGAATGGAGTGTCAGGGGACAACCTGTCAGGGCACACCTGCCTCACCCGGCTCCACCCGGCTCCACCCGGCTCCACTCCACCCGCTACCCCCTTCTCCCCCTCCCTCCACTTCCCCCTCTTCTTATTTCTTCTCTGTCTCATTCTCTATTCTTTCTATTTCTATTTACATGGACAACTTCCCTTGATCGATGTACTACTAACCCACCTGCAACCCATGCACAACACACCCAACCCCAGATGCCCCGGACAACCCCCGGGTACACCCAGCACACGCGCCTGCAGCGGATCCCTTTGGGATCCCCCATGGGGATACCTGGGTGGCTGGGGCTGTGCATGGGGATGACATGGCAACTCTCATGTGACCTGAGCACCATGTATATAAACATACCTGGGGTGGGAACCAGAGAAGCAGTCTTCTTCTCACCATTCCCACTTCAGGGACGTCTGCCTGTGCCGGACCCGTTGCCGCACGCGCCCGCTTCATACCCCACTGGGCCCTCAGTGCCAGGCAATATACCCAGACGCTCTCGACCCCGGACTGGTCCCTGACACAACCCCCAGGTCCCCATGACCCCTCTCTCTATGGCCCACAGCCTAACCTGTAACAGCCCATCCCAGGGCACAGTACTACTGTGGGTAAGAAAGTGAGAAGAAGGTTAACCTCTCACTTTCCCACAGTGGCCACAATATGGCAAAAACTTCCGGAGATATCCGGAAGTCACATGAGGGGTGGGAACCGGGGCCCGGAGCATGCAGCATGCAGAGCATGTGGGGTGGAGCATGCATGTGGGTCCGGATGCGGGTCCGGGTCCGGGGTGTGGGCCAGGCTGACATGGAGTTACATACACAACAGTGCTGGAAGGAAAGGGCTAAGGAAATTTCCAACATTCCCACACTATTGTATATACATTGTTTATACTTATTGATACAATGGGAAAGGAAATAAGGAAAGGGAAATAAGGGGTGGGGTTACCACTCCTTACAAGGAATGACCAGGATGATACCAAGGATATTGTCTCACCCAGCCACCAATGGCATGATGATATGTTGGACATATTTAGTCCGATGTCATTCTATTGTTTCATCCTTAGGCTCTGTACAGGTTGAAGAAACAGGTTTCTTTTGCCCATTTCTTTTCGTTTCTTTCAGCAGTTTCTTTTGGTGTTGTTGAAGAAACTGCTTGTGCTGGGGCGTCCCACGCATGATTGTAGATTCTTTCTGTCCTTTTTTTTAAAAAGTGAATATCAACATCATATATAATAATGTCTAAGACTAGTAATACCAAAGAACATCATGCCAAGTATCAATGGAAATTTTACTTGCTACTTCATTAATCCATCTATCGTGATGAAATACTATCCTAGTTAGCCGAAAATTTTTGGTGCCATGAGGGGAGCAATCTTCTTCTACAGCCCAGTATATCTGTTTTAACTGCAGAGATATAGTCAGTATTCAAGCTTCCGTGTCAATGACTACTCATTAATCACATACTCACCTTGCCATACTTATTCTTGCAAGCACTTGGCTTGAACACGGTCCCACATTCCTTGCGTAAGTGCACAGAAACTGAGTTCCAAACTTTGTCTTTGAACCCAATATTCGAGGAGCCACCCACGCGCTTCACTTCAAAAAGGAAGTGGATGAGCTCTGCTTCCTCACGGGATTTCCAAACAGCACGTGAAGAAGGTGGGTCTGTGGGTGATGTAGAGGGTGCAGGTTCTCCCTTGGGAGCGCGACGTCATTTGTTGTTGACAGGCGGGTTAATTTTACATGTGGGTTTTATAAAAAAAGAAGTTGTGGTAAAGAACAGTAAAGAAACCGCCATACCGAACAGTTGCCAGTTTCTTGATGAAAGTGAAAGAAATCGGGCGAAGAAACGAGAAAGAATCAGGTGCCTTTTGAATTAAGAAACGAAAAGAAACGGGCAAAAGAAACCCGTTTCTTCAACCCGTACAGAGCCTTAGTGATGCTGCATTTTAATCACAAAGTAAAACAAATAAATAGATCCCAAATCCGTTCAGTGCTCTTGGATATACATAAATGAAAGACAGAACAGCAGCGGTGCTGAAGTAGTTGGAGTGCCTTCCACGGTACCCAATGCAAACCTATCTTTCAGGCCTCAGTTTGGGCCAAGACCTTGGATCTGTGATCATCAAATCATACATTAGCCTCTCTGATTCATCATAATGTATACACGCACCTGGACACCCTGTGCCACGAGCTTCCTGCCTCGGCCTCCTGTGGCCTGCAACCCGGTGAAGTCCAATACACCTTGACAATTGCCACAGTTTACCCCAACACTGTAAGCTTTTGAGGCGACGGATACGGAATTTGTCGATCCCGTAAAGGAAATTCCTCTGCAGGAAGCATGATTTCAACATATACTTGACTAGGAAATAAGATCACACACGTAATGGGGGCTTTTGTGCCTGCCTTACCGAAAACTATTCATTTAACAGGAAGCACACCTTACAATCAGGAATAATGGTCGACCGTTCACTGTCGCATCGGAAACGCACCTTCTGGATAACTCTGGGTGAGGATGAAGCCGTATTTGGAAATATTCGAAGCGATATTGCTTGAAACCCAGGCAGATCAGCTGCAGCGAGGCGAGGGGATGGAAGGCACCTATTTACTCACCCATCATACACCACATTCGAAACGAAACTATTCTCAGCGTGGGCTTTGACCTTGATCCGGAGTCCATTCGCGCTGTTCATGACCGTATTTTGGCGGAATATGACGTTTGAGACGGACTACGGTATGAGGGGAAGGAACAAGAAAATAGATTATTCGTGCCTGATTCCGTGCATAAAAAACCACCCCTACATCACCAGAACTAACTGAGCCAATCGACAAGCCGTGGCCGTCGACGCAGGTCATGTATTGTACGAGAATATTACTGCCGCTATGAGACGGGAGAAAACCCAGTATTTATTGAATGAAAACTGCTTGAGAAAGGGAGAAACTGACTTATTGATGGCAACACAATCATCCTGTGAGAGGTGAGTAAGCGATGGATTAAATCAAATACGTCGTAAGCGAATACACACTTGGTTGATGACGGTATTGTTACAGAGGGTAACATCACTTGCACTGAGGGAAGCAGAGGCCTCATTCATCAGACTTCCGCCGGGAGGATCCCCAAGCAGTCACTGACCTAATGTCAAAGCCATCCGTGTTAACACCCAATTTATTCTTGTTACCCGCAGCTACACACGGAAATTAGGGATTCCTCCGATGCTCCTCTAACTGTATGGTGGCTCACAGTTATCCACGGTAACGTGTTGAATTGTGCTGGGACCTGTCGTACCAACAGAGATAGCATGCGCAGGCGAATCGAGGACAGTGAACGATTGAAAGGTTCCATATTCCTGTAGCCTAAATCCCACAAACCATTAACGAACCTATAACGGCAGCGAAGTTGGCTCACTTGACAAGAGGGTGCGGCTTCCCCCTACCAATTGCTCCTGAACATAAAATTAGAGGTGGGAATATGGAAGGATAAAGACTTGATCACCTTTACCATCCCAATATAGCCAGCCATTTCCCTGCACCGAGGCGGAACATTGGCTAGTAGTTTCATGCTACGAATGATACCACTCACATTGATGTTGTGTCCATTGCCATCATAAGTAACGTTTGTGGTGGCGATAGTCAAGAGAGGCCCCGATGCTAATGGATGTAAGCCGTCTAAGGTAATTCGGATCGTAAATACCGCGACTAACCTGTCGTCTTAGCGAATGTGATAGCACCGGTCTGTGAGACGACTGCGCCCGGCGCTGCCTAGGCAGCGAAAGCTGATTCAGCACCGAGTGAGGATAGACCAGGAAGGTTGAGAGTGTCTACCTTAATAGTTATAGTTTCTTGCGGGGACCATCAGATTATATCCATAGGCCACGTGAGTCCACTTACTCCCAGATGGTACAGTGAAAGCTTCAATCACGACGGAGGTGCAGTCGGACAAGTCAGAGGCGCTAGATACACTGTTGACAGTGCATGCAGCCTGCCTAGCCGAGTGAGTCCCTGAAGCCCTCCTAAAGATGGCGTTATGTCCCGTAGGGCCAGCTACGGCGAGAGAAACGAGCGAAGGAAGTGCAAGTGCCTTTGTAGAGAAAAACATTACTATTTAATAGAGCGGGGAAGAGTGAGGCTCCCTCAGAAGCAGTTTCTCGCACTTTATAGCCTTTTCCCCTCATGCCTGCCGTATTGACGTGCAAGAGGCCTTGCCAGTACCTCACATCATGACTCAATTGCTCGGATAATTGACTCGAATATTGGTCGTCGTCAAGCATCGTGGATGTGAGATAGATGCGACCCGCGGCCGCGCAGCCGGTAGGTTAGCGATGAGAGGCCAACAGAAAGAAAACAGCTTGAGTTAGATCACACCATTGCTCCCCAGTTTGGGAAAGTGTTGGGGAAGTCCTAGGGCTAAACAAGACCCTGCTTGGGGGGATACCGAAACCACTTAGTGTGATGTCAATTGGCACAACTCCCTCATTGTTTCCCCAGTTTCGATGTTCCTGTATCCAGAATACAAGTCCAATCTAATGTCGTGGACCTCAAAGTTGCAGCAACAGTCGTCTGTGAAATCAAGCAACACGACAACCAACCTTTGATATGAGAGCGTGTTGGAAGAACGACCTCGAAGTACATATGTCTTTACCATTATTTGTACCAACTCTTTTATCAAGAGCCCGGAGGTCACCTGCCGGCGAAAGTGGAGGCAATCAACCTTGGGGGGGTTGTCAGGACGTCGTCCCAAGGTATGTAGTACATGCATGACTGAACGGATGATCAATGGTTAGCTGTAGCTTGTCAGACGACTGGGAAGTCTATGCCCACACCGGATCAATGATGCAATGCTCAAAAGTTGCCATGCCACTGAGAAAATGCTAAGGTCCGTAGCTCAGTCTCAAGCTTAACAGCGTTAGAGAACTGAAGGTCCGTAGCTGTAGATGAAAGTTATCAGAGAAATAATAATAAAAGCACGATTTGTCCGAAATGATAGAAACAGGAAACATACCCCTAATACAGTGATGTACCGCGAAAGCTACAGGGGTTCCACCAAAAAAAAAAAAAAAAAAGAAACAGGAAACATGTGACCGTGAGGTGATCGGTCACACACACGCTTGTGCTTCAACAGCAGGTGTCCTCCAACAGCCACCGCATATGTAATTGTTGTGAAGCACTGCCGCATCCCCGCATTGTTCAATAGGATATGAGCGAACAGAACGGAATAACATTGGCAGGATCCTCTAAATACTGTAAATCTGCGCCTACGGTCTGAGCAGCGCGATACCTATCACTGTGGGAAATGTTTCTCGGTAAATGACCAGAATTACACTTGTAATTGACCATTTACCATCATTTCGATGGTTTTTGAAGTCTGGTATTTTACCAAATCAAAATTGCGAGTCAAGGGACCGACTTTTCACGGCAAGTATTTTACTACCTGTACCATGGTAATTTGTGCGGGTGCATAAGATCATCATATTTTCATCACTTTGTCACAATAAACTGAGTCTCGAGATGCATTATATCGGCATGCACTTATCAGGGCACACAAGGAAGGTAAGATTACCTGGAAGCACGACTGGGGAGTCGGAGCGCGGGGCGCTAATATGTCGCCCTTGCTACCATGGACAGTGCATGCCTCAATCCCGCCCTTGGAGGCCATTTTCACAATACCTCACAAAGGCAAGCCAGTATTGAATGCAATCTTATGTGGCAATTAAAGTAATATGAGATTGCTAGCAAAGCGGGGCAACTCAGTCTCAAGCAAATAATGCGAAAGAGAACTAGAATATATTACCTAGCAAAGCGGGGCAACTAGAGGTAATATACAGTATATAAGTATAGATTGAAATGAAGGAATGATGTTACTAACCTCAGTCTCAAGCAAATAATGCGAAAGAGAACTGAGGGAAAAAGTGATTCAATGAGCGGTAATTCCCATGTAGTTTAGGAGCGGAGTCCGAAATGAATACAAAAGAATGAATAAATAGATGTGGCTGGCCGGGCGAGTTCCTCACTCAGCCATGGGAATGTGGCTGTACGAAAACTCGCATGGCCGCACTAGCACGCTGTTTTCCAACAGCAATATCTCATCGCCATCTTTACTTGTCGCTCAAGCCAAAGGTCGAACTGAATGGAAATTCCTGGGCTCACTGAACTTCCTCTCTCTCACCGTGCACTCACCAGATGCGTTGGATCCATGCCTGGCTGCTGCAACACGTTTAATTAGGCCTCATTTTGCTGTGGTTCTGTTTTTCGCATCTATTACATGCTTCAACACTTGTCATCACCTGTCCAGGTTGAGCATTGCAAGCGCAAGATTGTGCAATCGGCACCTCCGATCTCTTTGTTCTGAGTCCAGCGCTACCAATGCATGCACTATTTTGGGGCTTCTTGATCACCCCCTTGTCTACTTGATAAAGAAGTCGACTTCATGATTATTTGTGATGGACTTGAACTGTTTCCTCCTCTTCCTGTGTGCCCATCTTCATGCGCGTTTTGTTTCTTATGTTGGAATTTGTACACGTGGTCTTGGGAACCTAAATGCTAAAATATGGACATTCTGGGAGTTGAACTGCAGAACCCTGCATAGGTACCAAGAGTGTGTTACCATTACACTAAATGCCCGCATTAGGCGGAGGTGGTTTCTAACATCTTATGCTCTCCAGCCACTGTGCCGCCTCAACCTCACATCCACGAAGAGAATCGAGAGCTCAAGCATCTGCTCAGCAGGGTGTTGTTCGGCCCCCCTCTGGGCTCGGCCCTGACCAGGGCCCATGCATAGTTACCTGCAAAGGTTGGGGTTCTCACATGGAACTGCTTATTCCTTCTCGAAAGCATCTGATCTGGGCTGCACTCACCATTAATCACAGAGAAGAAAATTTTGTCACCAGAGTCAGGCGACATTGAGGACACTATCCACCAGGTGCTCTTACTGAAGATGGGCCTGGCGAGAATTATCCTGAACACTGGGTCAAGAGCCTTCCCCCACACCAAGTATCTGGCCAAGATCCCACCAGGTTCCCATTTCCTTGCCTCCATTGCCTTCCTGACTCCCTTTCATACCAGGAAACAATTGAAATGCACAAAAGCAGCCAGAATTTGAGAGCTGAACATGCAAGTCCAACCTGCTGATGTGCTTGGACCATCTTGGAAGGCATGTGGGAGTTGGAATTCTCTGCTGCTCGTAGGTTTGCGTCCCTGTCGTTTTACTCTCAATTTCTTCTGCATTCTTACCAGGATATGCAGTCCGAGCTGTCTTTCTTCATCAGGATTGAACCATATCAAATTGACACTCATATTCAACCCCCACTCGCCTCTTGCTTACTGCTCAAATCAAGCTCGATTTCTCATTCATGATCACTGCTGTTTCTCGTAATGTAACCTGGTAGAAGCAATGTCTTTTTACTGTATATTACCATACTAATAGCCATAAATAACCATGGATTGTAAGGCATTTCATCATTGACAATCATTGTAAATTACAAGACCGGTGAGGTAAAATACCAAATACGACCATTGTAAAGTGACCGTTTACCATCATTGAGATGGTAGAAAACTGTGAAAAAGTAGGTCTTTTACCCTCGTTAGTATGGTAATGGGGACTCGGTAAAGGACCATAGTCTTAATGGTAAAGTACTATTTGAATCATCGTAAAAGTGAAGGTATTTTTGTCAGGGGACGGACCCTGGGTCCCCATGACCCCTCTCTATGGCCCACAGGCTAACCTGTAACAGCAGCCCATCTCAGGGCATAACACTACTGTGGGTAAGAAAGTGTATAAGATAAAAGGCAAGTAAGATACACTTGCCTACTGTGGGTAAGAAAGTGAGAAGAAGGTTAACTTCTCACTTTCCCACAGTGGCCCAATATGGCGAAAACTTCCGGGGATACCCGGAAGTCACATGAGAAGAGAAGTGGGAACCGGGCCCGGAGCATGCGGCGCGCGGAGCATGCGGGGTGGAGCATGCATGTGGGTCCGGGTCCGGGCTAGTCAGCGTGTGTGCCCTGACAATTTTACCATCTTTAAAATGGTTTTTTACGCGACTCTAATTCCCACTGTGCTATATTAGTGGTGTATCGGCTGCCTGGGTGAGTCCTGTCCTTATATACATGACGATGTGGTATACACCACTGAGATGAAACTTTGAAGAGGGCCAAAGCATAAAGGGTTAGCGCCCCAAAGCGCTCCTGCCCCAAATCCCAATAACGTTTGTACCGTGGCATTGGGCTGCTATCTCTAACAAATACATCCGCATCGCGCTGTGCATGCAGTCGCAACGGATTATGATTAAGATGTTATCAGGGCGACCAAAACAAATGGCCCAACTAGCTATCTATAGACCCGGCTGCTTCAACACAGGATTTATATATTGAAGCCAACAAAATGAAACTCGTGTATGTAAATCAAGGCTACTAGCAGAGGTCCATGATGAGTCAATTATGTATGACCTTTCTACAATATCGCTACCTGCCCTCAGGGCATCCAGTAGTTAGCGGTGGAGAAAGAGTATCTTGTGGTTGAATCGATGCCGATAGCTGTCAAGTGGATGAGTGAATGCCCGATACTATCAATGCAATGACCCACTGATATATGCGATAACTCTGTCTTGCAGGTTCTTGCCCAATTGGTATGCGTCAGCGAACGTATTGTATCTGCCCGTGTTCTCCTCTGCAAGGATAGAGTCATCTGCGTTATACATAGGTGGTGTGAGACTGAGTGGTATTACATAGGGAATAGGGGCAAGGACTTTGTCGTTGAAGGATTCATCGAAGAAGACCTGGCCGATGTGAAGGTTTCCTTCCGTTGACTCGATCGTTCTAAAATTTAGGGATCAAGACAGGTCCCCCAGCACGATTGTGGGAAACATACTCGTTTGCCGCCTTGGTCCAATTTGTCTGGACTGCAGTCTGGAATGCAAAATGTCAGCAGTGAATTCAGAATCCGGTGTATCACCCAGTGCCACTTACGTGAATATGGATAGTTCAACCCATGTAGAAGCCAGGATATACGGTATACATCTCATGCCATTCTTGTTAGCAGGCCAGCCGCCCCTTACAAAGCTAAGCTCATCGCTCATGGCTGTACTAGCAGAGTTTCCGCCACCAGAACCAGAACTGTGCTATTGCTTGGAGGCGTCCCAGTATTTCCGCTGCCACCCGTTGACTCCACAGTAAAGCTAGAATAGAAGCCTGGTCACAAGGGTCAGTAGGTGGGGAGGACGGATGAAAAGCAATTTTGGCGCACCTGTAGCATTGGCATGCCAGATCTCTACAAAAGCGTTAGGTAGTGGCTTGCAGGAAGTGATGTCTATCACTCCAATGTCGAGTGGAAGGGGAACGCCCCACTGATTCTCGTGTACGTTTTGACGAACAAGTTCCTACCGATCCGTGGATTGCTTTAGCCTGGAAACCAGCAGGTAGAGAACAAACACAGACATTCATCACAAAGTAGGGGCCTTCTGTTACTTCAGGAGTCATAACACAGGTTTTCTATGAATTTTGTCAGTGCATTATACCAACGTGCGCTGGACAAGGTCTACATTCTTGATCTCCTTTTCCCATTGAGCACCAAAATTTCCTCCACGGAGGTCCAAAGATAAATGCTTCAGGTCACAGCGAATGTGGTGGCGCTGATTCTCAAATGCGTGCATGGCAGGGGTGCATTTCCTGGCTGCAACATTGCGTGCTTCCACTTCAAGCTGCAAACACCATTAGGGAATGGAGAAGAAATCCTCATATTTAACACACCTTTCGACGTTTCAATTGCTCAGCGGACAATACTCTAGTGTCGTGAGAAAATGCAGAGGTGATTGTAAGGGCAAAGATGGTGAGGAGCTTCATGTTGAACGATCAACAGTCCGATTTGTGTCTGCTGTGCTGGAATTCTGGCTCAAGGAACACACACTTACATCTGAGGCTGGGTCAACCATTCTGCACCAGCTGAGGCGTCAGCTGAGTGTAATGCCGTCCGTAGCAAGGCCCCATGGGATGCCAGCTATCTAGTGGACTGGATACAGGGTACACCGAAAACCCTCCGAATAATTAGCCATGCATGGAGAACAGAAATCAAAGGTGTGCCTGGAGTCCATAGTGATTTCGTTAGGGTTAGCGAAGGGGGCACAGTGTACGGAACAGGTGACTGCCAAGAGAAGAACCCGTCACGAATTGGGCTCTCCCCCTCAAGGGTTTTGTGGGACTCCGTCTGCTAATGAAATCAGCCCCTCAGGCCGCGGCGAACCTAGTCTTAAACGCCAAAGTTCATGGCCTGGCCTGCAGCGAGTGTTCAACGGGCACCAAAAATTGAGACTGTTGGCCATCTCTAATTAACGCTATGCAGTTGTTTGTAATGGAAGCTTCTGCATTGGAAACTATTGTTTTCTACCTGACATGACCTGCTGCGTCGTTCAGATAAAATGGTCACAGTCTCATAATGTGACTGTTTTCCTGAGGTGGCTGAGAAGCATTGCAATGTGGAGCTTACTAACCGGTGCGGATGCAGTTGCAGGGAATTGTGTGGCGATGTGCATGGAGTTTGCTGTGCCTTGATCGTAGTCACACAGCAACAACCGAAACAATGGTTGTTGACCAGCCACAAGAACTGTCGCCCCACTGAAGTAAATTTGAAGTTTGGCCGAGACAGGGTGAAGAATAGCCGGGCATTGATAGTAGTCCACATGTATAGGGAAGAGCGGTGAGTAGACAGCCTTTTTGGGTAGAATGTGGGGGTCGGCAAACTGGTTCCCCTAGCAGGTTTACGCGCCCACCACTCCCTCCTACATCCCCCTACTCCAACTGAGAGCGGGCACTGCCCCACCGTGGGGGTCCTTACACCCGACGCGGTGTGTGCAGACGCAACAAATACCGTAACGTTGGAACGAGGCCAACTCCTTACCCATTCGCAAACACAGATACCACTACGATCGACCCCAACAATCTCTTTGTGAACGTGGAATATGTGCCATCCGTTCCCCCTCCAAGCTTTGTGACACTGGCCTCCCCTTCACTCTCGAGCACGATCGGACACATGAATGACCTCTCAATGGCGGCCCTACAGATGGAACAATCAGGTGGCACTGCTGGAGAAGTGGCCGAGGCGAGCTCTTCAGCCCAAAAGAACGACTAGACCTTGTCATAAGTGCAGGTTTTAAGCCCAATTTTTATTCTCTCTTATCTTTTAGTATTTATATACGGTGAAGGAGAGAACGAAGGAAGGTCAGTTGGGAGGTTCAAACGAGACCACCACCAAGCTGTTCCCTGGTTCTTTAGTTAGGATGGGGAAGTGTACTAGTGTTATTAGTTGTAAATATAGTACCAATCCGAGTGTTTTGGCTAATTCTATTTTTATGGGTTAGTTTTAAAGTTCCTGGGAATTGACTTACAGATAAACCGAGCCCTGCGGAGCTGTTTCTTTATTGAAATTTCTTAATTTGTCTAGCTGTAATTCTGTGTAGCATTGTTTAATTTGGAATTTAACTTGAATTTAATCTTCTACTTGGTGAAGTTTCAAAGATTCTATTCAGTTGATGGATTTGGATTGTGTCTGGAGTGTCCCTTGGGTTTGTTTTATTTTTGTCTTATTTTATTGCTTGTTTTAACAGTAGCAAGATAACTGTTTTGTGTTTACACTTTGAAATCTGGAGTGTTAACCAGCTCTCCTGTTGAAATATTTACTTAATATTTCTCTCCTTAATTGCTGCCTTTTACTACAGTGGCAATCTTAACTGTATATCACTTTTTTGCACTGGAGTGACAACCAGAAATGCTTGAGAAAAATAATACTCTATTTTCTTACTTCTCTAAGGGGGGGCAAAAAGTCGCAGAAAGGGTCTCCCTTTTATACTCCTTGGGTCGCCTTCCTTTTTCACGCTCTACCTTCTATTTACAGGATTTATTTACAGTGTATTTTTCTCAAACTGAATAAAAAATGAAATTTTCACGCTATAGTTCTACTGCGCTTTTGCTGCGCTGAACTGCGGTTCTACTGCGGTCAGACTGCGCCTAGAATCCTTATTGTCCTCCCTCACCTAAGCTATACAATCCATTGATTGACTGGGTAAAGAGCAGTATCTTGTTCTGAACCTCCAAACTGTTGAAGTTATGCATTTCTTTCTATTCAATCTTCACTCCATGAGTCACATGACTACTGAGTCGGACTTTACTGTTTCTACTACTTGTATAAACACTAAAGTCTTCCTCAGAGCATGACAACTCAATCCCCGCTTAGTCCCTTCAGTGAGTTTGAGGAGCTGAGGACAGGGTCTAGTGCCCAACCACCCGGAACACCGCACACACCCAGGCCTGAGGTCGGGCTGTCCCTGATCGAGGACCGAGCCCTGACAATAAGTCGCTGAGGCCGAAGCCCTCTGCCATGGAGACTTTCCTTTGTCTCAACCTGGTCTCTGACAAACTTGATCGTCTGCTCTCATGCAAGACCGGTTAATGGTTAATTAGAACTTGGCTGTGCTGCATTTGTCGCAGTTACCTATTTCAAATTCCCTATATATACCATTAAATTTGCTATGACTCGATGATTCTGAATTCAAACTTCGCATTACTATGCGTACAGCTGTGCTGAGACCTTCAGCTGATTTATTCCATTTTTATTTAGTGACATTTAGTTAAAATGAGACTGAAATGGTAAATGAGTGAATTATTCAGGCTTAAAACTGAAAGAAAAAGTTGCTAGTAGTCAAGAATTACTCAAACGAATGTGTTATAGCTCTCCACCTCATTAGAATATTGTTCCCTAAAATTCCTGCCATGGTCCGTCGTAGTTTAGTGGTTTTCATGAATTTCGCTCATATTCCCTGATTCCCCTTTGTATTATCACATCCTAATCCTCCATATGTATTGTTCGTTGTTATAGTAGGTCGTCCTTGAAGATATCATATTTTTATGTATTTTATTTAGAACTCTGGACCTCATGAAGCTGTTTTCCCGCGCGTTTTCAGGTTTCTAACTTCATGTCCTTGTATCTCATTCATTTCTGGATGTTTTCTCACGTTCTTGGTATCATAAATTTTCATTTATTCCCACCTTTCCAATGGTACTAAAGTTGTGTTCTATTTCCTGGTATTTGTTGAGTTAGCAAAAGTTTGCGCGCACATTCGGTAATCACGTGCGTCGTTCCCATAGTCGTTCGTATGCGGGCACCGTTTCCGTTTAATTGTTTGGGATTTATGATATGCACGGGTGTTTATTTCTTTCATATGGGTTTCTGTGATTTATTTCAGATTTTTCCCTCATGATCTAAGGTTGTTTTGCACTTTCCGTGCTTTGTTTTGACCGGGCTCTTCCTTATTTGGACGGAAATTGGTCTTTGCGATCTGCCGAAGTGTGGATCTCGGTTCCGACGGCCGGTTCCCTGCGCATCGCCACCCTCACGTGTCATTACACATGATGCGGATTTCTATATTCCCATCATGGGTATAACTTCACAATGGCTGGACTGTTTGGGCTGAAAATTTGCATAACTATAGTTCCCCATTTTTTATAATTTCCGTGTAAATTTTGTTGTATGTTTTAATTATGGATCCTACGCAAACATTGTCTTTTCCCTGAGCTCGGACTTTTGATGTCGCTATTCCCGTTATTGGATATCACATTAATGCATGATCCTTTTATTATGAAAATTTGGGAGGATTAAGATTAGATCCCTTCCTTTCTAATGGGCTATCAAGCTTGTCTCGGTCGTTACTGGTTAATCTTCGTGCTTGCCTTTTAGACATTGTCCTCATTTTGCAGGAGTTTTAGTCATATCTCCGTCGTTTATGGGTAGTTTCCCCTGTAATTACTTTCATTGGGTCCGTTTGGGGGACATCTACATTTCCTATTATAGACACGACTTTGAATTTTGCATTAGTTCCTGAGGAATCCTTGTTCCATGGTACTTCCATCCTTGGCTATGTGTGCGGACGTGGGAAAGTAGTTTCCGTGGAGGTTCTCTGATTGTTTTTATAGTCAAATCTTGGTCGATTGTCCTAATTCTTGGTTTAATATTTGCTATAAATTCCCCCGAGAATTCCGTCTCGTTGATGGTAAGCTTGAAGTATTTTTGCTATTTTTCTTTCTTTTGATTTATCACGTATAGTCATAATAATTCGTTAAAATTCAGGTCCTTCTATTTTCTCATATCTACTTGTTGTATGAGGTTTTTGTGATTTATCTGGCATATTTCCATAATGGGTTTCCATAGTGTGACCGTTATTTCTCCTACAACGGGTTCTGACAACTAATCCCTAATCCATAGATGCGAGTTGTCAGCTCTCAAATCTAAATCCTCTGTTGCTTTGGTCTAACTAACATCACAACCATCGCCTGGTTGCTTCTATCTACCAGCCCTCAAAACTAAGAAAGCCGCCAAACAACAGTTTGATGCACACCGGTACCTTCATCCAGATGTAGGGAAATACCGAAAGTTGGGGCTTTTGTCAGTATGACTATTGGGGGGTAGAAGGAGATACTCATCCTGTTGGAAACTGTAGCCCAACACCACTTGCGGTCAGGGCCAAAGGTTGCCTGGCACAAAGGTTGCCAAGGCAAGGTACCCGGGCCACACACACTTGCTTTGAGAGGCAGGAGCACTTTGAGGCGTGATCACCACCCAACCTTTCTCTTTCCCTTTGTGTTGTTACTCACCATTGTTTTCATGCTTTGATACTCTCAGTTTCACCTCAGTGGCATAGAGCCCGCGTTTATGTATATAAGGATGGGACTTGCTCTGGCAGCTGATACTTTACTAATACAAGTATTGTGTTGCACAGTTATTACACATCCAAATAGTTCAAAAGCACCATAGCATGGCCAGCCTGGCTCCCTGTCAGGGTTGTGCATGCTCGCAACGAAGGATGCCCCAGAAACCTAATTGATATCAAAGCTGGGGGACATGCCCATCCCAGCACATGGTCATATATACACGGTAGAGGTGTGTCAGAGACCAGGTTCAAGACGAGGGAGTGTCTCCGTAGCGGAGGGCTTTGGCCTCAGCGACTTCTGCCAAGAGCGCTGTGCCGAGTGACACGTCCGTGCCCTAACTTACTGACTGGCAATCAGAACCGAAGGGGGGTAACTCTAGTTGATTTTATTACTGGGGTGTAACCTATGTACAAGTGGGATATATATATGGTTACAGCGAAGACGGGTCCGCAATTGGCGGAGCCAAACGGAGCGGAGCTAACGGGGTTTAAACATTAGCTGACTGAATATTACCGACGAGTCGGGTCGCGGGGTTAGCGGAAAGGCAGGCAATAACCCAGAAATGGAAAGGAGGGATAGGCCCGAAGGTGGGCTCTGCAGGGCAGGCGAGTGTATTGCCCAGCGGAGGTGGGGGTGCACTAGCGGACGTCGGAGCTGTCCGGAAGTCTTCGGGGCTCCGTACTTAGGGAGGCGTAGGTAATAAATTGAAATGAGGGGGTGGTGACCATCAAGGGGTACCAAGGGGATTGCGGAATGCGGGAGCTCCAAGGTTAGTGAGGAAGGAGTGGAGTTAGACCGGAGGGATCGGAAGTCGATGGCCAGGAATGGATATGACAAGGTGGTAACTAGTCAACTAGCTAATAACCGGTAGTATCGGATCAAGAATGATAGAAGATCATGTGGCATCATAACTGACAGCCCCAGATCGGATCAGATCGGAGATGAAGAAGAAGAAAAGAAGTAGAAGCTGATGGAGATACGGGTCATGTGGGAATGTGCTACTTACGCTAGCGACCCGAAGGCGTGCCCTGACACTCCCCCAATGATGGAGATTGACACTGCATGATGGTGCTTAGCTCAATTACATTCTGATCATTAAAACATTCACCTAATTACTCATATTATCCTGTAGATAGCTTTTGATATGCATATATATCATTTCTCGCCCATTTATAGTATGGTTTGAAACCTAAAGATGATGTGATTTGAGAGGAAAGATGGTGCAGCCAGGATTGAGACGATATTTGCTTATGTAAGCAGCTGACCCCCATATAAAGGCCCACATAGTGGTTGTCCAAGGTGCAACCTCCAGTTCGGCATTTCCCAAAATCTTAAGGCAATCAGAAAGTCACTGAACCAGGGATCGAACTCGGTATTACACAAAGGGGTGTAAATACAAAGATCTCTGCTCCTACTATCTACAAAGGTCTCAGCTTTTATATGGTTCTGGGGTCGCATATCGCTTACAGTCACTCCTGCAATGTTTGTGCAATGTTGGTAAAACTCTGTCATGTGACCTGTATTCATGCATATCCCATCATTTTTGGGAAGATGAGCTTCAAATGTACCTTCAATCTGCTTTGTTTTGCACGATTTTTTGCATGATTGTAGATTAATCTTCTGTCTGTATTTTGGCCAGACGGATTTTTCAAATTGTTTGTCAATAAAAAGTTATTCTTGATACATTAAATCGCTTTCTAACATATTGCACTATAACTCAGGAAGTTTTGCACATGAACACTTCAAACTCCTAAGGTGCGTCCAGATAACATTAATCTATCTCTTAGCTTATTTTTTATATTATTATAGTCACATTGGATAGGGATTGGGCTCACACCCATTTAGGCTCCAGAGCCACAGAATGTACCTGTCGAAATTGTATCCGGTGCAACTACTGGACTTATCTGGAGCTCCAATTCAAATGGCTTCAAATCCAGGTCATGTGGCAAGGACATAAAATCATGGACAAGCCTGGTATCAAACCCAGGACCTCTAGCGTGCATCCATACACTACTCGCCCTTGAGCCATGCCGGTATAGGCTGTTAAACTCTATACTATTGGGAACATATTATATTCTCCAACAGTACCTTTACTCTTTTTCAAATGGCTTCAAACTTGGCACAATTACTATGTGAATATAGACATACATTTTCACCTGAGGTGTTAGAGACCGGAAGCGAGACAAAGGAGATGTCTCCATGGTGGAGGGCTTCGGCCTCAGCAACTCAGACCAGGAGCACTGTGCCTAGTTACATGTCTGTGCCCTAATTTACTTACTGGCAGCGAGAACTAAAAAAGGGGGTCAACTCTAGTCGATTTTATCACTAGGGTGTAACCTATCTACAAGTTATGTATACAGTGCCCCAAAAAACTGTTGCAATGTTTTGTACCTTTGACTTAAAGAGCTTATTAAACAATGGGAAAGGGTTCTAAAATTTTAAATAAATATGTGAAACATGTGTTAGTATCTTGTCCATAACTCTACCAATTACGTAAGCAATATGTCCATTTTTGGTAAAGTTATTCAATTCACAAGGGACCCATGTCATTGCAACAGTTTTTTGGTGTGCTGGTCGATTTTAGACTAAGGCCTAAAACGAGTATGTACAAGCGCCGATATATATATGGAGAGGGCAAAAGCACAAGGAAACAAAGGGGGTCTGAATCGGAATGAAGGCATCCAAACGGGAACAAAGGGATGACCAAAGCAGAGTGGTACCGAAGGTCATAGGGCTGAACCTGTGGTACATCCGAAAGGAGATAAGGAGGGCGAAGCCCAGAGGGGCAGGAGGATGATGTCAGGGCACACACCCTGACTAGCCCGGACCTGGACCCGCTTCCGGACCCGCTTCCACCTGCTGCGCTTCCCGCATGCACGCACGCTCCATGCGCCACATGCTCCGGGCCCGGTTCCTACCCCTTCATGTGACTTCCGGGTATCCCCGGAAGTTTTGCTGATATTGGGGCCACTGTGGGAAGATGAGAAGTTAGCTTCCTTCTCATCTTCTTACCCACAGTAGATTGTGCCCTGGATAGGGCTGGCCAGACCTGAGGCTGTGGGCCATAGGGGAGGGTCATGGGGACCCGGGAGTTGTCCCCTGACAGATGAGGGGAAGTGGGGATGATGACTAACTGGCTAGAATGGGAAGAAGCAGCAGTCCAAATAGGGATGAGGGGGAAATGTGAAAGATACATTACAAGTGGCGAAAGTGCTGAAGATGATCCGTGGAGCTCAGAGGTTGCGGAGCTTACAGAGGTTACGGAGGCAGGGTTGAAAGTCCGAGGAATATTGGCAATGGTGTTTACGTAGTATGAGGTCACCAATGCAATGGACTAAAGCCGAGGTGGGGTCAAAGTCCGAGGTAGGAACTATGACAGAGTCTTGGAGCGAAGGTACGAGCGGTGTCCAAGTACGAGGTACGGGGCGGCGGCGGGGGGTTGCAACTTGGTGGAAGGTCGGCAGAAGAGGGCCAGAGGGAGGAGAGAGGAAAGATGAAAGGGGGGTGGAGTGGAGGAGAGGAAAGGTGTCAGGTCCGAAGGTGAGTATCGGAGTGGACGGGTGAAGGGTAGGAGAATGACGGAAGGGTGGAGGTGTTGTGAGGAGGAAGAGTAGGAGTGGGAGGAAGAGTAGGAGTGGGAGGAAGAGTAGGAGTGGGAGGAAGAGTAGGAGTGGGAGGAAGAGTAGGAGGAGGGTGGCAAGAGGGGTGGTGTTCGGCCCGAGGTGAGTATTGGAACGGACAGTG
Organism: Cantharellus anzutake; assembly: GCF_015039405.1. NCBI lineage: Eukaryota > Fungi > Basidiomycota > Agaricomycetes > Cantharellales > Hydnaceae > Cantharellus > Cantharellus anzutake. Next base: position 293,966 of record NW_024066994.1, on the reverse strand, counting down.
GTAGGGTAGGACTCCGGAGGTGGTGAAGATGGAGGTCTGGGAGTCGGTTCGGGATCGAGTATGCATGGATATGACAGACTAGCGATGTTGTCGCTCAGTCCCATTGTACATGAACTAAATATGTATTAGAATAATCACCTAGCAATGTTGTTGCTGGTGTACAAGTGTTCAATACATGAGATATAAAGGACAAACAAGATATAACCAACTCACCTCAGTCCCGTTGTATGTGAACTGAGGAAAGGTTGGGTTGCCCAAAAATTAAGATTTTATAGTCAGGCGCTATGAATGTGCACAGACTTTGGCACGGGTGTCACCAAGAAAGGTAATTGGCGAAAATCTAAGACACCACACGACTCAACATCACCAAACGTGAGTTGGTCATAGCGTACACCATTATACCAAGAATTCTAACACTCTATAGGCCATCATTAGATGGCTGACTAGGCTGGAGAAGCCCCACAACTTGCTGATGTGTGGATTGTGCCAGGTTTCTTCCATACCTGATTCTGTTGGGTTTCTCATTGCTCAAGGCTGCTTCACAGCCTTGATTCAACCCCTTTAACTGCTCCAAATCATGGTTTGTACACAGGTTCACAGCCCTTAGTGACTGTGAACAACTGCACAATGAAAAATTGTTGTTGTATCTCGATTTCCAGTGGTTTGTTTGGGTCAAATTGAGAGTTACCTCCCCCAGAGAATGACATTGTTGTATATTTCTCAGGTGGTGGGAGGGTTTGGTGTCCTTGCATGCATGAGGTTCACTGCAAGGGTATATGAAATTGCATGTGAACCTGTGGTGTGGTCTAGTGTCAGGGCAATAGCCCCGAACCCCGAGTCTGATGTAACAATGGTGTACATAGAGTCACGTGGCTAAGCGGCAACTTCTGGTTACTGCTTAACACCATCGTAAATATACACACCATTGTATTATGGTCTGGTGTGCTGAGTGACCCCCCTGAGACCTCACATCTAGGCAACAATGTTGCCTAGCCCATGTGACACCTAACACACAGGACTGTCCAGGTGAGTTTCTTGCCCAGCCTTGGGACTGTGGCTGTACAAAAGCTTGTCCAGCCATGCTATTCTGTAGCACATGGTTTACTGGACTGTGGGCATTTGCCCTTCAGTTTTCCCTCACATTTTGTAATGTGAGGTACTTGTCCAGGTGGATGATGTCATTGCAGTTCATGGTCTAGGATTTCATGAACTACTGCTTCATGATCAGTGTTACAGGAATGGGTTCTGGGGAACCCAACCTGAACTGTTTGGCTTGCTAATGGAGGTGGCTGTGTAGCTATCAGAGGGAGAGTGGAATGGGATGGGTGTCTGAAAGTACAACCTGTGGGTTGGCCAACGGTAACTTGGCACTCCTGGGAGTGTACCGGTAGCGAGTATAACATGGGCTCCTTGAGGGAGCCACCTGGCTGTCTGCTAATGGGGACTTGGTGCTCAATGGAGCGTACTGGTAGTGTGGAATACTGGGACTCCCGAAGGGAGTCACCCAGTTGGTGGCTATCGGTGTGTAAGGAATGGTAACCCCACCCCTTACTCTCCATCTTAATTCTCATAATAAACATGTATAAACAATGTATATACAATAATGTGGGAATTTGGGAAAAGGCAACAAAGCTTTTTTCCTCCCCATCATTGAATAATCATAGCTCTATACAGCTTAATATTCGATGAACTGAGGACTGAGGCTAACTGGGGTTGGAACCTACACCAACCCCTGACATGGTGACTTGGTGCTCAAGGGAGTGTACCAGTAGTGGGAGTTGTTGGGGAAAGCAGCCTGGTTGACCAGTGCACGGTGTAGGCAGGATAACCTACTATACTCTACACTGCCAGTATTTTCACGGTTTACACTCACTAAGGGTTCCCTGCATGTGAAGATAACCTACCAATGCTGCCAAAGCCCATGGTGCATGAAAACATTTTATTTCATTTTATTATGGAGTACAATTGCACATAACATGCTGGTACTGAATTGGTCCAGCCCAAAAACTATGCTTGGCGCTATTGGCTGCTGAGAGACGATCAAGGGCTCAGAAAATAGAGAGAAATCATAAATATGGATTCCCCGAATTTCATCCCGATCGACCCAGCCATTGTGGAACAATGGTGGTGACAATTTCTCATCTTACTGCGAGGTTCCACACAATGTCGAAAGGCATGTGAGGGTGGCGGTGTTGAAAGTCCCATGTGGCAGAGCCGAGATCCATACTTTGGGAGATTGCGAAACTGGTTTTCGGCCCAAAATGGAAATCACAAGCCGTACCAAAGTAAACAAACAACCAAAATGCACTCTGGAGTGCTCAGAAAAATTCAGAAAAATCACAAAGGATGCGTATGAAGATCCAATTGACACAGGGACTTTCACGGACACTTTCCGGGACGTCTAACCCTGCGCACGGGCCAATTTTACGGTTCTCACGCCCACCACTCAGTCAAATCTCAACTGTTTGGGACAAATTTGGTATCAGGAGAAAGCTACAAATCCAGGGATTCGAATGGAGAGGTCAGGAAGGGATGCTACGGGTAGGAAGAGACGGATGAGTGTGGTGTGATGGTGGATATTGGTGGAGGATGGCAATTATTAGCGGATATGGCCCGCTTATCACTCCTGTCTTTCTTTTATTAAACTTCCACATTGGCCGTTGGACTTATCGGCTGTACTTAACGGTCCACATGGTGTCTGTAGCAACAATCTTTCATTTGATATTTTCTTTTCATTTGTTTTTCCACATTATTGCTGTTCCATGTGTTTAAAAGCTCTGTACATGTAGGAATGGAAAAGTGACCTCCCTTTTGACTACAAAAGAGACTGTAGTGCTGAGAGATCCAAACAGAAAGAAATTCTAAGCTTAACTCTTTGAGTATTATAAGGAATCCCTGACGATTGTCCAAGACGGACCAGGGGTACATAATTCTTAATGAGTTTTTGTGATTATTTTTGTTTTGTTAGCACCCGGACTGAACCTAGGACAAGCTTAAGACATCCCAGACTGCCTCCCCACGAATTTGCTTGCATTTAGGGGGTTAGATCTCTAGCCTGCTTGCAACGTCCTACTTGCTATGCCCTCCAGCATGGTGCCCAGTGCTAGCAGCCCAGATGGCAGCAGAGTTGTGGGAGTGCATGTTGGGCAGCCCTTACTCAGGCAGACGTCCCTGTGGGCTTCTTAGGCTGAAGCAGAAGGCTGCTTCTTTGGTTCTGCTTTGACTCAGTTTATATACAGGTGAAAATGGGTCACATGGGGGTGCCATGTCAGCCTCAGATGGAGCTGAGCTATCATGGGTGGTTCTTCAGGTGATCCCAAGTATTAGAAAGGAAGGATACAAGTAGGAATGCATGGCACATCCAGCAGTGTGGTACCCATGCAGGGTGCCTGGCATTGGATGTGTCTGTGCTACAGTTGTAGGGAGAGGGGGGTTGTCTGTATAAAGATAGAGAGGAAGCAAAGGAAAGAGAGGAAGAGAGAGAGAAAGAGAGGAAGAGAGAGAGAAAGAGAAAGAAAGAGAGAAAGAGAGAAAGAAAGAAAGAACAAAAGGAGAGAGGGACGGGGATCAGCGTGGCATGGTGCAGTGTGCCCTGACAGTTACCCACAAGCCAGGTAAGCAAACTTGTGAGTGAATTGCTTTATTAGTAACTGTGGAGCAACTACATGAAGGGTGGTATTAGCGACAGGGGGTAGTGGGATGGAAAACCCTTTGCAGACAGTGGAGGTTCCTCAGAGGTCTGTAGTGATTGAGGGGGGATAGAAATATTAATAATCATATAGGATAGGCAGAGGAGGTACCAGAGATGATACTGGAGATGGGTAGTGGAGGTGTAGGGAATGGATGTGTGGTGATGCATGCTGTGCATGCTGCAAGCGGGCTAGAAATCTAACCCCCTAAATGCAAGCAAATTCATGGGGAGGGAGTCTAGGATGTCCTTAGCTCATCCTAGGTTCAGTCTGGGTGCTAACAAAACAAAAACAATCACAAAAACTCTTTAAGAATTGCATACCCCTGGTCTGTCTTGGACAATCGTCAGGGATTCCTTATAATACTCAAGGAGTCAAGCTTAGGGTTTCTTTTCTACTTGGATCTCTCAGCGCTGCAGTCTCTTTTGTAGTCAAAAGGGAGGTTGTCTTTCCATTCCTATGTGTACAGGGCTTTTAAACACATGGAACAGCAATAATGTGGAAAAACAAATGAAATGAAAATATAAAATGAAAGATTGTTGTTATGGGCACCATGTGGACAGTTATGTATGGCTGATAAGTCCAACAGCCAATGTGGAAGTTCAATAAAAGAAAAACAGGAGTGATAAGCAGGCCATATCCACTAATAATTGCCGTCCTCCACCAATTTCCATCATCACACCACACTCATCTGTCTCTTCCTACCTGTAACATCCCTTCCCAACCTCTCCATTTGATTCCCCGGGTTCATAGCTTTCTCCCAATACCAAATTTGTCCCAAATGGTTGAGATTTGACTGAGTGGTGGGTGTGAGAATCATGAAATTGGCCCATGCTGTTAGATCGGGCAGATTGGGACGACTCCGGAGTGGAATCGGAGACTTAGTGTGGAAGGACCTTGGCCTCAGCGACTCAGGCGGAGCACTGTGCCATTGCTGGTTGTCCTAGGGGTCCCTAATTTTGGATCTAGCAGAGGGAAAGTCTCTTGGGGGGAAATCAAGTCGATTTCAGACTCAGGTTACAAGTTACTATGTACATTGTATATAAGGAGGGGTCCGGAATCAAAAGGAGCAAGGGTACTCCGAAAGCAGACCAAGGGAGCTGGAAGGAGGAACAACACCGAGGGTCAAGGGTTTGACTCAATGGTGTTTCCCAAAGGAGGAGTGAAGGGCCAAGGCCCAAGGAGGAAGGAAGGAGGAAGGGAGTGGGGAATGGCCAGCTGACTGAATAGAAAGGAAGCAGCAGCCCAAATAGGAATGAGGGAGAATAGCAGAATTGAATAGGACAATGCAATAGTTGCAAGGTCCGAGGTAAGTCCGGAAAGTCCGAACTCGGAAGTTAAACTCCGGAATATTGGAAAACGTAATTAAATGGAATGAGCTAACCAATACAATGGGTATAAGCGGAGGTGGGGTCAAAGTCCGAGGTTGGAGCTAAGACCAGAGGTTCCGGAGACAGAGACGCAAACGGGATTCCAGAGCAGAGGTCCAGAGTCGGGAGCATAGGTGTTGCGTGCTCGTCTGGGAGGTGTTGAGGTTGAGGTCAGACCTGGAATGTTCCAGAGTCAGACCGAAGGTGGTGTCAGAGCCAGAGGTGGGATAACCTCTTGGGAGTCAGCAAGGAGAAGGGAAGTAGGGCTCCGGAGTCAGTTTTGGAGTTCTGGGAGCCTGGAGTGGAGGTCGGGATTGTATGGATATGACACATGCACAGAGTTAGATGTCCCGGAAAGTGTCCACAAGGGTCCCCATGTCAATTGAATCTTCATACATGTCCTTTGTGATTTTTCTGAATTTTTCTGAGCACTCCAGAGTGCATTTTGGTTGTTTGTTTACTTCGGTATGGCTTGTGATTTCCATTTTGGGCTGAAAACCAGTCTCGCGATCTCCTGAAGTACAGATCTCGGCTCTGCTGCATGGGACTTTCGACACTGCCACCCTCACATGCCTTTTGACATTGTGTGGAACTTTGTGGTAAGATGAGAAATCATCACCACCATTGCTTCACAATGGCTGGGTTGATCTGGATGAAATTTGGGGAATCCATGTTTATCATTTTTCTCTATTTTTTGAGCCCTTGATCGTCTCTCAGTGGCCAGTAGCGCCAAGCATAGTTTTTGGGCTGAACCAATTCAGTACCAGTGCATTATGTGCAATTGTACCCTGTTATAAAATGAAATAAATTGTTTTTATGCACCATGGTGTCAGGGCACACCTGCCTGACCTGGCCCCACCTAACCCGGTGCCCCACCACCCGCTCCTCCCAACCTCCCCCTCTTTTCCCTTCCCTTTCTTCTTCCCCTTCTTTTCTATTCTCTCTCCTCTTTATTCCTTTCTTATCACACGGATGACTTCCTTTGTATCAATGTACCATTGACCTGGCTGCAGTGTAACGCGCCCAAACCCGGACACACTGGACGACCCCCTGCATACCGGATGCTCCTAAGACCTCTTACGGAGGCACCCGGACGGAGGTGGCTGTGTGCTTGGATGATGTGGTGCTTCCCACGTGGCCTTCAACCACATGTATATAAACACAGCCTAAGTGGGAACTGAGAAGCAACCTTCTTCTCACATTTCCCACTTTAGGCAAGTAGCTTACACTTCCCCTGATAATAACAATAACACATTTCCCACTTTAGTCTCAGTGGCCAGGGACCCTTGCCTGCTTCGGGCCTGTTGTTACGCGCGCCCGCGTCATACCTACCAGACCCTCAGCCTCGGGCGATACACCCGGGCGCTCTTGACCCCGGGTCGGTCCCTGACACATGGGCATTGGTAGGTGATCTTCGCATGCGAGGAACCCTTAATGAACGTAAACTGCGAAAATACTGGCAGTGTAGAGTATAGTAGGTTATCCCACCTACAATGCTTTCCTTGTTATCTGTTTATTACTCTTTATTCTTCGATATAAACAATGTATATAATGCAGGGAAGGGTGAAACAGGTTTTCACTTTCTCCCCTGTCGAAATTACAGCTCTATACTGCCTAACTTCTGACAGCTTGAGGATAGCAAGAGTCAACACCAAGGTCAGAACCTCAACCGACCTTTCAGGAGGTGGACCAGGAGGTATGGTGGAAGTGGGGAAGAGGCAGGTGGGAGTCAGACCAGAGGTGGACCAGAACGGTGGTGGGGTAGGTTGGAGGTTGGGTGGAGTTGAAATGAGGAGGACACAAGCTGAAATGAAGGAGCTTGCTAATGAGGCCTTATGAAGATGTAAGGAACAATCAGTGACAAGGCCCTTCCAAAGAAAGGATGCATCCCCCTCAGCTCCCTTGCCTGTCATATCCATCCCTGGCCATCGACTTCCACTCCCTCCGATCCCTCCAGTCTACCTCTGCTCCTTCTTCACTAACCTTGGAGCTCCCGTATTCTGTAATCACCTCGGTACCTCTCAATGGTCACCACCCCCTCCTTTCAATTTATTACCTACACCTCCCTAAGTACAGAGCCCCGAAGGCTTCCAGACAGCTCCAACGTCCGCTAGCGCACTCCTGCCTCCGCTGGGCAATACACTTGCTTGCCCTGCAAGCCCACCTTCGGGCCTATCCCTCCTTTCCGTTGCTGGGTTATCGCCTGCCATTCCGTTAACCCCGTAACCCGACTCGTCGGTAATATTCAATTGGCTAATGTCTAACCCCGTTAGCTCCGCTCCACTCGGCTCCGCCATTTGCGGGCCTGCTCTCATTGTAACCATATATATACTCAACTTGTACATAGGTTACACTTCAGTAATAAAATCGACTAGAGTTTACCCCCCTTCAGTTCTGGTTGCCAGTTAGTAAGTTAGGGCACGGATGTGTTACTTGGCACAGCGCTCCTGGCATAAGTCGCTGAGGCCGAAGCCCTCTGTCATGGAGACACTCCCTCATCTCAACCTGGTCTCTGACATTGCCCAGGCAAAGCAAGTGTGGAATAATCACTCCACCAACCCCTTCTGGAACCCCCAGAGGCAGCAGAATGAACTGGGAAGAGTCACTACTCACCCAGCCAACTTCCTCCTGGGTAACTGTCAAGAACATCAGGAATGCATATCCAGATGGTCTGCAAGGGCACATGAAGTCATCCAGGCTCGTAAGGTCAGAGGGGCAGGACTTCAGCTTCAGCAACTTGGGTGGAGCGCTGTGCTTTGTTCTTATGTTGGTGTCCCAATTTCAGACAGAAGCCTTACAACAGAGAGAAGAGATGAGGGGGTAAATCCAAGTTGATATACAAACTAAGGTACATCTGGTGTAACCTACACAAGTTATAAACACATCTAACTAAATAGGACCAGCCCGGAAGGAGTGGCAGATCAAATGCGATATTAATGAATGAAGAATGGACAAATGGTTAATATCAGCAAACCTTGCCAACAAAAAGGAAATAAAGCAACAACGAGTGGCAAGGGGAGAACAATAGCCCACAGGCAAACAAAGAGAGAAAGGCCATCCAGCTGTCTAGCAAGCTGTCCAGCTGGCAGGCAGATAACAATGAAACACCCAAACAGGCAACCATGATTGGGAGGCATGCACATGGGGAGAAGGTGCAGATGAGGATGATGGATGGATGGTGGATGGACAGATGATGATGGTAGCAGGTGGGATGGGCCAAGTGGCACTAGGATGCATTGATGGAAGTGATGGATATGCTGGGCTGTGACAGTATCCCCTTCTTAGGGCTGATGCTGTCAGGGCATGTCTTTGGGTCGGCAGTGTAAGTAGTGCATTACCACATGGCCCATATTCCCATCAGCTTCTACTTCTTTTTCAGTTCTTCATCTCCGGTTTGATCCGGTCTGCAGCTGTCGGTTATGATGCCACATGACCTTCTATCTTCTTTGATCCAATACTACCAGTTATTAGTTATACCATCTCTACTGTGTACATAAGACCGTGTGCTGGCATGGGCATGTCCCCCAGCTTTGCTATCAACTAGGTTTCTGGGGCTTTCCTTGTTGCGAGTATGCACAACCCTGACAGACACCCCTGGAGGCCCAATTGGTGCACATTGTCATATCCCAGATCTTCCACCTCCCTCCGCCCTAGTCCTAGATGACTCCTATGACCTCCACCAGCCCTCCCGATCTCTCTCTGCTGCCTCCAGTCGATGCCAACAATCCTAGGACTACCTCCTCCTTCGACTCTCTCCTGCTCTTCCTCCCATCTATGTCTGCATCACCTCTGGACCTCCCCTACCACACCTCCACCTCCTCGGACCTCTTGTTCAAAGGATATGGATCTACTTGTTGTTGGTAACCCTCCTTCTTACTTCTGGTCTCCACACCTCTGGTCATGTATCTCCAGTACCTCCCCACTCCTACCCTACCTCCAGTCATGTTATTCTTTATTGTTTTATCATTTGACATTTTCTACAACCCCAATCTCCGGACTACAACTTCCGGGCTCTGGACCTTTCTGGATGTTGTAACGGGTCTATCGCCTAGACTCAAGACAGAGAGAAGGGGGAGGGTGGTAGTGTGTGCGGGTGTGGTTCATGGGGCCGGGTTTTGGTCCTGGGGTGCTACCGAGTCTGCAAAAACCTCAAACACACACTCACCTACGTCTCTCTTGGACGTCAAGGCTGAGTATTATGATGTGAGGGGTCTTAGACATGAGCAACTAGCTCAGAGGGGGCGTTAGGGTCGTGGATGGCGTCTTTGCCACTTGGATGTAACTTCTGCTTGTCCCTTTCACAGGTCTATTCAGTACTAACTTGTTATGTACAAGCTGTTATCTATTTTATATGAGTTGGAAATGGAATGAATGGACTGGGGGAATGTAAACGGCCGTTAGGCAACCGTAAATGATGAATATCCAATTGGGAACAAAGAAACAATAAAAGAAATATGAATGAATGGGGAAAATGTGACAACAGGTCCGAAATGGGAATTGTGAAAATTAACTCCGCCACAGCGCCCGCCTATCCTCCCGTCAGCAACCTCCTCGTCTCCAGCTTTCCAACGAGCCCCTATTCGTCCCATTTGGTGCAGTACTTCTTGAGATGTGGCCATTGACAGGTGCTGTCAAGACCATGTGAGGCTATACACCATGCTGAGCCATCCGAATATGGGGTTGCCATTCTGGGAAGTGCTCCAGGGGTAAAGAAGGAAGGTGGAGCATCACTATCGGGTGGAAAAACGGCTGGGTTGTGTGTGTGGGTATGGAGGTCTGGAGAGGGGGTGAAATTGGCGGCATGGTTGGGTGTGGGAATTTTGCTTGGGGTTGTCGGGAATGATGGGGAAAATATGGAAAAATATGGAGTGAGTGTATGGAGTGTTGGATAGCGATAGAATGAGTATCGGGAGCGTCAGCGGATATGTACTGCGTGTTGGTGACCAAATTCTGCAGAATCCAACTTTTTGCGGTACACAGAGTTGTCCCCACAACAACGTCTTTCCCTGTAGTCCCCTGCTCATTCATAGATGGGTGTCAGGGGATGCACGTGCTTGTGCAGGTTGCTCCGATCACCTAGTTGTGATTAAAGCTGGGGGAAAGGAGTGTCCCCATCTTAGGGTCAGCTATATACATGTAGAGTCCGGCAATAAGGAAACCAAACAGATTGCCGATAGAATCACATGATCATAGAATGTTCCAGAACAATGCTGGAGATGATCCGGGCCACTGGGGCTTAGGTAAGCAGAGTAGGATCCCTGACAATGGGCCCAGGCCTTACCATTCAGTTGGTTTCTAATCCTCCCACTCCACAAACTTCAGACATAATTTGGGCTTTTCGCCTATTCTATATTTGTCCTGTGGAGTCTTTCTATTTACTTCTCCTTCCCCTTGGTAACCTTTGTTTACCTTTGGATCCAATTATCTCTGCTTACACACATACCACTCTAGTAAATAGTTCCCCCAGTTATAATATTAAGTCCTTGAATCCAAACCCTCTTCCATGATGTCTATCGCATTCTACTTGCCTGCTGCTCCATCTTGAACCAAGAGCTGAGTGACAGACATGTCTAAAGGCACCTTGGTATAAAACCCAACGAATCGCATGACAAACGATTGACCCTCACTAATGCCTCCATCGTTAAGTATGAGGGGGGGCTTCTGGCCCCCTTCTGCTGGCAGCCTCGGTTCCTCCGTCACCAGTCCCCCTGACAAATTGGGGACAACAAGGACATAATGGGTGCAGCGCTCCATTCCAAGTTGCTGAAGCCAAGTCCCTTCAACACCCCATCACCCTTGGAGCTCCGACCCACCATTGGACGACCCAGAACATCGAGCTCCATCAGACACACCTGCCTGGGTAGCATTTTGGATCTTCCCCAGGTGGGTTCATGACACACATGGAAATCATTTGGCCAATTCCAAATTTTGAATCCACAGTTGAAATCAAAAATCCTTTCCATCAATTTGGCTAAGTCCAGCAACAACTCAATACTTCCTTCAGCACTCTACTCCACATCATGCCTAAGTCACTCAACCTCCACAACATAACGTCCTGGAAGGAAGATGACATCCTAGAGGCGATGGATGACAAACCTGCTGTGATGCAGGTGAAACTTAATGAGCGGGTGAGATGCAAGGTGGCCAGGTGTCATATCCCGGAATCCTGACCTGTCAGGGACAGCTCCGAAAGTGGTGAGGTCCCAGTGCGAGGGACTCGATGGGACAGATGTCAGCTATGCGTAGCGGCGGTCCCATCGTGGGGTGAGCATCCCCAACCACTTAGTCTGAAGTGGGAAGTTGAGAAGAAGGCTGCTTCTTCTGTTCCCACCCCAGGCACTATTATATACATGCGGTGGGGTCACATGGGAGGAGCCATGTCATCTCCGCACACAGCCACACTTCCCTGGGGATCTCCATGGGAGATCCCGGAGGTGTGCTGCTCTGTGAGCGGGAATGTGCGTGGTGGGCGTGGCGATTGGGGGAGTGGTTAGGTGTGTAGTGATACATAGAGAAGGGGAAGCCGACCATGGAACGGAAATAGAAAGAAAGAAGGAAAGGGAAAAGAAGAAACAGGGAGTGACAGCGGGGGAGCGGAGTAGGGCAGCACAGTGTGGGGTCAGGTGGGGTGTGCCCTGACACGACCCCGTGCTCTCCCACCACACCACACCTTCCTAACAACTTCACCATCCCCTACACCATGACTCCCCACTCCCCAAGTCACCTTCCTTCCTAACTGTCTCAGCCCTGGCCTGGTTGCGGCACACCAAACCCTGACCACTCCCATCCTGGAAGCTCGGTCCCGAGTCAGAACATTCGGAGACTCCAGATTTGCTCTGATATCCCGACAGACCTCCGACATCCCATGACATACCCCTAAACCATTTCCCCACCCATTTCCTTTATTGAAGTCACCCAACATCCTTCGGATATGTAACTCTGCTTTTGGAGCTACCCGCATCCTTCGGTGACCCCACTCACATCATCACTCATTAGTCACCTTCCATTCATAGCACGACTATCTTCTTCTTACCATTCAGTCAGCTAACCCCCTCTTACCCATTTCTCGTTCCCATTCATCTTCCGGCCTCTTACTCTGCCCTCCTTGACCTGACACCTCAGTTCCCCATTAAGGATATCGTTCGGTACCTCTTGGTATCATTCAGCACCTTTCGGTGTTTTTCTATTATCATTTGGACTTTGACTAAAGTCCTTTCCATCCCTCCATATAAATACCTGTAGATTAGAACCTGTAGTTTTCCTCAGTTCTAATCTCGACTAAAATGTTACCCAAGTCCCTCTGAGTGAATCCTGACCCCTTTCTACAAGATACCTCAGACACATGAAATACAAGGACTAAACTGAGACATAACGGAGGCACAGCGCTCCCTCTGAGTCGCTGAGGCTGCATCCTTCTTAGAGCCTCTTGTACCACCCAGCAGAACTGGGCTTCCTGGAGAAGCTTTGGTTCACTACCAGAGCTCTCGGATCCCCTCTAGTTGAGCCCCACCTGCATTCGGACTCACGCATTTTCCCCTACGATCCGGGTTTTTGACACCAGGAAGCAGCCAAGGAAGCTAGGTGGGCAGCCAAAGAAAAGAAGAAACGTGAGGAGGAGGCCAGGGAATGAGAGGCAGAGGTGAAGTGCCAACAGGCATGGGTGCCCATATTCGGATGGCTCAGCACGGTGTATAGCCTCACATGGTCTTGACAGCACCTGTCAATGGCCACATCTCAAGAAGTACTGCACCAATTGGGATGAATGAGGGTTCGTTGGAAAGCTGGAGACGAGGAGATTGCTGACGGGAGGATGGGCGGGCGCTGTGGCGAAGTAACTTTCACAATTCCCATTTCGGATCCGTTATCATATATTCTCCATTCATTCATTTTTCTTTCATTGTTTCTTTGTTCCCAATTGGATATTCATCATTTACGGTTGCCTAAACGGCCCGTTTACATTCCCCCAGTCCATTCATTCCATTTCCAACTCATATAAAATAAATAATAGCTTGTACATAACAAGTGAGTACTGAATAGACCCGTGAAAGGACAAAGCAGAAGTTACATCCAAGTGGCAAAGACGCCATCCACGACCCTAACGCCCCCTCTGAGCTAGTTGCTTACGTCTAAGACCCCTCTCATCATAATACTCAGCCTTGACGTCCAAGAGAGACGTAGGTGAGTGTTTGTTTGAGGTTCTAGCAGACCCGGTAGCGCCCCAGGACCAAAAACCCGAACCTCCATCACACCCGCACACACTACCACCCTCCCCCTTCTCTCTGTCTCGAGTCTAGGCGATAGACCCGTTACGACATCCATAGGACGACATTCTCTATGCCCCATGGGACATACAACTCAAACACGATGCAGCAAGGAGACTGCAATGCTCCCTGTACTTTCCAGTGTGTGTTGACCTGGGAACTACGAGGAGAAGTAGGCAGACGCCTACATGTCTGGTTCGACGATATATTCACCAGCACAAGCTCGGTGGAGAACCACAATAAAGCATTATTGTGGTTGTTCACTCGCCTCAAGGGGGCAAAGTTTTACATAAGCTGGAAAAAATTCCAGCCATTTGCTCCAATCCTAGACGTTCTAGGAAGCCACATGGATGAACAAGGCATCCATGCTCAAGCGGATAAAATGGAAAAAATCTGCAACTGGCGAGAGCCAGTAGACCCCACAGGAGTCCTAAGATTCCTGGGAATGGTAGAATACCTATCGATATTCATGCCGAATGTCAGTGGCTACACAGGGCCACTGCAAACAATCTGCTCAAACAAGCAGACATTCAGGTGGACACCACTCCACCAGAAATGCTTTGATGAGATCAAATGTCTTGCATGCAGGGCTCCGATCCTGAAGCCCGTCCAGTGGAATCCACTGGAAAGCCTCTCAGATGAAGCAAACTCCACATCTGGGTCATAACAGACGCATGCCCAGTGGGCATGGGCGCACTAATTGGACAAGGCAAAAAGTGGCAGACTTGCTGCCCGGCCGCATTCATGTCCAAAAAGTTCACCAACACACAACGTAGGTACTTTGCCTACGAGCTTGAGGCACCGGGCGTCCTTGAGGCACTCATGAGATGGCAAGACAATCTCATGGGAGGCTGTGAATTCACAGTAATCATGGACCACAAAGCTTTGGAATACTTCAAAGCGAAAAACCACAACTCAGGTAGACACCTGAGATGGCAAGCCTTCTTCGCAAGCTTTAATTGCGAAATAAAATACATGGAAGGCCACAAGAACAAAGTGGCAGATGCACTTTCACGGTACTACGACCCGTCAACTGATGAGGATCTGCATTTCGACGACTATGTGTCAGCAGATATCCATCTGGATAAAAATGCAGAAGATATTATCCCCAACAGAATTGAGGAATACAAAGAACTGCGGCTAAGCAGTACCCTGAGTAAAAACTCAGAGAAAAAGAGACTCACAGCAATATGTGCAAGAAATACCCTAGAGGAAGCTCTAGGGGGGAGCGCCCAAAACCTGGAAGAAATCATAATTCCAGAAGAGAACCTTCAAAAACAATTCGAAGGAAAAGACCTCATTGAGGCAATAAAATCTGGATACTCGCAAAGCCAGATCCACTGGGAAATCCTAGAGAACCTGGGGAATTTCAAAAACTTCTTCATAAAAGACGGACTGATAACCTGACTTGGAGAAGGAGGAATGACCCAAATAGTAGTCCTGAAAGGAAACTATGAAAGGAAGTCCATTCAAGGAATAATCCTCGAAAACATCTACGAAACACCTGGACACTTAGGATCCAAGAAAACAGTGGAAACCCTCCATCGATACTTCTGGTGGAAGTCGATGAGGAAGGACACCCACAAGTTCTGCAGGTCTTGTGGAACTTGTCAAACAACAAAGAAAAGCACCAGGAGAAATCCTGGACTGCTTCACCCACTCCCGACCCCAGAAACACCATGGTCATCAATAGCCATAGACTTCACAGGTCCATTCCCAACAAGCTTGGGATATGATTACCTCTGGGTAATCATCTGCAGGTTGATGTCCAACGTCCACCTAATTCCAATAAAAACAACAATGAACGCATTAGAACTAGTGTTCATATTCCTTCATGAAGTTGTAAGACTTCACAGTCTACCACACTTGATCATATCAGATCAAGATGCGAAATTCACATCAAAAATTTTGGCACGAACTACACCGAATACTCGGTGTGCAGTTGAAATTCACAACTGCATTCCACCTGCAAGGCGATGGCCAAGTGGAAAGAATGATACAAAAAGTAGTATTTACACGGAAATTATGAAAAATAGGGAACTATAGTTAGACAAATTTTCAGCCCAAACGGTCCAGCCGTTGTGAAGTTATACCAACGACAGGAATATAGAAATCCGCATCATGTTTAATGACACATGAGGGTGGCAATGCGAAGGAAACCAGCCGTCGGAACCGAGAGCCGCACTTCGGCAGATCACAAAGACCAATTTCCGTCTGAATAAGGAAGAGCCCGGTCAAAACAAAGCACAGAAAGTGCAAAACAACCTTAGATCATGAGGGAAAAATCTGAAATAAATCACGGAAGCCCATATGAAGGATACAAACACCTGCACATACCATAAATCCCGAAAAATTAAACAGAAACGGCACCCGCATACGAACGACTACGGGAACGATGCACATGATTACGAATGTGCATGCAAACTTTTGCTAACTCGACGAATACCAGGACAGAACACAACTTTAGTACCATTGGAAAGGTGGGAATAAATGAAAATTTATGATACCAAGAACGTGAAAAACCATCCAGAAATGAATGAGATACAAGGACATGAAGTTAGAAACCTGAAAACGCATGGGAAGACAGCTTCAAGAGGTCCAGAGCCCTAAATAAAATACATAAAAATATGATATCTTCGAGGACGACCTACTATAACAACGAACAATACATATGGAGGATTAGGATGTGATAATACAAAGGGGAATCAGGGGAGATGAACGAAATCCACGAAAACCACTAAACTACAATGGACCATGGCGGGAATTTTAGGGAACGATATTCTAATGAAGTGGAGATGTAAGGGATTAACCTTACTTCACTATAATTCCGATTATAGTGATGCTATTATTTCTTTATTTATTTGTGCCGAGATATGTAAATTACATATATATACCTCGGAGTAGTTGTAAAGGCCTGGTAGCCTTTTACCTCTACCCCATTGAATATACAGCACATTTAAGCTTATATTTAGACGGACTAACTGAGGCCTGAGGCGAATGGGGGAACGGAACATTACCGTCCCCAAAATAGTAAGATGTTAGAGATGGGCGGAAACGGACGACTCCGGAGTGGAATCGGAGACTTAGCGTGGAGGGACCTTGGCCTCAGCGACTCAAGCGGAGCGCTGTGCCATTGCTGTTTGTCCATTTGGTCCTTAATTTCACAGTAGGTGAGCAGGAAGTCTCTTGGGGGCATTTCAGGTCGATTTCGGACTGAAACCAGACGAGTATGTACAAGCGCCGATATATATAAGGAAGGGGCAAAAGCACAAGGAGAACAAAGGGTGACCGAATCGGAACGAAGACGTCCGAACGGGAACAAAGGGTTAGAGGGAGCGGAGCGGTACCGAAGGTCATAGGGCAAGACCTGTGATACATCCAAAAGGAGGTAGAGTGGGCGAGGCCCAGAGGGGCAGGAGGATGAGGGGAAGTGGGGATGATGACTAACTGGCTAGAATAGAAAGAAGCAGTAGTCCAAATAGGGATGAGGGGGAATTGCGAGAAATACATTACAAACGGCGAGAGTGCCGGAGGCAGTCTGCGAAGCTCGGGGGTTGCGGAGCTTACGGAGGTTACGGAGGCGGGGTTGGAAGTCCGAGGAATATTGGCAATGGTGTTCACGTAGTATGAGGTCACCAATGCAATGGACTAAGACCGAGGTGGAGTCAAAGTCCGAGGTATGGACTATGACGGAGGCTCGGAGTAAGGTACGAACGGTGTCCGAGTGTGAAGTACGGAGCAGCGGTGGATGGTCGTAACTTGGCGGAAGGGTGGCGGAGGAGTGACGGAGGAAGGAGAGAGGGGACAGGTAAGGAAGAGTAGTCAGGTCCGAAGGTGGATATCGGAACGGACGGAGAAGCGTAGGGGATGATGGGAGGGTGGAGGTGTTGTGAGGGGGGAGCGGAGTTGTAGGAAGGGTGGCGAGTAGGGCGATGTTCGGTCCGAGATGAGTATCGGAACGGACGGAGAAGGGGTCGGAGAGGTAAGAGGAGGGGTGTGTTGCCAAGACCGAAGGTGAGTATCGGAAAGGCAGCAGTAGGTTATGACTCCGGAGGTGAAGAGGGTGGTGTCCGGAAGTCGGGTCGGGGTCGGGTATGCACGGATATGACATAAGATAACCTTTCAGGAGAGCTATAATACATTTGTTTGAGTAATTCTTGACTACTAGCAACTTTTTCTTTTGGTTCTAAACCTGAAAAATTCACTCATTTACCATTTCAAGTCTCATTTTAACTAAATGTTGCTGGATAAAAATGGAATAAATCAGCTGAAGGTCTCAGCACAGCCATACGCATAGTAACGCGAAGTTTGAATTCAGAATCACTGAGTCATAATGAATTTAATGGTAAATATGAGGAATTTGAAATAGGAAACTGTGACAAATGCAGTGCAGTCAAGTTCTAATTAACCATTAAAATAGTTTAGGTGAGGAAGGACAATAAGGATTCTAGGTGCAGTCTGACCACAGTAGAGCTGCAGTTCAGCACAGTAGAGTGCAGTAGAACTATAGCATGAAAATTTCATTTTTTATTCAGTTTGAGAAAAATACACTGTAAATAAATCCTGTAAATACAAGGTAGAGTGTGAAAAAGGAAGGCAACCCAAGGAGTATAAAAGGGAGACCCTTTCTGCGACTTTTCGCCCCCCTCAGAGAAGTAAGAAAATAGAGTATTATTTTTCTCAAGCATTTCTGGTTGTCACTCCAGCGCAAAAAAGTGATATACAGTTAAGATTGCCACTGTAGTAAAAGGCAGCAATTAAGGAGAGAAATATTAAGTAGATATTTCAACAGGAGAGCTGGTTAACACTCCAGATTTCAAAGTGTAAACACAAAACAGTTATTTTGCTACTGTTAAAACAAGCAATAAAATAAGACAAAAATAAAACAAACTCAAGGGATACTCCAGACACAATCTAAAATCCATTAACTGAGTAGAATCTTTGAAACTTCACCAAGTAGAAGATTTAATTCAAGTTAAATTCCAAATTAAACAACACTACACAGAATTACACCTAGACAAATTAAGAAATTTCAATAAAGGAACAGCTCCGCAGGGCTCAGTTTATCTGTAAGTCAATTCCCAGAAACTCTTAGACTAACCCATAAAAATAGAATTAGCCAAAACACGTGGATTGGTACTATAATTACTACAAATATTACTAGTACACTTCCCCATCCTAACTAAAGAACCAGGGAACAGCTTGGTGGTGGTCTCTTTTGAACCTCCCAACTGACCTTCCTTCGTTCTCTCCTTCAACACGCAATGGTCAGACCAGATCAATGCAACTGGGCAGCGAAGCTGTCAATGGCAGAATTCGCAATCAATGTGAGCTTGAACACATTGACAGGATTTGCCCCGTTCAAATTAATCTATGGCCACATGCCAAAGATGTGCCTAATAGCACCACCCTCAGACTACCTGGGAGTAAACGACTTTGCCCAAAAGGCGAAGGAAAACCTCATGGCAGCACACGATGCGATAATACACAATTGTACTGCTCAAACAATCCAGGCGAATAAGAAAAGATGCCCAGACCCACCTTTGAGAAAAGGTGAGCTTGCATACTTATCCACAGATAAGCTGAACCTACCCAAAGGGAGGGCAGGCAAACTAAAGCCCCTGTATATAGGGCCTTATGAAATTCTGGAAACATTTCCAGAGACGTCAAACTATGTCCCCAAGTTGCCACCACAACTTGAACAATGCGGAATCTGTCATATCCGTGCATACCCGACCCCGAACCGACTTCCGGACCTCCTCCTTCTCCACCTCCGGAGCCCTACCCTACCACCGCCCATCCCGATACCCACCTTCGGTCCTGGCAACACTCCTCCTACTACTACTCCTCCTACACCTCCGCTCCTCCCCCACAAAACCTCCACCCTTCTGTCATCCTCCTACGCTCCTCCCATCCACTCCGATACTCACCTTCGGACCTGACAACTCCCCTTTTCGCCACTCCTTCCCTCTTCCCTTTCTCCTCTCTCTCCCCTCTGGTACTCTCCCGCCGACCTCCCGCCAAGTTACGACCTTCCACCGCTGTCCCATACTTCGTACTCAGGCACCGATCGTACCTTTGCTCCGAGCCTCCGTCATAGTCCCTACCTCGGACTTTGACTCCACCTCGGTCTTAGTCCATTGCATTGGTGACCTCATACTACGTAAACACCATTGCCAATATTCCTCAGACTTTCAACCCCGCCTCCATAAGCTCCGTAAGCTCCGCAACCTCCGAGCTTCATGGATCATCTTCAGCACTCTCGCCGCTTGTAATGTATTTCTCGCGTTTCTCCCTCATCCCTATTTGGACTGCTGCTTCTTCCCATTCTAGCCAGTTAGTCATCATCCCCACTTCTCACCATCCTCCTGCCCCTCTGGGCCTCGCCCTCCCTACCTCCTTTCAGACGTATCACAGGTTCGGTCTTATGACCTTCGGTACCACTCCGCTTCTGTCTACCCTTTGTTCCCGTTCAGACGTCTTTGTTCCGTTTCGGATCCCCTTTGTTTCCTTGTGCTTTTGCCCCCTCCATTATATATCGGTGCTTGTACATACTTGTTTTGGCCTCAGTCCGAAATCGACCTGAAATGCCCCCTAGAGACTTCCTGCTCGCCTGTGAAATTAAGGACCAAATGGACAAACAGCAATGGCACAGCGCTCCGCTTGAGTCGCTGAGGCCAAGGTCCCTCCACGCTAAGTCTCCGATTCCACTCCGGGATCGTCCACCCTCGCTCAGTTCTAACAGAATCCACCCAAGATTCCATGTATCCCAGCTCACGCCTCACAAGCCGAATGACCAAGAAATCTTCCCAAATAGGGAAGTAAACATATTTTACAATTTCAGGGAAGACCCCGATTGCGAAGCAGTAGTTCGCGAAATCTTAAACCACATGTGGGTTCATGACGAACTCTGGTTTAAGGTTAAATGGGAGCTAGGGGACACCACATGGGAACCCCTAGGAAATTGCAACGACCTTGTCCACCTGGACGAGTACCTCACATTACAAAATGTGAGGGAACCAGAAAACCTCCCTATCAAAGAAGATAGGGAACTCTTGGCATCACTACGCCCCCAAAAACAGAGGTGGAAGAAGTAAAGCTGAGGGGCGATTGCCCACAGCCAAGAGTGTGGGAAAATTCTGGGCAAGCAACTTGCCCAGACAGCCACACCATGTGTTAGACATCACATGGGCTAGGAGTAACCTACTGTCACGGCCGTGCATTCTGGCCCATTAGCCGCCCATCCCGATGCCGCCTGAGCCCATTCCCACTACACGAGCGTGAGCGCAAGCCCCAACCTCAGCCCTATCCTCCCTGAGGACTCCCTGCTCACTCCCCTGCTTGCCCCTAGGCTCCCCTGCACCTGGCCGACTCCCCCACAGCCACACCAACCTTCCCACTCCGAGTCTGCCTCCGGCACCGTGCCCAGCACAACTCCCCTACCCCACTCACTTGGCCCCTACAGGGCCGCTATCATCCCCGTGCCCGACTCCGGCCCAACTCCGAGTCCAGCGCTGCTACGATACCATCACCGCTATCGCAGCCCTATGTCACGGCCGTGCATTCCGGCCCATTCCCAGCCCATCCCGATGCTGCCCGAGCCCGTTCCCGCTATGCGAGCATGAGCGTGAGCCCCAACCCCAGCCCTATCCTCCATGAGGACTCCCTGCTCACTCCCCCGCTTGCCCCTAGGCTCCCCTGCACCTGGCCGACTTCCCCACAGCCACACCAACCTTCCCACCCTGAGTCCACCTCCAGCACCGTGCCCATCGCCGACTCCTCTACCCTGCCCACTTGGCCCCTACAGGGCCACTACCATTCCCGCGCCCGACTCTGGTGCAACTCCGAGTCCAGTGCCGCTACGATACCATCACTGCTATCGCGGGCCTACGCTCCTTCTCTTATTTATCTGTTATTGTTTGTTTTGACCCTCAGTCATTGCCGGCCGCTATGCGGCCAACCCCACTCCTTATTCTTGTTTGCTTCCGGACCCTTCGGCCTCCGGCCCGGGTCCGCTTCCATTCATTTCTTCCTCCTATATATATCCTGTATGATACTTTATTGTACCTTAGCTCTAATATCGATTTGACCATGACCTCTAAGTCCTGACCCCAACAAGGCAACCCCAGTAAGTCTGAAATGAGGGCCAAGAGACAGCTAGGGGGGACAGGGCTCCTTTAGAGTCGCTGAGGCTAAATGCCCTACCCTCGGGCCTTGTCTGCGGCATCACGGCCATTGCGGCCTATAGCGGCCTGCAACGGTGACCTTCAGTGCCGACCCCGGACCAGTGTCTAACACCTACCTAGATCACGTGAACCACAGGCTCAAGTGTAAAACCACAAACACTTGTGGCGAATCCCATGGACGCAAGAAGCGAAACTCCTCCCACCACCATGAGAAACAAAACGATGAAAATGTCGTTCTCGGGGGGAGGCAACCCTTGATTTGTGTCAGGGACCGACCCGGGGTCGAGAGCGTCCAGGTATATCGCCCGGGGCTGAGGGCCTGGTAGGGTGCGGTGCAGGCGTGTGTAACAACGGGCCCGAAGCAGGCAAGGGTCCATGGCCACTTAGACTAAAGTGGGAAGTGTGAGAAGAAGGTTGCTTCTCAGTTCCCACTTAGGCTGTGTTTATGTACATGTGGTTGGAGGTCATGTGGGGAGCACCACATCATCTATGCACACAGCCGTGTCCGCCTGGGTATCTCTGTAAGAGGTCTCAGGTGCATCCGGTGGGTAGGGCATCACCCGGTGTGTCCGGGTCCGGGCGTGTTGCGCAGCCTGGTTAACGGTACATCGAGCAAGGAAGTCGTCCGTGTAGTAGAAAAGGAAAGAAGGAGAAAGAAAGGAAAGAAGAAGGAGAAGGAAAAGGGAAAGGGAGAAGGAGAGAAAGGAGGGGGGAGGATGGGGGCAGCGGGTGAGGATAGTGGGATTGGGTGGGGTTGGACCAGGTGGAGTGGGGTCAGGCAGGTGTGCCCTGACAATTTGACCCAAACAAGCCGCCGGACATCGAGATATGACAACCTGGGGAGCAAGGCTCCCCGGAACAACAACAACACCAGGCACAGATAAGTGCCATGGACTACACGACACACGCGGCACAAATGAGTGCTGCAAACCAACAACCATCTGTGTTGCCAACAGGCACCACATACCCCCAGCCTCCCCAAAGGGGCTTCCAACCATATGCGGTGCAAACTGCACTGATGGCGCAACAAGCGCCATTCCAGGGGCAGCCCCAGGCATACTCCCCAGGGAACTTCCCTGGCCAGATCAACCCCTGGATCGGCCAATTTGGCCCAAGTCCAACAACACCTCAGCCAAATGCAGGCTGGGAATCAGCTATCGCATCAGCGGTAGCTGCTCAGACAGGTCAGCTCCACCAGGAGCTGAAAGAGATGAAGTCCCTTGTAGGAGGGAGACGAGGGAGTGACAGTGGCTCCTTGTCCAGACTGTCCAAATGGGTACGGTCTGATAACTCGAGGGCGTCAGATGATGCCTGTGACAATTGTGCCCATTGGAGGCATGAATACAACAGAGCACGAAGAGATGCTGACAGCATCTTCACCTCTCTGAAAGACACAGAGAGAGAAGTCGATCTCCAAAAGAGGGAGATCAAATTACTAAAACGCAAGCTCAAAGAGGCACATGCACTGGCAGACCTTGCTGCCAAACCCATCATGATGGGGGCCTCCCAGGTCATGGGGAGGGGATACGGTGCTGGGGCACCGACTATCTCGCCACCCCATGGGCAGGCGACCCTGTCCAGGTTGCATAAGGGCCTGCCCTCAGAAGGGCAAACCCATGTCGAGGGGAAGAGGGAGAGCGGTAGGCAACCGACGGCAGACCCCAAAACGGGGACCACTGCCAGAGGCAGCAGGCCGCTGAGTACCTCAGCACTCTATGGGCAAGCTACCCTGCAGGGAAGTGTCCACATGTTATATGAGACCACTGAACTCAATGAGTTCGGCAAAGTCGAAACCCCAGTCGACGTAACAATCGACCCCAACTTCCCCATGAGGAGAATAGCGGGGTCAGAAGCAGTGCACGACACCACATACACTTGGTGGACAAGCATGAGTGGAAAAGAATTCATACACTGGTACAAACAGGCCGAAGCCACCTTCAAAAGCGGCAAGGTACATAGAGTCCTTTGCGAAAAACCGAAGGAAACCGAGAAATACTTCTTGGGACTCCCGAGTATTGCAAGACTCGCGGAGGAGTACAATTCCCCAGAGAACAAGGGAAAAATCTCCTGGGAAAGCCTAGGCAAAGCTGCCTATATAAAGTCCCAGTTCAAACCACTCAGGACTCCTGAGGAATGTGCCACAAGAACTGCGGAGTGGGAAGCGAAAGCTTCCAAATACCGGGAAAGAGACGCAAGTCTCTGTGCTGGACAACCAGGCCAGTGACCTCCCTTCCCCACAGGAAGAACAGTAGACCTACCGTACTCTACACCTGAGCCAAGTAGCTCAGGAATGCAACAACCCGCTCCCACCCAGGGAGCACCCACTTCATCAAGCCCACAGCTCGACAATGTAGCCCAGGCTATGTCATCGCATCCAACGCAGCAATCGGATGTCCAGATGAACAACCCAGAGGAAAACTCTACCCTTGAGGAAGGGAAAGTGTCAGGGCACACCCGCCTGACCCGGCTCCACCCAGCCCAACCTGACCCAGTACCCCACCGGTCCACCCTCCCTTACCTCCTCCCCCTTTCCCTTCTTCCCCCCTCATCCTCCCCTCCTCAGTTTCTCCTTATCTTACTTCTTCTTTATTCTCCCTTTATTCTACATGGACGACTTTCTCTGTATCAATGTACAATTGACCCGCCTGCACCCACGCCCACCATGTACCCGACCCGGGCACCTCGGGCGACCTCCCACTGTGCCCAGCACGCGCGCCTGCACCGGATACCCTCGGGATCTCCCATGGAGACACCCGGGTGGTTACGGCTGTGTGCGAGGGTGATGTGGCACCCGTCATGTGATCCAAGCCGCATGTATATAAACAAACCTGAAGTGGGAACCAAAGAAGTAGCCTTCTTCTCAACTTTCCACTTCAGTCTAAGTGGCCAGGGACCACTGTCCCGCATCGGGCCTGTCAGTACGCATGCCCGATCCGCCCCCCGCCAGGCTCTCAGTCCCGGACGCTACACCCGGACCCCCTCGACCCCGGACGAGTCCCTGACAGAAAGTGACATGGTAATATGCCATTGAGGCACCCGTGAAAACACCTTCCCCCAACTCAAGGCCCCACACACAATATTGTATGCGAGGAACCACAAGTAACAATTGCGGAAATCTCTACTTCGTCAAAAAAAAAACCCACATCCACCACCACTCGTGTGTAAACACCATTTACACATGAATCCTCACGGAACAAGTGAGGAACACCAAAGACATACAACCTTTGGGTCGAAATTCATTTTCGAAAAACTCCATTACTTTCCTCTCTGCGATACCCATGTATCGCTGTTCACTTCAAAGTGACGGCCCCACACTCATTTATTCCCAAAATCTTTTTCTCTCTCTTTCACCGACATGTACAAATTGCCCACTTTAAGGTGGCGACAATAAAACACTCATTGATAATTTCAAACTCAATGTAACTCATTTCTTAAATTTTATTCTCTTCATCATTAACTGCATCGCAAATGCAATGCAAGGGGGGAGAATGTCAGGGCAATAGCCCCGAACCCTGAGCCATATGTAATTAAAGTCATGTGGGTAAGCGGTAACCTCCAGTTATGTCATATCCATCCATGGCCATCACCCTCGACCACCTCCGCTCCTCCAGATTACCTCCACTCCTCTGCCACTAACCTCGGAGCCTCTGGTTTCCGCAATCACCTCCGACCCCCCTGATGGTCACCACCCCTCCAATTCAATATATTACCTATGCCTCCCTAAGTACGGAGCCCCGAAGCTCTCCAGACAGCTCCGATGTCCACTAGCGCACTCCTGGCAATTCACTTGCTTTCCCTGCAAGTCTACCTCCGGGCCTATCCCTCCTTTCTGCTTGTGGGTCATAACCTGTCATTCCGCTAAACCCACAACCCGACTCATCAGTAATATTCAATCAGCTAATGTTTAACTCCATTAGCTCTGCTCCACTTGGCCCTGCCATTCACGGGCCTGCCCTCACTGTAACTATATATACTTAACTTGTACATAGGTTACACTCCAGTGATAAAATTGACTAGAGTTGATCCCCCCTTTTAGTTCTTGCTGCCAGTAAGTAAATTAGGGCACAGATGTGTAACTTGGCACAGCGCTCCTGGTCTGAGTCACTGAGGCCGAAGCCCTCCACCATGGAGACAACTCCTTCGTCTCGCTCCGGTCTCTAACACTGGCTGAGTTCAGATGCTAGATGCTCACCTGCACCTGACTTCGAGGTTGGTACTTTGGTCTTTGTTAAGGCTAAGTATTTCAGGTCCACCCGACCCTTGAAGAAACTCTCAGAAAAGAATCTCAGGCCCTTCAAGATCATTGCTGTGCCAGGAACCCACTCCCACACCATCCACCTCCCCAAGTCTATGAGGGCCATACACCCGGTCTTTCATGTGTCCCAACTTGAACCAGCCATCCCCAACACTATTCCCAACTGCATACAACCACTGCCTCCACCTGTTGAGATTGACAGTGAACCTGAGTATGAGATTGCCGAAATACTGGATTCCAAGTTGGATCATAGGCATCGCAACTGTAAGTTGCTGTACCTGGTATGTTGGCTCAGGTATGATGGGACGGACAAGGAGACATCTTGGTTACTGTTAGAAGAGCATGGAGTTGTCTGGAAGCGGAGAAGGGACTCAGGAATGGAGGGACCTTGGCCTCAGCAACTCAAGTGGAGCACTGTGCCGTTGCTTGTTGTCTAAGGTGGTCCTTAATTTCAGGTTAGCAGGGGGAGTCTCTTGGGGGGGCAATCCAGTCATCATGGTCGTCAATTTCAGACTCGGGGTACAGGAATCTATGTACAGAGTATATTTAATACTACAGGAGTGGAGTCAGAGGACAAAGGGGGACTGGATGAGGGAACAACCCCAAGGGCCAAGGGTTGGAACTCTATGGTGCTTCCCAAAAGGGCAAGGCCAAGAGGGGAAGGAGTGGAGGGGGTTGTGGGGAATGACAGCTGACTAATATGGAAAGGAAGCAGCTGTCTAAATAAGGAAGAGGCAACAAGAGGATTAAATGACACCATACAATAGAGACTGCAGGGTCCAGAGTAAGTTCTGGAGGTCCGGGGTCGGAAGTCAAAGTCTGGAATATTGGCTAGACATAATAAATGAAATGCAATAAGGAATACAAGGAGATAAGATGGAGGAGGGGGTCAAAGTCTGGAGGCAGAGATGTGACCGGAGTTCCGGAGGTGGAGGTAAGGAGCATCGCAAACTCTGGTCTGGAAGGTACGAGGTTGGGATCGGACCTGGAGTAAACCGGAGTCAGACCGGAGGTAGTGTTGGACGTTGTGTTGGAGCCAGAGGTAGAGTGGGCTCTCAACAACCAACAGGGGGAGGAGGTGGAGGAGGATGTGGAGTTCTGGAGGAGGAGATGGAGGTCCAGAAACAGGAGTGGAGGTCCAGAGTTGTATGGATATGACAGTGACCAGCCACAGAGCTTGGCCATGCCTCTGATTTGGTCTCTGACTTCCACGCACTGTATCCTGACAAGCTGGGCCCCCACTTTTCTTAGAGTGTTCATGTGTCAAAACTGGCCATGTGTTGATTAGGGTATGTAGGGTATGGCACAATGGAGGTATATACAAAAAAAAAAAAAGGAAAGAAAATGATTTCAGGGCGACATGCCCACACCATGGGAAGTATATGTGGGTGGGTCACCCACCCCCCCACCATCTGACCTCTCCTTCTTCCTCAACCTCTCCTCCTGCATAATCTTGGTGACCTCGCTGGGCAACTGCCTCACCACATCAGTCAGCTCCCTGAGGGCATCAACAATCACCCCACCCCACTTCTCCATGTCATCCTCATCCTCATCCCCATCCTCTTTGTCCCCCATGTCCTCTTCCCCATCCTCAGACCCATATGCTGGCACCTTGGGTGAGATCACCCATGGTTTCTTCTGCTGCAAGGGCATTGCAGTCCCCACTCGAATCGCAACCAGGTCGCACTTGGCCCTGGTGTTGCAAGTGGGGTAGCGGAGCACAAGGGGGATCAGGGACCAGATAGGAAAGGATGTGCGGCACAGCAGCACACCAACCTACCACCACGATCACCACAACCTCAACTACTTCACACCACACCTACTCCCACCCAGCAGGATGAGAAATGAAAAAGGGGGCCAGCAAGCGGCTTCCTTGGACAGAATCAAGACTAAACTCAAAACTCAACTGGGACTTGGCATCCTATAACTCGGTGTGGATCTCCCTGAGGACACTGTGAGGCTTCCTTGCCTCCCTCAGGACTACTGCACTCGACCACACCTCCAGCACACTTCACTTGGTGACCAGATCTAAACATAGCGGAGGGGAAATCTCTGTATCAAAATGTAACTAGCCAATATTATATACAAACGACCCTGAAAACACGTCTGAGAGCTTCCAGCAGTTCCATATGACTCATCTGGTCACGTTGCAAGAGAAAATAGAATAGGAAACACAATATCACAAGCAACAAAATATAAAACAATAGAAAGTGGCCACGGAAAACCTAACCTGCATCTCCAGCCCAAATCACTCAACAAAACTGCGCTCCCTTCATGTCAACCAACTCGCCTAAACTACAGCTATCCAACGCAACGAACCGCATCCAATTTGATGGAGGATTGAGTGAGATAGCATTGAGGTGGGGAATATCCGGCACATTTTCCCTAACTTTCCAACCACATGTCGCCATGGTCCCAAAAATTGGCACATCCTCCTGACTAGCCATACCATAAACAATGGATATTTATTCCCATTTTTATGAAGCCTGAGGGATTCCAGGGACCATCTGTGCACCCCATTTCCCACGGATGCGCAATGAACATGTGACATGCATTGCAATACACAACTGGAATCTGCATATCTCTGTCAATACCTCACCGATTCTCCTCGTGTAACGTGCGTCGGAATCGCTTTGAGATCTTCTACTATTCATACTATAACCTCGTCACCTAATTCCTAGCCAACTTTCCACTGTAGGGTTTTCTAACATTTTATTCTGCATGTGAGACCCGATATATCGCTGTCAGGGACAGCTCCGAAAGCGGCGAGGTCCCAGCACAAGGGACTCGATGGGACAGATGTCAGCTATGCATAGCAGCAGTCCTGTTACGGGGTGAGCGTCCCTGACCACTCAGTCTGAAGGGGAAGTTGAGAAGAAGGCTGCTTCTTCTGTTCCCACCCCAGGTGCTATTATATACATGCGGTTGGGGTCACGTGGGAGGAGCCACATCATCCCTGCACACAGCCACACTTCCCTGGGTATCTCCATGGGAGATCCCGGAGGTATGCCGCTCTGTAAGTGGGAATGTGTGCAGTGAGTGCGGTGATTGGGGGAGTGGGGTTAGGTGTGCAGTGATACATAGAGAAAGGGAAGTTGACCATGGAATGAAAATAGAAGGAAGGAAGAAAAGGGAAAAGGAGAAACAGGGATTGATAGCGGGGGGAGCAGAGTAGGGCGGCGCGGCACGGGGTCAGGTGGGGTGTGCCCTGACAATCGCCTGTTCTGGGGTGTCTGTGACCACCACCTCTACAGCGTGCATGCAGTTTGTGCATGCCTGGTACTTGATGCAATGACCACAAGGGGGCTTCTCCCTTGTGGCCTGTGGAGGGTCGACTGAGGCCTTGCACTAAAAAAGAAAACAAAAAAATAATATATGTTAGCCTCAGGGATCTCGTGGCAGTAAGTGTATTAGGTTGCTGACTACTCACCTTGCCTTTGGATGACCCAGCCACCCATGCCTGTTGGCACTTCACCTCTGCCTCTCATTCCCTGGCCTCCTCCTCACGTTTCTTCTTTTCTTTGGCTGCCCACCTAGCTTCCTTGGCTGCTTCCTGGTGTCAAAAACCCGGATCGTAGGGGAAAATGCGTGAGTCCGAATGCAGGTGGGGCTCAACTAGAGGGGATCCGAGAGCTCTGGTAGTGAACCAAAGCTTCTCCAGGAAGCCCAGTTCTGCTGGGTGGTACAAGAGGCTCTAAGAAGGATGCAGCCTCAGCGACTCAGAGGGAGCGCTGTGCCTCCGTTATGTCTCAGTTTAGTCCTTGTATTTCATGTGTCTGAGGTATCTTGTAGAAAGGGGTCAGGATTCACTCAGAGGGACTTGGGTAACATTTTAGTCGAGATTAGAACTGAGGAAAACTACAGGTTCTAATCTACAGGTATTTATATGGAGGGATGGAAAGGACTTTAGTCAAAGTCCAAATGATAATAGAAAAACACCGAAAGGTGCTGAATGATACCAAGAGGTACCGAACGATATCCTTAATGGGGAACTGAGGTGTCAGGTCAAGGAGGGCAGAGTAAGAGGCCGGAAGATGAATGGGAACGAGAAATGGGTAAGAGGGGGTTAGCTGACTGAATGGTAAGAAGAAGATAGTCGTGCTATGAATGGAAGGTGACTAATGAGTGATGATGTGAGTGGGGTCACCGAAGGATGCGGGTAGCTCCAAAAGCAGAGTTACATATCCGAAGGATGTTGGGTGACTTCAATAAAGGAAATGGGTGGGGAAATGGTTTAGGGGTATGTCATGGGATGTCGGAGGTCTGTCGGGATATCAGAGCAAATCTGGAGTCTCCGAATGTTCTGACTCGGGACCGAGCTTCCAGGATGGGAGTGGTCAGGGTTTGGTGTGCCGCAACCAGGCCAGGGCTGAGACAGTTAGGAAGGAAGGTGACTTGGGGAGTGGGGAGTCATGGTGTAGGGGATGGTGAAGTTGTTAGGAAGGTGTGGTGTGGTGGGAGAGCACGGGGTCGTGTCAGGGCACACCCCACCTGACCCCACACTGTGCTGCCCTACTCCGCTCCCCCGCTGTCACTCCCTGTTTCTTCTTTTCCCTTTCCTTCTTTCTTTCTATTTCCGTTCCATGGTCGGCTTCCCCTTCTCTATGTATCACTACACACCTAACCACTCCCCCAATCGCCACGCCCACCACGCACATTCCCGCTCACAGAGCAGCACACCTCCGGGATCTCCCATGGAGATCCCCAGGGAAGTGTGGCTGTGTGCGGAGATGACATGGCTCCTCCCATGTGACCCCACCGCATGTATATAATAGTGCCTGGGGTGGGAACAGAAGAAGCAGCCTTCTTCTCAACTTCCCACTTCAGACTAAGTGGTTGGGGATGCTCACCCCACGATGGGACCGCCGCTACGCATAGCTGACATCTGTCCCATCGAGTCCCTCGCACTGGGACCTCACCACTTTCGGAGCTGTCCCTGACAGGTCAGGATTCCGGGATATGACACCTGGCCACCTTGCATCTCACCCGCTCATTAAGTTTCACCTGCATCACAGCAGGTTTGTCATCCATCGCCTCTAGGATGTCATCTTCCTTCCAGGACGTTATGTTGTGGAGGTTGAGTGACTTAGGCATGATGTGGAGTAGAGTGCTGAAGGAAGTATTGAGTTGTTGCTGGACTTAGCCAAATTGATGGAAAGGATTTTTGATTTCAACTGTGGATTCAAAATTTGGAATTGGCCAAATGATTTCCATGTGTGTCATGAACCCACCTGGGGAAGATCCAAAATGCTACCCAGGCAGGTGTGTCTGATGGAGCTCGATGTTCTGGGTCGTCCAATGGTGGGTCGGAGCTCCAAGGGTGATGGGGTGTTGAAGGGACTTGGCTTCAGCAACTTGGAATGGAGCGCTGCACCCATTATGTCCTTGTTGTCCCCAATTTGTCAGGGGACTGGTGACGGAGGAACCGAGGCTGCCAGCAGAAGGGGCCAGAAGCCCCCCCTCATACTTAACGATGGAGGCATTAGTGAGGGTCAATCGTTTGTCATGCGATTCGTTGGGTTTTATACCAAGGTGCCTTTAGACATGTCTGTCACTCAGCTCTTGGTTCAAGATGGAGCAGCAGGCAAGTAGAATGCGATAGACATCATGGAAGAGGGTTTGGATTCAAGGACTTAATATTATAACTGGGGGAACTATTTACTAGAGTGGTATGTGTGTAAGCAGAGATAATTGGATCCAAAGGTAAACAAAGGTTACCAAGGGGAAGGAGAAGTAAATAGAAAGACTCCACAGGACAAATATAGAATAGGCGAAAAGCCCAAATTATGTCTGAAGTTTGTGGAGTGGGAGGATTAGAAACCAACTGAATGGTAAGGCCTGGGCCCATTGTCAGGGATCCTACTCTGCTTACCTAAGCCCCAGTGGCCCGGATCATCTCCAGCATTGTTCTGGAACATTCTATGATCATGTGATTCTATCGGCAATCTGTTTGGTTTCCTTATTGCCGGACTCTACATGTATATAGCTGACCCTAAGATGGGGACACTCCTTTCCCCCAGCTTTAATCACAACTAGGTGATCGGAGCAACCTGCACAAGCACGTGCATCCCCTGACACCCATCTATGAATGAGCAGGGGACTACAGGGAAAGACGTTGTTGTGGGGACAACTCTGTGTACCGCAAAAAGTTGGATTCTGCAGAATTTGGTCACCAACACGCAGTACATATCCGCTGACGCTCCCGATACTCATTCTATCGCTATCCAACACTCCATACACTCACTCCATATTTTTCCATATTTTCCCCATCATTCCCGACAACCCCAAGCAAAATTCCCACACCCAACCATGCCGCCAATTTCACCCCCTCTCCAGACCTCCATACCCACACACACAACCCAGCCGTTTTTCCACCCGATAGTGATGCTCCACCTTCCTTCTTTACCCCTGGAGCACTTCCCAGAATGGCAACCCCATATTCGGATGGCTCAGCATGGTGTATAGCCTCACATGGTCTTGACAGCACCTGTCAATGGCCACATCTCAAGAAGTACTGCACCAAATGGGACGAATAGGGGCTCGTTGGAAAGCTGGAGACGAGGAGGTTGCTGACGGGAGGATAGGCGGGCGCTGTGGCGGAGTTAATTTTCACAATTCCCATTTCGGACCTGTTGTCACATTTTCCCCATTCATTCATATTTCTTTTATTGTTTCTTTGTTCCCAATTGGATATTCATCATTTACGGTTGCCTAACGGCCGTTTACATTCCCCCAGTCCATTCATTCCATTTCCAACTCATATAAAATAGATAACAGCTTGTACATAACAAGTTAGTACTGAATAGACCTGTGAAAGGGACAAGCAGAAGTTACATCCAAGTGGCAAAGACGCCATCCACGACCCTAACGCCCCCTCTGAGCTAGTTGCTCATGTCTAAGACCCCTCACATCATAATACTCAGCCTTGACGTCCAAGAGAGACGTAGGTGAGTGTGTGTTTGAGGTTTTTGCAGACTCGGTAGCACCCCAGGACCAAAACCCGGCCCCATGAACCACACCCGCACACACTACCACCCTCCCCCTTCTCTCTGTCTTGAGTCTAGGCGATAGACCCGTTACAACATCCAGAAAGGTCCAGAGCCCGGAAGTTGTAGTCCGGAGATTGGGGTTGTAGAAAATGTCAAATGATAAAACAATAAAGAATAACATGACTGGAGGTAGGGTAGGAGTGGGGAGGTACTGGAGATACATGACCAGAGGTGTGGAGACCAGAAGTAAGAAGGAGGGTTACCAACAACAAGTAGATCCATATCCTTTGAACAAGAGGTCCGAGGAGGTGGAGGTGTGGTAGGGGAGGTCCAGAGGTGATGCAGACATAGATGGGAGGAAGAGCAGGAGAGAGTCGAAGGAGGAGGTAGTCCTAGGATTGTTGGCATCGACTGGAGGCAGCAGAGAGAGATCGGGAGGGCTGGTGGAGGTCATAGGAGTCATCTAGGACTAGGGCGGAGGGAGGTGGAAGATCTGGGATATGACAATGTGCACCAATTGGGCCTCCAGGGGTGTCTGTCAGGGTTGTGCATACTCGCAACAAGGAAAGCCCCAGAAACCTAGTTGATAGCAAAGCTGGGGGACATGCCCATGCCAGCACACGGTCTTATGTACACAGTAGAGATGGTATAACTAATAACTGGTAGTATTGGATCAAAGAAGATAGAAGGTCATGTGGCATCATAACCGACAGCTGCAGACCGGATCAAACCGGAGATGAAGAACTGAAAAAGAAGTAGAAGCTGATGGGAATATGGGCCATGTGGTAATGCACTACTTACACTGCCGACCCAAAGACATGCCCTGACAGCATCAGCCCTAAGAAGGGGATACTGTCACAGCCCAGCATATCCATCACTTCCATCAATGCATCCTAGTGCCACTTGGCCCATCCCACCTGCTACCATCATCATCTGTCCATCCACCATCCATCCATCATCCTCATCTGCACCTTCTCCCCATGTGCATGCCTCCCAATCATGGTTGCCTGTTTGGGTGTTTCATTGTTATCTGCCTGCCAGCTGGACAGCTTGCTAGACAGCTGGATGGCCTTTCTCTCTTTGTTTGCCTGTGGGCTATTGTTCTCCCCTTGCCACTCGTTGTTGCTTTATTTCCTTTTTGTTGGCAAGGTTTGCTGATATTAACCATTTGTCCATTCTTCATTCATTAATATCGCATTTGATCTGCCACTCCTTCCGGGCTGGTCCTATTTAGTTAGATGTGTTTATAACTTGTGTAGGTTACACCAGATGTACCTTAGTTTGTATATCAACTTGGATTTACCCCCTCATCTCTTCTCTCTGTTGTAAGGCTTCTGTCTGAAATTGGGACACCAACATAAGAACAAAGCACAGCGCTCCACCCAAGTTGCTGAAGCTGAAGTCCTGCCCCTCTGACCTTACGAGCCTGGATGACTTCATGTGCCCTTGCAGACCATCTGGATATGCATTCCTGATGTTCTTGACAGTTACCCAGGAGGAAGTTGGCTGGGTGAGTAGTGACTCTTCCCAGTTCATTCTGCTGCCTCTGGGGGTTCCAGAAGGGGTTGGTGGAGTGATTATTCCACACTTGCTTTGCCTGGGCAATGTCAGAGACCAGGTTGAGATGAGGGAGTGTCTCCATGACAGAGGGCTTCGGCCTCAGCGACTTATGCCAGGAGCGCTGTGCCAAGTAACACATCCGTGCCCTAACTTACTAACTGGCAACCAGAACTGAAGGGGGGTAAACTCTAGTCGATTTTATTACTGAAGTGTAACCTATGTACAAGTTGAGTATATATATGGTTACAATGAGAGCAGGCCCGCAAATGGCGGAGCCGAGTGGAGCGGAGCTAACGGGGTTAGACATTAGCCAATTGAATATTACCGACGAGTCGGGTTACGGGGTTAACGGAATGGCAGGCGATAACCCAGCAACGGAAAGGAGGGATAGGCCCGAAGGTGGGCTTGCAGGGCAAGCAAGTGTATTGCCCAGCGGAGGCAGGAGTGCGCTAGCGGACGTTGGAGCTGTCTGGAAGCCTTCGGGGCTCTGTACTTAGGGAGGTGTAGGTAATAAATTGAAAGGAGGGGGTGGTGACCATTGAGAGGTACCGAGGTGATTACAGAATACGGGAGCTCCAAGGTTAGTGAAGAAGGAGCAGAGGTAGACTGGAGGGATCGGAGGGAGTGGAAGTCGATGGCCAGGGATGGATATGACAGGCAAGGGAGCTGAGGGGGATGCATCCTTTCTTTGGAAGGGCCTTGTCACTGATTGTTCCTTACATCTTCATAAGGCCTCATTAGCAAGCTCCTTCATTTCAGCTTGTGTCCTCCTCATTTCAACTCCACCCAACCTCCAACCTACCCCACCACCGTTCTGGTCCACCTCTGGTCTGACTCCCACCTGCCTCTTCCCCACTTCCACCATACCTCCTGGTCCACCTCCTGAAAGGTCGGTTGAGGTTCTGACCTTGGTGTTGACTCTTGCTATCCTCAAGCTGTCAGAAGTTAGGCAGTATAGAGCTGTAATTTCGACAGGGGAGAAAGTGAAAACCTGTTTCACCCTTCCCTGCATTATATACATTGTTTATATCGAAGAATAAAGAGTAATAAACAGATAACAAGGAAAGCATTGTAGGTGGGATAACCTACTATACTCTACACTGCCAGTATTTTCGCAGTTTACGTTCATTAAGGGTTCCTCGCATGCGAAGATCACCTACCAATGCCCATGTGTCAGGGACCGACCCGGGGTCAAGAGCGCCCGGGTGTATCGCCCGAGGCTGAGGGTCTGGTAGGTATGACGCGGGCGCGCGTAACAACAGGCCCGAAGCAGGCAAGGGTCCCTGGCCACTGAGACTAAAGTGGGAAATGTGTTATTGTTATTATCAGGGGAAGTGTAAGCTACTTGCCTAAAGTGGGAAATGTGAGAAGAAGGTTGCTTCTCAGTTCCCACTTAGGCTGTGTTTATATACATGTGGTTGAAGGCCACGTGGGAAGCACCACATCATCCAAGCACACAGCCACCTCCGTCCGGGTGCCTCCGTAAGAGGTCTTAGGAGCATCCGGTATGCAGGGGGTCGTCCAGTGTGTCCGGGTTTGGGCGCGTTACACTGCAGCCAGGTCAATGGTACATTGATACAAAGGAAGTCATCCGTGTGATAAGAAAGGAATAAAGAGGAGAGAGAATAGAAAAGAAGGGGAAGAAGAAAGGGAAGGGAAAAGAGGGGGAGGTTGGGAGGAGCGGGTGGTGGGGCACCGGGTTAGGTGGGGCCAGGTCAGGCAGGTGTGCCCTGACACCATGGTGCATAAAAACAATTTATTTCATTTTATAACAGGGTACAATTGCACATAATGCACTGGTACTGAATTGGTTCAGCCCAAAAACTATGCTTGGCGCTACTGGCCACTGAGAGACGATCAAGGGCTCAAAAAATAGAGAAAAATGATAAACATGGATTCCCCAAATTTCATCCAGATCAACCCAGCCATTGTGAAGCAATGGTGGTGATGATTTCTCATCTTACCACAAAGTTCCACACAATGTCAAAAGGCATGTGAGGGTGGCAGTGTCGAAAGTCCCATGCAGCAGAGCCGAGATCTGTACTTCAGGAGATCGCGAGACTGGTTTTCAGCCCAAAATGGAAATCACAAGCCATACCGAAGTAAACAAACAACCAAAATGCACTCTGGAGTGCTCAGAAAAATTCAGAAAAATCACAAAGGACATGTATGAAGATTCAATTGACATGGGGACCCTTGTGGACACTTTCCGGGACATCTAACTCTGTGCATGTGTCATATCCATACAATCCCGACCTCCACTCCAGGCTCCCAGAACTCCAAAACTGACTCCGGAGCCCTACTTCCCTTCTCCTTGCTGACTCCCAAGAGGTTATCCCACCTCTGGCTCTGACACCACCTTCGGTCTGACTCTGGAACATTCCAGGTCTGACCTCAACCTCAACACCTCCCAGACGAGCACGCAACACCTATGCTCCCGACTCTGGACCTCTGCTCTGGAATCCCGTTTGCGTCTCTGTCTCCGGAACCTCTGGTCTTAGCTCCAACCTCGGACTTTGACCCCACCTCCGCTTATACCCATTGTATTGGTTAGCTCATTCCATTTAATTACGTTTTCCAATATTCCGGAGTTTAACTTCCGAGTTCGGACTTTCCGGACTTACCTCGGACCTTGCAACTATTGCATTGTCCTATTCAATTCTGCTATTCTCCCTCATTCCTATTTGGGCTGCTGCTTCCTTTCTATTCAGTCAGCTGGCCATTCCCCACTCCCTTCCTCCTTCCTTCCTCCTTGGGCCTTGGCCCTTCACTCCTCCTTTGGGAAACACCATTGAGTCAAACCCTTGACCCTCGGTGTTGTTCCTCCTTCCAGCTCCCTTGGTCTGCTTTCGGAGTACCCTTGCTCCTTTTGATTCCGGACCCCTCCTTATATACAATGTACATAGTAACTTGTAACCTGAGTCTGAAATCGACTTGATTTCCCCCCAAGAGACTTTCCCTCTGCTAGATCCAAAATTAGGGACCCCTAGGACAACCAGCAATGGCACAGTGCTCCGCCTGAGTCGCTGAGGCCAAGGTCCTTCCACACTAAGTCTCCGATTCCACTCCGGAGTCGTCCCAATCTGCCCGATCTAACAGCATGGGCCAATTTCATGATTCTCACACCCACCACTCAGTCAAATCTCAACCATTTGGGACAAATTTGGTATTGGGAGAAAGCTATGAACCCGGGGAATCAAATGGAGAGGTTGGGAAGGGATGTTACAGGTAGGAAGAGACAGATGAGTGTGGTGTGATGATGGAAATTGGTGGAGGACGGCAATTATTAGTGGATATGGCCTGCTTATCACTCCTGTTTTTCTTTTATTGAACTTCCACATTGGCTGTTGGACTTATCAGCCATACATAACTGTCCACATGGTGCCCATAACAACAATCTTTCATTTTATATTTTCATTTCATTTGTTTTTCCACATTATTGCTGTTCCATGTGTTTAAAAGCCCTGTACACATAGGAATGGAAAGACAACCTCCCTTTTGACTACAAAAGAGACTGCAGCGCTGAGAGATCCAAGTAGAAAAGAAACCCTAAGCTTGACTCCTTGAGTATTATAAGGAATCCCTGACGATTGTCCAAGACAGACCAGGGGTATGCAATTCTTAAAGAGTTTTTGTGATTGTTTTTGTTTTGTTAGCACCCAGACTGAACCTAGGATGAGCTAAGGACATCCTAGACTCCCTCCCCATGAATTTGCTTGCATTTAGGGGGTTAGATTTCTAGCCCGCTTGCAGCATGCACAGCATGCATCACCACACATCCATTCCCTACACCTCCACTACCCATCTCCAGTATCATCTCTGGTACCTCCTCTGCCTATCCTATATGATTATTAATATTTCTATCCCCCCTCAATCACTACAGACCTCTGAGGAACCTCCACTGTCTGCAAAGGGTTTTCCATCCCACTACCCCCTGTCGCTAATACCACCCTTCATGTAGTTGCTCCACAGTTACTAATAAAGCAATTCACTCACAAGTTTGCTTACCTGGCTTGTGGGTAACTGTCAGGGCACACTGCACCATGCCACGCTGATCCCCGTCCCTCTCTCCTTTTGTTCTTTCTTTCTTTCTCTCTTTCTCTCTTTCTTTCTCTTTCTCTCTCTCTTCCTCTCTTTCTCTCTCTCTTCCTCTCTTTCCTTTGCTTCCTCTCTATCTTTATACAGACAACCCCCCTCTCCCTACAACTGTAGCACAGACACATCCAATGCCAGGCACCCTGCATGGGTACCACACTGCTGGATGTGCCATGCATTCCTACTTGTATCCTTCCTTTCTAATACTTGGGATCACCTGAAGAACCACCCATGATAGCTCAGCTCCATCTGAGGCTGACATGGCACCCCCATGTGACCCATTTTCACCTGTATATAAACTGAGTCAAAGCAGAACCAAAGAAGCAGCCTTCTGCTTCAGCCTAAGAAGCCCACAGGGACGTCTGCCTGAGTAAGGGCTGCCCAACATGCACTCCCACAACTCTGCTGCCATCTGGGCTGCTAGCACTGGGCACCATGCTGGAGGGCATAGCAAGTACCATACAAACAAGGCCAGAATTGCATTTTTCGAGGCTCCAACGAGCACCCAAGTCTCCAACACAGTTCCAACGCCCACGACACATTTCCACATTTTTTTCCAATTTCTTTCATGCTTTTTTCTCAAGACTCATATTGCCACTTCCCCAAAATCCATGGTTATCCACCATTTCCCCCATATCTCCACCAATTCTCCACCAAATCATGCGATTTTGGGCTTGAAGGACAGCAACGGATCAGGAGAAGAGGATGGAATGATGGGACGGGAGTTAGGACGACGGATATGCGGTGGAGAAGCGAGATTGATGGTCAATATTGACTTCATGGGTTCATTTATTAATTTCATTGTCACCTTGTGGTCCACCCTTTTGCCTTATTGTTCTTTAGCCGAGATGCTAACATTCTTTCTGTTCCCATCCCCACCATCTACCACTTATCCTCCTTGTTTTTTTGTTCTGATTTACCCTTTTTTTCTATATATACACCCAGTTTGCATTGTACTTACAGTTGTTGGACCCCTCTTCTGTGCTACAAAGAATGTGGTGTTGAGCGATCCCTCCATACGTTAAAGAAGCTTCCTGACGACTGTCCAAGAAGGACCAGGAGTGAGTACAGATTTAGTGAGATTTTATTGATTGATTGTCTAGCATCCAGACCACAGCACAGTATCGGCATAGTTGCTGCCATCCATCCTTTCCCTCCTTCTGACCCAACTCAGACACTACCCCCAGGTCCCTACTCTCTTGCCTGGGCAGCCTTCTTGCCCGGTTATAACACCATGACCCCCATCCTCCCCAAGCCATCCCTGACAGTAACATACAGTCCTGCTTTCCCTTTGTACCCCTTTGGTCATATTTTACGTATATAGACCATGTACCATGGTTGATGGCACCTTAGTGCAAAATTGACAACTATGTTATAGAGCGCATAATTGATTGTCTGGAAGCGGAGAAGGGACTCAGTAAGGAGGGACCTTGGCCTCAGTGACTCAAGTGGAGCGCTGTGCTGCTGGTTTGTTGTCTAAGGTGGTCCTTAATTTCAGGTTAGCAAGGGGGGGTCTCTTGGGGGGACAATCCAGTCGATTCTGGTTCTCTAGTCATCGATTTCAGACTAGGGGTACAGGAAACTATGTACAGAGTGTATATATAATAATACAGGAGTGGAGTCAGAGGACCAATAGAACCCAAAGGGAACAAAGGGAACTGGAAGGAGACAAAGGGGGACTGGATGAGGGAACAACCCCAAGGGTCAAGGGTTGGAGCTCTATGGTGCTTCCCAAAAGGGCAAGGCCAAGAGGGGAAGGAGTGGAGTGGGTTGTGGGGAATGACAGCTGACTAATATGGAAAGGAAGCAGCCATCTAAACAGGGAAGAAGCAACAAGAGGATTAAATGACACCATACAGTAGAGACTGCAGGGTCCAGAGTCAGAAGTCAAAGTCTGGAATATTGGCTAGACATAATAAATGAAATGCAATAAAGAATACAAGGAGATAAGACGGAGGAGGAGGTCAAAGTCTGGGGGTGGAGATGTGACCGGAGTTCTGGAGGTGGAGGTGCAATGGGGTTCTGGTACAGGAGTCCAGAGCCAGAGGTGTGGAGCATCACAAGCTCTGGTCTGGAAGGTACAAGGTTGGGATTGGACCCGGAGTAAACCAGAGTTGGACCAGAGGTAGTGTTGGATGTTGTCATATCCATACAATCCCGATCTCCGCTCCGGGCTCCTGGAACTCCGAACTCCGACTTCCGGAGCCCTACTTCCCTTCCATCACTTTCTCCTTGCTGACTCCCAAGAGGTTATCCCACCTCCGGCTCCAACACCACCTTCGGTCCGACTCCGGAACATTCCGGGTCTGACCCCAACCTCGACACCTTCCAGATGAGTATGCAACACCTATGCTCCCGACTCCGGACCTCCGCTCCGGAATCCCGTTTGCGTCTCTGTCTCCGGAACCTCCGGTCTTAGCTCCGACCTCGGACTTTGACCCCACCTCCGCTTATACCCATTGTATTGGTTAGCTCATTCCATTTAATTACGTTTGCCAATATTCCGGAGTTTAACCTCCGAGTTCGGACTTTCCGGACTTACTCCGGACCTTGCAACTATTGCATTGTCCATTTCAATTCCGCTATTCTCCCTCATTCCTATTTGGGCTGCTGCTTCCTTCTATTCAGTCAGCTAGCCATTCCCGACTCCCATCCTCCTTCCTTCCTCCTTGGGCCTTGGCCCTTCATTCCTCCTTTGGGAAACACCATTGAGTCAAACACTTGACCCTCGGTGTTGTTCCTCTTTCCATCTCCCTTTGTCTCCTTTTGTCCTACCCTTGTTCCTTTTGATTCCGGACCCCTCCTTATATACAATGTACCTAGTAACTTGTAACCTCAGTCCAAAATCGACTTGAATTCCCCCAAGAGACTTTCCCTCTGCTAGATCCGAAATTAGGGACCCCCAGGACAACCAGCAATGGCACAGTGCTCCGCCTGAGTCGCTGAGGCCAAGGTCCTTCCATGATAAGTCTCCGATTCCACTCCGGAGTCGTCCGAATCCGCCCGTTCTAACAGATGTTGTGTTGGAACCAGAGGTAGAGTGGGCTCTCAACAACCAACAGGGGGAGGAGGTGGTAGAGGAGGTGGTGGAGGTCCAGAATCAGGAGCAGAGGTCTGGAGTTGTATGGATGTGACAGACTACTAAATCCCCTCAGAGACCATGCCCTCATTCCTGGAAAGTTAAGGGCCACACATGGCTAAAGAACGTAGGCACAGTGCTCTGCATGAGTCACTGAGGCTAAAGGCCCCTCCACTCATTCTCTCCCTCCATCCTCCTTCTGGGACAAGTCAACAAACACACCCACCCATGTTCTGACACATAGGGGCAGAAACTCTTTCTGAGCTTCCACACTCTGAGAGTTCCTGCTCTCAGGGCATTCCTTTACACTTGGTCAGGCCTTCAGCCTGAGGAAGAGTTCTTCATTGTCTCCCGTCCTCCATTCAGATGGGACCTGGAGTAGGTCCAGTAATTTATGGGATAGTTGATGAGGAGGTGCTTCCTCCTTTTGTTTCCCTTTGTCTGTGTCAGGGATCGACAATGACCCTGGGCCCTATGCCAGCTGTGCATATGCACGTGGGAAATATGCTGGCAATTCCCATCTACTCTGCTTACCTAAGCCCCAGTGGCCCAGATCATCTCTGGCATTGTTCTGGAACATTCTATGATCATGTGATTCTATCAGCAATCTGTTTGGTTTCCTTATTGCTGGACTCTACATGTATATAGCTGACTCTAAGATGGGGACATTCTGAAAGGTTGTCTTACTGGTTTGGGGACGGTAATGTTCCGTTCCCCCGTTCGCCTCAGGCCTCAGTAATCCGTCTAAGTATACGCTTGATTTGGCTGTATATTGACGGGGTAGAAGTAAAGGCTAATCTGCCTTTTACAGCTACCCCGAGGGTTTATATACAATCTTATACATTCTCGGCACAAATAAATAGAGAAGCTTCCGCGACGCTAAATTAGCGTCGCGACATAATTATTACACAACACAACATCAACTGATGTTGTGGGCGGAATATAGACATGGGCCGGGGCCTCACATCCTCCTCCCTTGCGATACTAGATCGCAGACAGGGTACTAGCCATATATACACAAGGGGAAAGCAAGCATTTTTAAAGAAATAAAAAAAAAACGTTCTACATACGAAGAATGTATGCAAACGGGGGCACACTCATTGCAGGAGGCTATAATAGTATTTTGTAGGCGAAGCCCACTTAGAGTTTCTCCTGGAACATATGCACCCAGATCTCGACGACAGTGTTGTCGACGATGGAACGACTTTCTCGTCGTTGTGAGTTTATTAAATACCATCGTCCACCGTGACGATGTTGACAGTGTAGGTCGTCGACGGCAGAGTTGTCGCCGACGAGAAAATGAATAATCAACGACGATTGCGTTGACGAAGGACGAAGGGTACAGAGTAGACAATCAACGACAGCATTGTCGTTGACGAAGGTAAGAGATTATTGATCAACGACGGCCTTGTCGCTGACGAAAGTGGGTAATCAACGACGGCATTGTCGTTGACGAAGGTATGGATGAGGGGGGTCAGTTCCTCATTCGTTTACGCGGCGCTGACCCGGACGGGCCAGAGCCGGATGGGCGATTCGACGTAGTCCTACGAGTCGTCGTGGACCTAGCCGCGTCGACAGCGACATCGTCACTCAGATAGTTGTCGTCGTAGTGACGAGTCTCGACATCAGCGTCGTTCATGGACGAATCCTCGTCTTGACGACGGTGCGAATAATGGACATGGTGCGCGGGATGGCCACGTCCATGAGAAGAGGGAGCACGCCCTCGCACTGGTGGTGCGTGGGCGGATTCGTACACCGACGAGTGTGCATACGTCGGAGGGGGGTATTGCGGCGGAGGTGGGGCGTTTGAATACGCCACAGGGTGTGGGCTCGCGTACATCATAGGCGGGTTTGAGTACGATGTTGGGGGAGGGTTCGAGTACATAAGTGCTCGTTCCTGGCGTTGAATTTTACGACGCTCACGAGCGTCGTCAGTCATTGGTTTTATCCATCGACACGCGAGGATGTACATCCGTGCAATACGAGCCGGGGGGTACTGGTCGGGAAGTCTTTTCGCCTCCGTCTCAATGTCGTCGCGCGACATACGCATTCGTGAGGCGCGGTTGTTTGTAGCCACCCTGTACCAATCGGTACAGGTGTCGACGTCCTCTTGCGAGGGCTTGCCCGTCTTGAACGACCAGGCAAGATGGTACATTGTAGCATAGAACCTCACACCCTCTTCGGTGTGTATGTAGTTACGAACCAACTCGAACCACTTAGGTTCTTTGTCGCGGACGAGCGCAGCCGCGTCTGGGAATTCGATTCTATCGACATGGTCGATGTCGTAGAAGCAGGTAGGAAGGGCCACCGATCGACAATATGTCGGTGGGGGTAGGGGTTCGCCATGCACTTCAGTGAGTTTGGCGTCGTAGTACTCGTAGTAATGGTAGCCGGGTGGACGGTTCGCGACGAATTCTTCGAACGGGGCATCAGGGTCGACGACCCATTCGCCTTCCATCTCGTCATCGTCGGACGTGGGGGCCCATCTCTTGGAAGAGGTGGTTTTTTTCGACGGCGCAGACTTGGCCGACGCAGGATCCACCGGGCCAACCCCGGGGATAACGATGGTTTGGGGAACAGTGGGCCGTGACGACGAGGGAGCAGAAGATGTGATCGGGGCGGGTTTGGGAGACGCAGGGCGTCCCCTCGCCGTGCGCGCGACTCTAAAGACGTCCTCGTTGAGTTCGTCGTTGGCCTTTCGGAGGGATTCGACCCGTCGATGAAGACGGTCGTTTTCAGAACGCAGGTCGTCGGCCTCGTTCTGCAGCATCTCATACTTGTTCCTGAGCTCATCGAGCTCATCACTCCTACGTTCGTCTTCGAACGTAGTCTCTTTGCGTTTCTCGAGTTTCTTTTCGATACGGGCCCACACGACTTCTGTAATCATTTCGAGTTGATCGAGCCCTGTCTGCGTGGAACGCGG
This sequence comes from Cantharellus anzutake, assembly GCF_015039405.1. Classification (NCBI taxonomy): domain Eukaryota; kingdom Fungi; phylum Basidiomycota; class Agaricomycetes; order Cantharellales; family Hydnaceae; genus Cantharellus; species Cantharellus anzutake. The sequence continues at coordinate 249,559 of NW_024066994.1, read as the reverse complement.
CAGGTGGGGGTATTTCTCACTCGCGCTTACGCGAGTGGGCAGGACCAAATGGTCCTGTTTTGGGGTTAAAACGCCCGTGCTGGGCGTTCCAGGGGTGACAGTCTGAGCGACTGTGGAGTTGTCGTCCATTGACGACATGGCAGCATCCGTGGTGGGACTTACAGGTGGGGAGTTTGGACTGGAGTCTACGAGGGCCTCCTTGATGGGGGAAAGGTCAAGGGAGGAATCAGCGAGGGGGGATTCAGTAGCGTTCATTTGAGCGATTTCAAATTTGATGGTAGGAAGCAGGATTTGATCCCGCTTTCGTTGCATTTATCCGATATTATTCGGATATTCCCGGACTTGCCAGTTTAGGCAACTCATGGCTTCAACGCCATAGTTGGCCGTGATAAGGCATTGATATCCGCTGGTATCGGACCGGTAGGCGACGTTCACGCCGTGGTCGTGATGGTCCGCTGGATCTATTGTCCGGCGTCTGATCCCGTCGTTGACAGTTCAGTTCCTCGACGTTCTCTACCCCTTGTACTGTTAGGTAGTCATCCAACGCAATTAGATCGTTTACGTTGGCCAAGGGTTCCCAAGTAAGGTCACCAAGTCCCCATCGGACACGGAACCATAAAGACTTATCGTCGTCCCATCGATGGTCGACGATCTCCTTAACCTGGTATTCCCGTTCTGGGTCGTCGCCAAAGTCGTAAAACACTTCTACGGCGCGCCCAGGGAACAGCACAGAATCATTCGGCTCATGAGGTGCGAGCCGTGAGACGTGGAACTTCGCAAAGATATTTCTTTGCGTCAACACTGGGGGAAGCCTGAGGACGTAGTTTGATGAGTCCTCAAATACCTCCAGTATTTCGTAGGGGCCAATATAAGTTGGCAACAACTTATGTGCCCTCCCCTTGGGGAGGTTCAGATCTTTCGTTGAAAGATATGCGTAGTCCCCTTTCTTCAGTTTTGGGGAATCAGGGCGCCGATGTCGGTTCGCCTGGATAGCCTGTTCTACACGACTCTTAATAATAGCGTCGTGAGCGGCCTGGATGTTGTCCAGGGCCCGCTGGGCAAAGGATTTCACCCCCGGCAATTCGGATGACGGCAGAGACACGGTCATTTGTGGGAGGTATCCGTATACCAACTCAAACGGGGCGAATCCCGTTGATTTGTTCGCACTTGAGTTCAATGCGAATTCTACCATGGGTATATGCACGGCCCAATCTCGCTGATCGGGTCGGACGAATGACCGAAGGATCTGGACCACCGTCTGGATCGCTCGTTCTGCTTGGCCATCCCCTTGAGGATGGAATGCGGTAGTTAACTTGAGTTTAACACCCATGAGTCGGTGTAACTCAGTCCAAAATTGAGATGTAAACTTCGTGTCACGGTCTGACACGATGGATGTTGGCATGCCGTGCAAGCGCACGACATGTTGCAGGAACAGATGCGCCAGTTCAATAGTCTTGACCTGGGTCGTCACAGGCACTAGGTGAACCTGGCACGTTAGTCAGCACAGAACTACCCAGAGGTAGTTATAACTCAGGCTCGTCGGGAATGGTCCGACGAAATCCATGGCGATTGACTCCCAAGGTTTCTCAGGGACCGGGAGCTGGTGAAGCAGTCCCGGATATCTGAGTTTGCTTTTCTTGGTCGTCTGGCACGTCCCGCAGGACGTGCAGAATTTCTCGATGTCTTTTGACATCGAAGACCACCAGTAGTGTTTGCGTATGTACTCGAGCGTCTTCTTGGCGCCGAGGTGACCAAGGATGCGGTGTGCGTGCTCGATCGCGATGCCCGTTATCCTCTCCCCTTTATGAATAGATTCAGGGAGGACAAGTCGTGGCTCGCCTGAATCATTCAGACGGAAAATCAGGCCATCGACGATCGAGAACCTAGGGAAATCCCCAGGTTTTGCCAGGATCCCTCTCCAAGCATTGTGTTTGGAGTAGCCGTCTTTCACACTTGCGATGAAAGCTTTGTCCTCTACATGAGGACGTAGCTCTGCCAATGGCGGCAGTACATCTTCGAGGGAAAGCTCCCTCCTCCCTTGACGATCGTCAGGGGGATCGAGCACGGATGCCTCGAGATCTCGTGGCTCTTGAGCGTCTCCGATAGAGTGGGACGCACCCAGCCGTATGCACTGCAGTCTCAACCTGTGCAGGTGTAGTAATTCCCGTGCTTCCTCAGCACGCGCCAAGGGCAGATCGTCGCCCTCTTTATCAATTCGTATGTCTGCGGATACGTAATCGTCGTAGTGGACATCCTCGTCGACGAGGACTCATAGTATCGTGACAGGGCGTCAGCCACTTTGTTTGTGTGGCCTTGTACATACACGATGTCACAATTGAAACCGTGAAAGAAATTCTGCCAACGAATGTGACGCGGCGCAGTGTGATTCTTCTCTTTGAAGTAAGTAAGCGCCTTGTGGTCAGTGACCACAGTGAATTTCCGCCCACCAGTCAGCTCGTCGAGCCATTTGGTGAGCGCTTCCAGAACGCCTAGAGCTTCTAGCTCATAGGCGAAATACGCCCGTTGAGTCGGGGTGAACTTCTTCGACATAAACGCAGCAGGGTTAGAGGTTTGCCATTCTGCACCCTGTGCGAGCACGGCCCCGACGCCAGCGGGGCAGGCGTCCGTGATCACCCAGACACGGTACTTGTTGTGGTCTTCTGAATCCGGTATATCCCAGATTATGGGCTTTAGAATCGGCGTCTTGCACGCGATTATTTTGATCTGCGCGAAACATTTTTCGTGTAGGGCGCTCCAGCGGAACGGCATATGGCCGGTGCATATGGATTGCAACGGTCCAGTGTATGCACTGACGTTGGGTAGGAATTTCGCTAGGTACTCAATGAGCCCTAGGAATCGCAGAACCTCGGTGTGGTTCTCTGGCGTTCGCCAGTTCCTTATTTTCTCTAGTTTGTCGGAATCTGCGTGGATTCCGTTTGAGTCCACTTTACACCCCAGTATGTCGAGTACAGGGGCGAATGGCTCAAATTTTCTTGGGCTTACATAGAGCTTCTCGTCCCTTAGACGAGTATATATCCACAAGAATTTCTCGTTGTGTTGCTTCACTGACGTAGTTCCAGTGAAGATGTCATCGAACCATACGTGGACGGCTCGACCGATTTGGTCCCTTAGGATCCAAGTCAAAACGCGCTGGAACGTGGAAGGGCCGTTACAGTCCCCTTGTTGCAGCACGTTCGATATGAAAGTACCGTACGGGGTACTCATCCCCGTGTATTGTACGCAGTCCAGTTCGATACGAATCTGTTCGTACGCGTCTGTCATATCGATCTTTGATCGATAAGTTACCCGAGCCATACTATCCATGATGAAACGCATGTCAGGCATGGGCGTGACATCGAGAATGGAGTTCGCGTTGCGATTTCTCGCATCGATTACAGTCCGTAAAGAACCGTCCTTCTTTGCAAGACAAAGAAGTGGAGCCGCCGTTGCGACCGCCTTGCGTTCCCACCATTGGGCTCGCTCATAACGAGCGATCTTTTCTCGAAGCTGCGGTTCGAGAGCCTGAGGGCACGTAGCCCTTCTTTCTATATATTTTTTATTCGGATCAATCAAGTTGATCCGGTGGTTAACCTCCCTGAACGGAGGTAGGACCTCAGGGGCTGGCGCCATGACGTCTTTGAAACGTTCACGCCACCAATTCCTGAGTGGCACGAATTCAGGGTCTGTCATTGGCAGACCTTCTAAATGGGAACAGTCGGGAAGCCTGAGATCTTTCGACCTCGGGCTTGGCCAGTGATTGGGCCACTGGGAGGTATCCGCGTCTTTTTGAGCGGAGATGGCAAGGATGCGTGGCGAAGGGTTTCCAGCCTTCGCCGTATTGCGTCATGCCGTCTGTTTAGATGACAGTTCGGATCTCGGTGCACAGGGAAGTTTGGGGCGACCGCGTGCAGCAGCCCCCACTGAGGTTTTACCCCGTTCCGTCAGGACATCAAACGTTTTGATGTCGCCCGTCTTTATGTGGACGGTGTGAGTTTCGAAATTGAGGGACGCTCCGTTGGCATTCAGCCACGGAGCCCCGAGAATGGCGTCGTAGCGGTCAATGTTGACGACGTCAAAGTAGTGAGTAGACGTAACCCCGTGAATGGTTACGGGAGTATTCGTGCCGTACATTATGCACGAACGACTGTTTTTGGTCCCCATCTGGAGAACCAAGGGGTTTGGCAACTCGAGCAGTGGAATGTGAACTGCTCGGACAAAATCTGGAGATAGGGCGTCTGTTTCAGCGCCACTATCAAATAGGACAAAGGCGTTTACCCCGGCGATGTTAACCTCGCCGGTGAGCGTCCGCCTTAAGTCGGCGCTGCGGTTTTCAGGGTATTTACCCGCCTCTCGTGAGATTCTAAACTTCGCGTCGAATATTGGCGGGATTTTCTTCAGAAGCTTGTTAGGCACTGAAGAACTCGTCACACTTTGCGTTGACGGTTTCCCCGATGAAGATTTTGGGACCGGTATAACACCGTCCCTTTTGTAGGTCTTTACCGTGTCGTTGACAAGCTCAGCTACTATCTGCTCATCAGATGGCAGTTTGTCTGCTTGCCGAGCAGACGCTAATTTAATGGAGAAGTTTTCGTCCGTGGGATCCACGAACGTCATAGCACCGACGAACATGTCGGCGTCCACTTCTACGTACTCCTCCTCCGCCTCAGCGAGGAGGTTGGGATCGTATGGGTCGTCCACGAGTTTATCGTCGAACGCCTCATCGTCGGCCATATAGTCCTGCACCTCTGCAGGATCTTCAACATCTTCTGGTTCTTCTACAGGCACCGAGTCCTGTAGGTCTCGTTCGTCAGACTCGACCGCTATGTTGTACATGCGCGGTTTGGGCTTGTCGTGATTTGGGCAATCACGTTGATAGCCTATTTTCCCGCATTTAAAACAACGCGGTTTCCCATCCTTATCCAAGGATGGCGTCGATTTCGTCGCTGGAGACGACGTCGATTTCTCTGTTTTTGGAGCCGGCGAATAGCTCGCACGGAAGGTTGGGCGTTGTCCGCTCTTCAGAGCTGACGTGTTTCCCCCGAATGTGTTTTTGTACACTTTCTTGGCGGACGAAGAATCAGCAGCTTTTTTGGGTGCTGCTGCGGCGTTGGCTTGTTTTTGCGTCGTTTTTGACGCGGCCGGCGCCTGCGAGTCGTTACGATACGCAGAGATCGCCTTAATTGAATCGTATGCGTGGTCCAGGCGGAGCATGGCGGTCCACAACTCGTCTTTCGTTGTGTAGTCCACGGAAATGTCGTGGCGCATAACCATCTCCCGACGCATTTCGCCAGGGATGGCGTTCAGGAAACGTTCATTGAACGTTGCCTGGTCAGGAGGCGTGATCATCTCCCCAGCTGCACGATACAGCTGGTTATAGAAGTGTTTGATTCCCTTCGCGGAATCGTATGAAAGCGTTTTGAACGCTTTCGTGGATGCTACTGCTGCAGACTTCTTGATGAAGGTGCAGATAAGGATCTCTAGTAGATCCCAGAATGGGGGGGTTACCCCGTTCTGCACTCCAATGCGTATATAGTGCATCAGGAGGTCTTGTGCCTCGCCTTCAACGGCGGTTGTCAAAGTGTGGAAGTGAAACTCGTTGTAAGCTTCACCCTTCCACCCACACGACGACATATAGGCTAGCCAGGAGTGCAGCCAGTTGTGGAATATCTTCGAGTTATTCTCTCCAGACCATTTGATGGTCGGAGTCAGTCCCTGCATCTTCTTGAGCAGTTCTGGGCGTACATCTGCAGGCAGTGGCTGCAGGATTCGGACCTCCACACTTCGGCGTGCAGATTCAAGAAGCTGAGTCATGAACTCAGATGGATCAGGCACTACTCGTGCCGCCGGTGCTGCGTATGAACGCATGGTTGAGTCAAACAAACCGGGTCGTACAGACGAGCGGTTTGGAAAGTTGGATGAAGGCTCCCGTTTTGCTTCGGTGCCAAATAGGTCAGGAAATGGTGGGTTGGGCCAGGACGAGCCACCCTCGCCACCATCCTCGTCATCACCATCGCCACTCGGACGGCGGGGCCTTCTTCCCGAGTTAGACCTAACTTGGTCTACACGCCTCTTGCCCCCTTCTGGAGCCGCAGGCGGTTGTGAGAATCGGTGGTAGTTATCCAGCACTCGTCTGAGTGCTGTGCCGTGGGACAGTCTTTCGGGGTCTTCACCGTTTGCCCCACGACCCACGTTGTATACGAATGCTGCGTCTGCATCCAGACGGGCGTTAAAGTCAAAAGTAGATTCGCTGAGACTACGCTTAGCGAAGATAGGTCTGACCTTGGCGGGCTGTCCGCCAATGTCATCTACACGATCCTGGACGTAGATCGGGCGTTTTTTCCGTGCGTAGTAATCGTACGGAACACTGGTGGCTTCCGCGTCACCGTCTTCCTCTTGTATCGTCTCCACAGTGGCCTTCATCGGCACTGCTTTCTTTCTCCCGTGGTCGGGAGGGAAATTACGCGTTTGAGTAGCGTCAACGCTTGGTATCTTCACCCCACTGTTCGTGGGTTGGGACGACAGAATGAACGGCGCGGGCACGAAGCCTGGCCTGAAATGGAATGGAGAAGTTCCACTCTCCCCTGTAATCGATGATCCAGCCAGTTGTCCTGGGTCGATCTCCCTACCCTTTCCTTTGGCGTCAGTGGTTACTGGCGCCATCGACGGGGTAGGTGGCTTAGTTCCACTAAAGATAGGAACAAAACGTCCGTCAGATTCTTGTACCTCGACAGACGCGCGTGAACTTGTCGCCTCTGTGACGACGGCAGAGACAGTGGGGATCCCTCCAGGTATGGGGACCCCACTGATTGGTTGACCCGTTGGATTAACGGGAACTACAGGGACCTCCTGGGGCGCTTGCGCCTCCACAGCGGGTTTAGTGATTTGTTGACCCGTTTGATTAACGGGGACTACAGGGACCTCTTGGGGCGCTTGCGCCTCAACAGCGGTTTTCTTCGTCTGGTCAGAGACGACGATGGGGTTTCCACCCGTTGTTGGGTTCACTGGAGGGTTTGCAGATGGGTTATCCACCGTTGCTGCGGGTGGCTTTGGCTCGTCGCGTCGAGAGAGCGCGAGGAGAATTTCGTTAAGTTTCTCATTAAGTCTTTCCTCCACCTTAATGATGTTACGATCTAGACGAGCGATGTTGTCGCTATTCCCAGAGATCTGGGTATTCATGTTACAGACATCGCCTCTCAAGTCGGCGATGTCATTGTCAACTTGGTCGACGCGATTTCTTAGTACTCGCGCCGTTTCAGACGCGAGGGAGTGGGTTGGGGATGGAGGACGTGACGCGCGCATTGGGACGAATGCCGCGAGAGTCTCCGCTGCGAGGGCTTCAGACGTTGTGACTTCGTCAACGTCTCTCATATAGGTGGGACGCGTCTGAGACGCGTCCCTGGGCCCTTGCAGGCCCAGATCGCCACCATCACTTGAGGTGGTGTCGTCTTCCGCCCTACGGCTAGTGGAGGGGCCGGCCGTGTTGGCGGGAGCGTTGGACGTGCTCCTGGTGTTGTATCTCCACGACATCCAGAAGAGGTGTCGAGTTGTTCAACAAGTTCGCGTGAGAACTTGATCGAAGTCGCGCGTTGTCAGGGGCCAACGACGCGCGCGTTGCCAAATGGGGTTTCGGCGCCGGTAACGCGGTGCCGAGAATGGAAAGAGAATAAGAGCGTAAAAAAGTGAAAGGTTGTCTTACTGGTTTGGGGACGGTAATGTTCCGTTCCCCCGTTCGCCTCAGGCCTCAGTAATCCGTCTAAGTATACGCTTGATTTGGCTGTATATTGACGGGGTAGAAGTAAAGGCTAATCTGCCTTTTACAGCTACCCCGAGGGTTTATATACAATCTTATACATTCTCGGCACAAATAAATAGAGAAGCTTCCGCGACGCTAAATTAGCGTCGCGACATAATTATTACACAACACAACATCAACTGATGTTGTGGGCGGAATATAGACATGGGCCGGGGCCTCACACATTCCTTTCCCCCAGCTTTAATCACAACTAGGTTATCAGAGCAACCTGTGCGAGCATGCATGTCCCCTGACAGTCTGCCTTTGGCATTTGACTTGGGGAAGCAAGGGGGAATTCCAGGGGATAGTGGGGCCCTGGTATCTCCTGTGGCTTCTCTGACTCAGCCCTGTGGGCTGACTTTTTGGTGCTTACACGTTTAGCATGCAAGTCAATCTCCTCATCCAAAGATGAGGAGTCTCCCCCAATGTGGGTGAGTGTGATGGGACATGGAGTTCTAGGATTGGGCCCTGCACTTACTCCATGTAAGTTTTTAAAACCCTCAGGGACCAGCCCTGAAGTGGTTGCTTTTCCAGGATGCTTCTGATCCTTGTCATCATCTGATGATGGTTGTTTTTGTGAATCTCTGTCAGGGCATACCCTGCCTGACCCTGCACCACCCTGCCCTACTCCACTTCCCCTGCTCCTCCTATCCTCTCTTCTTTCTTCTTTCTCCTTTCTCTCTATTTCTGTTCTATGGTCAATTTCCCCTTTTCTCTATGTACAACCAGCACACCCACATACCTGGGAACGCCACGCACCCCTCCTGTACCACCACACCCTAATGCCACTGCCTCTATTGCTGCACTCGCCATGCGCATTCCTGGCCACACAGTGGCCACCCCCAGGATCTCTGTCAGGGCAATAGCCCCAAACCTGAGCCATATGTAATCACAAGATACATATAGTCATTTACACACACTGTAAAATACACATCTTTGTATCACTTACGGCTCTGTGTGCTGAGCTACCCCACTGAGACCTCACAATCTCCCATGGAGACACCTGGAGAAGTGCAGCTGTGTGCCGAGATGATGTGGCCCCTTCCACATGACTGTTAGAACTGGGCAAGGGCAGACAATTCCAGAGGGGAACCGGAGACTTAGCAAGGAGGGACCTTGGCCTCAGCGACTCATGCAGAGCGCTGTGCCATTGCTGTTTGTCCATTTGGTCCTTAATTTCAGAGGCGTTGAGCAGGAAGTCTCTAGGGGGCATTTCAGGTCGATTTTAGACTAAGGGCCTAAAACGAGTATGTACAAGCGCCTGTATATACTGAAGAGAGGCAAAAGCACGAGGAAACAAAGGGGGTCCAAATCGGAACAAAGGCATCCGAACAGGGATAAAGGGATGACAGAAGCAGAGTGGCAAAAAAGGTCATAGGTTAGAACCTGTGGTACATCTGAAAGGAGATAGGGAGGGCGAAGCCCAGAGGGGCAGGAGGATGAGGAGAAGTGGGAGTGATGACTAACTGGCTAAAATGGAGAGAAGCAGCAGTCCAAATAAGGATGAGGGGAAAGTGCGAAAGATACATTACAATTGGCGAAAGTGCCAAGTATGATCTGTGGAGCTTGGAGGTCATGGAGCTTACGGAGGTTATGGAGGCAGGGTTGAAAGTCCGAGTAATGTTGGCAATGGTGTTTATGTAGTATGAGGTCACCAATGCAATGGACTTAGGCCAAGGTGGAGTCAAAGTCCAAGGTCAGAACTATGATGGAATCTCAGAGCAAAGGTACGAGCAGTGTCCAAGTACAGGGTATGGGGCAGTGGCAGAAGGTCGTAACTTGCTGGAGGTTTGGCAGAAGAGGGATGGGAGGAGAGGAGTGAGGAGAGGAACAAGAAGGAGGGGTAAGAGGAGGAATGAGGTCAGGTCTGAAGGTGAATATCAGAGCTGATGGAAGTAGGGTAGGAGAGTGACAGAAGGGTGGAGGTGTCATGAGGAGTGAGGAGGAGTAAGAGGAGGAGGGTGGGGAGAGGAGTGATGTTTGGTCCGAAGGTGAGCAGATGGGGATAGAGTAGGGGAGGGACATGAGGGTGGAGGTGAGGAGGAGTGAGGAGAGTGATGTTCGGTCCGAAGGTGAATGTCGGAGTGGAACAGGGATGGGGTAGGACTCCGGAGATGGCAAAGCAGAGGGTATGGGAGTCGGATTGGGATCAGGTTTGTATGGATATGACAATGACCCTAGCTGCATGTATATAATAGCACCTGGAGTGGGAACAGAAGAAGCAGCTTTCTTCTCACTTTCCCACTTCAGACTAAGTGGTTGGGAATGCTCACCCTGCAACAGGACCACCGCTATGCATAGCTGCTACTCATCCCATCAAGTCCCCCGTGCTGGGACTTCACCACTTTCAGAGCTGTCCCTGACAATCTCCCTTGATAGGAGATTGCAGTTTCTTAATAAACTGCTCGTTTTTTCTCACTGCAGAAGCAAGTTTGCCTGTGCAGGCATGTTTAGGTGCCATGGGCACATGTTAAACACACAATGGGTGTGTTGACCTGACCCTGGAATGAGGACAGAGGGAGAGGGCCTAACTACTCCCCTGTTGAAATATATAGCTTATTAAAGTGTATACTCTTGATGGACTGGGACTAAGGCAACCCACACAAGTGAGCTACACACTTCAGGTAGATACTACCCATGATAACTATCTATCTTACAGTTCCAGTCCCTCTCTGGTTCGACTCCCTCCTGTTTCCTCCTCATCTCCACCATACCCTCTGGTCACACTCTGGTCCACCTCCACCTCCTGTCTCCGGTATCATCTCCAGTACCCCCTTTGCCAATCTTAGACCAATAATAATATTTCTATCACCCCTCAATTACTACAGACCTCCAAGGACCTCCACTGTCCTGCAAAGGGTTCTCCATCGCATTAGTTCCTGTCACTAATGCCCCCTTCACATACCCACTCCACAAACCCCTAATAAGGCAATTCTCTCACACCCTCGATGACCCAGTTTGTTGGTACCACTCCTTAGGTACTCATTTAGTCTTAAATTATGTATATAACTCATGTACTGTAGTTGATGGCACCTTAGTGCAAAACTGACGACTGATAATCCCCCTCAGAGTTTGTGCCCATCTTTCTGAAGTTAAGGGCCACACACCACATACAGAATGTAGGCACAGGGCTCCACTCCAAGTTGCTGAGGCCAAGGCCCCTCTGCCCATCAGAGCCGTTTCTACACCCCATGCCACTTTATATACAAGAGTTGATGTACACTGAAGTCAGCATACACGTAAACAATAGACAAGCATGTGAAAGCATGCTGTTACAATAACTTAAATGGAATGTATATACAAGAATAATCAATTGAACAAGAAATAAAGGAGCATGCATGGCCTCTCCAGGCCTTACAGGAACAGTGGCAGAGTAGGTTGGAGGTTGATATGGATATGACAGCATGCTACCAAGTCAAATGTTCAAAGTGTGTATGTAAAGTTTAAACACACCTCATGCACTTAAAAAATGTGAGGTCCTATGGGGCTTCCTCAGGTCACCAGGCCATAAGTGTCATGATGGTGTGGTATTATGGTGATGATAAGCGATAGTGGGAACTACCACTTAGTCATGTGGCTCTACATACATTGTTGATACATGTGACATGGGGGCACAGGGCTTGTGCCCTGACACCACCACTGTACCAATTCACCAATTCTCTGGCCCTTGCTTCTGTCAGAGACCAGATGCGGGACGAAGGAGACATCCTGTCAGGGGATGACTCCTGGGTCCCCATGACCCTCCCCTATGGTCCACAACCTCTGGTGTAACCAGCCCTATCCAGGGCACAACCTACTGTGGGTAAGGAGATGAGAAGGAAGCTAACTTCTCGTCTTCCCACAGTGGCCACCATATCAGGAAAACTTCTGGGGATACCCAGAAGTCACATGAAGGATGGGAACCAGGCCCAGAGCATGCGGCATGTGGAGAATGCAGGGTGGAAGCGCACATGTGGGTCCGGGTCTGGGTCTGGGCTAGTCAGGGTGTGTGCCCTGACATGTCCCTGTGGTGGAAGGCTTCGGCCTCAGCAACTTAGACCAGGAGTGCTGTGCCCAGTTTACACGTCTGTGCCCTAACTTACTAACTGGCAACGAGAACTTAGCAGGGGGATAACTCTAGTCGATTTTATCACTAGGGTGTAACCTATCTACAAGTTATGTATATATAGTTACATAGGGGGCAGGCCCGTGAATAGTGGGACCGAGTGGAGCAGAGCTAACGGAGTTACATGTTAGCTGACTGAATATTACCAACGAGTTGGGTTACAGGTTTAGCGGAATGATGGGCAATAACCCACAAGCAGAAAGGAGGGATCAGCCCAAAGGTGGGCTTGCAGGGCAAGCAACTAAATTGCCCAGCAGAGGCAGGAGTGCACTAGCAGACATTGGAGCTGTCCAGAGACCTTCAGGGCTCTGTACTTAGGAAGGCATAGGTAATATATTGAATTGAGGGGGTGGTGACCATCAGGGGAGTTGGAGGTGGTTGCGGAATCCAGAGGCTCCGAGGTTAGTGATGAAGGAGCAGAGGTGATCCAGAAGGAACGGAGGTAGTGGAGGGTGATGGCCATGGATGAATATGACAGCTTCATTTATTTCCACATCACTTTCTTTCACATTATCCTTCAAATGTGATATAATGTCATACTTCAATCAGATAGCATCCCCAAAGATACATGATTAAGTCCGAGAATGAAGCAGGATTAGTCCCAGCCATATTGAGAATATTTTCACAGGAGAAACTGATTAAGTCCTTTTGCAAAACAGGATTTTATGACAGGATTCTGGTCAAATCCACAAAAAAAGTGGGACTCATCACATGTACAGGACCAGGAAAAACTCACATTTTATGGTAAAACCTCTGTTGTATGGCAGACATGATTTTGTCATGGAACTACTTTTCTCAGTCTGGCAACATCCATGAAACAATGTGATTAAATCCTACCCCTTTGATCCTCCACTATAAGGGCCGGTTGGGGTGCTGACCCAGGTGACCCTTCAATCCTCAGTCCATAGAAGTTTAGGCTGTACAGAGCTTAGTATTCCATGGGGTTGAGGGTAAAAGGTAAGGAAAAACCCTTTCCTGATCCTGTGACTGCATCAGTAAATACAGGTGTTTTATGTTGTTTATTACAAGGAAAACAATGAATAAAAGAAGGAATAAATGCACGCTCTGCACACATGCAAATCCAGCCATTCCTTACATCCACCAAGCTGGAGGTGATGGTCTGTGAAATGACACAATACATAACTAAGAAAATCCTGTTTGTTCTCACAATGGTTAACCAAACCTGTGAGTAAATTAGAGATAGCTGGGTCTTAAAATGTAGGGGGTGCCAATCACAAAAGTCGGACAGCAAAGTCCTCTAGTCTAGAGTGCCTGGAGTGCCTTTTCATGATCAGTGTCCACTATAGTTGGTGGTAAGGTAGGGAGCATACATAAGTGATCACTATCCCAGCAAGGTCTGGTGTGGCTGTACACAGCAAACATTTGTGGCTCAACTGATTAATGTGAAGTATATACAACCTGCTTTCTTACTATCATGAGTTCCCGTATCATTTCCTGCATTGCCTCTGCTGGGATTTGGCAAGGTCCCCGGTATTTTTTCACTGCCCATGCTGCTTACCCATCAAGACCCCTTCAATATGTGTCCATATAGCAGGGTGAGCAGTTTGCAAACCTGTGAATAATCAGCAATTTTAATCCTGAAATTCCACTGAGTACATACCTCCAGATTGAGAGTAAAGACACTGAGTCCAAAGCATTTTTGGCATTAATCTCCACATCTCTGATCTTTGATGATGGGGGAGATTCACAATAAACCCACTTTGCATATCCCCAGACTTGTTCGATAAAATTCAGTTCACAGTGGAACTCAGGGAGAAAAAGCACATCAAAACCAGCTGCCTCACAATGGGTTTCAAGAAGGGTTTTAATGTTGATGAAATCATCAGAGTGAAAAGGAATATTGTGGCAGCAGCATTGGCTTGCACTGGCTCAGCACCTGAATTTATCGCATTGGGCACACAAGTGAGTTGTGTCATAGCCCTGCTCAGTAAGAATACCCAGGATACTGTGGGTGGTCATCAGGGTAATAAAGTTGCTGTGATTGCCCATTGAACATCATATCAGCCGTGTGCTTGGTAGTCATGTGGGGCTTTCCATCTGGACCATAAATGATTGAGCCACTATTGTCACACAACTCCCCATGGCTTGGGATTTCGACAGCTGATAATGCATCATCAGTGTCATATCCATCCACGGCCATCATCCTCACCACCTCTGTTCCTCTGGATTCCCTCCGCTCCTTTGTCACTAACCTTGGAGCCTCCGGTTTCTGCAATCACCTCCAACCCCCCCAATGGTCACCACCCCTCCAATTCAATATATTACCTACGCCTCCCTAAGTACAGAGCCCCAAAGGTCTCCGGACAGCTCCGATGTCTGCTAGTGCACTCCCACCTCTGCTGGGCAATTCACTTGCTTGCCCTGCAAGTCTACCTTCAGGCCTATCCCTCCTTTCCGTTTCGGGGTTATAGACCGCCATTCCGCTAACCCTGCAACCTGACTCATCGGTAATATTCAGTTGGCTTCCATTAGCCCTGCTCCGCTTGGCCCTGTCATTCACAGGCCTGACCTCGCTGTAACTATATATATACATAACTTGTAGATAGGTTACACCCTAGTGATAAAATCGACTAGAGTTGATCCCCCCTTTTAGTTCTCGCTGCCAGTAAGTAAATTAGGGCATGGACATGTAACTTGGCACAGCGCTCCTGGTCTGAGTCACTGAGGCCAAAGCCCTCCGCCACAGAGACATATCCCTCGTCTCAAATCCAGTCTCTAACAATCAGCATGCTTAGAATGAGTCTGAGCATTGTCACAGACAAAAACATGTTTGTCATTCAGGTAGCATGCCTTTAATATCTCCATGGCCGTTAGTGAAATATCCATCTTTGTTCTCCCCTGGCTTCAGAGTAACACATGCATCACACGCATCACCTCTCAGCCAACCATAAAGTCAGCAACCATAAGTGAAACACCTTCACCCTTTGGATGTGGCTTTGCTGACTCAGAACTGTGAACCCAGTGCAGTCTCCAGCGATCATGAGCATAGAATATAGACTCGTCATGGTACCAGACAACAGTGTGGCATTCCAGTGAGTTGTCAGATATTTCTTGTTCACCTTGGCTATTCCACTTCCTCATAGAATTGCCATAGCAGGGAGGAAGACTCTCTGGCAGTACTGGACAACATCTTCCCACTCATGCCCATCTAAATTTGACCCTTCTTCTCCTGTTTCCATTGGTAACCCATTGTTTGAAGCCAACACTGTGCCATGTGAACTGAAATTGGCTTATCATGATCGAGCCAAACATGCATTTCTGGAGTGCTCAAGAAATGGACTATGTCCATAGCTGAGATGTATGGGCCAATACTGCACAGGTGAGCCTCAATCTCACTCCTAAGGTCCTCATCAGTTGTCAGAACTGACTCCTTCCACTGTCCATATGGATTGACTGGAATCATTTTGTAATCCCACATAAATACTTGACACCACCTTCACAGCCATGAAGCATATGATGAGCCACAATCCCATGATCTTGCAACCCACAACGATGCTGTGGTCCATCCCATTTCCCCACTTGGACCCAAGCATGCCAAGCTGAATGTCCAGTATACTTGGAGCATCTGCTCCAGTCACATCCACATAAAATCATCAAATTTTGAATGCTTATGGCCAGCACCTGTGGCTTGAGGTGGCCTTATGAGTGCATCAAGTTTCTCTGCTGCCTCGATTACTTGAGCTTTGGTTGGAGCGGCAACATGGGGATGTGAATGGAACTGGACCCATGCGAATAGTTCCTCCCCACTTGTGCATTGGCCACTGGTTAGGGGAGCCACTGGGTTTAATACACCAGCTGAGGGTGGTGTGGGTGGTGGGTTATAAGTGGATGGGGACACAGGCCCAGGTTCAGGTGTGAGTGCAGGTGTGTGTGTTTGCATTGTCAGAATTTGCAGTGTTGTCTGACTCTCAGTGTCCAAGGCCATGACTCCAGCAGTAGTGGCCCCTCTCCCACTACTAGAGCAACTGGGTGATCCAGGTTGGGAGCCAGGATAATTAAGGGAATTGGAAGGGGGGGATAGGTTGTCAATGTCAACAGGGAAGCAGGATTGTTTGTCAGCAGGAATGTGGGATTGGTGACTCTGGAAAAAGTCAGTAATTGTCCACTTCTTTTGGTCAACTGCTGTTTTGTTGCTCATCTCCTGCAATTTTCCCCTGGTAGCTCTCCACTTGGCTGCATGATGCCACTGTGTATGCTCAGCCTGAATCCTGTTAATTGTGTTTCCAGGGTAGTGAACTTTGTTTCCAGGGATTGCACCCCACTTGTTGATCAGTGCTGAGAGGGCTTTCTGCAATTCAGACAGCCACTCCCAAAGGGGAAGGATTGGCAGAATATTGGGGTATGTGTCTGGTTCATGTTCATCAATTTCACTGAAATCAGAATCCAACTTGCTCTCCAGTGCCAAATCAAAGCTCTCTGTATCAGAGGGAACATTGGCATCACTGATAGTCATGTCCATAGTTGGTGATGATGGTTTAGTCTGTTTATGTGTGCATGATTTCTGCATGAGTATGTGAGTTTTGGGTTGAATAAAAAAGGACCTTCTGTGCATACAGCCCCAAATTACTTGTGCACTTGCATTTTTCCCCAGAGGCATGCTTAGAAGTCTGTTCTGCTGGGTTTTGGAGGGAAAAGGGTATGGGGAGAATTTCCTTTTTCATTCTCAGCAGTTGCCATCATTCATTTCGATGGTGTTTAGTGTGGCAAACTTGATGGAACTTCAATTTTTATTGTCACACCCTTGGATTAATAATGCTCATCTTTTGACACCAGAATGTAATTTACCCATTACTTGATCAATAGGATATTTATTGAAGAAGCAAATCCAAAGACTTGTTAAGGAATGTCTATCCTACAGGTTTTTGGTGCTCATTTGGGCAGCAGAGCATTGCACTGAGAATAAGAAGTGATGCAAGTTTTGAAATATTTGCATCTGGAGAGTTTGTTTGTTTGTTTGTTCTCTCTGGATATTTAATGTGCATGTACTACTCCCACTAAAGGGGCATGAAGGGCAGGCTGAGGCCCAAGGCATATTATCATACAATTTTTCTATTCTGAGCTCCACTGGATTCTATCGCCCTGGATAACACAAAGCCTGTTCACCCAGCCCAGGATTCACTGCTACACCTATAGTGGTAGACCCTATCATGAGACAATCATCTGTCCAGGAACATATCCCCTATCTGACATTACTTGAAGAGGCCATTTTCAGGTACTGAATGGGGTAGATAGTCAGGTGATGTGAGCTTTTCTGTAATCAGCAGTGGAGAAGCTGGATCAGGTGATCATGAGATTGGCTCCTCAGCTTGTTGGCTGGATGCATAAACATGTGCCTCTTGAGACTTTGGAGAACCATGACCTCCCAGTGGGTGAGTCGAACCAATGTCCTCTCAATCGGCAAATTCCAGCAAGAGAGTGGTTGGCAGGTGTTACCACTATACCACCACTCCTCCCCCAGCATCCAGAGAGTCATTACTTATGTATGCTCCCTACCTTATCATTGGTTTTGCTAAAACAGGGTCTTGTCATATCCATCCACCACCACCACCTTCCATCACCTCTGGCCATCCCGGATTGCCTCCACTCCTCTGTCTCCAACCTCAGAGCCCCCAGATCCTGCAATCTCCTCTGACCCCCCTGATGGTCATCACCCTCCCATTTCAATATTGTCAGGGCACACACCCTGACTAGCCCAGACCCAGACCCACATCTGGACCCGCATCCGCCTGCTGTGCTTCCACATGCGCACATGCTCCATGTGCCGCATGTTCCGGGCCTGGTTCCCACCCCCTCATGTGACTTCTGGGTATCCCTGGAAGTTTGCCTGATATTGTGGCCACTGTGGGAAGATGAGAAGTTAGCTTCCTTCTCATCTCCTTACCCACAGTAGGTTGTGCCCTGGATAGGGCTGGTTACACCAGAGGCTGTGGACCATAGGGGAGGGTCATGGGGACCCGGGAGTCGTCCCCTGACAAATATACTACCTATGCCTCCCTAAGTATGGAACCCTGAAGGCTTCCAGACAGCTCCAATGTCTGCAAGTGCACCCCCACCTCCAACTTGGTCATTTAGTTGCCTACCCTGCAAGCCCACCTTTGGACCGATCCCTCCATTCCACTTCTGGGTTATAACCCGTTAACCCTGTAACCCAAGTTGTCAGTAGCATTCAGTTGGCTAACCCTTGACCACATTAGGTCAGCTCCATTCAGCCCCTGCCATTTACAGGCCTGCTGCCTAGACTCCCTATATACATAACCTGTAGTTACGATACACCTTAGTGAAAATATCGACTAGAGTTGATCCCCCTCTTCTAAGTTCCCTCAGTCCATAAATTAGGGCATCAACGTGATACTGGGCACAGCACTCCTGGTAGAGTCGCTGAGGCCATAGCTGTAAGGAGTTGTAACCCCACCCCTAAAGTGGAAAGAGCAACTTAGCCTTTTCCTCCCACAACTGTTGCAAATACAACTTCATACAAGTTAGTTTTGTTGACAACCTGAGGAACTAGGCTAACCAGGGTTGGCACCTACACCAACCCCTTACAATAGCCCTCCGATCACAGGGATGTCTTCGCTCATCCTGAATCCAGCCTCTGACAGGTCTATGTCATCTGTTGCAACAGGAGTGAATGTTGATTTCTTGTAGATCAAGTGCCATGCAGCCCATAGGATCATTGCAGACCCTTTTAAGTCTTATATATTTACTAGTCTGGTAGAACCAGATCCAAACAGGGGGACGTCTCCAGTACAGAACAGCCATTGGTAAGTGAATGTTAATCTTTCCCATGACATGTTGTAATAGGTGCATCCAGGATACTTCTGTTGTCGTTTCTCCCAAGGGCATTTAAAGGCCCTGTCTCTTTAATGCTGACGGGCCGGCCACATTAATATTGTTTACCATCATCGACAAGCTAGACATTTTGGAACAAGTACGATGACTGGAGTGGGCTCAAAAGCCGCCACTACAATGTCATCGTTTCTGCAGTACAAATGTGACATGGAAAAAGCATGCAGTAAATGACCGTGATCAGAATAATAACACCCCCCCATACAAACCAACAACTGTATCCCTGGACTTGCCCCATTGAGCAGTGCCTCCCGATAGCACGGAACTAAAATGACTATTGAGAGTCATTCCGAAATGTCATGTTGCCTTGATACCGAGAGACTCTGCCACTGAGCACCCCTTTTTGGGGTTATGCCTTTGTCCGGCTCTGCCACACGCTTTGATTTGATGTTGACCCCACTTACAGTAACCAGACCTGGGCTCTTCTGGTGTACCGTGTTGTACATCATGTTGAAACATTCAGATGCACCCGCTCCCGCTTAGCCGGGTGGCACCTTTCTATTCTGGCCACTCCTTTGCGCCCCCCCTTGTCGCGTTGGGGATTGTGCTCCGACGCTTTTTGCCTCCCAACTTTGTCCTCATCCCTTTGTGTTATCACCTATAAATGTAACGACGTTACACACTGCGGACATCATCTAACATATAGACGATTGTCCGCAGATTCCTTTACATCACACGAACCCGGCGAACATTTACCACAACACAACACAAAGCTCCAGTCGTGTCACGCATCTCACCCCGAAACTATCAGTTCTTGCATTGCTGCGACATGATTTACAACTGGTGTGGTGCTACATTCATCTTCCCCCTCCCCCCAAGGTATTCGAGACGCCGTCACTGGGGGTCCTTCATAAAGCCGCGTATGCGGACTTTTCAAACTTGGGTAGGGTGGACACGAATGTAATGATATCTTGTGCAAGCTCGTTAGGGCACTCAAGGGCCGCAAAGTGTCCTCCCTCCAGTGAATAAAGCATTTCAGTTAGTCTGAAAAGGATGTTACGTGCCAGATTCACCTTTTGATGTTCCCGCACAAACACAAGCTTTGTATTGTAAGCTAGCCAACCTGCAGGGAAGGATAGAATCTCCTTAGGGAAGATGGAGTATCCGAGGGGCTTATTGATGGGGATATAGGGTGGGGGGTCATCGGCTGCCAACTGTTATTTAGGGGAGTGTCAGATAGGATTATCTTCCAATTGCAACAGATTCTTCAAACTGACAGCCCTGTATGGGTAGAGACTAGTCGAGGCGCTACTGGTTACCCAGTACAGCGTCACCATCGCAAGAATGGTATCCAACGTCGGAGTTGAATCGGTCCATGCTAAGACTTTTTCGCCAATCCTAGGGCACAATACTCCCCGATCAGCAGCCCCAAGTGGGGACGTCGGATGCGGTGATGAGAACACTTACCAAGCCAACAAAGCGATAGGATTGCTGCTCAATACTTGACCAACGGTACTGGGCCGAGTACCTTGCTGGATTCCATACCCGTAGCCTGTCTTCATGAATTCCTGGGTCTTTCTAACTCTCTCTTGATCTGCAGGTGAAAGAGGTGGTTTCGTTGGGGGTTCTCCCCTAGTGACGAACATGTTGACTGCGAAGCAGGATCAGTATCACGTCCCAATTGGCGAGAATGACCCAAACTCACTGTGAACAGCTAGTCACACATCAAGCGATATTGCATGAGTGAAAATGAAGTACTTATATGTATCACATGAAAGGGTTACCTCTACAATTCTGAGCTCTCGATCCAATGATGCGCGCAACATGAGAGCCGATATCTCCACCTTGAACAACGTAGTCCCGGAAGCCTAGTCCAGTCACCAATTTGTCTACAATTCTCGCCATTCCTGAAACGGTGAGGTTGACGTGCGGGGGTGGGCCAGACGTCCAGCCATAACCGGGTAGAGAAGGCGCAATGATATGGAATGACGGGTATTTCGATTGCTGAAGGATAGGAATGATGTCAAGGAATTCCATGATCGATCCTAAAGACCTGCTTTAATACCCAGCAACACACATAGCAGTGTTACTTGCCTGGCCATCCGTGCAACAAAACCAGGGGAACAGCATTTGCCTCGTGGGAGAAGACACCAATGAAATGGACGTGATAAATAGTTCCATCATCGTCCGTAACGTCGACCTTCCAGTTAGGAGAAGCATTTATGCGCTTCTCGTGAGCCCTCCTACGCCCGGGCGTGAGTGGTATGTCCATATTTGACATCCTGGAATGGGGGAGGATCATCTTACCAATCAAAGTTAGACAGCCAAGTTTCCCTCGCGTTCTTTGTCCACTCATCGGATATACCAAGTCCAGCCTCTGGATACGTGCCCTCGTACGTGATTGGAGCCAGACGTCCAAGTCTAATGAGCGTCTTCATGTCATCCAACACTTGCTCAGGCGTTTCGATCGTGAATGGTTGAGGTTGAAGAGGTCCTTTGAAAGCCATTTCGTTGGATAATTTCCGGCGTTCCAAGATGGCTATCAGCTATGGGGATCAGTTGGGGTTATATAGCTTCGATAGCACTGCTTGGGGTGTCCTGGGTAGTGCGTTCTGCTGTTTTCACGGACCAGCCTTACATTTGGTATTTCAACCGACTGCCATGGAACCCGAACCCCGACTTCGATTTCACAAGCTGTCGTCAGCGATGCGGAGTTGGCCTTCCACAGTGGAAATTAGAGTCGCATAAAAAACCATTTTAAAGATGGTAAAATACCTTCACTTTTACGATAATTCGAATAGTACTTTACCATTAAGACTATTTCCCATTACCATACTAACGAGGGTAAAAGACCTATTTTTTCGCAGTTTTCTACCATCTCAATGATGGTAAACGGTACCTCTCGTCAGCATTGTTCATGTAAGCTCAAGGGGCAACTGCAGGGACTTGCCCGACATTTGATCGTTTAGGCGGTGTCGATCGAGATGACCGCTTTGGATGAATTGACCAAGATGATTGTGTGGTTATCCAAATATGGCGATAAATCACAGAGGGAATTAGTGATGCGTAAAAGATCATCTTAACCATTGTATAATACACTCATTTTTAACATGATTAAAACTGTGTTTTACAATGTGGTCCATTGCATTTTACCAGGATTCCTTTACCACGTTAAAGGAGGTAGATGACCTGTTTTTTAATAATTCTCCACCACAATAACGATTGTAAACGGTCAATTTACAAGGGTGCATTTTGTAATTTACCGGTCGGATTTCATCATTTACAATATTGTTAATTTGGCGAAAAACGTGGTTATTTATCGTCATTTACAACTACATTTATGGCAGAGACTCTAGGTTACGTTGCGATGAATAGCAGTCATTGCAAGTGAGGAAATGAACCGAGTTGAGGTGAACAAAAGACACAAAGGTCAATTCGAGGAGTGACGAAGAAGAGCCGATCCGGAAAGCATAACGCAGGATTGAAGCCTTGGGCTCACGAGAAAAGTACGGAGTTGAGTGCGAGCAAGAGACGGGCAGCATAAAAGTCGAGCATCGATTCGATTTTGATGAGGTTGATTTGACAGAGCATAACCTAATGAAAGTGGAGGAAGTCTCGGGCTGTGAATAAGACGGTAGAAGATACCATAAGTGAACTTCAACCCTTGCGCACAGCTTCGCGAGGCGGTCTTTCCTTCTGAGTGGGCCAGGTTAATTGATTCAGACTTTCTTCTGTTGTGGGGCCATCATAGTGACGACCACGGGGGTTCCTTTTTGGCAGTACTAGTAGAGGTGGTTGTCATCGGGCCTTGGTCATTATCATCGCTTTCGAATTCCAGTCGCGTTTTTTGGTTACTAGCACAGGGGGAAATTAGCAAGGCAGCAGAGGGAGAAGAGGTAGTTGGGAGATAAACTAATGAGCGCACATGGGGCCAAACTATGCCCTAAGCAGATGCACGAGCTTTTCTACCACAGGTGTGACCCTTGGGTAACATAGATTCCTGTTTGCTGTGAGAGGCTTGACGATTTTCTAAAATAAATAAATAAATGCTATTTCTCATTCACCAATGAGTTAAAGACGCGTAAAGACGCGTTGAAACACGTCCAGATGGAAGCCATTCATGGCATCGCTGTCAGTGAGGCAGCATGCCCAGTGTCCATATTCATAAGTACTTGCCACTTCTGAGAAGAGTAGCTAGTTGCATAGTGAAAGGATAGTCAAATTGGCAGGAAATGAGCAGGTTGCAGAACGTGTATGGTATGGTGGAGAGGATAAGGCACTGAGTGGAATGGAAACTGCCGAGAACAACTTGGTCCGATTTCAGTCTAAGCGCCACAGTCTCTGCTTACATCTTTAAGTGCCAGCTTCCATACTTGGGACTCCTTGCGACAAGAAACATTCCTGACAATTCCACCCATCGCAAAGTCGCGATCTAGTTTACTAATGTCTACAACAAGCCGTACCAACATATAATCGAGCTCTTGGTTATGCCTCGCTAGGGAAATCACGCATTGTCGGGGGAGATGACAAAGTTTCCACAATGTGGGCCCAAAAACAATGAATTAAATTTAGGAACTTATCCTTCGTCTGGGTAGGAGTGTTTGAATTTCATGGCTCTCACTATTGAGCTGAAGTAGCTGTGGACTCAAATCCCCGAGCACGTCACAAAACGTCGCTTGTGAGAACATGCGTCACCTCGTTGACCTTGTCTCAGATAGCGGTGCCTACATGGATGCTGCCTTGGCACCGACCTCTTTTACTACAGTCAAATTATCGCTCTCGCTTCGGTCTCTTCAGTATGTGGCCGATTTCCCTATGGTACGTACGCATTCCCGTCGTTGGGCCATCATCGATCGCAGTTGCGAGCTCGCAAGGTCAATCGACGACGATGACTAACCGAACTCCGGCCGTCCATACCTCTGACCTTTGTACAATACATCGCAGCTCGAATACCATGAATTGAGTGGTAATTTACGCAGGGAAGAGTCTGGTATTTAGCATCATGAAACGTATATTGTAATTTACAATGAAAAAAATATCACGAAAACAGTGGTAAATGGTCAAAAACCAGACCAAAAATGGTTTTTTACGGCCATTTACTTCCCACAGTGAAATGAATCGTGAGCGTCCGTTCCTGAATAGTCAATCAGGTCAAAATCGGACGCGTACTCCCCGAGCCCAATGGCTTCGTGCCTCGCAATATTGGCAGTTGCAGGGACCTATGTCCCCATTCAATCCCGTTGGTTTCCGTGTGACTGTCCCCGCTGGGGGTAGGTGCCTTTCATACTTAAAGTAAGGCATTCAAGAAGCATACCGTCGTTCTGCAGTCTGGACCGGAATGTCTCCGACATACAACGCTCTGAAAGCCTTCTACGATTTCATTATCATCGGAGGTATGCCTTGATGTTGTTGGAGTCAAACTCAGTGTTCATCGCACACGCAGCCGGCAACGCTGGCGCTGTCCTTGGGGCGCGTCTTTCGGAGAATCCTCATTTCAGCGTCCTCGTGCTTGAAGCTGGCACCGAGTAGGTTGACTAGTTTTGGCGGGAATTACACTCTCAGTCTTCCAAACAGGGTGCCAAACGATCCAAATTGGAGCACTGTCCCATTATATGCTGTTCAACCGATCCAAACAGAGCACGTGTGGCGCTATTCCTCAGGTTGGGCTTAATGGGAGAAACGTCACATCGCTGGGTGGAAAAGTAGTCGGTGGGTCAACAAATGTGAGTGCGCGATTTTAAAGGATCCCGGCATACTCCATCAGATGTCCGTTCGGAGAGGCCTCATTTCGGCCCCCAAAATTCGAGTCTCCAGACCCCATTTAGGCCCTCTGACAAGTCAAACATTGCCAAAAAACTCTAATTTGGCCCTCAAATCGATCAGACACACATATATATATTTTCGCTGGCAGCCCTTTGCGCCACCGCAATGATGCCTAGAACACCATTTGTACAAGAACATTGAATATTCATCACGAAAATCGGACTGGTGCTCCCACATGGTCCAGATGCTCCCAGGTGCTCTGGAGCCTCCGGAGTGCTCTGGACCAGGGGACCTTGCTCTAGTTGCCTGTCCGATTTTCGTGATGTTAGTGTTCACCCTGATTCAGCACACCCTCTTGCAAGCCCTCCTGAAACTTCTTAATTGCACGCTCAATTGTTCCGATGTTCATTTTGAGCCTTTCATGGCACGTATTGCCTCGGGAATGATTGTGCCAATCTGCAGCGAATGGAGAATCGATGGGATTGCATTGTGTATCCACGCAATGTTTCCGCATTGGTTGAGGGATAGAAGCACATATTCGGGCTTCAAATGCGCGAATGCAGCGGTAGGGGCACCATTCTGGTTTGGCACAAAGTTGGAGAACCGGCCAGCATCTTGTGACGACAAAGAAAGTGGCGAAAACAACTGTACGCTAAGATAGGATGGTGCCGACATAACACTTTCAGTGTACTGATGTGGGAGGTTTCGGCCATTATTTAGATAGATTATAATGACTTGGTGGTTAAATCATTGTCAGAAAGAGGCCGTGATGAAGTGGGACGGAAGGATGAGCACTGACCTTGCGCGAGATAAATTGTTCTCATGTGAAAGACAAAAACTAAATAACCCTTCTTGAGATCTAGGCCAGGCAAAGAACTAATGTTCCCATTCCCTAGTAGTATCTTCTCCTCAATTTGATGCAAATCCTCGGAGGTAAACCAGCGTTGTCGGGCAGCTGCGACTCTCTGTCGATGCATCAGTCTATGTCCCTCCATAAATAAATAGCGATGCTCCATACCGTCTCTGAGAGTTGATTGAGAGTTGCTCTATTTTTTTCACGGGTACTGGTGTTAGTATTTGAGTGCATCACTGTGTGTCGGACTTGTTGGGCCACTCCGCTTGTCATCCCTGCTGACATTTCATCGGCATTTTTCAGCTTTCACAGCTCAGCAGAAAGTGTTTTGAGAAAGCCATTATTTTGAGATTTGTGACCTTGAGCCTCATTCAAGGGCTTGGGGTTCCTCCATACCGCTTTGCGAGTGGCATCAGTTTGATGCTTCTCTTGGTACATAGTGAGCACTTCAAAATTGACAGTTGAAAATGGGTCAATAACCAAGAGGGGCCGCATCCTGAGAGACAGAACAAGCTTGGAGATATGATCGCCATGTGTTTCATGATGAAGAGTGGTAGAAGGATGTGAGGCAGGGATCATGGTGTCAATGCCCCAGTCACCATTGTCACTTGAACAGGAGTCAAAGTTCAGGATTGATTCAATCCATTTCTGTCAGGGACAGCTCCAAAAGTGGTGAGGTCCCAGCATGCGGGACTTGGTGGGATGAATAGCAGCTATGCATAGCGGCAGTCCTGTCACAGGGTGAGCGTCCCTGACCACTTAGTCTGAAGTGGGAATGTGAGAAGGAGGCTACTTCTTCGGTTCCCACTCCAGCTGTTATTATATACATGCGGGGTCGATCACATGGGGTGTGCCACATCACCCTTGCACACAGCCATGGCTCTCCAGGTGTCTCCACAGGAGATTCCGAGAGGGTCTGCTGTGGCGCAAGGTGAGTATGGCAGCAGTGACAGCGATATAGGGATGGTAAGATACAGGAGGGGGAATGGGCATGCATGCCAGTGATACATTGAACAGCAGGAAAGGTGGTCCATGTAAGAGAGAGAAAGAAAGAAAGGAGAAAGAAAGGGGAAAGGAAGAAGAAGTGGTGTGGAGCAGGGAAGTGGAGTGGGGGTCGGGCAGGGCATGTCAGGGTGTGCCCTGACAATTTCTCTGCTTGAGTAAGGTGGTCATCAGATGTGTCAGGAAGATCGCTCCTAGTGGCAGAATTGGTTCTTGTTAGGCAGGCTTGAGGGAGAAGTGCAGAATGTATACTTCAAGCAGCAAAGGTGCTGAGAACGGTCCATGAAGCCTGGAGGTAGCAGAGCTTATGGAGGTTGTGGAGTGTCAGGGCACACACCCTGACTAGCCCGGACCTGCTACACTTCCCACACACATTCCCACGCCGCATGCTCCATGCACCACATGATCCAGCCCCAGATCCTGCCTTCTGGATATTCCTGGAAGTTTTCCTGATATGGTGGCCACTGTGGGAAGATGAGAAGTTAGCTTCCTTCTCATCTCCTTACCCACAGTAGGTTGTGCCCTGGATAGGGCTGGTTACACCAGTAGGCTGTGGACCATAGGGGAGGGTCATGGGACCCGGGAGTTGTCCCCTGACACAGAGGCAGAGTTGGAAGTCTGAGGAATATTGGCAATGGTTTTTACATGGAATGAGGTAACCAATGCAATGGACTTAAGCTGAGGTGGAGTCAAAGTCTAAGGTTGGGAACATGACAGGGTCTTGGATCAGGCTTCCCCCAGTGTTGATGCAAAGAAACATCTTTGCAAAGTTCCACATCTCACAGCCTGCACCTCATGAGCTGAATGACTCTGTGTTATTCCCTGGGCATGCTGTAGAAGTATTCTACGACTTTGGTGATGACCCAGAATGGGAATACCAGGTAAAGGAAATTGTCGACCATTGGTGGGACAACGATAAGTCTTTATGGTTCTGTGTCCGATGGGGACTTGGTGACTTCACTTGGGAACCCTTGGCCAATGTAAATGATCTAATTGCATTGGATGACTACCTAATAGTACAAGGGGTAGGAAACGTTGAGGAATTAAACTGTCAACGACAGGACCAGATGCCGGACAATAGATCCAGCGGGCCATCACAACTGTGGCATGAACGTCACCTACCGGTCCAATACCAATGGATATCAATGCCTTATCATGGCCAACTATGGCATTGAAGCCATGAGTTGCCTAAACTGGCAGGTCCGGGAATATCCGAATAATATTAGATCAATGCGACAGAAGCAGGATCAAATTCTGCTTCCTACCATCAAATTTGAAATCGCTCAAATGAACTCGACTGAATCCCCCCTCGTTGATTCCTCTCTTGACCTCACCCCCATCAAGGAAGCCCTTGTTGACTCCAGCCCAAAATCGCCGCCTGTAAGTCCAATCATGGATGCTGCCATGTTGTTGATAGACAATAACTCTACAGTTGTTCAGACTGTTGCCCTTGATGTGCCCAGCACAGGCGTTTTAACCCGAAAACAGGACCCTTTGGTCTTGCCCACTCATGTAAGTGCAAGTGAGAAGTACCCTCACCTGCCTCGTTCCATGCAGGCAGGGCTCAATCAGCTTGAAATGATCACGGAGGTCATGTGGGCCTGAATCGAAAAAAAAAAATGCGACAAATGCAAGGAGACTACATTGAAAGATGAATGTAGGAACGATGAGCTGGACGAGCTCAGAAACAAATATGAAATGCTCCAGAACGAGGCCGATGACCTGCATTCTGAAAATGACTGTCTTCATTGATGGATTGAGTCCCTCCGTAAGGCCAATGATGAACTCAATGAGGACATTTCTAGAGTCACACACACGGCAAGGGGATGCCCTGCATCTCCCAAACCTGCCCCAAATCCATCCTCTGCTCCTTTGTCATTGTGGCCCACTCTCCCCAAAACTGTTGTCATCCCCAGGGTTGGCCCAGTGGATCCTGCATCAGCCAAGTCTGTGCCGTTGAAAAAACCACCTCTTCCAAGAGATGGGCTCCCATGTCTGACGATGAGATGAAAGGTGAATGGGTCGTTGACCCTGATGCCCCCTTTGAAGAATTTGTCACAAACCATCCACCCGGTTATCACTACTACGAGTACTACAATGCCAAGCTCACCTGTCATATCCGTACAATCCCAACCTCTGCTCCGGGCTCCCGGAACTCCGAACCTGACTTCCAGAGCCCTACTTCCCTTCTGCCACCTCCTCCTTGCTGACTTCCAAGAGGTTATCCCACCTCCGGCTCCAACTCCACCTTTGGTCCGACTCCGGAACATTCCGGGTCCGACTCAACCTCGACACCTTCCAGATGAGCACGCAACACCTATGCTCCCAACTCCGGACCTCCGCTCTGGAATCCCGTTCGCATCTCCATCTCCGGAACCTCCGGTCTTAGCTCCAACCTCGGACTTTGACCCCACCTCCACTTATACCCATTGTATTGGTTAGCTCATTCCATTTAATTATGTTTGCCAATATTTAACTTCCGAGTTCGGACTTTCCGGACTTACCTTGGACCTTGCAACTATTGCATTGTCCTATTCAATTCCGCTATTCTCCCTCATTCCTATTTGGGCTGCTGCTTCCTTTCTATTCAGTCAGCTGGCCATTCCCCACTCCCTTCCTCCTTCCTTCCTCCTTGGGCCTTGGCCCTTCACTCCTCCTTTGAGAAACACCATTGAGTCAAACCCTTGACCCTCGGTGTTGTTCCTCCTTCCAGCTCCCTTTGTCTGCTTTCGGAGTACCCTTGCTCCTTTTGATTCCGGACCCCTCCTTATATACAATGTACATAGTAACTTGTAACCTCAGTCCGAAATCGACTTGATTTCCCCCCAAGAGACTTCCCCTCTGCTAGATCCAAAATTAGGGACCCCTAGGACAACCAGCAATGGCACAGCACTCCGCATGAGTCGCTGAGGCCAAGGTCCTTCCACGCTAAGTCTCCAATTCCATTCTGGAGTTGTCCAAATCTGCCCGATCTAACATCACCGAAGTACATGGCAAGCCTCTACCTGCTGTAGGAGAAATAACGGTCACCCTATGAAAACTCATTATGGAAATATGTCAGAAAAATCACAAAACCCCCATACAACAAGTAGAAATGAGAAAATAGAAGAACTTGAATTTTAACGAATTTTAACGAATTTTTACAAATTATTACGACTACATACAATAAATTGGAAGAAAGAAAATTAATAAAAGTACTTCAAGCTTAGCATCAACAAGACGGAATGCTCAGGAGAATTTATAGCGAATATTAAACCAGGAACTAGGTCAATCGAGCAAGATTTGACTATAAAATCAACCAGAGAACCTCCATGGAAACTACTTTCCCATGCCCACACACGTAGCCGAGGTTGGAAGTACCACAGAACAAGGATTCCTTAGGAACCAATGCAAAATTCAAAGTTGTGTTTATAATAGGGAATGTAGATGTCTCCCAAACGGACCCAATGAAAGTGATTTCAGGGAAAACTACCCATAGACGACGGAGATATGACCGAAATTCACGGAAAATGAGGACAACATTCAAAAGGAAAGCGCAAAAAAACAACCAGTAATGACTGAGACGAGCTTGATGGCCCATTAGGAAGGAAGGGATCTATTCTTAATTCACGCAAATTTTCATAATAAAAGGTTCACGCATCAATGACATATTCATTAACGGGATGAGTGACATTAAAGTCATGGCTCAGGGAAAAGTCGACGTTCACGCAAGATCCATATTTAAAACACATGATGAAATTTACATGGAAAATATGATAAATTAGAAACTATCGTTATGCAAAGTTTCAGCCCAAACGGTCCAGCCATTGAGAAGTTACACCAACAATGGGAATATAGAAATCCGCACCATGCTTAAAGACACATGAGGGTGGCGATGCGAAGGGAACCAGCCATTGGAACCGAGATCCGCACTTTGGTAGATCGCAAAGACCAATTTCTGTCCAAATAAGGAAGACCCCGGTCAAAACAAAGCACAGAAAGTACAAAAACACCTTAGATCATGAGGGAAAAATCTGAAATAAATCATGGAAGCCTGTATTGAGGATACAAACACCCGTGCATACAATAAATTCTGAACAATTAAACAGAAATGGTGCCTGCATACAAACAAGTACGGGAACAACACACATGATTACCGAATGTGCGCGTGAACTTTTGCTAACTTGACAAATACCGAGAGTTAGAGTACAGCTTTAGCACCATTGGAAAGGTGGGAATAAATGGAAATTTATGATGCCAAGAACGTGAAAAACCATTCAGAAATGAATGAGATACAAGGACATGAAGTTAGTAACCTGAATACGCTTGGAAAGACAACTTCTAGAGGTCCTGAGCCCCAAATAAAATACATAAAAATATGATATCTTTGAGGACGACCTATTATAACAACAAACAATACATATGAAGGACGGATGCAATAATACAAATGGGAATCAGGGGAGATGGACGAAAACGACGAAATCCACAAAAACTATGATGGACCATGGCGGGAATTTTCTTTCAGTTCTGTCAGAGATCTGGAATGCTGTCAGAAGGTGGATTGAAGACGGATTAGGTTCTGTCTGAGTCGAGGTCGGAGGTGATGCAGAGGTCTGTTGGAGCGCGCGCGCGGATATGCGGGTGGAAATATGCGGCGCGTCCGGAAGTGCTGTTCAAGGTTAGCAGAGTGGGATCGCGGCCTCAGCGACTCAGGTGGAGCGCTGTGCCCTGAGCTTGACGTTTGGGGGAGATCCCGTATTTACAAACTGACACTTACAGCAGACTTCAAACAAGACTTGCGGGCGGAGCGGACCTGTAGGAGGAGTGCGGACTCTGCGAGCACGGACTCAGAGGGGGGGAAGCCCCCTTTGCAGAAGGAGAGACTCAGACCAGACAGGGGGGGTACTCTAGTTGATTTCAGACTGAGGTCCCCAAAGTATTTACAAGGTATATAAATAGGCAAGAGGGAATATAGAAAGGCCGGTCAGTCCGGCGCGGAGATAAGCGGGGATTGTCAAACTAAATAAGGACAAGAGCCCGGGAACTGGAAACGAGGAACAGATCAATAAACAATAAGTGGCAAGGGTTATTGATGAATAACTGAATGAGATCAATAACCTAGTGCCAATAAAGAGGGGATCAAATGCCGATATTGGCAGGGAAGCAAACAATAAATGGCACTTGGCAAGGAATGAATGATAAGCTGCCAAGTGACAAATGGCCAGAGGAAAAGCGGAGGTCAGCGCGCGGCACCGATACAAGTCCGCAAATCAGGATGCGGGGTCGGTGCGATGCCGACACAAGTCCGCAAAGGGATGCAGGAATCAGCATGGTGCTGATGAGTCCGCAACAGAGGGTGGTCTGTCAGTGCTGTCATAAAAGGACAGCATGATGGCCAGCAAGATACGGAGGGGAGTGTTGACCTGACCAGAGGTGTCAAGGACAACCAGAAATGGACAGAGGTTGCGGAAGGTGTGGAAGCGGTGCATGGTCGATAGAACAGACATCGGGTTGGGGCTGGTACGGATGGGTTCGGGTCGGAGGAATCGCCTGTTGGCATTGATTCGCCGCTGACGGAGCCCCGGGATTTGTCAGTCATGACAAGTTCTAAACCTGAACAATTCACTCATTTATCATTTCAAGTCTCATTTCAACTAAATGTCACTGGATAAAAATAGAATAAATCAGCTGAAGATCTCAGTGCAGCCGTATGTGCAGTAATGCGAAGTTTGAATTCAGAATGACTGAGTCATAGCAAACTTAATGATAAATAAGAGGAATTTGAAATAGAAAACTGCAACAAATGCAGTGCAGTCAAGTTCTAATTAAATCATTAAAATAGCTTAGGTGAGGAAGGACAATAAGGATTCTAGGTGCAGTCTGACCACAGCAGAGCTGCAGTTCAGTGCAGCTGAGTGCAGTAGAACTATAGCATGAAAAATTCACTTTTATTCAGTTTGAGGAAAATACACTGTAAATAAATCCTGTAAATATGAGGTAGAGCATGAAAAAGGAAGGCAACCCAAGGAGTATAAAAGGGAGACCCTTTCTGCAACTTTTCGCCCCCCCCCCCCCCCTTAGAGAAGTAAGAAAATAGAGTATTATTTTCTCAAGCATTTCTGGTTATCACTCCAGTGCGAAAAAGTGAAATACAGTTAAGATTGCCACTGTAGTAAAAGGTAGCAATTAGGGAGAGAAATATTAAGTAAATATTTCAACAGTAGAGCTGGTTAACACTCCAGATTTCAAAGTGTAAACACAAAACAGTTATTTTGCTACTGTTAAAACAAGCAATAAAAATAAGATAAAAATAAGACAAGGTCAAGGAACACTTCAGACACGATCTAAACCCATTAACTGAGTAGAATCTTTGAAAACTCACCAAGTAAAAGATTTAATTCAAGTTAAAACCCAAATTTAATGATCCTACACAGAATTACACCCAGATAAATTGAGAAATTACAAAAGAGGAACAGCTCCACAGGGCTTTGTTTATCTGTAAGTCATTTCTCAGAGACTTTTAGATTAACCCATAAAATAGAATTAGCCAAAACATTTGGATTGGTATTATAATTACAACATTATTACTAGTACACTTCCCCATCCTAACTAAAGAACCAGGGAACAGCTTGGTGGTGGTCTCATTTGAACCTCACAACTGATCTTCCTTTGTTCTCTCCTTCACCGCACTGACATATTATCGATTGGTGGTCATTCCTACCCAATTCTATGACATTGACCATGTCGACAGAATTGAGTTCCCAGATGTGGCTGCACTCCTCCATGACAAAGAACTGTCAGGGGACGTGCGTGCTCGTGCAAGATGCTCCGATAACCTAGTTGTGATTAAAGCCGGGG
This sequence comes from Cantharellus anzutake, assembly GCF_015039405.1. NCBI lineage: Eukaryota > Fungi > Basidiomycota > Agaricomycetes > Cantharellales > Hydnaceae > Cantharellus > Cantharellus anzutake. The sequence continues at coordinate 216,400 of NW_024066994.1, read as the reverse complement.
GAAAGGGATGTCCCCATCTTAGGGTCAGCTATATACATGTAGAGTCCGGCAATAAGGAAACCAAACAGATTGCCGATAGAATCACGTGATCATAGAATGTTCCAGAACAATGCCGGAGATGATCCGGGTCACCGGGGCTTAGGTAAGCGGAGTAGACGGGAATTACCGGCATACTTCCCACACGCATATGCGCAGCCGGCATAGGGTCCAGGGTCATTGCTGATCCCTGACAAGAACCTAAGTGGTTTGAATTGGTTCGTAACTACATACACACCAAAGAAGGTGTGAGATTCTACGCTACAATGTATCATCTTGCCTGGTCATTCAAGATGGGCAAGCCCTCCCAAGAGGACGTTGTAGGAGTGCATAATGGGTGTGCTCAAATTCATGGAACCTTACACAGCAAATACATCAAAATTGGGCTCCCACCCTTGTACATTATTAGGAAAAAGAATGAATGATAGAGGGGAGTAATAAGAAAGAAGAAAGAGGGTTTTCGTACGAACCGAACGAGCCTTTCCGCGAAGTAATTGGTTGAGATTTGGTGGAGAAATTCAACCTGAGATGTCCTCATGAACAAAGTCCATGCACTTGACCACAACCATGAGAACAAGGTCAAAAGCTGACAGAAGAGGACGATCTTGGGGTCATTAAATCGAGAAAAATGCCCAAATACCCAGCGTTGAATTTCACCCTAATCGGTTCAGTGGTTGTGGAGATATTCTGATTATCAGGCATGATGGGAGTCATGGGACAATATGAACTATGTGGATGCTCACGTGCTGTCAGGGACTCGTCCGGGGTCGAGGGGGCCCGGGTGTAGCATCCGGGGCTGAGAGCCTGGCGGGGGGCGGATCGGGCGTGCATACTGGCAGGCCCGATGTGGGACAGTGGTCCCTGGCCACTTAGACTGAAGTGGAAAGTTGAGAAGAAGGCTACTTCTTCAGTTCCCACTTCAGGTTCGTTTATATACATGCGGCTTAGATCACATGACGGGTGCCACATCACTCTTGCACACAGCCGTAACCACCTGGGTATCTCCGTGGGAGATCCCGAGGGCATCCGGTGCAGGCGTGCATACTGGGCACAGCGGGAAGTCGCCTGAGGTGCCCAGGCTGGGTACATTGTGGGCGCGCTGCAGATGGGTCAATGGTACATTGATACAGAGAAAGTCATCCATGTAGAATAAAGAGAGAATAAAGAAGAAGTAAGATAGGGAGAAAGTGAGGAGGGAAGAATGAGGAGGGAAGAAGGGAAAGGGGGAGGAGGTAAGGAAGGGTGGACCAGTGGGGTACCGGGTCAGGTTGGGCCGGGTGGAGCCGGGTCAGGCGGGTGTGCCCTGACATGTGCGAGCTAGTCTCAGTGAAATTCCAGAAGAATATGGGCCAGTTAAATGATACAAATGCTAAAGAAGACATTGGAGGAGTCTTGGAATTATGGCATATTATTTGGCCCAAGTTTCCCTGTGCACAGATAATCAAGATATATATTCCGTTTCTGAGAATTCCCGTTCTCAGTCAAATCCCCACTAAATTTCACAAAATCGGTATCGTTAGAAAGCTATGGATGAGGAGAGTCGAGTGGGATAAAGGGACGGAGGTTTGACGCAGTGTTCGGAGTGGTATGAGGAAGTTTGTGTTTTTCTTTTCAATTTTCATTGTTGTTTGGAATTTTATTCTAAGCCAATGGCACCCGAACCTTGCCGCTGTTGATTGGTGGAGGCTTAGCTCAGCCAAACCCATATATTTCGGACTCTTTCACAGATTGTATGTTTGCTGACTGGGTATATGTACATAGCGATTGAAGTGGACTAGAGATTTCCCCCCCTCCCGCTACTTTTGAAGTCCATGTACTTGAGTGCTGTGAGTGGCCACATGATTGGTAAAGGCCTATTGTGACCTTTAGGGAAATCCACCACAGAAAGAAGATAAACAGGAGTTACCAGAGTTATATTATTCCTGAAATCCCCTCCCCCCCTCCCTCCATTGATATATGGACCTGTTCTAACTGCAACACCCCTTTCAGCCCCCTTTCTCTTTCTTCCCTAGCCTTTGGGGAGTGAGTTGGAGTGCTACCTTCCGTTTCCTGGAGAGTGTAGCAGATTCCCACTTGCAACGTCAATGTCAGAGACCGGATGTGGGATGAAGGAGACATCCCCATGATGGAGGGCTTTGGCCTCAGTGACTTAGACCAGGAGCGCTGTGCCTAGTTACATGTCCATGCCCTAATTTACTAACTGGCAGAGAGAACTAGAAGAGGGAAACCCTAGTCAACCTTATCACTAGGGTGTAACCTATCTACAATTTACATAGGGGGTGGGACCGTGGATGGCGCGCAGAGTGGAGCTAATGGAGTTACAAGTTAGCCGACTGAATATTACTGACGAGTCGGGTTACAGGTTTAGTGGAATGACAGGCTATAACCCACAAGTGGAAAGGAGGGATCGGCCTGAAGGTAGGCTTGCAGGGCAAGCAACTAAATTGCCCAGCAGAGGTGGGAGTGCACTAGCAGACGTTGAAGGAGGGAAAAGCCAGTAGTACCCCAACACTGCTATATCACAGCCTACAGACGTTACCTAGTGCCTGACACACAGTACCCCAGTCCCCCAAAGCTCGTTGAACCTCCCCTATCATCATTGTATCTTTTGATAATTTTTCAGACCAGGTTACAGCCCACCCAGACATGTTACCGGGCCGCTTTCATAGTATTTTCACCATAACTCCCCCAGTTCTTCTCCGATCCGGATGCACTTGGTATCGCTGGAAAGCTACCATTAAGACGGGTAGAACGAGTCCAAGATCGGGAGATTTGGTGCAGCCGTTGTGGAGATCGTCAGAGTTTATCGATTGTGTGGCCGTTCCTATATATTTTTATGTTTTCTGTTGTTTCCTTTGTTCTATTTTGTTCTGTCCATTTCTATCCGTCCCTAACACCGTCGGATTGCTCGGACATTAGCTCAGTATAACTTGGGTTTACATACAAGATGTATCTAGTATGATACAGGGATTCTCCCCTCTGCTCCGCTAAGTACTAGGTCCATGTGCCTGGGGTGGTGTCTGAGTGCTTGTAGTCTTGGGGACAGTGCTTCGCAGGCAGTACTGCTAGCTTGTCTTCCAGGGAGGTCCACCTAGTGTTGAGGTTTTTAGGCTGAGTTAGTTGGGACCGGGGTCACAGTGAGTCCGAAACCCTACGTGCCCTTTCCACCCCCCTTCTTCTTTCCCTTTGGTGAGGGAGCAGCTGAGAGAGTGGCAACCCTTGACTGTGGTCTAGCCTTCCTCCCTGCTTGCAACATCGGAGCTGTCCAGAGGCCTTCGGGGCTCCGTACTTAGGGAGTGTCAGGGGATGAACCCTGGGTCCCCATGACCCCTCTTTATGGCCCACAGTCTAACCTATGAACAGCCCTGTCCAGGGCACAACTCTACTGTGGGTAAGAAAGTGAGAAGAAGGTTAACTTCTCACTTTCCCACAGTGGCCCCAATATGGCAAAAACTTCCGGGGATACCCGGAAGTCACATGAAGGATAGGAACCGGGCCCAGAGCATGTGGCATGTGGAGCATGCAGGGTGGAAACGCACATGCAGGTCCGGGTCCAGGCTAGTCAGGGTGTGTGCCCTGACAGGGAGGCATAGGTAATATATTGAATTGAGGGGGTGGTGACCATCAGGGGAGTCGGAGGTGATTGCAGAATCTGGAGGCTCCGAGGTTAGTGATGAAGGAGCAGAGGAAATTTGGAAGGACCGGAGGTAGTGGAGGGTGATGGCCATTGGATGGATATGACAGTCAACACCTGTACAGATTGGTACAGGGTGGCTATGAATAACCATGCCTCATGAATGCATATGTTGCGTGATGACATCGAGACAGAGGCGAAAAGACTTCCTGACCAATATCCCCCCACTTGCGTCATGTGGATGTACATCCTTGTGTGTAGATGGATAAAGCCAATGACTGACAACGCTCATGAGCGTTGTAAAATTCAGCATCAAGAACGAGCACTGATGTACTTGAACCCTCCCCCGATGTCATACTCAAACCCCCCTGTGGTGTACGTGGAGCACAAGGGGGATTGGGGACTGGATAGGGAATGTATGCATGGCACAGCAGTGCACCAACCTACCACAACCACCACCACCTCAACTACGTTGCACCACACCTACTCCCACCCAGCAGGATGAGAAATGAAAAAGGGGGCCAGCAAGCGGCTTCCTTGGACAGAATCAAGACCGATGTCATATCCATACAATCCCGACCTCTGCTCCAGGCTCCCGGAACTCTGAAACAAACTCCAGAGCCCTACTTCCCTTCCATCACCTTCTCCTTGCTGACTCCCAAGAGGTTATCCCACCTCCGGCTCCAACACCACCTTCGGTCCAACTCCGGAACATTCCGGGTCCAACCTCAACCTCGACACCTCCCAGATGAGCACGCAACACCTATGCCCCTGACTCCGGACCTCCGCCCCGGAATCCCATTTCGCGTCTCTGTCTCCGGAACCTCCGGTCTTAGCTCCGACCTTGGACTTTGACCCCACCTCCACTTATACCCATTGTATTGGTTAGCTCATTCCATTTAATTATGTTTGCCAATATTCCGGAGTTTAACTTCCAAGTTCAGACTTTCCGGACTTATGTCGGACCTTGCAACTATTGCATTGTTCCATTCAATTCTGCTATACTCCCTCATTCCTATTTGGGCTGCTGCTTCCTTTCTATTCAGTCAGCTGGTCATTCCCCACTCCCATCCTCCTTCATTCCTCCTTTGAGAAACACCATTGAGTCAAACCCTTGACCCTCGGTGTCGTTCCTCTTTCCATCTCCCTTTGTCTCCTTTCATCCTACCCTTGTTCCTTTTGATTCCGGACCCCTCCTTATATACAATGTACCTAGTAACTTGTAACCTCAGTCCGAAATCGACCTGAATTCCCCCCAAGAGACTTTCCCTCTGCTAGATCTGAAATTAGGGACCCCTAGGACAACCAGCAATGGCACAGTGCTCTGCCTGAGTCGCTGAGGCCGAGGTCCTTCCACGCTAAGTCTCCGATTCCACTCCGGAGTCGTCTGAATCCACACATTCTAACAACCGAACTCAAAACTCAACTGGGACTCGGTGTCCTATAACTTGGTGTGGATCTCCCTGAGGACACTGTGAGGCTACCTTGCCTCCCTCAAGACTACTGCACTCAACCACGCCTCCAGCACACTTCACTTGGTGACCAGATCTAAATGTAGTGGAGGGGAAATCTCTGTATCAAAATGTAACTAGCCAATATTATATACAAACGACCCTGAAAACACGTCTGCGAGCTTCCAGCATGTTCCATATGACTCATCTGGTCACGTCGCAAGAGAAAATAGAATAGGAAACACAATATCACAAGCAACAAAATATAAAACAATAGAAAGTGGCTGCGGAAAACCTAACCTGCATCTCCAGCCCAAACCACTCGACACAACTGCGCTCCCTTCATGTCAACCAACTCTTCCAAACTACAGCTATCCAACGCAACAAACCGCATCCAATTTGATGGAGAATTGAGTGAGATAGCGTTGAGGTGGGGGATATCCGGCACATTTTTCCTAACTTTCCAACCACATGTGGCCATGGTCCCAAAATTGGCACATCCTCCCGACCAGTCATATAATGAACAATGGATATTTATCCCTATTTTCTGAAGCCTGAGGGATGCCAGGGACCATCTGTGCACCCCATTTCTCATGTGTGCACAATGAACATGTGACACACATCATGATACACAACTAGAATCCACATATCTCTGTGAATACCTCACCGATTCTCCTCATGTAACGTGCGTTGGAATTGCCTCGATGCCCTCTACCATCCGTACTATAACCTCATCACCTAATTCCTAGCCAACTTTCCACTGTATGTTTTCCTAACATTTATTCTTCATGAAGGACCTGATATTTAGCTGGTTTTGGGATGCCCACAGCTACCCTCCTACAATGTATGCACACTTGTTGGTATACAAATTCGCCCACACACCACCAGTGTGTGCTCCTTCCTACACTTCCCATGGGTGTGGCCATCCTGCACACCATGTTCATTAATCTCACCATCATCAAGATGAGGACTCGTCCATGAACAATGCCGACATCGAGACTTGTCACTACGATGACAACTATCTCAGTGACGATGTTGCTGTCAATGCAGCAAGGTCCACAATGACTCATAGGACCATGTCAAATCACCCATCCAGCTCTGGCCTGTCAGGGTCCATGCCACACAAATGGATGAGGAATTGAACCCCTCATATCCCTACCTTTGTCAATGACAATACTGTTGTTGATTATTCACTTCCTACCTTCGTCAACGACAGTGCTGTCGTTGATTATCTACTTTGTACCATTCTTCCTTCATCAACAACAATGCCATCATTGATTATTCACTTTATTCTTTGTCATTGACAATTCTGCCATCAACGATCTCAACTTTCAATGTCATCACTATTGACAACAGTATTCCATGACTTGTTCTCAATGGTGTTGAAGCTGTTTTCCTCCTATAATTTCCTTTACAATCGCAGCAACGAGAAAGTCACTTCATTGTTGACAATGCTGTCATCAAGAGCTGGGTGCATATGTTCCAGGAGAAACTCTAAGTGGGCTTTGCCTACAAACTACTATTATAGCCTCCTGCAATGAGTGTGCCCCCATTTGCATACATCCTTCATATGTAGAACGTTAAATTTAAATTTCCTTAATATGCTTGTTTTCCCCTTCATATGCTTGTACCCTGTCTGCAATTTAATATCGCAAGGGAGGATGTGAGGCCCCAGCCCATGTCTATATTCCACTCACAACATCAATTGATGTTGTGTTGTCTAATAATTATGTCGCGACACTAATTTAGCATCACAGATGCTTCTCTATTTATTTGTGCTGAGAATGTATTAAATTGTATATAAACCCTCGGGGTAGCTGTAAAGGGTGGACCAGCCTGTACTTCTACCCCATCAATATACAGCCCATTAAAGCATATTACTAGACAGCTGAGGCCTGAGGCAAACAGGGGGACAGAATGTTACCATCCCCAAACAAGTAAGCAGCACTACATGGCCCCACCCGGCCCCACTCCACCTGGTACCCCACTACCCACCCCTCTCCTTCCCCCTTCTCTCTCTTCCCCTCCCTTCCTTTCTCTTTCTTTCCTTTTCTTTACTCCTTCTCTCCATTTACTCTCTTTCTGTTTACCTTCTCTTTATTTACACAGACCACCTTCCCTTGTATCAATGTACTATTGACCTGTCTGCAGCATGCCCCCAACATGTCCAGTCCAGGCACCTTGGATGGCTTCCTGCTGTGCCCAGCACATGTGCCTGCAGCAGATGCTCTCGGGATCCCCCACAGGGACACCCGGGTGGCTGCAGCTGTGTGTGAGGATGATGTGGCACCCATCATGTGACCCAAGCCACATGTATATAAATGTACCTGAAGTGGGAACTGAAGAAGTAGCCTTCTTCTCACCCTTTCCACTTCAGTCTAAGTGGCCAGGGACCACATCCCAAGTCAGGCCTGCCAGTATGCATGCCCGCTCCACACCCCATGAGGCTTCTAGTGATGGGTGTTACACCCAGGCCTCCTCGACCCCAGATGCATCCCTGACAGGAGGGAGAAGGGAGAAGGGGTTGTCATTGTGGCCATGAGTTGTGTGTGGTGTGTGTGTCAGAAGGTGGGAGTGGGGAGTGTGTGGGAGGGGTGTTTGGGTTTGTTTGTTTGTTTTGTTTGGTCATTTGGTCATTTTGGTGTGCAATCCAACGGTGGTGAGAACTGAATGGGCATCACCATGAACAGCACCTTTGGACCTGACATCACTCCTCTCCTCGTCCCTCCTCTTACTCCTCTCCTCACTCATCACTCCTCTCCTCGCTCCTCTTGTCACCCCTCTCCTTCTGTCCCTCTTCTGCCAACCTCTGCCAAGTTATGACCTCCTGCTGCCATCCTGTACCCTGTACTTGGACACCGCTTGTGCCTTCACTCCGAGATTCCGTCATGGTCCTGACCTTGGACTTTGACTCCACCTCGGCTTAAGTCCATTGCATTGGTGACCTCATTCCACATCAGCAAACTTGGTAGGGAGCTCTTGGAGCTCTCAGAGCTCTCAGAGCTCTGTGAGCAAATTGAGTCTTTTTGCTGTGCACCCTCTACACATTGGGTGGAGAAAATTAAATGTTTGAATGATTTTATTCTCCTAAGGATGCAGAAGTGCAAAGATAATATGTATATACATTTTTGGAAATGCATATTCCATGGCCAGCATCATTACTTGAAACACTCTATGAGCTCTATGAGCTCACTGAGCTCATAGAGCTCATAGAGCTTTTTGTTTTTAAATCATGGATGGTCTTCATATCTCCATGAAATCTGCTTAGTTATTTTGGCACCAGTAGTGCAAAGATAATATGGATATATATGTGTGTAAAATGGCCATTGTCATTGCTCTGAAAGCTCTATGAGCTCTATGAACTCTATGAACTCAGTGGGCTCATAGAGCTCATATACCTTTTGTGTTTACTAAAATCAGCACCTTATTTTTTATTGCTATTTACAAAATTTGAGGAAAACTCTGAAATTCAAAAATTTGCACTTTATCTTTCATCTCATTTCTTGCTCAAAACTCAACCAATTTTGATGATTCTATGTGAATTGGAAAGCACCAAAGTGTGGCAATGTAACCATGCATGTTATGTAGGGTATAAATCAGTTTTAACAAAGTGTTCCAAATGAAGTAAATTGAAAATAAAGCAAACAAAAAGCTGATGTATTCTTCAGATATCATCCAAGCCTTTGACACCAAATTTCCCATGGTCAAAAAGCCATGGTTATTTGGCTCACTGTCAGGGCCCAGCCCTTGTTCTGTGACGGGCCCAGGGGGATCCTCCTAGTCGCTGGGGTATCTAGTCCCAGTCCGAGATCCTCAAACTCACTGAGGGGGCTAAACCTTCTCAACCTCCTCTACAAATGGGAGCCAGGAACTATACAGTTTTCAGCTCTTTGTTGACTCCCCATAAATGGCACCCCCCCGTGGGAACGAGCTGCTCACCCAGAAAGTTCCCACAGTTGTGGCTGTGATGGTTTCTGGGTGAGTAACTTACCCAGAACTTTCCCATGGGTCTGCATGCATGTGGGATTGTGGAATAGTGAGGGGCTGTGCCCTGACACTCACCAAAACATGGTGGGAGACTTTTCTAACACTGAAACATACATTGCTACATTGCCCCACTTTGGCACTTTCCAATGCACATTGAATTATCAAAAAAGTGAATTAATTTTTTTTCCAATTATTCCTAATTTCCTGAAATATCTCTCCCTAACTTATCCCAAAATTTCTGATTTTCCCCCTGATTTTTTGGACATTCTCCTTTTTTAGAAAGTCCCCCATTTTCTGAATTTTCCTTAATTTTCCCTGACTTTTTTTCAAGTTTTTAGAAACCCCCCAGTTCCGCCTCATTTTCCTCCCATTTTCCCCTTCATCCCCCCCCTCAATTTCCCCCCCATCCCCCCCTTCGATTTTCCCCTCATTCCCCCCCCCAATTCCCACCTCAATTTCCCCGCCATTTCTCCCCCATTCCCCCCTCCAAATTTCCCCTCATTCCCCCCCCATTCCCCCCTCAATTTTCCCCTCAATTCCCTCCTCAATTTTCCCCCATTCCCCCCCATCCTCCCCTCCAAATTTCCCCTCATTCCCCCCCATATCCCCCCTCCATTTCCTCCCCCATTTTCCCCCTCATTCCCCCCTCATTCCCCCTCCAAATTTCACCCCATTCCCCCCCTCCATTTTCCCCCCACTTCCCCCTCAATTTCCTCCCTCATTCCCCCCAATTCCCTCCTCATTTCCCCCTCCAAATGTCACCCCATTCCCCCCTCCATTTTCCCCTCATTTTCCCCCCATTTCCCCCTTTAATTTTTCCCCCCCAATTCCCCCCCAATTCCCCCCCCTCAATTTTCCCCTCATTTTCCCCCCCATTTTCCCCCCACTCATTTTCCCGCATTTTCCCTAAGTAATTTCAGATTAACTGCATTTATATCCCTAAATTTGGTCTATATATTGATTGGGCTACATACCCTTGGTGTCTGGTGCCGCATTGGTGCTGAAAGTGAAGCTGAGTTTGTTCAGTCCCTTGGATGGATGGATGGATGGATGTATTCATTTTAAAGTATGTAACCGTGCCTATCGGCATATGCCGTACTATAGTGACTCGGGTGAAAAAAGTTTGGAGATCATAAGGATGTGAAGAAAGGAATTTGTGTGACCTAGGAAGTATGAGACATCGAGTAATCAATGGTGTGAAGGAGAATAAAGTGAGATGAAGCAATAACACATAAAGGGGCATGCGACCCCTGCACTGAGATTGAACAACAGGTGAGGGAGAATGGAGGTGGGGAGAGGTTGTATAGAGCCAAAGAAAAGGACACGCGACCCCCAGTGTTGGGGTCGCATGTTTTGCTGCTGTGTGCCTATGGTTAAGTCAATGTTTGAGTGCGCGGTTCTTGCGGGTGGGTGAGTTGGAGGGTGCTTTCACGGGTTTATGTCACGGTAGGCTGGTGAATGTTCCAGTGGCAGCGAAAGGCGATGGGTGTTGGTGGCATCTTGCTCATGCTTGTTGAATAAAGGCATGTGGCAGATAGGCCTTTGGTAGAAAGGGTAGTGGAGAGAAATGAAAGTGTTGGGGTGACGGCAGGACTTGAACCTGCATTCCTTGCAGTCAACTTTTTGTCGGCATATGGGGCTATCGTTGGCGCTACCACTATCACGCCTCGTCACTAAGAGGTAGTGGAGAGAAAGATGAATAGGAAGGGTGTTGGGGTGATGGCAGGACTTGAACCTGCACTCCTCCGGCCTGCCCATGGACTTATGGAGGCTACCATTGGCGCTACCACTATTGCACCTCACCAACCCAAAAGGTGGTGGAGAAGAGAAAAAGAAGGAAGGGTTGGGGTGACGGTGGGACTTGAACCCACAGTCCTCTGGCCAGTCCCGTCTGGGCTTATGGAGGTCACCATTGGCGTTGCCACTATCGCGCTCGTCATTCCAAAAAGGTAGTGGTGAGAAGAAAAAGGAAGGGTTGGCTTGACAGCGGGACATGCACCCGCGCTCTTGCATCTCTCCAGCCAGTGCGGCTCTGGGCTTACGGGGTTGCGGTTGATTGGCATTACCACGGTGGCCACGTCATCCTCCCTTCAGATGTTAGAGGCCTAATTAGTTTTAAACAGGGGCACCACGTGAAGGTTTAGGCCCGTGCCGGGTGTTCGCTGTGGTAGCAGAACTCCCCCTCGACTGACATCCATCGTCGAGGCCCTTGTTCAGTCCCTTGTATGGTAGGGAGTTGGCTATGGCTAGTCACATGATGCCATAGTCAATGCTTTTAAATTTTAATTTTGATATCGGGTAAATTAAACACTCAGGGAGCTCATATAGATAATAGTCCCCTGTGTGCAAATATAGCTCTATGAGCTCTCAGAGCTTTGACTACTTTTTGGAGCTCTCAGAGAAGGGGACCTGCAATTTCAAAGTACTGAAGCTCTGAGAGCTCTGAGAGCTCTATGAGCTCTATGAGCTCTCAGGCCTCCGCATCCAGGTTTGCTGATGTACATAAACACCATGGCCAATATTCCTTGGACTTCTGACTCCACCTCCGTAACCTCTGTAACCTCCGAGCTTCATGGAATGTTCTCAGCACTTTCACCACTTGTACTGTATCTTTTGCACTATCCCTATTTGGACTACTGCTTCCTTCCATTTTAGCCAGTTAGTCATCAACCCCACTTCACCTCATCCTCCTGCCCCTCTGGGCTTTGCCCTTCCTACCTCCTTTCAGATATGCCATAGAGTCTAACCCATGACCCTTGGTACCGCTCCACTTCCATTATCCCCTTGTCTTCGTTTGGACGCCTTTGTTCTGATTCGGACCCCCTTTGACTTCCTTGTAAGGAGCTTTCATCTCCCCATTATATACAGGTGCTTGTACATACTCGATTAGACCCTCAGTCTAAAATCGACCAGAAATGCCCCCTAGAGACTTCTTGCTCACCACTTCTGAAATTAAGGACCAAATGGACAAACAGCAATGGCACAGCGCTCCCCTTGAGTTGCTGAGGCCAAGGTCCCTCCTTGCTAAGTCTCCAGTTCCACTCCAGAATCATCTGCCCTTGCCCCATTCTAACAGCTGCATGATACAGCTGATTATAGAAGTATTTGATTCCCTTCTTGGAATTGTATGAAAGCGTCTTGAATGCTTTTGTTGATGCAACTGCTGCTGACTTCTTGATGAAGGTACATATGAGGATCTCTAGCAGATCCCAGAATGGGGGGGGTTTCCCCATTCTGCACTACAATGCATATGTAATGCATTAGGAGGTCTTGTGCCTCACCTTCAACAGCAGTTGTCAGAGTGTGGACGTGAAACTCATTGTAAGCTCACCCTTCCACCCACATGATGACATATAAGCCAGCCAGGAGTGTAGCCAGTTGTGAAATAACTTTGAATTGTTTTCTCCAGACCATTTAATGGTTGGAGTTAGCCCCTGCATCTTTTTGAGCAGTTCTGGACAGACGTCTGCAGGCAGTGGCTGCAGGATTTGAACTTCTACACTTCAGCATGCAGACTCAAGAAGCCAAGCCATGAACTCAGATGGATCAGGCACTACTCATGCAGCAGGAGCTGCATATGAATGCATGGTTGAGTCAAACAAACCGGGTCATACAGACATGTGGTTTGGGAAATTAGATGAAGGCTCCCATTTTATTTCGGTGCCAAATGGGTTGGGCCAGGACAAGCCACCCTCGCCACCATCCTCATCATCAGCATCCCCATTCAGACAGCGGGGCCTTCTCCCCTAACTTGGTCTACATGCCTCTTGCTCCCTTCTGGAGCCGCAGCCAGTTGTGAGAAGCGGTGATAGTTGTCCAGTGTCAGGGGACATAGCATAAGTGGTTCTCTGTTACCCTATCGATATTGCGTAAGACTATATCACCGCATGTAGCCACATTGGCCCTCATATATCGTAAATCCCTCACCTTCTCCTGATCCGACTCTGCCCCTTTGATCCGAGTGTTCCTTCATTTCTATTCACTTTGTTTCTATCGGATCATTGTTTAGTTCCTTTGATCCTATCTCTTCCGATTGATTGATGTCACTTGTGTATTTAGCTCTATGTGCCGCTGAGGGTTGGAACCTCAGCTTTGTCTATGACTAGGTTTTCGGGCAATACTTGACTCAGACTGACGAGTGATCCCTGACATCCAGCACCCATCTGAGTGCTGTGCTGTGGGTCAGTCTTTCAGGGTTTTCACCATTTGCCCCACGACCCACATTGTATATGAATGCCGCAGATGGGCATTAAAATCGAAAGTGGATTCGCTGAGACTATGCTCAGCAAAAATTGGTCTGACCTTGGCTGGTTGTCTGTCCACCAAGGTCATCAACACAATCCTGGATGTAGATCAGGTGCTTCTTCCATGCATGGTACTTGTATGGATCATCGATGACTTCAACATCATCATCCTCTTCCTGTATCATCTCCACAGTGGCCTTTATTGGCACTGTTTTCTTCTTCCCATGGTCGGGAGGGAGGTTACATGTTTGAGTAACGTTAATGCATGGTATCTTGACCCCATTGTGCATGGGTTGCAACAACAGGATGAAAGGCGTGGGCACAATGCCCAGCCTGAAAGGATGCAGTAAAGTTACATTCACCCCTGCAGTTGACAGCCCAGCCAGTTGTCCTGGGTCGATTTCCCTACCTTTCCCCTTGGCATCAGTGGTTACTGACACTGTCAACAGGGTAGGTGGCTTAGTTCCACTAAAGATGGGAACAAATTGTCCATTGGGCTCTTGTACCTCGACGGATGGGCATGGATTTGCCACCTCTGTGATGGCAATTGGGATCCCTTCAGGTACTGGGACCCCAACAATTGGTCGATCCATTTGACTGATGGGGACGATGCAAGCGGGAAATCGGCTACGGGACCAGAAAACAGAGGGTAGCACTCCAGCTCACTCCCCAAGAGCTAGGGGAGAAAGAGAAAGGGGGCTGAGAGGGTGTTGCAGTAAGAACAGGTCTGTATATCCAATGGGAGGGGGGGGGATTTTGGGGATATATATAACTCTGGAAACTCTTTCTTATCTTCTTTCCATGGTGGATGTCATATCCATCCACAGCCATCATCTTCCACTACCTCCAATCCTTCCGGATTACCTCCGCTCCTCCACCACTAACCTCGGAGCCTCTGGTTTCCGCAATCACCTCCGGCCCCCCCGATGGTCACCACCTCTCCAATTCCATATATTACCTATGCCTCCCTAAGTACGGAGCCCTGAAGCTCTCCGGACAGCTCTGACGTCTGCTAGCGCACCCCTGCCTCCGCTGGGCAATTCACTTGCTTGCCCTGCAAGTCTACCTTCGGGCCTATCCCTCCTTTCCACTTGTGGGTAATAACCCATCATTCCGTTAAACCCGCAACCCAACTCGTCGGTAATATTCAGTCAGCTAACATCTATCCCTGTTAGCTCCGCTCCGCTCGGTCCCGCTATTCACAGGCCTGCCCTCGCTGTAACTATATATACTTAACTTGTACATAGGTTACACTCCAGTGATAAAATCGACTAGAGTTGATCCCCCCTTTTAGTTCTCATTGCCAGTAAGTAAATTAGGGCACGGATGTGTAACTTGGCACAGCGCTCCTGGTCTTCCACCACAAGACAACTCCCTTGTCTCGCTCAGGTCTCTAACAGTGGATTTCCCTAAAGGTCACAATAGCCCTTTACCAATCATGTGGCCACTCACAGCACCCAAGTACACGGACTTCAAAAAGTAGCAGGAGGGGGGTGTTAAAGAAATGGGTTATGGGTAATCCATTTCTTTCCGTCCTTATAGATGACTTGTAATCGTCCACCTCATGTATGTAGGGCAGCCTAGTCGTGTAATTAGAATTGTCCAATAGCCTTGGAGCTTTTGACAGAAAGCTGAGACCTCACGGTGAATGGGAGTCTGCTATGATGGATACTTGGCGCTCATTACGTGAGCGTACCGTGCGCGGGTGTATAGAATCACAGGTTAAGGGAATATCCAGAACGGGACCAGTTGAGGACAAAGGGCTAACAGGTACTTGGCGCTCGAGGGAGCGTACCGGTAGCGAGTGAGATAACAACTCCTTGAGGGAGCTTCCTGAGATATGGTTGATGGGTACTTGGCACCCAATTGGGTGTACTGGCAACGAGTGATGTTCTAGCTCCTTGAGGGAGCTACTAGAGGCTGGGTTGACAGATACTTGGCGCCCAGATGGGTGTACCGGCAATGAGGTATGAGACTGTTCATCTGGCGAACGGTCTGTATTCGTGTCAATGGGTACTTGGCGCTCGTAAGAGCGTACTGGTGATGGAGGGGTTAGTCGATTGTAGGTTGAACGACATGTGGTGGGATCGACGGCTACTTGGCGCTCACGAGAGCGTACTGGCGACGAGGGGAACAGGCTTGTATCGAATACCAATCCATCCATAGAATTAACCAGATGCTCACCGTAAGGTGAGACAGATGTGAGTCGTGACAAAAGGTGTTTGCACATACCTGAGTTGAGTCGCGTGCGAACTCGACGATCCGTGGCTAGAGTCGTCAACCTCGGTAGGGATGACCCATATAGATGGTGACCAAGACATACACAATCTTACACAGGCGTTACAGTGTTGGCACAAGGAGGTTTACAGTTGTTGCACAGAAGAGGATGGTGTGTTATTCGTTAGGTTCCGTCTTTTCGGCTGTAGCCGTACATGAACATGATGCTAACTATTGAATAAGAAATGATCGCGAGAAATCTCGCGAAATAGAATAAATAATCCGGCCAGCACCAAAACCCAATAAGGGAAAGCTTAGTGTGGAGTGAGCGTGTAAGAAGGGGGGGAAGCGGGGAGAAGGTAACAAAGAGAAGGGAGGATGTGGAGAAGGAGGACCTGCTGTGGTGTACGTTCAGTCGACACGGTCGCGAGAGACTCCATTCCTATAACATCACCCCCCAGTCTCTACCGACTGTGTCAGGGCAGATGAGGGCCACACCATCGACGATTGTCTCGGTGAGGGGAACAGCTCCTAGATTGTGAATGGCGCTGAATGGGAGGGTAATCGTAGGGATCATCACGTGGATGTGATGAGGATGTGTAGGAAGGTGGCACATTTTCGTGATGGTAAGAAGGCGGCGCCGGATATGGGGCCTGGGGAGGAGGTGCGACCAGATTGACCATGAATGCAGGTATGGCCATGTTTGAGCTGCTGTCCACTACCCAGGTGGGATTCACCGGCAGGGCGACAGGGGCAGCACGCGGAACTGAGGAGGTCAAAGGGGATCGATATGGCACTAAACTCGACGAGGGACCCCTTGCACTCGGGGATCTAGAATTTGTTCAAGGTTCCCTCCGAACTAGCGAGTCCCGGGAGGCTTCCCAATGCCAAGATCTTTCATGGCTGTGGACCTCCGGACAGTACGAGTCGGCCCCAGAGTTATAGGACTCATCTCACATACGCCAACGTGGTTGATCGGGACGGTTTGCTATGTGCACCCTTCTAGACCCAGGGTAAGGATTCGACCTCCTCTCTTCTCTTGGGAGTCTCTGCCAGCAAGCCAAGCTCAAAGTGTTTGAGAGGGAGGATGAGGCGGACGATGCAGTTGAGGAAAGGGGAACTGGCAAGGAAGACGGTGTCCCAAAATTCGGCGAGAACAATGAATCGCCAGTTCCCGGCCATTCAGGGGAGGGAGGAAAGGAATCCGGGACGGCAAGGTCTTCGTTCTGCAGTTCGATGTCGTCGTCGATGACCATCGGTTGGTTAGGTTGTAGTAGACGGCGTTCTGCGTCATCTTCCAACACCACATCTGTAGCCTCATTACAAGTCATGAATCGTCCTGTGTCCATGTAATAGAAAGCTCTATGGTATCGCCTCCTTTCAACCAACTTGAGAGTGGAAAGATCTTGACTGGATGTGGGTGGTCCAGGCCATGTCAGCTTTCGC
Source organism: Cantharellus anzutake (assembly GCF_015039405.1). Taxonomy (NCBI): domain Eukaryota; kingdom Fungi; phylum Basidiomycota; class Agaricomycetes; order Cantharellales; family Hydnaceae; genus Cantharellus; species Cantharellus anzutake. The sequence goes on along the minus strand of NW_024066994.1, from coordinate 199,385 downwards.
AAATAGGAGTCTCGATCCTCTGTCCCTGGTAGCGGGTCTGGGGGGCCTTCCCACACTGGCCAGTCGAAGAACCATTGTAACCTTGAGTCTCCAAGGTGCTGAGCTAAGAGAGTCCGTGCCCTGGCGGCGCGGTCGGGTGAGTCAAAATTTTCCAGGTGATTGTCCTTTTTCCGGCGACAGGCCAACCCACACGCCACGTACGGCGCCAGCTCGAGCAGATCCAACACGGTTTGGTCGTCGACTGAGCCGTCCTCGACAATTATTCCTTTTGGAGGTTCGAACCAGTCTACTTCCCGATCCAGATTGATGGAATCCGGCGACAGGCGATCTCTTACCCAGGTGAGGTTAACGAAAGCCACAAGAAGAGAGATGATGCGTAGGATGTAGGTATATTGAGCTACTATGATAATCAGATGCTGCCACAGGGTGAATTGGAAGGCAAAGGCGTTTTGATCTTGTTCGTGGTCTCCTCCAGCTTCCGATTCCACTCTGTAGATGACGTCACGCAGTTCTGCTGGTAGTTGTAAGGACGAGTGGGCCTCAGCTGCAAGTGCGGCCATCTTGGCTGCCTGCCAACGCTGTAGCAGCAGGGTAAGGGCTCTGGGTGGAACATTTTGGTTATGGTTTTCTTTCAGCACTTCCACCTCGTTGAGATGATGGTCCTCTGGAACCAGTATCCATAGTCGATCGAGCAGATGAGGACCAGAGCCCAGGCTTCTAACGGGTATGTAGGAGAATATGGGATCTGACGCCCCAAACTGACCATTCAACCACATACTATGCGATGGAGCGATTTTGAAGGGCTCTGCGTCGATCTCAATGGCTTCTAGTCCGGCATGATCCGCTCTATGAGCGTCGGTGATTGCAACAGAGTTGCTGGGGGCGGGCCTTTGGCTGATGCTGGCTAAGGCTAGCGACATGGGACAAGGTTGAGAAGTGGGAGAGATCGGTAGTGATCAGGAGTGAGCGGTGATCGGTTGATGCCGTGATCTGGCTCCGACTCGGGAAGTCCCGACTTCGCTCGATTGGGCAGTAGGCACCTAATAGCATCTACTCAAGCCAGTCCTCGATTTATATTTTGCCAGTGTTTCGGGTGCGTTTCTGAGGTCTCTGTCATATCCATACAATCCCAACCTCCGCTCCGGGCTCCTGGAACTCCAAACTCCGACTTCCGGAGCCCTACTTCCCTTCCGTCACTTTCTCCTTGCCGACTCCCAAGAGGTTATCCCACCTCCGGCTCAGACACCACCTTCGGTCCGACTCCAGAACATTCCGGGTCCGACCCCAACCTCGACACCTTCCAGACAAGTATGCAAAACCTATGCTCCCGACTCCGGACCTCCACTCCGGAATCCCGTTCGCGTCTCTGTCTCCGGAACCTCCGGTCTTAGCTCCGACCTCGGACTTTGACCCCACCTCCGCTTATACCCATTGTATTGGTTAGCTCTTTCCATTTAATTATGTTTGCCAATATTCCGGAGTTTAACTTCCGAGTTCGGACTTTCCGGACTTATGTCGGACCTTGCAACTATTGCATTGCTCCATTCAATTCCGCTATTCTCCCTCATTCCTATTTGGGCTGCTGCTTCCTTTCTATTCAGTCAGCTAGCCATTCCCGACTCCCATCCTCCTTCCTTCCTCCTTGGGCCTTGGCCCTTCATTCCTCCTTTGGGAAACACCATTGAGTCAAACACTTGACCCTCGGTGTTGCCCTCTTTCCATCTCCCTTTGTCTCCTTTCGTCTTACCCTTGTTCCTCTTGATTCCGGACCCCTCCTTATATACAATGTACCTAGTAACTTGTAACCCCAGTCCGAAATCGACTTGAATTCCCCCAAGAGACTTTCCCTCTGCTAGATCTGAAATTAGGGACCCCTAGGACAACCAGCAATGGCACAGCGCTCCGCCTGAGTCGCTGAGGCCGAGGTCCTTCCACGCTAAGTCTCCGATTCCACTCCGGAGTCGTCCGAATCCGCCCATTCTAACAGTCTCTTTCCGTCACCCACGTATCTTCCTGGGCTCCATACCCTTTCCACCAAACTCTGAATAATGTTTTCCCCTTTCATCTCCTGTGCCCCACCACATCGTCCACCTCGAACTCTTCCGAGGCTCTAATGTCATCTCTAGGGTTGGACAGGTGGGGTCGCAAGTCGTCTCCTGCAGGCCGGTATGGCCTTAAGTGAGCCACATTGACCACATTGTGCATCGGGTAGGAGTCGGGGAGCCTTAGCTGATACGCGTTGTCATTAATCACCTCCGTTACCTCGAAGGGTCCTATGTGTCTCTGCATCAGTTTGCGCCCTTCCCCTTTTGCTTCCAGGAGGTTTAACTTGTGGGGGTCGATGAGAACGAGGTCGCCTACACTGTATATAACTTCCTTGCATTTAGAATTATAAGCTTTGATCTGTGATTGTTGGGCATTGAAGATGGCTTCACGGGCCCATTTTCATCGAAGATTTAGGCCTTTCACCCTCTCCTCTGCCCCGACATTGAGACCTTCCTCTGGGACGAGGAAAGAACTGGGAAGACGGGGTCGGAATCCCATGAGCAGTGAGGCCGGGGTCTCGCCTGTGGCTGTGTGAGGGCTGTTGTTATATGCCAACATGAGGACGTCCAAATATTCGTGCCAGTCGTCTCGGTCCTTATTGACGAAGGCTCTTAGCATGACTTCTAGTTGTTGATTCATGACTTCCATCTGACCATCTGTTTGGGGGTGAGCAGCGGTGGACATCGCCAGTTTAGTATCAAAATGACGAGCTAGGGAAGTCCAGAAAGTTGAGAGAAATCTTGGGTCTCTATCGCTGACTATGACTGCGGGTAGCCCCATATGTTTGATGATGTGGTGCCACAGCAGGTCAACCGAACCTTGCACGTCTACTGTAGTAGCGCAAGGGATGAAATGTCCGTATTTGGTGAGCTTGTCAACTACCACTAGGATGACGTCGAGACGAACGTCACTCTTCGCCGCTGGGAGACCCGTTATGAAGTCTAGCGTTATTGTGTGATATGGTAACTGAGGCACTGGCAAGGGTTTCAGCAGACCGGGAGCCTTGCCTCGGTCGTGCTTGATTTTTTGACATACATCGCACGTCTCCATGTACTGCTTAGTATCCTTTCTGAGGTCCTTCCAATAACATTTGGCCTTCAGACGCTTGAGGGTTCTCTCTACCCCCACATGAGCGGCCTCATGGGGTAAGTCATGGAACTCCTTGAGGATCAAGGGTCTCAGACGAGCCGGCATGCACACTCGTCGGCTGGCTTGGGGGTCGTCCCACAATAGCAAACCGTCATCCGAGATCTGGTGTGCTCCACCACCCAAGGAACCCTCTAGCAACTTGCTGTAGGTATTGCCAAACTCTTCGTCTGAGAGGTAGGCGAGTTGAAACTCCACGACTTCCGGGGCAAGGCTCATCTGGAGATTGGAAGCTGGACCTTTCTCCCTTTGGCTCTCCACATCGGGGTCGCCGGATAGGTCCAACTTCTCACTTGTAATGGACCTTGATCGGGTGACTACGAGGGTCCTCTTCGCTTGGTCCTTACGTAAATAGTCCGCCCAAGGCTGAGTTATGTCCCCTTGTGCTAGACTCGTCTCTAGGCTAGGCAACCCTTCCACTTCAGGGCTGATTGCCTTGGGCGTCCGGGACAGTCTTGACAGCGGGTCCATGTTAGAATGTGCCAAACCGGGGCGGTGCACTATAATCATGTTCGGGAATGCCGCGAAAACTAATCCCCAAGCCGCTAGACGACGGTTATAGTTCTCGAAGGTCCTGGCCCACTGTAGGGCCATGTGGTCGGTGACCAAGAATAGTCTTTCACCCTCGATAAACGGTGTAAAGCGAACTAACGCTTCCTTGGCCACCAAAGCCTCACGTTCCGTGGCCAAATACCTGGTTTCTGGTCCCTTACAGGTGCGGCTCCAGTAAGCTATCACTCTTTCCACATGGACCGTGGATTCCTCGAAGTTAGTTGCCCAACAGATCCTTGGAGGACGATCGTCGTGTTCGACACTCAGCTTCTTCACAAGGTGGGGCACTGGGTCCCCTAGTTCGTGCGCTCGCTTCAACTTGTCATAGGTCCTGGTACCCGCCAGGTCCTTGACGAGTATGGGTTGTATCTGTTGGAGGGTTCCCGCCAACGCCACGTCAGAAGCGTCTGTATAGAGCCGGTAACCTAAACCTCTCGTCGGATGTCCCCTGACGGGGGCCGAAGCTAGTGAGTGTTTGAGCAGGGAAAATGCTCGCTTGCAGTCCTTGCTCCAGATCCAAGGCACACCGTCCTTTAGCATGTCGAACAACGGTCATGCTATGAGTGAGTACTGAGGTATAAATGCCGAAAAGTATACGGCCATCCCCAAGAACGTGCGTAGTGCCTTCCGGTTGCAGGGTTCTTCTAGTTCAAGTAAGGCGCGGACTTTCTCACGATGAGTGGATAGTCCGAGTCGAGAGACCTTCTGTCCCAACAACAGGAGACTCTGGTATCCCATGTGACACTTGGGTGGGGAGAGTGTAAGGTTAGCTGCTTCTATTGCTCCCAGAACCCTATCCAAATGTTCTAGGTGCTGGCGGAAGGAGAGCGAGTAGACCATGATGTCATCTATATACACCAGGGCGAATTGCCATAGAAAGGGGGCCAAGACCTCCTGCATCACTCTCTGGAACACTGGGGGTCCATTCCTCCAATCGAAAGGCATTCTGGTGAATTGGTATAGCCCTCTGTGAGTACGGAAAGCCGTTTTGTCTCTCGACTCCTGATCGAACTCGAGTTGTGTAAATCCAGACAGGGCGTCGAAGGTGGACATGTACTGGGCCCCTGACAGAGCCTGCAAGATGTCCGTCTGCCTTGGAATAGGGAATTCGTCGGGTATAGTAACTTCGTTGAGCTTGCGCCAGTCTACGCACAGCCGGTTCTTCCCCTTTTGGCTGACAATTATGACAGGAGCACCCCAGGGACTTCGTGATGGCTCTATCACTCCCAGTTCCAACCAGGAATCTAGTTGCTTATCGATGATCTCCCTCTTTAGTGGTGACACATGGTAGGGAGGGAGAGAGATGGGCTTGACATCAGGCTTCAACGATATGTGTACCTTGGCGTCATAACGTCCCAAGTTACCGGTCGTGGCAAAAGCCTTGGCATGATGCCGCACGATCCTTTGTAGCTGCCCCTTTCCGTCGAGGGATAGCTCCGGGTTAATGTCCACAACTTGGGTCAATGCTTCTGGCCATGTCTCTTCCCCTGGTGGCATCTCTGCAGTCTTGAGCCCGACTAGAGGCTCGAAGGCGTCTGCCTCGACTTCTAGTTGTTTTTGGGTCGACAAGCCAGCAGTCATGGCTTGATACAACGCGCCTTTCCTAGTGAACTCGCGCAGCTGGTTCTCAGTCAATTGGTCTGCATGGTCTAGGACCTCTCGTGGTCACTGCATAGTGGCGACGATTTCACCCTTGGGAACTCTGATCGGATATGGATTTGGGTTGGTCAAAGGCAATCGGACGGCATCCCGAGTGTCTACCAGCATGACGGGTGGTGGCAAATAACCTCCAGGGCTCCACTGACTGCTCCAACCTTCGACCAAACGCGTTCCCGAGTTGCTGTCGTAACTACCAGCAACTTCGACCTGTCTCACTGTGTACAGTTCTAGGGTCACGTTGTAACGGGTCTATCGCCTAGACTCGAGACAGAGAGAAGGGGGAGGGTGGTAGTGTGCGCGGGTGTGGTTCGTTGGGCCGGGTTTTGGTCCGTGGGTGCTACTGAGTCTGCAAAAACCTCAAACAAACACTCACCTACGTCTCTCTTGGACGTCAAGGCTGAGTATTATGATGTGAGGGGTCTCAGACGTGAGCAACTAGCTCAGAGGGGGCGTTAGGGTCGTGGATGGCGTCTTTGCCACTTGGATGCAACTTCTGCTTGTCCCTTCACGGGTCTATTCAGTACTAACTTGTTATGTACAAGCTGTTATCTAGTTTATATATGTTGGAAATGGAATGAATGGACTGGGGAAACGTAAACGGGCCGTTAGGCAACCGTAAATGATGAATATCCAATTGGGAACAAAGAAACAATAAAAGAAATATGAATGAATGGGGAAAATGTGACAACGGGTCCGAAATGGGAATTGTGAAAATTAACTCCGCAACAGTTCGCCACAGCGCCCGCCTATCCTCCCGTCAGCAATCTCCTCGTCTCCAGCTTTCCAAGGAGCCCTTATTCATCCCAATTGGTGCAGTGGTTCTTGAGATGTGGAGAGGGGGTGAAATTGGCGGCGTGGTTGGGCGTGGGAATTTTGCTTGGGGTTGTCGGGAATGATGGGGAAAATAAGGAAAAATAAGGAATGAGTGTATGGAGTGTTGGATAGTGATAGAATGAGCATCGGGAGTGTCAGCGGGTATGTAGTGGGTGTTTGTGGCCAAATTCCGCAGAATCCGACTCTTTGCGGTACACGGAGTTGTCCCCACAACAACGTCATCAACTAGCTTCAGGTGCCCAGTTCCTGACTTCGCCATCTTCTTGACCTCGGCCGGTGCATCTGGTAATAGCGTCACTTGATAAATTGATCGATGGTGCAACTGGCTCCTGAGGGGAACCTGGTGCTCCGAATCTGCGACCTGCCAATATTCGCATTCGGGTGGGCGCATCATGTGCAGCTGGTAGGTTGTCTGTACGTCCTCGGCTATAAGCAATGGAACCGTCATGCCCTTGAGGACATAGACTTCCATGTCCCGCAACAGGACGTGCCCCAGCTGTGATGGTAGATAAAGGTCTATGACTGTGTAACCCTGACATTTGGCCTTTCTGGTCAGTTGGACCAAATTCAGCTTCATCCCTTGCCGGAGTCTGGATCCTTCGCTTTTGATGCGATCAAATAATTCAGCGGACATCAGCGTGCAGGCGGCTCCAGAATCCGCCAACGCCTCGACCTCGTGGCCGTTGATGGTGTTCACACGACATCGCACTCTACACGCATCAGATCCCAAGGACTGCTGACCTGGGGGACGGCCGAACAACTTGCGTGCCTCATATATTTCACCCACGGTCCTGGTCGCACCGATGAGTTTCTCCTCACGGGGAATTTCACCCCAAGCGCATGCAACAAGGTAGGCATCAGGCGTCTCTTCAGGACTCTCTACATCTAGTACGTCCGCAGGATCTGAGTCGGACAGGGTACAAAACTCGGTGTAAGCGACTGCAAATTCCGCTTCCTGCCCTTCCACCAAGGCAGTATACGCCCGTCGATAGGAATGCTCCAACTTGGAGGGACCACCTCGATCCTTGCGATCACTCTTGGTCCTGTCCACCTTACAAGGTGGACAGTCGTTGTCCCAATGCAGGGCACTCCCGCAATGTCTACAGGGTCGAGGCAGCTTCTTACGTGATTTGAAGTCACTCATGGGGTAGGTGTGGCTCTCCGATGCTGCGGCTGTGCTTCGAGCTTCTACCCGATCTGTTCCATGTTTGTTCCTTTCGAAGTTCCACCTGGCAACCTTGTTGGCAATGGCATCGATGCTGTACTCTTCGGTGGCCACCAGCTCATTGTGTTTGAGTGCGACCATTCATTGGAGTGCCTCCGCTGTCTCAAGATGGTCGATGTTGATGTGGGCCCACCATCCTTTGGGAACATCCTCCAATAACCTTTGGACTTCACCCTTCAGGACATCCTGACTTGGTACATCGGCCAGAGGGTAGAGAGTACACAGTAATCGCAACTTGCGTGTCATGAAATCGAGCGGTGTCTCTCTCGTGTGACCCTCACCTTTACAGTATCAACACAAGTGGAAACGCTCTCGTATTTTGTCGATAAACGCAGGCGTCAAGAAGTAGTGTAATATATAGCTGTGTAAAGCCTCCCAATTTCGAGTGAAATACAGCTTGTCGGCTGTTGGGACAGTAGTCCACCAGTCCGCAAGTTTGCCCTTAAACCTCTTTGTTACGGATACGGAGTCTCCAATGACCATATCCGTCGCATGGTCAAAGACTTCCCCTCTCTATCGCTCCTCCCCTCTTTCTCCTTTCCGTCCTCTATCCCGCTACCCTATCCTCCTTACCCGTTCTACCCCTTTCCCCCCCCCTTGTGCAAAGCTTTCCCCATTGGGGTTTTGGTGCTGGCCGAGGTTGTTTGAGTTTCGCGGGATTTCCCACGACCTTACCATTTGTAGATAGTCACACGTCATGTACGGAAACCGCTGAAGGCGGTTCCCACTAACTAACAACTGCTCTACAACTGTCTCGTGTACCGTCTTCTGTAACAACCCTCCCTGTGACTCAACTGAACCCGTGTGACTGTACAACTCTCAATATGTCTTATAAGTCTGGTTATATCGAGTCCTCTAACGGCCCTCGCCGTGAGAACTCGAGGTCGAGAGTCGAAGACTCTCGACATGTGTATCATCCTACTGAATCTGTACCCTATGGGTCTTCATCACTCCGCTCTCCCCCCAGTACTCAACATACGACGTCACCTCACGATCTTGGAGATCGTGAATACTTTGAGGCCCATCTTCCCGTGATGCCGGCACATTCGCTACACGAACGCCAAGTCGCCGCCCATCCACCGTCTGTTCCCTCCTTCGCCAGTCATCATGTTTCCCCACCAACGGTACGTTCCCTTTGGGAACGCCAAGTCACCGAAGGCCCTACTAGTTGGTCCTCATCACACGCTTATGACATCAACCTGCTACCGGTACGTTCGCACTGCGAACGCCAAGTACCCGATAGCAACTATATGAAGTTCTCACCCATCTCACAAGTCGCGACCTCGCACACGGTACGCTCCATTGAGGAGCGCCAAGTACCCGTGGCTGACCCGTCCGTCCTGGCATCTCCGACTACCTACCATCAATCCCTTAATAGCTCACTACATCACCAATCGCGATCGATGGGAACTCGATCGTCCACCCCCAGGCAAGACTGGGATCACTCATCAATTACATATCCTGTTATGGTACAGACCAGATATGACCTCACTCATCCCACTATAAGAACGGATCGAGGAATGGGGAATTTCCCCCATCCCCGTAACACTCTTGGGCAGGACTCCTGCCATTTGTTGGGTGAAGGCTGCCGAGTGTCTTGCTAAGTTTTGACAGATACTGCACCAGGTTATATAGCTGTCGATCGAGCCATCGAACTCAGGGAAATCTGACATAGTGTACTTACGATCGACATAAGGTTGTGTCCAGTCGAATGGGAGGTATGGCCTGATTCCTGGCATTTGGTGAGGAATTACGGCGCCTGGCCCTGGAGGTGGTGGAGGTGGAGGCGCCCCTGCCTGACCTCCTGGCACAGGTGGTGGCGGTGGCGGTGGCGGTGGCGCACCTGCTTGACCCCCTGGCAGGAGCGGTGGTGGAGGGGGTGCACCTGCTTGACCTCCTGACGGAGGCGGCGGATAGTTGTGTGGAGGTGGCCCACCCTGGGCTAGAGGTGGGTCTGGAGGAGCAGGCGGCTGTGGTGGTTCATCGCCTCGGCGATATTGTGGCCACAGTTGGGGTCCAGATCTAACTGGCTCCATAACAAGGTTCATAGGAGCGAGAGGATCTCGAAACAAAGAGCGGGCGGGACCCGTATTGGACCCAGGTCTGTTCCTATCATTCTGATGCCTCTCGTCGGCGGGGCCCACCTCTGTCTTTCTGCCCTTGAGGCCTTGAACAAATTCTGCGTAGTCCAGGTCTTTCTTGGGATCATGGAGCGTATAGGATTCACGAGGATGGTCCGTCATTGGTAGGGTCCCTTCATCCCTTTGTAACATCGCTGCAGCGACATTAATGCTGGGCCTGGGAACAGGGAGCTCTATTGGCAGCTGCTGGCGTTGATGTATGAAGGTGACTTCATCGACTGCTGGTTCGCACTGACTGTTTAGTTCCCAACCCAACGTCTTGCAGGTCGACTCGCAGGTAGGCCTAATCTCTGCGGACCATGCCCTTTCGACCGATTCCGGGTCAGTGAAAGTGGTATGTGGCACACTGGCCGGCCTGAAACCGCCGAGCCGCGATTCATCAAACTCTCGTGAAGGGTCGACAGCCCTTTTTATGGAATCGAAGTGCTTCTCGAGGGCATTGAGCCGTTGGTCAAGGAAGTGCCATACGATATCGAATTCCTTCTGTGATGCCCAGCCTTTCTCAGCCAGCATGAGTGAGAAATCGCCACACAGGTCTATGACGAATTCGCCTGTGGCGAATTTGGTGGCAGCGGCCAGACGTGTGAACACTGAAATCTTCGAGAACATATCAGTCAATCCTAGTCGATCTAGGGGTGCGAGCCGGTATCGCAGTGTTGGCTTAGCACTGTCATCGGGGACGAGTTCTCTTTTGAGCCGGGCTGGCATGATTCTCCACCAATTACGGATTTTGGTCATAGGGGCATCGGGATCGTTGAAAACTCCACCCTCGAACTCTCTGATGGCCTCTATGATGAGTGTGAGATCTCGTCGCCTCCGAACGGCTTCAGGTGAGGTTCACACATCACCCCATGGGGAAGATGTTGCTGCGGAGTCGGGTACCTGGTAGGAGAGGGTGTTTTGTGTGGATGACACCAAGGTATCATGGTTGTGCATCGATTGAGCTGGCATCCTTAGTGGCATTGTTATGGAAATGGAGAATCTTATGGTCTGTGACAGGCAACCAGACCTTGAGGCCCTTCGCTAGGGAAATGGGCCTAGACTCCTATAGACCAGGCACACAGGTAAGATATTTCTTACTTCTTCTCACTTCATTCTCTGCCAAACCCCATGCCAAGCTTTCCCACTGGGTTTTGGTGCTGGCTGGGGGATTTGTTGATTTCCAAAGGACTTCCTTTGGCCATTATAACAGTTGTATTAGATAGATACAAGTCATATGATATGTATGGCAATTGCCGAGATGGTTTTCTCATTATCGAATACATAACCCAAAAACCTTGTACCGCAATTGTAACGTCTTCACCATTGTGCCACCACTGTAAACTCAACCTGTAACCTTGGAACCATGTCCACCTCCCTATTCCTCCTTTCCATGACAAAACCGCAGCGAGGAGGGCATTCCCACGCCCAACCTCCTGCTGCCCACTCCCACCATTCCACCGGGTGGTTGAGTGGTTACTCCCATCCAACCAGAAGTTCCCTATCAGGAACTGTAGCCTATCCCACCTCCTCAGGAGAAGGATATGGTCCAGGCAGCTCCAGGATGCCTGGCCACGCACCCGCGGGTCCCACTTCCCACGGTCACCCTCTACCATGCACTGGTCCACCAGCCTGCTTTCCCAAACAACTCCCGCTACCGGTACGCTCCAATGAGCGCCAAGTCACCGATAGCCACCAACTGGGTGACTCCCTTTGGGAGTCCCAGTATCCCTCACTACCGGTACGCTCCATCGAGCGCCAAGTTACCGCTAGCCAAACACCCCCAGCATACCTGCTACCGGCACGCTCCCAGGAGCGCCAAGTCCCCGTTAGCAGACAGCCAGGTGGCTCCCTCAAGGAGCCCACACCATACTCGCTACCGGTACACTCCCAGGAGCGCCAAGTTACCGTTGGCCAACACACAGGTGGTACTTCCGTACACTCACCCTATTCCGCTCTCCCTCCGATGGCTACGCAGCCACCTCCATTAGTGAGCCGAACGGCTCAGGTTGGGTTCCCCGGAACCCATTCCTGTAACATTGGTGCCCCAACCCCGGTCGCACCATCATCAAACTCAATCGTGCGACCTCGAGCTCACACACAGGAGGATTACTCATCTAACTTAGGCACTGTCAACTCAGACTATCAGTTTTCCACTATCCCACTAAAGCGTGCGCTAGACGAGTTTTCATCACCACGGAGATTCTATTATGAGCGCGCGCCTATGGACATGCTACGTGAATGGCAACGGCTGGGCCCAGACAACATAGAGGTTCAGCCATTCCATAAACTGACTACAGGCTCCTCCACCTCCTACCGTCTCATTGACGAGCGCTGTAAACAGCTGACCCTAATCCTTCGTGCGATGGACCACTTCACCCAAACCATCTCCGGTTCCGACCTCATCCGTGCCACGTTCAAGGCAGATCCAGAACGGATTGTCTACTCCACATTGATCACGTCAGGCTGGACCGAGCTAAGCACCTTACATCGAATTTGGAGCTATCTACAGCGAAAACTAGCTGACTTTGTTCTGCACTTTGAACATGCTAAGGAGGTCCTCGCCCTCACACAGTCCCGAGCAGCGAGCTCCCGTTTCATCACAACCGACCCCTCATTGGCACCAGTACGACCTCGCACACCTGAGGTCGTTGCGATCCCGCCCGCTGCAGAAAAATTGGAGTTGCCCTCACTACACCCGTCCTCAGCGCCAGATGGCACAGTTGCAGCTTGTACGTCGAGCACAGAACGCTGCAACAGCTCGACACCCCAGTCTCGTCAAATGACCGTTCCTGCGCAACACTCATTTGAGCTGGCACATCCATTGGTGCAACTTCGCCCAAGCGTGGCAGGTTCATTATGCGCAGGGCACCTCACCGGCTCAACCTGTCGCAAGACTGAATCGATGTCACTGGCTGCTCAGTTGGTTCGGCCGGCTGCAGACTGTTCAACAAGCTCAACGGGCACTATCAGCCCCTCACGTTATGCATCCCGTCTGTCGAGTGCCACGCACCTTGACGGTTCGACACAGCTCGTAGTGGACCCGGCGCTTCCAACCATCCAGATGGACCGACCATCTGTTCCTTCACAACATTCACCCGAGCCATCACACATACATGAATTGCTCTGTCCAGATGTGTCCTGTCTGTCGAGTGTAACACACCTTGACGGTTCAATGCATCGCGTGGCTGCATCATTACCTCCGATCGTGCAGTCAGACCAGCTAGCAGCTTTATGGCAGGGTTCGCTTGAGCGGGCACACCCGTTAGTACAACTTCGTCAAGTTGTGGCATATGCACCAAGCGCGAGGCGCTTCGCTAGCCCAATCTGTCGCAAGGTCGAACTGGCATCACTTGCTAATCAGTTGGATCGACCAGCTGTCTCATCGCTTAGACCAATGTCCCCGTTCAGGCATTGTCCAGTTGCGGACCGTCCAATAAGCGTGACGGAATCCATTGGCCCTTCACATTGCCAGGTTGAACCGTTGTCCTTGTCGGTTCAGTCAAACCTCCCGATTGATGCGTCCTGCACATCAAGCGCAACAAACCTTGCCAGTTCGACACGGTACATAGCGGAATCTAGCTCCCCGACTATCCAGACGGACCGACTGTCTGATCTTGCGCAGCACCCACTGGGGCCACGTTCATCGGAGCTGGCATGTCCAATCAGCTTGACACCTTCCGTGGCCAAGTTAACATCACAATCTGGCCAGTTGGGTTCCATTACTGGTCCCTCACGGTGTCTGCCTGAGCCAATACACTCAGATGAGCTGCATCGCTTAGTCATGGCCTGGTCATTGAGCGCGGTACACATCTCCAGCTTGACGCATCATGCGGCGTTTAAGTGCCCAACTGTCCAGTTGGATCACCCAGCTACACCCTCGTGGTACCCACGCAAGTTGGCATGCTCGGACGAGCCATCGAGCTCAGTTTCCACCTCAACTGCAACGTACGCGGTCAGGTTGATGTGTCATATGGGTGAGCCGATACCATTGCCAATCCAGCTGGGATCTCCAACCGGCCCTCCACGGCATCCACCCAAGCGGACACGTTCCGACGAGTTGCTTCGTTCAGTCACGGCCTGTTGGATGGGTGCGGTCCAACCCACCAGCTCATCATCCCACCTGGCTAAGTCAACGTTAAAACCCCTGGCTAACCAGTCAGATCAACTGGCTGTCCCTTTGCAGCGTCCAGTTGAGTCAGCATGTCCGTTCGAACAGCACCGCTCAATTATGGATCATTTGTCAAACACAACATACTCTTTCAGCTCGACACCTCGCAAGTTTGAATCATCGACCTCGCTCCATCCATTGTCCCATTCAGTTGCGACCTGTTCATCGAGCACAACTTCAAGCTTCATTGGTTTGACACGTCGCAAGGTCGGACCCGCGTCCCTGCCTGTTCGTTCAGACAGTGCGGCCATCTCTTCATGCCACCCTCTCGTGTTGGCTCGTTTGAATAAGCCGGACGGCCCAGTTCCCGCTAGCTCAGCGATGGCAATGCATGTAGTCAGAGTGAGGCCTCACACGGCCAGGCAGATGTCACCACTCATCCAATCGGGACTGCTGGTTGCATCTGCGTCTCATCCCCATGACTCAGAACGCCTGCATGTGCTACATCAACCAGAGACCGCCCGCTCTTTGAGCACAACCTACGCTATTAACATGGTGTGTTATATAGTTAGATCAATGCTCCCGATTGCCTTGCTGGATTCGCCAGTCATTCCCTCACGATGCCATCTCAAATCATCCTGCTTACGCGTGCCGGATCACTCAGTCGTGGTCAGCTTGCCAAGTGCGGCACATTCCAGCAGCTTGTCCCCCCTGTCAGGTCGAACGGTTACTCCTATGTGGCACTTACCTGAGCTGGCACGTCCAATTGGTCCGTTTCGTCCAGTCAGGGCTCATTCTCCAAGAGTGATGCACTGCTCCCACAATCCATCATGTTACATAGTCGAACTGAGGTTAACGGGACGACCGGAACGCCTGGTCACACCTTTGTGGAACCCGCCCAAGTGGTTCCCTGTTGATCTTTTGTGGCAGCCACCAGAGTCGACAAGTTCGGACGAGTCACGTCGCTCAGATGTGACCTCTCCATCGAGTATGACCCGATACGCCAGCCTAGCGCGTCGTGCCGTCAATTTGACATTATCGCTAGTCCAGTTACACTTGTGTCATGCGATCGAGCCGGCGCCCTCACTGGCCCAGTCGGTCCCTTTGGTTGCTATTTTGCGCTGTACTCCTGAGTCGCCAGACCCCTTGACTGATGACCCATCGAGCTTGATGCAACTAGTCAGCCCGACGCTCTTGTCCGTTCTGTTGGGCCTTCCAGCAGCTTACTCCCGTCACCCTCGTGGGCTGGGAGGCTGGCATGATCCGTACCATCCAGCTAGTGCTGGATCACCACGGGTGACAAGTTACACCGGTTCGACACGTCAAGCGATTGCGTATTCAGTCGTCATTGATGTCCAGACGCTCAACAGAGTTTTCCGCTGTGAAGTCATTATGTCCAACCCCCAGCTGGGTGGAACTCAGATTATGACGCTGATGTGGTCAAGGCACGTTACCGACGCCAAAGGCGGCCATTTCCCAACTACCTCGCCCTTTGATGGTTGGATCCGTGAACTGCTACCTTTGCTTGTCAGGTCGGATTCTCTGGCGGATCCTCCACATCATTCATATGAGCTAGATGAACGGTACCATTCAGCCATGGCCGGTTCGTCGATTGCTGTGGTTTCCATCAATTTGATGGGCCAAATGACCGAGCCGGTGTCATTACCTGGAGTGGTCCATGATTCAAGTATGACACACTACGTCAGTATGAAGTGTCATGCCTCCAAATCGACGTTACCTCTCGCCCAGTCGTTTCCTCCGGACACCCCTTTGCGTCATCCTCCTGAGCTAAAGTGTTCACGCGAGCTGCAATGCTCAACCATGGCGCACCCACTACACACGATGCATACTGTCACCGCAGCGTATTGTGCGATAGAGCTGACGTCTTCGCTGGGCCAGTCGAACCTGTCGACTGTCATTTCACGCCGTCCCCTGGAGCTAGCGCGTCTACTTGAGTCATACAGTTCAGCGGTGGTCCATCCGTTGACCTTAGCGTATCGCCAGATGAACCTTCTGGCCGATCCCTTGCGTTGCCCGGCCGAGTCGGCATACTCGCGTGAGACAGATTACTCAGGGGTAGGAGAATCAAACAAGGACCATCTGGCTGTTCTTACATCCTGCGTTCTCGAACCTGGGTGTTCGCGCCATCTGTGTCACTCAGCCCTGACTAGTCGACCAATTGTGATGAATCACATCCGTTTATCGTGCCAAGCGGTCAAGCCGACCCCTTTATCTACTCTTGTAGGCCTATTGACTGTTTCTATGCACTCCCTTCTCGAGGCAGCACACTGGCAGTGGTCGCACTACTCGGTATCAGCACACACACTAATTAAGACTCGTCCCGCTAGTACATTGCACTGTGCAGACAAGTCGACATCCTCATACAACTGGCTGGGTCTCCGTGCAGTACCCACTTGTCAACTCCCTGAGCCAGCATACCTGCATGGGCTATGTTGTTCGCCAGTAGCCCATCTATCGATCTCGGCGCGTTTCACCAGGATGACGCGCCAGACGTCTGAGCCAGAATTCACGCATGTCCACTCAGGTCCTCTAGCTGATGCAGGTTACCATCTTCTCGAGCCGGCTCTTTCGTATGGCTCACACATGGTTTGTACATCGTCGGAAACGCATCCCATCAGATCAGCGCAACGTACGGTCAAGCCGCCCTTGCACGACCAGTCGGATCCACCGGTGGTTCCTGTCCACCGTCCTCTAGATTTGGCGTGCACCGTGATCCATTATGTAGTTGAGCCGTCATCCCCATTTGGTCTGTCAGATTTCTCGGCAATTCCTGCGACGTATTCCCTTGAGCAAGTACCTTCACGGGTATGGACACAGCCAGAGCTCGAGTTGTCGCACACGGAGCCACTACGAGCATCACTGTCCATGTCGTGTCCCAAATCTCTCAAACGGATATACACCGTATCGCTGTGCTTGGAAATGACAGGCACGATGCAAGCGCCGCCATGGCACCATCCTCGTGAGACGCGGTACCCACCGGATGTGGTACACCCCACATTGTGGCAGTCATCAAACGTGGTTTTCATTCAGGTTGTGTGGTCAGCTACACGTCGGACCCGACCAAGAGTGGACCTAGGAAGAGCCCTTATACCCCGTTGGTGGTCTCAGGTCGTACCAAGCCTGGCAAATTACATGTCACGCGGTGTTGTGCGAATTCAAGGCCATGATCATCCACATGGCATTTATAAGCATGGCAACAGCAGCATTATGATACAAGTTGCTTCCTTCCCTGCTGGAAGACTAAACGTTACACCGTGTTACTGTGAGAACCCGAGCTCCGACAGAAAAACCGTCGCCATGACTCGGCCCGAAAGCTCGCAGTGGCACCTCTTCCAGGCCAATTGCCTATGCGTCTCTGTGTCCTCAACTACTCCCAGGTCCACAGCCGCATCGTCAGATCAGTCAAATCCGATCGTCCTACCACACCCTCTGAGATGGTCAAATCATCTGATCAAACGAGGGAATCCGCTTCCCAGCCCGGTCCATTCTGTCTTCCCAGTATCATACTGCGTGGTTGGTCTATCTCGACTAACTTCCGAACCCACGCAGTCCTTCCGCGTCCTTGCACACTCACCCTCCATTCAGTCACGTCGGTCCAGTGTAGGTGAAGAGGAGTTGAGCCCTCGAGATTCAATGACCGGGTTCTCAGAAAACCAGTCCCTCCGCCAGAGGACCGCCCCAAAAGGGACTTGCATTAAACAAGTCATCGGCAAGGTCCTATCGTCATACTCATTAAATACAGAGGACGAAAGATTCAACTTGGGTCTAATCAGACCAGCCTCTCCCTCCTTCCCTCCAAGCTATTTCTGAGACCCCTGGTCTCCAACTCGGCTCCATATTGGGCTGATGCAGGAAGGGATACGCGCGCTTCAGCGAACCTATTTACCATTGTTTGTTTCGAAAACTCCCGGACATTGTCTCTCTCCGTGCCCCCCCCTCAGCACCCATTCCTAGCCTCTGAAGGCAGCCATGGCTGATCGAAATTCGCTGGGTAGCATCAGTGGCTGGGATGGGAGTTAAAGCCCACAGCGTGGTCATGGTATATCGGAAGCCGCCGATAACAATTCTCAACAGCGACCTCCATGCCTCTGGTCATGGAGGGGAACTATCCGTACCTGCAACGGACTTCAGTTCAGTTGGCTACCCTCGATCTGCCAACCGAATACTACCGGCTATCCGGATCCGGTATCACCAGTTACAGTTTCCATTCCTTATTGTACCATACGTTTTCATGTCTCTATTACGACCAGACTCATCGAGTTCCAAGCTGTCGATCGTCACCCTCTCAGGGATCGATCTCAGGGAGGTTAATCCCTTACGTTTTCACGTCTCTATTACGACCAGTTCCAAGCCATCGATCGTCACCCCCTCAGGGATCCCAGGGGAGGTTAATCCTACCCCAAACTGCACCATGCACGAATCTTCGCACCTAACCCGGTCGTTGCCAAGTCACTCTGGCTAGGTAGTTCCCGGACCCGACTTCACTAGACATCTCTAACCCGACCACTCAACGCACGTCCCATCTAGGGAGTCCGCCAGCCACAGCATGTTTCCCCATACGCCATGCCCGTGCTGGTCGTTCCACCACGTAGACTCAATGAAGTGGGCTAGTCAACGCACACGTTGTGCCCAAGGATCTCCTATCGGATCGAACTTCGACCTCGATCATGGTGCCTATGACGGAAGGCTCACTCGTGAGCTAAAAGTATGACCCTCACAACATAATGCGCCAACAAGAGAGGCCTACAGTTTGGAGCCTCGGCTACGGCACACCCTCAATGCGCTGGTCTCACGAGACCCCACGTCTCCTGGAGAGGATTGTCTGCTCTCGTTACTGCCATCTGCGAACTCGCGGTGTTTGGTCGTACCGGCTGCGAACCGTGCCAAGAACGGTGTCTCTGATCGCTACAGCGCCCCTGCAGGTCGTCGCTCATACGCAACGTTTGTAATATTCGCATGGAGCACAAGTATGCGCGAGGTGTCCCTTCTGCGTCCTTACGCTCACACCAACGGCTCCGCCGCCAACGATGATCTACTGGCATAGGTGCAGAGTGGAGGGGACTTCTCATGTCCAAGTCATGGGCTCGATCTGCCAATCCGACTTCGTCCCCTAGAAGACATGGACAGGTCTAGGCGGGAAAACTCCTTTTGGCCCAGGGTTACTCAAGTCAGACGATGAGGGCATGATTGTCTCGCTCAGGTACAAGGGATGACGCCTTAACCCGGATCGTCCTGGATGCCGTCCCGGGTGCCACTGTTGACTCAAGTCGGAGATGGTTCCCTCCCCAGCGGACGTAACGGTTTTGACTGTTAGGATGCCAAACAACCTCACCACAGCCGCCCAGGTTCAGGCCGTGGCTGAGTACCACAGACAACGGACCCAAGCAGCTGGGCTCAGTCAGCACCGCCATAGAACTATGGACACTTTTGGCTGCTACCCCAGGGTCGGCCTTGTTGCCCGTGGTTTCAAAACCGCGTGGTCCCAAAGCTACTTCAACACCTGACGGCCCCGGAAGTTCCACTACCCAGCAACACCGACCCCAACAGGATCACCCACCTTATTATACCCTCGGTGGTGTCCATCACTATGCTGCAATGATCTCTAGGGTGAATTCCCTTTGCCA
This sequence comes from Cantharellus anzutake, assembly GCF_015039405.1. Lineage (NCBI taxonomy): Eukaryota > Fungi > Basidiomycota > Agaricomycetes > Cantharellales > Hydnaceae > Cantharellus > Cantharellus anzutake. Next base: position 180,047 of record NW_024066994.1, on the reverse strand, counting down.
ATGGATGAGGCCGGCTCCCTCCCATGTAGATAGACCCAACTCCCGAGTCGGACACCAGGTACCGCACCACCCCGATGACTCAAGGTGGACTACCAGTGGGGAAACGGCTGCCGAAGAGCGCGGGAAAAACTAGGGGAGATTGGGGTGCCAAATCAACAGCTACATTCTGTCTTTGATTATTCATCTCGGAAGGATAGAGAGCGAATGCAAGAACCAATGATCGCCCAGGCTGTCTTGTGAGGCTTCCAACCAATTTAGTACAGATGAAATGAGACAAAGCCGGCATACAACCTACATTCAATCCCAGCTCTATCCCTCCAACTCCTCCTATGTGGGTTGGGTGACCATCCCGGATCTTCTATCGCGCACAGGCCACCTCCAAGCTGTTGTGTTTAGAATGCCAATGTCCATATTAAGCCAAGCACAACCCTATGTGAAGGAGGGGGATTTCCACGTGGGAAACAGGACATGCCACACTACCTGGTCCGAGTCGTCTAACTGGACTACAGACAGATGATCCAATTTCAGGACACCTAGGATCCCTGGTCTAGTCCTAACATGATTGCACACAAGATCATGCTGCCCAAGCTCGTTGCTGGACCAGAGCCAGATGAAGTCTAGGACCACATCTGTAAGGATGGTCTCCAAGCTCCATTCCTAAACCAAGGCCAGCAACACTGGGAACCTGGGCTCTTGGATAATCAGAGGAAAGACATTGCTGTCACACTGGCCCATAAGAGTCTGGGGGGCGATGTTATGGAAATGGAGAATCTTATGGTCCGTGACAGGCAACCAGACCTTGAGGCCCTTCGCTAGGGAAATGGGCCTAGACTCCTATAGACCAGGCACACAGGTAAGATATTTCTTACTTCTTCTCACTTCATTCTCTGCCAAACCCCATGCCAAGCTTTCCCACTGGGTTTTGGTGCTGGCTGGGGGATTTGTTGATTTCCAAAGGACTTCCTTTGGCCATTATAACAGTTGTATTAGATAGATACAAGTCATATGATATGTATGGCAATTGCCGAGATGGTTTTCTCATTATCGAATACATAACCCAAAAACCTTGTACCGCAATTGTAACGTCTTCACCATTGTGCCACCACTGTAAACTCAACCTGTAACCTTGGAACCATGTCCACCTCCCTATTCCTCCTTTCCATGACAAAACCGCAGCGAGGAGGGCATTCCCACGCCCAACCTCCTGCTGCCCACTCCCACCATTCCACCGGGTGGTTGAGTGGTTACTCCCATCCAACCAGAAGTTCCCTATCAGGAACTGTAGCCTATCCCACCTCCTCAGGAGAAGGATATGGTCCAGGCAGCTCCAGGATGCCTGGCCACGCACCCACGGGTCCCACTTCCCACGGTCACCCTCTACCATGCACTGGTCCACCAGCCTGCTTTCCCAAACAACTCCCGCTACCGGTACGCTCCAATGAGCGCCAAGTCACCGATAGCCACCAACTGGGTGACTCCCTTTGGGAGTCCCAGTATCCCTCACTACCGGTACGCTCCATCGAGCGCCAAGTTACCGCTAGCCAAACACCCCCAGCATACCCGCTACCGGCACGCTCCCAGGAGCGCCAAGTCCCCGTTAGCAGACAGCCAGGTGGCTCCCTCAAGGAGCCCACACCATACTCGCTACCGGTACGCTCCCAGGAGCGCCAAGTTACCGTTGGCCAACACACAGGTGGTACTTCCGTACACTCACCCTATTCCGCTCTCCCTCCGATGGCTACGCAGCCACCTCCATTAGTGAGCCGAACGGCTCAGGTTGGGTTCCCCGGAACCCATTCCTGTAACAGGCATGGTGCGATCTAGTCGCACCAGGGTTGGGGCACCACTGTTAAAGAAATGGGTTATGGGTAATCCATTTCTTTCCGTCCTTATAGATGACTTGTAATTGTCCACCTCATGTATGTAGGGCGGCCTAGTCATGTAATTAGAATTGTCCGATAGCCTTGGAGCTTTTGACAGAAAGCTGAGACCTCGCGGTGAATGGGAGTCTGCTATGATGGATACTTGGTGCTCGTTACGTGAGTGTACCATGCACGGGTGTATAGAATCACAGGTTAAGGGAATATCCAGAACGGGACCAGTCGAGGACAAAGGGCTAATGGGTACTTGGCACTCGAGGGAGCGTACTGGTAGCGAGTGAGATAACAGCTCCTTGAGGGAGCTTCCTGAGATATGGTTGACAGGTACTTGGCACCCAATTGGGTGTACCGGCAACGAGTGATGTTCTAGCTCCTTGAGGGAGCTACTAGAGGCTGGGTTGATGGATACTTGGTGCCCAGATGGGCGTACCGGCAACGAGGTATGAGACCGTTTGTCTGGCGAACGGTCTGTATTCATGTCAACGGGTACTTGGCACTTGTAAGAGCGTACCGGTGACGGAGGGGTTAGTCGATCGTAGGTCGAACGACACGTGGTGGGATTGACGGCTACTTGGCACTCGCGAGAGCATACCGGCAACGAGGGGAACGGGCTTGTATCGAATACCAATCCGTCCATAGAATTAACCAGATGCTCACCATAAGGTGAGACAGACATGAGCCCAGTACCTGGGCGAGCGACGTGAGTCATTGTCAGGGCACATACCCTGACTTAGCCCGGACCCGGACCCGCGTCCGGACCCGCTCCACTTCCCACGCACTTCCTGCACCGCACGCTCCGCGCGCCGCATGATCCGACCCCGGATCCCACCTCATGTGACTTCCGGGTATCCCCGGAAGTTTTCGCCATATTGGGGCCACTGTGGGAAAGTGAGAAGTTAACCTTCTTCTCACTTTCTTACCCACAGTAGGCAAGTGTAGCCTACTCTTCATTTATCTATACACTTTCTTACCCACAGTAGTTATGCCCTGAGATGGGCTGTGTTTACAGGCTAGACTGTGGGCTGTAGAGAGGGGTCATGGGGACCCGGGGTCCGTCCCCTGACAGTCATGACAAAAGGTGTTCGCGCATACCTGAGTTGAGTCGCACGTGAACTCGACAATCCGTGGCTAGAGTCGTCAACCTCGGTAGGGATGACCCATATAGATGGTGACCGAGACATACACAATCTTACACAGACATTACAGTGTTGGCACAAGGAGGTTTACAGTTGTTGCACAGAAGAGGATGGTGTGTTATTTGTTAGGTTCCGTCTTTTCGGCTGTAGTCATACATGAATGTGACGCTAACTATTGAATAAGAAATGATCACGAGAAATCTCGCGAAATAGAATAAATAATCTGGCCAGCACCAAAACCCAATAAGGGAAAGCTTAGCACGGAGTGAGCGTGTAAGAAAGGGGGGAAGCGGGGAGAAGGTAACAAAGAGAAGGGAGGATGTGGAGAAGGAGGACCCACTGTAGTGTACGTTCAGTCGACACGGTCACGAGAGACTCCATTCCTATAACAGGGGGGAAATCACCTATTCCGTTTCAATCGCTACGTACATATACCCATACAGCAAACATACAATTTGTGAAAAGAGTCCGAAATATATGGGTTTGGCTGAGCCAAGCCTCCACCAACAATGGCGGTAAGGTTCGGCTGCCGTTGGCTTACAATAAAATTCCAAACAACAAAAGAAATTGAAAAGGAAAAACACAAACTTCCTCATAGCACTCCAAACACTGCGTCAAACCTCCGTCCCTTTATTCCATCCGACTCTCCTTATCCATAGCTTTCTAACGATACCGATTTTGTGAAATTTGGTGGAGATTTGACTGAGAATGGGAATTCTCAGATGCGGTATACATATCTTCATTATTGTCAGGGGACACGCGTGCTCGCGCAAGATGCTCCGATAACCTAGTTGTGATTAAAGCCGGGGGAAAGGGATGTCCCCATCTTAGGGTCAGCTATATACATGTAGAGTCCGGCAATAAGGAAACCAAACAGATTGCCGATAGAATCACGTGATCATAGAATGTTCCAGAACAATGCCGGAGATGATCCGGGTCACCGGGGCTTAGGTAAGCGGAGTAGACGGGAATTACCGGCATACTTCCCACGCGCATACGTGCAGCTGGCATAGGGTCCAGGGTCATTGCTGATCCCTCACAATTATCCATGCACAGGGAAACTTGGTCCAAATAAAATGCCATAATTCCAAGACTCCTCCGATGACTTCTTCAGCATTTATATTATTTGACTAGCCCATATTTTCATTGAGGCTAGCTCACACGTGAGCATCCGAACAGTTCATATCGTCCTGTGACTCCCGTCATGCCCAACAATCAGAATATCTCTACAACCACTGAGCCGATTGGGGTGAAATTCATCACTGAGTCTTTGGGCATTTTTCTGCATTTAATGACCCCCAAGATTGTCCTCTTCTGTCAACTTTTGACCTTGTTCCCATGGTCGCAGTCAAGTGCACGGACTTTGCACATGAGGACATCTCAGGTTGAATTTCTCCACCAAATCTCAACCAATTCCTTCACGGAAAGGCGGTTTGTACGAGAACCCTCTTTCTTCTTTTTTATTACTCCTTCCTACAATTCCTTTTTCCTAATAATGTACAAGTGTGGGAGCCCAATTTTGACGTTTTGCTGTGTAAGGTTCCATGAAATTGAGCACACCCATTATGCACTCCTACAACAATAGGAGACTCTTGGGGTGCTTGTGCCCCAATAGTGTTTTCTTTCATCTGTTCAGAGACAACAATGGGATCCCCATTGGTTGATGGGTTTGGGGGTGGGTTTTCCACCGTTTCCGGGTGTGGCTTTGGCTCAGAGTGTGAGAAGAATCTTTAATTTCTCGTTTAATCTCTCTTCCACCTTAATGATGTTATGATCTAAATGAGCACATTGTTGCTATTCCCAGAGATCTGGGTATTCATATTATAGACATCGCTCCTCAAATCAGCAATGTCATTGTCAACTTGGTTGATGCGATTTCTTAATATTTGCACCATCTCAGATGCGAGAGAGTGTGTTGGTGATGGAGGATGTGATGCTGTAGGTGGGACAATCGCCCATGCACAGACTCGGCTCGGATACCTGCTTCCACCATTCAGAAAACCCCTTCCATTCATGCTACAACCCGATGCGGGTTTGACATATAAAAATAGTCCTAATTCTTACGATTCCGACGATATCAAGAACGTCCCAAACGGTGGAGAATTGACAGAGTTCTGCATTGGACAAGTTAGGCACGGCAGGTCACGAGCATGTGCAGGCGTGGGAATCTCAAGCGGCAACCCAGAATTCCAGCCTCACTCGTTCCCACAGGGTCTAATAAATCGGTAAAAATGCTCATTGGCTGCATAATAGTTCTATTCAGTCACATTTCCAATTTCGGCTCTTAACTCCGTAAATCCGTTGAGAAATCACTTATTTTCTTATAATTTCATATTTTGCCATCATTTCAGCTATTGATTGATATTCTTTTATTGTTACTGTTACCCTTTTTTTATTATTTCGCCTAATAAGGTATGCAGGTGCCATATGTACCAATATTTCCCATCTATTATTTCTAAAAATAATTATTCCTTATATCCTGTACATACCAGATTCTGGAATAGAAGTTCTCCCCTCCCCCAAATTCTCTAAGGTGCTAGGACGCGCTAGAGTTGGAGTGAGTGTGTGGAATTCCAACAGTAGGAATAAGGGCAGTGATCTAGCTCACAACAAGTGAGTAGTGGACACTGAGCCTGGACCTTGCAGAAATCCTGGAGAACCCACACAGAGTTAAGGATCGAGAGTAGCAAAGTTTAGTCAAGAAAGTAAGAGTTTGGAGAGTAGTCCCCCACAAGCTTGGTCAGCATAGAGAGCCATGAGCCCTCTTTCAATGCATGCCTTGGGACAAATGGGACAAATGCTGCGAGGGTCTCAGCTATGAGGGCTTCAGATGTTGTAACAGGGTCAACATCTCTTGGAATGTTCTGATGCATCTGAGACGTGTCGCTGGGCCCTTGTGGGTCCAGGTCACCACTATCTATCAAAGTGGTGTCGACTTCCACCCTGTGGCCAGTGGAGGGACTGGCTGTGTTGGCAGGAGTGTAGGATTGACTCCTGGTGTTAGGCATCAGGAGAGTTGTTCAACAAGTTTGCATGAGAACTTGATTGAAGTGGCACATTGTCAGGGGCCGATGATGCATGTGTTGCCAAATGGGGTTTCGGTGCTGGTAACACGGTGCCGAGAATGGAAAAAGAAAATAGCGTAAAAAAGTGTAGTGCTGCTTACTTGTTTGGGGACAGTAACATTCCGTTCCTGTCAGGGCACACACCCTGACTAGCCCAGACCCGGACCCGTGTCCGGACCTGCTACACTTCCCATGTGCACTTCCTGTGCCGCATGCTCCGTGCGCCGCATGATCCTGCCCTCATGTGACTTCCAGGTATCCCTGGAAGTTTTTGCCATATTGGGGCCACTGTGGGAAAGTGAGAAGTTAACCTTCTTCTCACTTAGTAGGCAAGTGTATCCTACATTGCCTTTCTTTATACACTTTCTTACCCACAGTAGCTTTGTGCCTTGAGACTAGGCTGTTACAGGTTGGGCTGTGGGCCAAAGAGAGAGGGGTCATGGGGACCCAGGAGTCGTCCCCTGACAGTTCCCCTGTTTGCCTCAGGCCTAGGTGTTCTGTCTAGTCATATGCTTTACAGCACTTTTGAGGGAATCTGTCCAATAAAAAGTGAAAGGGGTATGAATATGTTTTGTGGGAAATCACCTCGGAAATTGGCCATTCAGTGGAATTTTTATTATCAATACAGTTAAATTATATTTCAATACAGTACATTAGCACCCAGCTATTCTGCGTTCCTCATTGAGTTTGAGTTGGGGGAACACAAGTTGAACACCTCAGCGATATTGGGGTTGAGCTTGAATGGCTACAAACTGGTCAGCACATGTTTCTTCAAGCTCGTCGGATCTATGGATTGATGGGTTATACATACTGAGAAGAGACTGAGGGAGGGGGAACAGATTCATGTGAGGAGAGATAGAATGAATGAAATCGTTGAACATAACCGCTCCCTCCTGAATATTGACATGGAGTATGCCCTCAACGCTGAGGGTAGGGAGCATAGAGGTGTTATGGTTTCAGCCACAAAAACAAGCTGTTCCACAGTATGATGCTGACCTGTATGTTGCCTGTATGCGGTGCGTAATTCCTCATTGCACTCAAAAGCTGGCTTTTGTAACTGTCATAATAACTTTGTTGGAATGTTGAATAAGTGGAATCAACTGATGACTGTGATCTATTGTACTCACATCCAGACCAGTTTGTGACTACCCCCACAGTTGCCAACTCTCCTAAAGGGGATCCTTTGCCTGCGAGTTGGGTGAATATGATGCACTGTTTGATTGCTGAGACAGGTCGCCTGTGCGATCTCCCAGTTTTAGACATTAGGACGAGGAGATGCTTGATCTCTGCGGCAGTGTGCTTGATCATGAGACAGTGGCAGTTGTCATATCCATCCCCGGCCATCAACTTCCACTCCCTCCGACCCCTCCGGTCTACCTCCGCTCCTTCTTCACTAACCTCAGAGCTCCCATATTCCGCAATCACCTTGGTACCCCTCGATGGTCACCACCCCCTCTTTTCAATTTATTACCTACGCCTCCCTAAGTACAGAGCCCCAAAGGCTTCCGGACAGCTCCGACATCCGCTAGTGCACTCCCGCCTCCGCAGGGCAATACACTCGCTTGCCCTGCAAGCCTACCTTCGGGCCTATCCCTCCTTTCCATTTCTGGGTTATCGCCTACCATTCTGCTAACCCCGTAACCCGACTCATCGGTAATATTCAATCGGCTAATGTCTAACCCCGTTAGCTTGGCTCGGCTCGGCTCTGCCATTTGCAGGCCCGCTCTCGTTGTAACCATATATATACTCAACTTGTACATAGGTTACACCTCAGTAATAAAATCGACTAGAGTTTACCCCCTTCAGTTCTGGTTGCCAGTTTAGTAAGTTAGGGCATGGACGTGTTACTTGGCACAGCGCTCCTGGCACAAGTCACTGAGGCCAAAGCCCTCCGCCATGGAGACACTCCTTCATCTCAACCTGGTCTCTGACAGTGGTGGGCGGAAGTTCAGAGCTAAACATGTCCTTCAGCCAATCGAGAGCTGGGTCCTTCGGTGCTGGAGCCATCATCAATGAGGACCAGTTGTCATTGCCAATGGGCTGGTGGCACTAACATACTGTATTGCAATATAATTTCACTGTATTGATAATAAAAATTTCACTGAATGGCCAATTTCTGAGGGTGATTTCCCGCGAAACATATTCATACCCCTTTCACTTTTTATCGGACAGATTCCCTCAAAAGCGCTGTAATGGGCTGTATATTGACAGGGTAGAAGCAAAGGCTGGTCCACCCTTTACAGCTACCCCGAGGGTTTATATACAATTTAATACATTCTCGGCACAAATAAATAGAGAAGCATCCGCGACGCTATATTAGCATTGCAACATAATTATTATAATAGGAGGGCTAAAGCGGGAGCTCAGTCTCTGTAAATGATACTACGTTTAGTACTAACCTAAAGCGGGAGCTATAGTACAGAAGTGTACAGAGTAAGTAATGTAACAATTAACTAAAAGCAATGATACTAACCTCAGTCTCCGTAAATGAAGAACTGAGGGGAAAAGGAAAGTAGAGTATATACAATTATATACATTGTGTCACGAGGTGAATACGGATGTAAGAGAGATCATGTGGTGTTGGTTGGTAAGTCATGGGTTGTTGTTACTCCAACATATTAGACAACACATCAATTGATGTTGTGAGTGGAATGTAGGCATGGGCTGGGGCCTCACAGTCTGCCCACACCCAGGGTCACTGCTATGCACCACCACCTCGCCCCCCCTTGGGTCCCTAGCACCAGGCACTATATCGAGACCTTGCTGCCTTCGGAGCTGTCCCTGACAAGGAGGACCTATTCTACACCTCCCTGGTTTTACTCAGTTCAAAATGAAACATGACTTTCTCCTATTGAATTTTCTAAGCCTCTACATAATATGTTTCTATTTGCTAAATTTCCATTTTCCATCTGAGGACTTTGGAAACTTTTGTTGCTCTGAGAACATGTGCACTTCCATTTATGGAAGGTCAATTCAATATGGCCACAATTCATTAGTGTTAAATCACGTGCTAGCGGAACCCACCACTAACCCATATAGCTTATGTGACCACTGCAAGATGGAGAGACAAGAGGCAAAAAACTGCAGGTCACACTGACCCCAAAGATTTTTGCCGCCACAGCCACACAACTGAATTGATCGGAATCTACCATGATAGTGATAACTTGTGTAAGTCGCCTACCTTACATTTACAGTTCGCGACTGTCCATCTCAAGTCCTCCTACTCTACTAAACACGTTGCAACATGCCAAATTTGCGAAGCAGGCGGGGTAAAGGGGGTAGGCGCGCCCGAGCCGTTCCATCAGATGCCTTGGCCCCAGAAACACTAATGGAAGAAGAACCTGTGCACATCGGAGGTTCGTCGGTGGAAGTCACCGAGCCTGCCTTCGGGAATCCGGGAGTGCCTGACGCCGAAGCAGCGACGTGCGCTGACGAGTACGGCGTGGTACAAGTACAAGACCACGACGGAGACTTGACGCCTCCCCAGCAACATCCGCACGGCAGTCGCGAAATTCAGGTCCCGCTCCCAAATCAGTCAGCTCTGAAGAGATCCAATTTGGAGATTGGGCCGTCAATGGGTGAGCCGTCCTCTAAACGTGCACCCAAGACGACTCTCGCGGTTCGTCCCAATACCCTGGACGAAGCCACCCACAAAAGACTCGACGCACGTGTCGTCGGGTTCATGAGCGGGGCTGAACGGTTTTTGGTCGACGGAACATTTCGTCTTATTCTTCTCGAAGAAATTGTCAACCAATCAGGCGGACTGCTCGACTCGAAAAATTTATCGGCACTGGGTGCGTTAATCACACAACATCCGGCGTTGGGGGATAGGTTAGATGAAGCATGGAAGGCTCAATCGTTCAAGGAGATACGAAACTTGGGTATGCACCGGAGGCTTTGGGCGTCGTTGGATGGTTCTGATAAACTGTGAGTGATCGTTACAGAAATTCTCTTTCCAACCGCCCAGCCTGCGGGTTCTACCGACCCTGAAGCGATTCTTGATCCTCAATCATCTGAAGATGGTGGGTAGAGCGTCGCCTGCTTGTGTCATTCCTTTTCCGACCTCCTTCCAGCAGCAGTAAAGTCGTGGTCTTCCAGATACAGAGGAGACGCTGCCAAGATTCTTTACAAGTACATGACGAAACGAGATATTTCTGGTATATATGCTCGCCTCTTACCAATCGTACAGTCCTCTGGCATGGGGAAATCGCGAATGGTCGACGAGTTCTCCAAGAAGCACATTGTAGTCCCCTTCAATCTCCGTCAGGGAGCTGGAGGTGATATCCTCTTCCCTATTCTTCTGTGTGATTCTAATGTTTCAATTTAGGATATCCGGCTCCTGACCATAATGTCTTGAATTGGTTCACAATCACTGGCCTTGAAGAGCGTGAAAGCGATATTCGTTTCAGCGCATTTCTCACTGCATTGTTCGAGAAGGTATCCGACGTCATTGGACCACATAACTCAATGAAAAGTATCATCGACTCTTCTTCTGAGCTCTCAAAGGCCCAGAAGTCGGCGGCATTATCGGACTATCCTAAATCCCTCGCCGGGCAGTTTCGACTTTTTATGACAGTTGGACAGCGGTTTGGACAGCAAGCTCCTCTACGTGTGCAGTTTTACAATGACGTATTGGTCAGAGCGGACGAGGCAAGTCTCTGTTCTGTGTCGCCGCTACGTCACTCACAGTCGAGGCAGCTATATTTAAGTAGTAGGCCAATGACTCCTTCAAAACAGGAAACACGGCCCGGGAAGTTCGACACACAATCAAATGGTATTACCCATTACTTCCCTAAGCGTGGTCTTGATTGATACAATGTCTTTTATATAAACAAGGCATGGTTGAACTTGCTACTGTCGTCAGACAAGTATTAGAGAAGATCAACCCTGGTTGGCTCAGAGCGCAGCACACTCCCATATTGAGTTTGGCATTTGACGAAGCCCACACCTTGGCGCCTTCAAATACTGGTGGAGGGTGGTCTGCATTCACATCGATGAGACGTGCTTTGCGGGGTTTACGGTCGTTCCCTATCTGGAGCCTCTTCTTATCCACAACAGGAAAATCTGACCAGTTCTCTCCACCACCTTCCCTTGATCCATCGAGCCGCATTCTCCAAGGCGAACTTTCCGCTGTCAACCCGTTCAGCGCACTAGGATTTGATCACATGGCGATGAAGTTCCGTGAGGGTATGACTCTGGATGATGTCACTGAGTTACCGTACAGGCTATCATTAGGTCGTCCCTTGTGCGTTCTCCCAGATCTTTCTTAACTATAATAGCTTTATGTCATTGTAGATGGCTAACACACTACCAAGGGGGCGGAGAACGCATCAAAGACACAATGACCGTATTTGCTGTCCAAAAACTTCTCTGCCGTGCGTGGAAAGAGGACGACTTGACCCCCGATGAACAGTTTGCCGTGATGTCTCATCGACTTGTGCTGGACTTCAATACGAGCATTTACTTTGGTCAGCGCCGAATGTTTGCAGTAAGGAACCAGATGAACCAAGTCGAGAGGCACATGCGTGTATGCTTGGGTGTCAAGGAAGGATTTGAGTCTGTCGTCACGGTTGCAGCCTCGGAACCAATCCTCACTGAGGCCGCGGCTATCATCTTGTGCACCCTCCGGGATAAGGTCCGGTCCTGTCAGATGTTACGAGACATTTTGCAGTGGCCTGGAATGAGTAAGGGAGATCGGGGAGAACTCATTACGTGCAACATTATTATCGACACCCTAGATGACCTTATGTCTAGGGAAGGGAGATGGAAGCCAGGGGGGTCATGGTGACCTCGTTGTTCGAGGCCCTGTTTACCCACGACATCTATCACAAGTCGATCAAGGATTCTTTGCCCTCAAGGCTGCTGAGAGACAGTTGCAACAACTCATTTGCTGAGACATTCAAGAGCTCACGAATCTACGTTACGCATTTCATCAAGGTTTATGATTCCAAGGTACTCTCTGTCCAATATCTCTTTAAGTTTGCCGCTCGGGGCGTCGGAGTTGTCTGTGCGGATAATCAACATGGCATTGATGTGGTCATTCCAATTCTTTACCAAGACACAATACTACGAAGGAACAATATGTCTGTCCTCATGATACAGTCGAAGAATGATCACTCTTACGGGACCAGCCCGAAGCGACACTTATTTGACAAGATGAACCCGTTCAAGCTTGGAATTTTTGCCAAGTCAACAGGACCACCCCCAGTGATTCGAATGGTGAATGCACTGGCATCAAAGGAATCCCAAGTCTCTGTTATAGTGCCCCCTGAACGGGTGCAGCCATCAAGGCAAGACAAACCGGTCCAGTCAAGTGCCTTCACCTCATTTGATATCTGGTGTGCTGGGGCTTCTTCAAAAACTTTTCACACCATTCGTTCTCAGGATGATGGAACATATGATGTCTTGCTGAGGTTGTTAAAGGATGTCCCTGAAATGTTTAAGCCTGATGAAGAATATATGCAGGATGCTGTAAGGAGTATGTGCCCTGGAGGAGCTTGTGATGCTGGCCATTGGTCATTTTGTAATGATAGTTGAATTGCCTTTGGCTGGTTGTGCAAATGTGCCCCCATAATCATAATATAAGTAGGTAACTAGGGTGTGTTAACGTAGCAACCCGATGTGGTGCAGTGGCAAGGATGAGCCACCAGGCACCTTATTGCCAAGGTGGCACACTGAGGCACACACATTGTGACTACCTGCTCTGGTGGTGGAGTGGACTTTTTTATTCTCTTAATCTCATGTTGCGCACCACTTTGTACTCTTTTATCCTGGCTGGCCACCCAAATATGTATATAATGTCCAGGTTATTAGCCCAAATTACTCTACCACTGTAAGGGGTTGGTGTCAGGACACGGTGAGGAGGGAGCAGCGTGCCTGGACCTTCCCTGGAAGGGAGGCCGGAGATAGAGGATGGGCAGAAGGACCATGGCCTCAGTGACTTGGAGGGGAGTGCTGTGCCTACGTTCGGTAACGCTTAGTGTCTGGTCCTTAACTTCAGAACAAGGGGGGGGTGCAAACTCTGGGGGAATAGTCGTTATTGTCGATTTTGCACTGAGGTGCCATCAACTACAGTACAGGACTTACATATATACATAATACAAGACAAATAGGAACAAAGGGGAAAACCCAAGATGGACTTACCCACTTCCTGGGTTGGTGATCTCGTGAGAGAATCACCTTATCGAGAACTGTGGAGTGAGTAGTTGAAGGGTGGGATTAGCAACAGCTATTGGATAGTGGGAAAACCTTTGCGGGATTGGCAGAGGTCCTAGAAGGTCTGTAGTAATGTTGGGTAGGTGTCATATCTGTACAAACCTGATCCCGATCCAACTCCTGGACCCTCCACTTCACCATCTCTGGAGTCCTACCCTATCCCTGTCCGCTCCAACATTCACCTTTGGACCGAACATCACTCCTCTCATCACCCTCCTCCTCACTCCTCACCTCACCTCCACCCTTCCATCCCTCTCCTACCCTACCTCCATCTGCTCCGATGCTCACCTTCGGACCTGACACCATTCCTCCTCCACTCCTCTCCCCACTCTTCTCATTGCTCTCCTCCCTCCTCCCCTCTTCCGCCAAACCTCCACCAAGTTACAACCTTCCACCGCTGTTGTTAGAACATGTGGATTCGGACGACTCCGGAGTGGAATCGGAGACTTAGCATGGAAGGACCTCGGCCTCAGCGACTCAGGCAGAGCACTGTGCCATTGCTGGTTGTCCTAGGGGTCCCTAATTTCAGATCTAGCAGAGGGAAAGTCTCTTGGGGGGAATTCAGGTCGATTTCGGACTGAGGTTACAAGTTACTAGGTACATTGTATATAAGGAGGGGTCCGGAATCAAAAGGAACAAGGGTAGGACGAAAGGAGACAAAGGGAGATGGAAAGAGGAACAACACCGAGGGTCAAGGGTTTGACTCAATGGTGTTTCTCAAAGGAGGAATGAAGGGCCAAGGCCCAAGGAGGAAGGAAGGAGGATGGGAGTGGGGAATGGCCAGCTGACTGAATAGAAAGGAAGCAGCAGCCCAAATAGGAATGAGGGAGTATAGCGGAATTGAATGGAACAATGCAATAGTTGCAAGGTCCGACATAAGTCCGGAAAGTCCGAACTCGGAAGTTAAACTCCGGAATATTGGCAAACATAATTAAATGGAATGAGCTAACCAATACAATGGGTATAAGCGGAGGTGGGGTCAAAGTCCGAGGTCGGAGCTAAGACTGGAGGTTCCAGAGACAGAGATGTGAAACGGGATTCCGGAGTCAGGGGCATAGGTGTTGTGTGCTTGTCTGGGAGGTGTCGAGGTTGAGGTCAGACCTGGAATGTTCCGGAGTCGGACCGAAGGTGGTGTTGGAGCCGGAGGTGGGATAACCTCTTGGGAGTCAGCAAGGAGAAGGTGACGGAAGGGAAGTAGGGCTCCGGAGTTCGTTTCGGAGTTCCAGGAGCCTGGAGCGGAGGTCAGGATTGTATGGATATGACAGCTGTCCCGTACCTTGTACTCAGACACCACCTGTACCTTCGCTCCGAGATCCCATCTTAGTCCCGACCTCGGACTTTGACTCCACCTTGGCTTAAGTCCATTGCATTGGTGACCTCATACTACGTAAACACCATTGCCAACATTACTCGGACTTTCAACCCCGCCTCCACAACCTCCGTAAGCTCCATGACCTCTGAGCTCCACAGATCATACCCAGCACTTTCCCAATTGTAATGTATCTTTCGTGCTTTCCCCTCATCCTTATTTGGACTGCTGCTTCTCTCCATTTTAGCCAGTTAGTCATCATCCCCACTTCACCTCATCCTCCTGCCCCTCTGGGCTTTGCCCTACCTATCTCCTTTCAGATGTACCACAGGTTCTAACCTATGACCTTCAGTGCCACTCTGCTTCCATCATCCCTTTGTCCCCGTTTGGATGCCTTTGTTCCAATTCGGACCCTCTTTGTTTCCTCATGCTTTCACCTCTCTCCATTATATACAGGTGCTTGTACATACTCATTTTAGGCCCTTAGTCTAAAATCGACCTGAAATGCCCCTTAGAGACTTCCTGCTCATCGCCTCTGAAATTAAGGACCAAATGGACAAACAGCAATGGCACAGCACTCCACATGAGTCGCTGAGGCCAAGGTCCCTCCTTGCTAAGTCTCCGGTTCCCCTCCGGAATCGTCCACCCTCGCCCAGTTCTAACAGTAGGTAGGAATATTAATAACCTTCTATGATTAGGATAAGGGGTACCGGAGATGGTACCAGAGATCGGAGGCAGAGGTGGACCGGAGGTATACCAGAGGGTATGGTGGAGGTTAGGAGGGAGGATGGACCGGAGGTGGACCGGAACGGTGGCAGAGTAGATCGGAGGTTAGGTGGAGTTGGTATGGATATGACAGTTGGTGTAGGTTCCAACCCCAGTTCTCCTCAATCCTCAGGTCATCAATAAAGTTGAGCTGTATGGAGCTTTAATTATCAACAATGGGGAGGAAAAGGAGTTTTTTTTTCCTTTTCCCAAATTCCCACGTTATTCTATATACATTGTTTATACATGTTTATTATGAGACACATATGGATAGAAATTAAGGGGTGGGGTTACCACTCCTTACAACCACAGTGCAAAGCAAAAAGCATACATGTCACGACCAACAAATCTCGGGGCTCCGTCAGCGGCAAACCAATGCCGATAGGCGAATCTGCCGACCCGAAACCCATCCTAACCAGCCCCTAACCCGGTGTCTGGCCCCCTGCCTTATTGCATGAGACTTGGCCAACAATCAGAACCTAGACCCTGCCAGCATTCCGACCTTACCTCCCATTCCCGAGCCCTTGGCGCTCCTGGCATTCAGTCCCTCCAGTTCCTATGCCTGCCTTGTCTCCATCTGAACCACACTCATTGCTTCCTGCTATGTGGTCACAGCCATGCCCCGCTTCTGTGCATTCCGCACCCTCTGCCCACTCTGTGCCCTCTGCCCATCTCTGCACCCTCTGGCCACTTCTGGTTGCCCTTGACACCTCTGGTCAGGTCAACACTCCCACTCCCCTCTGTACCTCTGTTGGCCTTCATGCTGTCCTTGTGTGACAGTACTGACAGATCAACCTCTGTTCGTGGACTTGTGTCGGCACTGCACCGACCCCGCTTATTTGCGGACCTGTATCGGCGCCGCACACTGACCTCCGCTTTTGTCCTTTGGCCATTTTTGTCACTTGGCAGCATACCATTCATTCCTTGCCGAGTGCCTATATTGTTCATCCATTCATTCGCTTAACTTGCCAATATTGGCACTTGATTCGTGTGCTGATGCACTTCTTATTACCTGTCAATATTGGCACTTGATCTGCTTTTGCTTTAGTTCATTGCCTCCCATTTTCTGGGCTCTTGTCCTTCATTCAGTTTGACAACCCCACTTATTTCCGTGCCGGACCGCACTGGACTGACCGGCCCTTCTGTGTTCCCTCCTGCCTATTTATATCCTGTAAATACTTTTGGGGACCTCAGTCTGAAATCAACTAGAGTACCCCCTATCTGGTCTGAGTCCCTCCTTCTGCAAAGGGGGCTTCCCCCCCTCTCTGAGTCCGTGCTCGTGGAGTCCGCGCTCCTCCTACGAGCCCGCTCCGCCTGCAAGTCTTGTTTGAAGTCCGCTGTAAGTGTCAGTCTGTAAATATGGGATCTCCCCCAGACATCAAGCTCAGGGCACAGCGCTCCACTTGAGTCGCTGAGGCTGCGATCCCACTCTGCTAACCTTGAACAGCACTTCCGGATGCGCCGCATATTTCCGCCTGCACATCCGCGTGTGTGCGCTCCAACAGACCTCTGCCAAACATCCGACCCCGACTCAGACAGAAACCCCATCCATCTTCAGTCTGTCTTCTGACAGCATTTCCGACTCTGACAGTACACTAGGCACTGCTGAACTGTTGTCTAATAGGACTGCCCCATTCTGACTCGCTGCCTCTGCCCTGTTCTGGATTAGCACCGAAGAACTGATATGACCTCCACTGCTTCCCTACCCAAAGACTCTGCTATCAACAAAGCTGTCCTTGCCATTCCTAAACTCAAGGGACATGAAGATTGGCACATATGGGCAGGTAACCTTGAGGTAGCTCTTGATCACATCTGGGACCACATCGAAGGAAAAAATGTCACAGCACTGTCAGGGACAGCTCCGAAAGCGGCGAGGTCCCAGTGCGAGGGACTCGATGGGACAGATGTCGGCTATGCGTAGCGGTGGTCCCGTTGCGGGGTGAGCATCCCTGACCACTTAGTCTGAAGTGGGAAGTTGAATTATCATTAAAAGGGGAAGCTACGGTACTTACCTGAAGTGGGAAGTTGAGAAGAAGGCTGCTTCTTCTGTTCCCACCCCAGGTGCTATTATATACATGCGGTTGGGGTCACGTGGGAGGAGCCACGTCATCCCCGCACACAGCCGCACTCCCCTGGGTATCTCCGTGGGAGATCCCGGAGGTGTGCCGCTCTGTGAGCAGGAATGCGCGCGGCGGGCGCAGCAATCGGGGGAGCGGGGTTAAGTGTGTAGTAATACATAGAGAAGGGGAAGTCGACCATGGAACAGAAATAGAAAGGAAGAAGGAAAGGGGAAAGAAGAAACAGGGAGTGATAGCGGGGGGGCGGAGTAGGGCGGCGCGGCACGGGGTCAGGTGGGGTGTGCCCTGACAAGCACCTGATGACTCTAAACCTGAACACCAGGCTTGGGTAATTGGTAACCGAAACAGATGCTGAAGGATCTGGCTTTCTCTCAGCAAAGCATTCAAGAGGGGTGTGATAATATGCTTGAATACCCATCTGTTATATGGAAGGATTAGCAAATGCAAACTGCATATGATACTAGGGACATAAATATATATCGTCATACTCACTGTCCATTCCATTTCTCCTTTGCGATCCCAGTGAAATTGACTGTCCAGTAATTCCCCAGTCTGAGATCTGTTGGTGGCTCATGGGCCACAGAGGTCAACTTCTCTTTCATCCGTTTAAAGGGTATCCCAATCTCCAGGTATGACTGAAATCGTTCTGCTGTAGCACATTCATGGGGTTGTGCATGATGCCATGCATGGTCTCAGCATCCCCTGACTGTTGAGCAATGTGATGTTGAAGCAGGTTGTAAGCTTGGAAAAAGACACCTTTGACAGGCTCATGTCAGAACCGTGCGAAACTTCGCCAATGGTAGCCGTAGGTGACCGAACGTTGGCCGCTAGTGGTACAGGCATCCTACTCACGACCAAGCTTTAGCGAGAAATAACCTCACCGATCTCAAGGTTGAGGCTACTTAGGCAAGCGGGCCGGGATTTCGGCTTCAACGACTCAGGGAGGAGCATTGCACCTCGTTCTCGATGCGGTCCCGATACTTCAGACGGTGGGGGTCTTACGGGGAACAGATGCAAGCTTAGGGAGAAGTCCTAGTTGATTTCGAACTGCAGTACAAGCATTAGTTACAAGCTGTATATAAGCACTAGGGAACTGAATAGGGAATAAGTCGCCAGATCTCATGGAGATTGCGGGCAGAGAAAAGAAGAAGGAAAACAAACAAGAAGCATGTGTTTAAGACAGCAAAGGTCAAACATGACCTTCGCTGTGAGATAACAAGGTGCGGCGAAACATGGGACAAAAGGTCGCGGCGCTCTGCGCCGCTAGGTTGTTCAACGACAATTAGGAGAGGGGTCATGGAGAGGTGGTGGGAAGTGGTTAGACGGCGGCAGGCAGTGAGCGGAGTGTGCAGGGAGTGTTCGGGCATGGGAGAAGGTCGGGGAGGAGGTCGTCTGACCCCGGGGAATGCCGGGTCGTGACAGCTCAAGAGCATGCTGTTGCATGAGGCCTTGCACCTCTTCCACAGTGTCAATTTCAGAAGGACTGAGCATGTGATCATCACCATCATCATCCTCACTTCCTCCACTGCCATTGTCTTCTGCAAAAGTCCCACCTTGGCATCTTGTCATGACCAACAAATCCTGGGGCTCCATCAGCAGTGAACCAATGCTGATAGGCGAATCCGCCGACCTGAAACCCATCCTAACCAGCCCTCAATCCAATGTCTGGCCCCCTGCCCTACCAAGTGAGACTTTGCCAACAATCAGACCCTAGACCCTGCCAGCATTCCGACTTCACTTCCAGTTCCCGAGCCTTTGGTGCTCCCAGCATCCAGTCCCTCTGGTTCCTCCTAGGCCTATAGCACAACTCAGTCTCACATCCCTGCCTCCACATCCTCCGCATATTTTGCATCTTCCATATTCCGCACATCTTCCACATCCGGACCTCTGCCCACCTCTGCACCCTCTGCACCCCTGCCACTCCTGGTTGACCTCCACACCCTGTAGTCAGGTCAACACTCCCCTCCATACCTTTGCTGGCCATCATGCTGTCCTCATTTGTGACAGCACTGACAGACCACCCTCTGTTGTGGACTTATCAGTGCCGCGCTGATTCCCGCATCCCATTTCGCGGACTTGTGTCGGTGCCACGTGCCGACCCTGCTTTTCCTTTGGCCTTCTGCCACTCGGCAGCATTCATTCATTCCTTGCTGAGTGCCTATTATGTTCACCCATTTCATTCGCTTAACTTGCCAATATTGGCACTTGATCTGTGTGCTATTGCACTTTCCTATTCATTCATTTAATCTGTCAATATTGGTACCTGATCCGCTTTGACTTTATTCATTCCTTGCCTCCCATTTCCTGGGTTCTCATCCTTGGTTTAGTTTGATAAGTCCCCGCTCATTTCTGCTTATTTCCGCACCGGACCGACTGGTCCCTCTTTTGATTTCTCTTACCTACTTATACCTTGTAAATACTTTCGGGGACCTCAGTCTGAAATCAACTAGAGTACCCCCCCTGTCTGGTCTGAGTCCCTCCTTCTGCAAAGGGGGCTTCCCCCCTCTGAGTCCGTGCTCACGGAGTCCGCGCTCCTCCTACAGGTCCGCTCCGCCCGCAAGTCTTGTTTGAAGTCCGCTGTAAGTGTCAGTCTGTAAATACAGGATCTCCCCCAAACATCAAGCTCAGGGCACAGCGCTCCACCTGAGTCGCTGAGGCCGCGATCCCACTCTGCTAACTTTGAACAGCGCTTCCGGATGCACCGCATATTTCCGCCCACATATCCGCCCATACGCGCTCCAACAGGCTTCCGCCACAATCTCCGACCCCGACTCAGACAGAAACCCAGTCCATCTTCCATCCATCTTCCGACAGCCTGCCCGACTCTGACAATAATCCCATCTCTGACACATCTGTGTGACAGCAATCTTTGGTTGATGGAGTGGGCAGTCTGGTGGAATTCTGGAAAGACAGTGTTGGATTGCACATGACCAAAGGAGGTCATGAAAGCTTGGGGGTATGTTTTTGTAACAACCTTGCCAGTGCGGTGTGGGTCTGACTGCTGATGATTCCCATAGACATGATTGAACATGGTGTGGACATTGTTGTCAGGGACAGCTCCGAAAGCGGTGAGGTCCCGGCGCGAGGGACTTGATGGGACAGATGTCGGCTATGTGTAGCGGCGGTCCTGTTGCGGGGTGAGCGTCCCCGACCACTTAGTCTGAAGTGGGAAGTTGAGAAGAAGGCTGCTTCTTCTGTTCCCACCCCAGTTGCTATTATATACATGCGGTTGGGGTCATGTGGGAGGAGCCATGTCATCCCCGCACACAGCCGCACTCCCCTGGGTATCTCCGTGGGAGATCCCAGAGGTGTGCCGCTCTGTGAGCGGGAATGCGCGCGGCGGGCGCGGCGATTGGGGGAGCGGGGTTAAGTGTGTAGTAATACATAGAGAAGGGGAAGTCGACCATGGAACGGAAATAGAAAGGAAGAAGGAAAGGGGAAAGAAGAAACAGGGAGTGATAGCGGGGGAGCGGAGTAGGGCGGCGCGGCATGGGGTCAGGTGGGGTGTGCCCTGACAATTGTCCAGTTTTAGAAGAATCCCCCCAGGGGCCTCAGAGTGTCTGTACAAAGATATCTTCCTGTTGATGATATTGCCACCAGCATCATAAATATTGATGGGGT
Source organism: Cantharellus anzutake (assembly GCF_015039405.1). Classification (NCBI taxonomy): domain Eukaryota; kingdom Fungi; phylum Basidiomycota; class Agaricomycetes; order Cantharellales; family Hydnaceae; genus Cantharellus; species Cantharellus anzutake. The sequence continues at coordinate 158,978 of NW_024066994.1, read as the reverse complement.
TGTTATCTTCATTTCCATATGGAAGCTCATCCAAGTCATCAATTTCCTGTCCATATTCATCAAAGACTTGTCCATGTTCTGCCACGATGTAAGCAGGATCGATAATTTCTGTTCCCCTAACTACACAGGCACTTTAGGAAGCAGGTGGTCAAAGCACTGTGAAATATATATATATTGGGGCTTACCGAAGGTGGCTGGCAAGCGCAAAACTCCAGTGTGAGATGTGCTCAAATGAATGATTCTGGTGGAAATGAGCCACAGTCTCCTCAAGATGCTCAGTGTCAAATTCCAAGTCTTGGCCATACTTCATGGTGATAATGAGTGGTGTTGATTGGGGCATTTCGAACAAATTCTGATTCATATCTGTCAATCAGTGTCTGGTGCATTGAGCGCACATCACGGAGTCTTAATGTGGCCCTGCCTGACTGATTGCACCTGTGGCATGGAGTTAGTTGGAGTAGATCATAATAAGTAATATTTTTGCTCACACCCAATCTGTGACTTGCATGTATTGTTTAAGCTCACCATCCAACTCCACATAGGTATTAGGTTTCCTGGTTGAGTAGTCCCTGTGTGGAATTTCACCCATTGCCCAGGGAATGATGCATGTTGCCATTCACACATGAGCCCTGGTCATCAGAGTGGTCCCAGTATGTGTGCCAGGTGCAACCAGGTCATCAGTGCCATCCAGGAACCCTTTGGGTGCCATGGAAAGGTACTGTCAGGGAGCAACCTGGGGTCGAGGGTGCCCAGATGTGTCACCTGGCACTGAGGACCCGGTAGGGTGTAGCATGGGCACGCGTACTAACGGGCCCGGCACAAAAGGGCATCCCTGGCCACTTAGGCTAAAGTGGGAAGTGTGTTATTATTATTAGCAGGGGAATGTAAGCTACTTGCCTAAAGTGGGAAGTGTGAGAAGAAGGTTACTTCTCAGTTCCCACTTAGGCTGTGTTTATGTACATGCGGTTGAAGGTCACGTGGGGAGCGCCACATCATCTACGTGCACAGCTGTATCTGCCTGGGTATCTCTGTAAGAGATCTCAGGAGCGTCCGGTGTGTAGGGTGTCGCCCAGTGTGTCCGGGTCCGGGCGTGTTGCGTAGCCTGGTTAATGGTACATCAAGCAAGGAAGTCGTCCATGTAGTAGAAAAGGAAAGAAGGAGAAAGAAAGGAAAGAAGAAAGAAGAAGGGAAAGGAGGAAGGAGAGAGGAGGGAAGAGAGAAGGGAGGAGGGAGGATGGGGACACCGGGTGAGGGTAGTGGGATTGGGTGGGGTCGGACCGGGTGGAGTGGGGTCAGGTGGGTGTGCCCTGACAGGTACACATTGTCATGGTCCTTGGTCCCAATGTGTCAGGGGACAGACCCTGGGTCCCCATGACCCCTCTCTCTATAGCCCACAGCCCTGTGTGTAAACAGCCTATCCTAAGGCACAACCTACTGTGGGTAAGAAGATGAGAAGGAAGCTAACTTCTCATCTTCCCACAGTGGCCACAATATCAGGCAAACTTCCGGGGATACCCAGAAGTCACATGAGGGGGTGGGAACCGGGCCCGGAACATGCGGCGTGCAGAGCGTGCGCAGATGCGGGAAGCACAGCAGGTGGATGCGGGTCCAGATGCGGGTCTGGGTCCGGGCTAGTCAGGGTGTGTGCCCTGACACAATGTGGAGCATTTGCCCAGTGGGGTCAAACCCAAGATCACCATGGTGATTGAGGAACTCACACACAGAACCACAGAGGTTCAGGTGGAAGCACCATTCAGTATTTGCATGAGGTTACAAGTTACTAGGTACATTGTACATAAAGGAGGGGTCCGGAATCAAAAGGAGCAAGGGTAGTCTGAAAGGAGACAAAGGGAGCTGGAAGGAGGAACAACACCGAGGGTCAAGGGTTTGACTCAATGGTGTTTCCCAAAGGAGGAGTGAAGGGCCAAGGCCCAAGGAGGAAGGAAGGAGGATGGGAGTCAGGAATGGCTAGCTGACTGAATAGAAGGAAGCAGCAGCCCAAATAGGAATAAGGGAGAATAGCGGAATTGAATGGGACAATGCAATAGTTGCAAGGTCTGAAGTAAGTCCGGAAAGTCCGAACTCGGAAGTAAAAGGGATATTGGAAAAGGTAAATAAATGGAATTAGCTAACCAATATAAGTGGAGGTGGGGTCAAAGTCCGAGGTCAGAGCTAAGACTGGAGGCTCCAGAGATGGAGACGTGAATGGGATTCCAGAGTCAGGGTCCGGAGTCAGGAGTGTAGATGTTGTGTGCTTGTCTGGAAGGTGCTGCAGTTGAGGTCGGACCCAGAATGGTCCAGAGTCGGACTGAAGGTGGTGTTGGAGGTGGAGGTGGGATAACCTCTTGGGAGTTGGCAAGGAGAAGGCAAGTGGGGCTCCAGAGTCAGTTTCGGAGTTCTGGGAGCCTGGAGTGGAGGTCAGGATTGTATGGATATGACACCCAGCACGATCAGGGACTTTGAGTGAGAAGTCAATGAAAGGCCTGCCATCATGTGGGTGAAGGTTTCTGAGCCACCAGGTGCATAGAGATGGGCATCAACTTCCAAGTGCCACTTCCTCCTCAAAAGGCTGAAGGCCTTTTCACCATCTTGTCATGACCTGGCATTCCCCAGAGCCAGACGACCTCCTCCCTGACCTTTTCCCATGCCCAAACACTCCCCGCACACTCTGCTCGCCACCCATCACCGTTGAAGGAGAGAACGAAGGAAGGTCAGTTGGGAGGTTCAAACGAGACCACCACCAAGCTGTTCCCTGGTTCTTTAGTTAGGATGGGGAAGTGTACTAGTATTATTAGTTGTAAATATAGTACCAATCCGAGTGTTTTGGCTAATTCTATTTTTATGGGTTAGTCTAAAAGTTTCTGGGAATTGACTTACAGATAAACCGAGCCCTGCGGAGCTGTTCCTTTATTGAAATTTCTTAATTTGTCTAGGTGTAATTCTGTGTAGTGTTGTTTAATTTGGAATTTAACTTGAATTAAATCTTCTACTTGGTGAAGTTTCAAAGATTCTACTCAGTTAATGGATTTGGATTGTGTCTGGAGTGTCCCTTGAGTTTGTTTTATTTTTGTCTTATTTTATTGCTTGTTTTAACAGTAGCAAAATAACTGTTTTGTGTTTACACTTTGAAATCTGGAGTGTTAACCAGCTCTCCTGTTGAAATATCTACTTAATATTTCTCTCCTTAATTGCTGCCTTTTACTACAGTGGCAATCTTAACTGTATATCACTTTTTCGCACTGGAGTGACAACCAGAAATGCTTGAGAAAAATAATACTCTATTTTCTTACTTCTCTGAGGGGGGGGGTGAAAAGTCGCAGAAAGGGTCTCCCTTTTATACTCCTTGGGTTGCCTTCCTTTTTCATGCTCTACCTCCTATTTACAGGATTTATTTACAGTGTGTTTTTCTCAAACTGAATAAAAAATGAAATTTTCACACTATAGTTCTACTGCGCTTTGCTGTGCTGAACTGCGGCTCTACCGCGGTCAGACTGCGCCTAGAATCCTTATTGTCCTTCCTTGCCTAAGCTATTTTAATGGTTAATTAAACCTTGACTGCGCTGCATTTGTCGCAGTTTTCCTATTTCAAATTCCTCATATTTACCATTAAATTTGCTATGACTCGGTGATTCTGAATTCAAACTTCGCATTACTATGCGTGCGGCTGTGCTGAGACCTTCAGCTGATTTATTCCATTTTTATTCAGCGACATTTAGTTAAAATGAGACTTGAAATGGTAAATGAGTGAATTATTCAGGTTTAAAACCGAAAGAAAAAGTTGCTAGTAGTCAAGAATTACTCAAACGAATGTATTATAGCTCTCCACTTCATTAGAATATCATTCCCTAAAATTCCCGCCATGGTCCGTCATAGTTTAGTGGTTTTCGTGGATTTCGTTCATCTTCCCTGATTCCCCTTTGTATTATCACATCCTAATCCTCCATATGTATTGTTCGTTGTTATAGTAGGTCGTCCTCTAAGATATCATATTTTTATGTATTTTATTTGGGGCTCTGGGCCTCTTGGGGCTGTCTTCCCGCACATTATCAGGTTTCTAACTTCATGTCCTTGTATCTCATTCATTTCTGGATGGTTTCTCACGTTCTTGGTATCATAAATTTTCATTTATTCCCACCTTTCCAATGGTACTAAAGTTGTGTTCTATTTCCTGGTATTCGTCGAGTTAGCAAAAGTTTGCGTGCACATTCAGTAATCATGTGCATTGTTCCCATAGTCGTTCGTATGCGGGCACTGTTTCTGTTTAATTGTTCGGGATTTATGGTATGCGCGGGTGTTTATATCCTTCATATGGGCTTCTGTGATTTATTTCAGATTTTTCCCTCATGATCTAAGGTTGTTTTGCACTTTCCATGCTTTGTTTTGACCGGGCTCTTCCTTATTTGGATGGAAATTGGTCTTCGCAATCTGCCGAAGTGTGGATCTCGGTTCCGATGGCCGGTTCCTGTCACGACCTGGCGTTCCCCGGGGCCAGACGACCTCCTCCCTGACCTTCTCCCACACCCAAACACTCCCCGCACACTCCGCTCGCCGCCCGTCACCATCTAACCACTTCCCGCCACCTCTCCACGACACCTTTCCTCTTTGTCGTTGAACGACCTAGCGGCGCAGAGCGCCGCGACCCGTTGTTCCATGTTTCGCCGCACCTTGTTATCTCACGGCGAAGGTCACACTTGACCTTCATTGTCTTGAACACGTGCTCTTTGTTTGTTTTCCTGCTTCTTTTCTCTGCCTGCAATCTCCGCGAGATCTGGTGACTTATTCCCTATTCAGTTCCCTAGCGCTTATATACGGCTTGTAACTAATGCTTGTACTGTAGTTCGAAATCAACTAGAATTCACCCCCTAGGCTTACCTCTGTCCCCCGTGAGACCTCCAACCTTCTGAAGTATCGGGACCGCATCGAGAACGAGGTGCAACGCTGTCAGGGCACACCCGCCTGACCCGGCCCCACCCAGCCCCACTTCACCCGGTACCCCGCCACCCAGTCTTCCCCTACCTCCTCCCCCCTTCTTCTTTCTTTCTTCCTCCATTCCATTCTCTCTTTACTTATCTCACCTTCTCTTTATTTTCTCTTTATTCTACACGGACGACCTTTCCTTGTATCAATGTACCATTGACCCACCTGCAGCGCGCTCACGACACGCCCAGCCCGGGTGCCTCAGGCGACCCCTGCTATGTCCAGCTCGCGTGTTCACAGCGGACGCCCTCGGGATCCCCCACGGGGACACCTGGGTGACTATGGCTGTATGCGAGGATGACGTGGCACCCGTCATGTGACCTAAGCCGCATGTATATAAACATACCTGAAGTGGCCAGGGACTGCCTCCTGAGCCGGGCCCGCCAGTATGCACGCCCGCTCCACACCCCGCAAGGCTCCTAGTGTCGGGCGTCTCACCTGGGCCTCCTCTACCCCGGACGCGTCCCTGACAAACGCTCCTCCTCGAGTCGTTGAAGCCGAAATCCCGGCTCACTCGCCTAAGTAGCCTCGGCCTCGAGATCGGTGGGGTTTATCCCTCGCTAAAGCTCGGTCATGTGTAGGATGCCTGTTCCACTAGCGGGCAATGCTCGGTCGCCTACAGCTACCATCGGCAAAGATTCGCACGGTTCTGACAGTTCCCTTCACATTGCCACCCTCACGTGTCATTAAACATGATGCGGATTTCTATATTCCCATCATTGGTATAACTTTACAACGGCTGGACCGTTTGGGCTGAAAATTTGCATAACTATAGTTTCCTATTTTTCATAATTTCCGTGTAAATTTCGTTGTATGTTTTAATTATGGATCCTACGTAAACATCATCTTTTCCCTGAGCTCGGACTTTTGATGTCTGTCAGGGCACACACCCTGACTAGCCCGGACCCGGACCCGCATCCGGACCCGCTTCCACCCGCTGCGCTTCCCGCACACGTGCATGCTCCGCGCGCCGCATGCTCCGGGCCCGGTTCCTACCCCTTCATGTGACTTCCGGGTATCCCCGGAAGTTTTGCTGATATTGGGGCCACTGTGGGAAGATGAGAAGTTAGCTTCCTTCTCATCTTCTTACCCACAGTAGGATTGTGCCCTGGATAGGGCTGGCCAGACCTGAGGCTGTGGGCCATAGGGGAGGGTCATGGGGACCCGGGAGTCATCCCCTGACAATGTCGCTATTCCTGTTATTGGACATCTCATTAATGTGTAATCCTTTTATTATGAAAATTTGGGTGGATTAAGATTAGATCCCTTCCTTTCTAATGGGCTATCAAGCTCGTCTCGGTCATTACTGGTTATTCTTCGCGCTTGCTTTTAAGCGTTGTCCTCGTTTTGCGGGAGTTTTAGTCATATCTCCGTCGTTTATGGGTAGTTTTCCCTGTAATTACTTTCATTGGGTCCGTTTGGGGGACATCTACATTTCCTATTATAAACACGACTTTGAATTTTGCATTAGTTCCTGAGGAATCCTTGTTCCGCGGTACTTCCATCCTTGGCTACTTGTGCGGACATGGGAAAGTAGTTTCCGTGGAGGTTCTCTGATTGTTTTTATAGTCAAATCTTGGTCGATTGTCCTAATTCTTTGTTTAGTATTTGTTATAAATTCCCCCGAGAATTCCGTCTTGTTGATGCTAAGCTTGAAGTATTTTTGCTAATTTTTCTTTCTTTCAATTTATCGCATATAATCGTAATAATTCATAAAGAAATTTGTTAAAATTCATTAAAGTTCAGGTCCTTCTATTTTCTCATATCTACTTGTCGTATGGGGTTCTGTGATTTATCTGGCATATTTCCATAATGGGTTTCCATAGTGTGTCCGTTATTTCTCCTACAGTGTAGTCCCCCTTCTTCAGTTTGGGGGAATCAGGGCACCGATGTCGGCCTGCCCGGATGACCTGTTCTACACGACTCTTGATAATAGCGTCGTGAGCAGCCTGAATGTTGTCCAGGGCCTGCTGGGCAAAGGATTTTACCCCTCGCAATTCAGATGACAGCAGAGACATGGTCATCTGTGGGAGGTATCCATATACTAACTCAAATGGGGCAAATCCCGTTGATTTATTCGCACTTGAGTTCAATGCGAATTCTACCATGGGTATATGCATGGCCCAATCTCGTTGATCGGGTTGGATGAATGGCTGAAGGATCTGGACCACCATCTGGATCACTCGTTCTGCTTGGCCATCCCCTTGAGGATGGAATGCAGTGGTTAACTTGAGTTTAACACCCATTAGTCGGTGCAACTCAGTCCAGAATTGAAACGTAAACTTCGTGTCGCAATCTGACACGATGGATGTTGGCATGCCGTGCAAACGCACAACATGTTGCAGGAACAAATGTGCCAGCTCAATTGTCTTGACCTGGGTCGTCACAGGCACTAGGTGAACCTGGCATGTTAGACGGCACAAAACTACCCAAAGGTAGTTATAACTCAGGCTCGTCGGGAATGGTCTGACGAAATCCATGGCGATTGACTCCCAAGGCTTCTCAGGGACCAGGTGCTGGTGCAGCAGTCCCGGATATCTGAGTTTGCTTTTCTTGGTCGTCTGGCACATCCTGCAGGATGTGCAGAATTTCTCGATGTCTTTTGACATCGAAGACCACCAGTAGTGTTTGCATATGTACTTGAGTGTCTTTTTGACGCCAAGGTGACCAAGGATTCTGTGTGCATGCTTGATCACGATGCCCGTAATCCTCTCCCCTTTATGAATAGATTCAGGGAGGACAAGTCGTGGTTCGCCTGAATCATTCAGACGAAAAATCAGGCCATCGATGATTGAGAACTTGGGGAATTCCTCGGGTTTTGCAAGGATTCCTTTCCAAGCAGTGTGCCTGGAGTAGCCGTCTTTCACACTTGCGATGAAAGCGTTGTCCTCTACATGAGGACGTAGTTCTGCCAATGGTGGCAGTACATCTTCAAGGGAAAGCTCCCTCCTCCCTTGATGATCGTCAGGGGGATCGAGCTCGGATGCCTCGAGATCCCGTGGTTCTTGAGCGTCTCCAATAGAGTGAGACGCAGCTAGGCATATGCACTGCATCTTTAACCTGTGCAGGTGTAACAATTCTCGTGCTTCTTCAGCACGTGCCAAGGGCAAGTCGTCGCCCTCTTTATCAATCCATATATCTGCGGATATGTAATTGTCATAGTGGACATCCTTGTCTGACGAGGATTCATAGTACTGCGACAGGGCATCAGCCACTTTGTTTGTGTGCCCCTGTACATACACGATGTCGCAATTGAAACCATGAAAGAAATTTTGCCAGTGAATGTGACATGGCACAGTATGGTTCTGTCAGGGATCAGCAATGACCCTGGACCCTATGCCAGCTGCGCATATGCACATGGGAAGTATGCCGGTAATTCCCTCTACTCCGCTTACCTAAGCCCCGGTGACCCGGATCATCTCCGACATTGTTCTGGAACATTCTATGATCACGTGATTCTATCGGCAATCCATTTGGTTTCCTTATTGCCGGACTCTACATGTATATAGCTGACCCTAAGATGGGGACATCCCTTTCCCCCGGCTTTAATTACAACTAGGTTATCGGAGCATCCTGTGCGAGCACGCATGTCCCCTGACAGGTTCTTCTCTTTGAAGTAAGTAAGAGCCTTGTGGTCAGTGACCACAGTGAATTTTTGCCCACCAGTCAGCTCGTCGAGCCATTTGGTGAGCGCTTCCAGAACGCCTAGAGCTTCCAGCTCATAGGTGAAATACACCCATTGAGTCAGGGTGAATTTCTTTGACATAAACACAGCAGGGTTGGAAGTCTGCCACTCTTCACCCTGTGCAAGCATGGCCCTGACGCCAGCTGGGCAGGTGTTGGTGATGACCCAGACACGGAACTTGTCTCGGTCTTCAGAAGGAACTGAATCTGGTATATCCCAGATTATGGGCTTTAGAATCGGCATCTTGCATGTGATTACTTTGATTTGCGCGAAACACTTTTCGTGTAGGGCGCTCCAGCGGAATGGCATATGGCTAGTACATATGGATTGCAATGGTCCAGTGTATGCATTGACGTTGGGCAGGAATTTTGCTAGGTACTCTATGAGACCTAGGAACCTAAGAACCTCAGTGTGGTTCTCTGGCGTTCGCCAGTTCCTTATTTTGTCTAATTTATCGGAGTCTGCATGGATTCCGTTTGAGTCCACTTTACACCCTAGTATGTTGAGTGTCATATCCATTCCTGGCCATCAACTTCCGGTCCCTCCGATCCCTCCGGCCTACCTCCGCTCCTTCTTTACTAACCTCGGAGCTCCCGTATTCCGCAATCCTCTCGGTACCCCTCGATGGTCACCACCCCCTCCTTTCAATTTATTACCAACGCCTCCCTAAGTACGGAGCCCCGAAGACTTCCGGACAGCTCCGACGTCCGCTAGCGCACCCCTGCCTCCGCTGGGCAATACACTCGCCTGCCCTGCAGAGCCCACCTTCGGGCCCATCCCTCCTTTCCGTTTCTGGGTTATCGCCTGCCTTTCCGTTAACCCCATGACCCGACTTGTCGGTAATATTCAGTCAGCTAATGTTTAACCCCGTTAGCTCCGCTCCGTTCGGCTCCGCCATTTGCAGACCCATCCTTGCTGTAACCATATATATATCTCCAGCTTGTTGTCAGGGCACACCCACCTGACCCGGGCCCACCCGGGCCCACCCGGCCACACCACACCCGCTCCCCGCTGTCTATCCCCCTCCCCCCTCCTTCCTCCCTCTCCTCCCCCTTCTTTTCCCTTTTCTTTCCCCTTTCTTTATTTCATTCTTCTCATCTTCCTCTTCCTGTTTATTTCTTTCTATCTACACGGACCACCTTCCTTTGTATCGATGTACTATTGACCCGTCCGGCCCACACACCCTGGACGGCTTCCCGCTGTGCCCAGCACATGCGCATGTAGCGGACGCTCTCAGGATCCCTCACGGGGACACCCGGATGCCTGCGGCTGCCTCCGAGGATGACGTGGCACCTGTCACGTGACTCAAGCCGCATGTACATAAATGTACCTGAAGTGGGAACCGAAGAAGTAACCTTCTTCTCACATTCTCCACTTCAGGTAAGTAGTATAGTTTTCCCCTTTAATAATAATAACACATTCTCCACTTCAGTCTGAGTGGCCAGGGACCACTGTCCCGGATCGGGCCCGCCAGTACGCACGCCCGCTCCACACCCCGCGACGGCCTCAGTGCCGGGTATTACCCCCGGGCCCTCTCGACCCCGGACGCGTCCCTGACACTTGTACATAGGTTACACCTCAGTAATAAAATCGACTAGAGTTACCCCCCTTCAGTTCTGGTTGCCAGTTAGTAAGTTAGGGCACAGACGTGTTACTAGGCACAGCGCTCTTGGCATAAGTCGCTGAGGCCGAAGCCCTCCGCCACGGAGACTTTCCTTCGTCTCGAACCTGGTCTCTGACATTGAGTATGGGTGCAAATGGCTCAAATTTTCTTGGGCTCACATAGAGCTTCTCGTCTTTTATACAAGTATATATCCACAAGAATTTCTTGTTGTGTTGCTTCACTGTCATAGTTCCAGTGAAGATGTCGTCGAACCATACGTGGACGGCTCGACTGATTTGGTCCAAGTCAAAACACGCTGGAACATGGAGGGGCCGTTACAGTCCCCTTGTTGCAGCACGTTGGATATGAACGTACCGTACAGGGTACTCATCCCAGTGTATTGTACGCAGTCCAGTTCGATACGAATCTGTTCATACGTGTCCATCATATCGATTTTCGATCGATAAGTTACCCGAGCCATACTGTCCATGATGAAATGCATGTCAGGCATGGGGGTGACATCGAGAATAGAGTTTGCGTTGTGATTTCTGGCATCGATTACAGTTCGCAAAGAACCGTCCTTCTTTGCAAGACAAAGAAGTGGAGCAGCCATCACGACTGCCTTGTGTTCCCACCACTTGGCTCGCTCATAATGAGTGATCTTTTCTCGAAGCTGCAGTTCGAGAGCTTGAGGGCACATAGCCCTCCTTTCTATATATTTTTTATTCGGATCAATCAAGTTGCCATGACATCCTTGAAACGTTCATGCCACCAATTCCTGAGTGGCACAAATTCAGGGTCTGTCATTGGCAGCCCTTCTAAATGGGAACAGTCGGGAAGCCTGAGGTCTTTTGACCTCGGGCTTGGCCAGTGATTGGGCCACTGGGGGGTGTCTGCATCTTTCTGAGCGGACATGGCAAGTACGCATGGCAAAGGGTTTACAGCCTTCACTGTATTGCGTCATGCCATTTGTTTAGATGACAGTTCGGTTCTCGGTGCACGGGGAAGTTTGGGGCGACCACATGCAGCAGCCCCCACAGAAGTTTTACCCCATTCCGTTAGAACATCAAACGTTTTGATGTCGCCCATCTTTATGTGGATGGTGTGGGTTTCGAAATTGAGGGACGCTCCATTGGCATTCAGCCAAGGAGCTCCGAGAATGGCGTCATAGCAGTCAATGTTAACGACATCAAAGTAGTGAGTAGTCGTAACCCCATGAATGGTTACGGGAGTATTCATGCCATACATTATGCATGAACGACTGTTTTTGGTCCCCATCTGGAGAACCAAGGGGTTTGGCAACTCGAGCAGTGGAATGTGCACTGCTTGGACAAAATCTGGAGATAGGGCATCTGTTTCAGTGCCACTATCAAATAGGACAAAAGCCTTTACCCTGGCGATGTTAACCTCACCCATGAGTGTCCGCCTTAAGTCAGCGCTTCAGTTTTCAGTGTTAAAAACCCGGGTTGTGGAAGAGGGGATAAATGCGTGAGTCCGAATGCAGGCGGGGCTCAACTAGAGGGGGGTCCGAGGGCTCCGGTAGTGAACCGAAGCTTCTCAGGGAGCCCGGTTCTGCTGGATGGTACAAGAGGCTCTAAGAAGGACGCGGCCTCAGCAACTCGGAGGGAGCGCTGTGCCTCCGTTACATCTCAGTTAGTCCTTGTATTTCTTATGTCTGAGGTGTCTTGTAGAACGGGGACGGGAATCACTCAGAGGGACTTTGGGTGGCATTTTAGTCGAGATTAGAACTGAGGAACTACAGGTTCTAATCTGCATGTATTTAAAAGGAGGATGGGGAGGACTTTAGTCAAAGTCCGAACCGACAAATGGGAAAACACCGAAAGGTACCGAATGATACCGAGAGGTACCAAAAGGTAACGAAAGGTCCCAAACGATATTAGAACGGGGAACCGAGGTGTCGGGCCAAGGAGGGCGGAGTTGAAGGCCGGAAAATGAATGTGGAAGACAAATGGACAAAGGGGGTTAGCCGACTGGATGGTAGTAAAAAGGTAGTCGTGCTAAGAATGGAAGGTGACTAATAAATGATAACGTGAGGGAGATCACTGTCAGGGCACACCCACCTGACCCGGTTCCACCCGGGCCCACCTGGGCCCACCTCACCCGCTCACCCGCTCACCCGCTCACCCGCTCACCCGCTCCCCGCTACCCATCCTTCCTCCCTCTTCCCCTTTCCTCCCTCTTCCCCTTTCCTCCCTCTTCCCCTTTCCTCCCTCTTCCCCTTTCCTCCCTCTTCCCCTTTCCTCCCTCTTCCCCTTTCCTCCCTCTTCCCCTTTCCTCCCTCTTCCCCTTTCCTCCCTCTTCCCCTTTCCTCCCTCTTCCCCTTTCCTCCCTCTTCCCCTTTCCTCCCTCTTCCCTTTCCTCCCTCTTCCCCTTTCCTCCCTCTTCCCCTTTCCTCCCTCTTCCCCTTTCCTCCCTCTTCCCCTTTCCTCCCTCTTCCCCTTTCCTCCCTCTTCCCCTTTCCTCCCTCTTCCCCTTTCCTCCCTCTTCCCCTTTCCTCCCTCTTCCCCTTTCCTCCCTCTTCCCCTTTCCTCCCTCTTCCCCTTTCCTCCCTCTTCCCCTTTCCTCCCTCTTCCCCTTTCCTCCCTCTTCCCCTTTCTTCCCTCTTTCCTCTCTCTCCTTTATTTCACTCTCCCTTTCTGTTTATTCTTTCTATTTACACGGACCACCTTCCCTTGTATCATTGTACTGTTGACCCATCCGGCTTGGACACCCCGGGCGACTTCCCGCTACGCCCAGCATGCGCGGACGCCCTCGGGATCCCCCGCGGGGATACCCGGATGGCTGCGGCCCTCTCCGTAGATGACGTGGCACCCGTCATGTGACCCAAGCCGCATGTACATAAATGTACCTGAAGTGGGAACTTGTCAGGGCACGGACGGTTATCCGGCCGGCCCGGACCCCTATCCGGATAGGTTGAGTACCCGTAAGCCGATATCTGCATGTGATTTGCCGTAGTTAGAACGCAGGTTGTATTCAATGCGCTATTTCCGCTATCGCATCATCCCTCACCCGTTATCGCCCCCTTATCCGCATGATCTATTCTCCTATTTCATGTCGCTTCTCTATCGGCTACCATGTGTTCCCAATGTAGCCGCGCTCTTATGAGTTGTGGAACTCATGTATATAAGGCCTTATCGCCAGCTGGGTTGGCCCCCCAGCTTTTACAACGACTAGTTTCCCAGGGAGATCCTTACGCACGAACTGACGCGTGGACTCTGACAGAACTGAAGAAGTAACCTTCTTCTCACGTTTTCCACTTCAGGTAAGTAGTGTAGTTCTTCCTTTTAATAACAATTCATGTTTTCCACTTCAGTCTAAGTGGCCAGGGACTACAGTCCCAGATCGGGTCCGTCAGTACGTGTGCCCGCTTCGTCCCCCGAGAGGGTCCCCCCACCGGGCGCTACAGCCGGGCCCCCTCCACCCCGGACACATCCCTGACAATTTATAACAACATGGTTTCCCATCCTTATCCAAGGATGGCGTCGATTTTGTCATTGTAGACGACATCGACTTTTCTGTTTTTGGAGCCGGTGAATAGCTCGCACGGAAGGTCGAGCGTTGCCCACTCTTCTGAGTTGATGTGTTCCCCCTGAAAGTGTTTTTGTACACTTTCTTGGCAGACGAGGAATCAGCAGCCTTTTTGGGTGCTGCTGCAGTATTAGTGTTTTGTTTTTGTGTTGTTTTTGATGTGGTTGGCACCTGCGAGTCGTTATGATACGCAGAGATCGCCTTAATTGAATCGTATGCATGGTCCAGGCGGAGCACGGCGGTCCACAACTCATCTTTTGTTGTGTAATCCATGGAGATTTTGTGGCGCATAACCATCTCCCAACACATTTTGCCAGGGATGGCATTCAGGAAACGTTCATTGAATGTTGCCTGGTCAGGAGGTGTGATCATCTCCTCAGCTGCACGATACAGCTGATTATAAAAGTGTTTGATTCCCTTCGTGGAATCGTATGAAAGCGTTTTGAACGCTTTCGTGGACGCTACCGCTGCAGACTTCTTGATGAAGGTGCAGATAAGGATCTCCAGTAGATCCCAGAATGGGGGAGTTACCCTGTTCTGCACTCCAATGCATATATAGTGCATTAGGAGGTCTTGCGCCTCACCTTCAACGGCGGTTGTCAAAGTGTGGACATGAAACTCGTTATAAGCTTCACCCTTCCACCCACACGACAACATATAGGCTAGCCAGGAGTGCAGCCAGTTGTGGAATAACTTTGAGTTATTTTCTCCAGACCATTTGATGGTTGGGGTTAGTCCCTGCATCTTTTTGAGCAGTTCTGGATGGACATCTGCAGGCAGTGGCTGCAGGATTTGAACCTCTACACTTCGGCATGCAGATTCAAGAAGCTGAGCCATGAACTCAGATGTGCTGTGTATGAACACATGGTTGAGTCAAACAAACCGGGTCATACAGATGAGCGGTTTGGAAAGTTGGATGAAGGCTCCTGTTTTATCTCGGTGCCAAATGGGTCAAGGAATGGTGGGTTGGGCCAGGACGAGCCACCCTCACCACCATCCCCATCATCACCATCCCCATTCGGACAGTGGGGCCTTCTTCCTGAGTTAGACCTAACTTGGTCTACACACCTCTTGCTCCCTTCTGGAGCCGCAGGCGGTTGTGAGAATCAGTGGTAGTTATCCAGCACCCATCTGAGTGCTGTGCTGTGGGACAGTCTTTCAGGGTCTTCACCATTTGCCCCACGACCCATGTTGTATACGAATGCCGCGTTGTGGGAGGGATGAGCCGGTAGTACCCAAACACCACCATATAACGGTCTACAGATGCTACCTGGGACCCGACACACAATCCCCCAGCCCATTGCACTTCCCCCATCATCTCTGTATTTTTTGATATTTTTCCGGACCAGGTTACGGCCACTTAGTTTCCATATCAGGCCGCTTCTATAATATTTTCACCATATCTCCCCCAGTTCTTCTCCGATCCAGACGCATTTTATATCGTTAGAAAGCTACCGTCAAGACGAGTCGAACAAGTCCAGCATCGGGTGATCTGGTGCAGCCGTTGTGGAGATCGTCGAATTCTATCGATTGTGTGGCCGCACCCTTATATTTATCATGTCTTCTGTTGTTTTCTTTGTTCTATGTTGTTCTGTCCGTTTCTGTCCGTCCCTAACACCGTCGGATTGCTCGGACATTAGCTCTGGTTATATACAAACATGTATTTAGTATGATAAGAGATCTTCTCCTCCTTCCCCGCTTTAGTGCCAGTCCGACAGTACCGCATCTGGGAGCATGTGAACGAGTTCAGTTAGGTTTAGGGCGACGTTGAGGAGGCAGGACGCCTTGCTTGGCCCTAGGGGAGGTCCACCAGTTGGTTTAGTTGGTTTTCGACGGAAGTTTGGGTTTTCCGGACCTAAGTGGGAAGGTCCACCAGTGAGTCTGTCAACGCTGCGGTTTCGCTCCTCCCCTTTCGTTACCTGTGTGTGTGTGTGAGGGTGGTCTGTGTTCCCCTGCAGCCTTTCAGCCATTCTCCCCGCTTGCAGCATCTGCATCCAGATGGGCATTAAAGTCGAAAGTAGATTCGCTGAGACTACACTTAGCGAAGATAGGTCTGACCTTGGCAGGCTGTCTGCCAATGTCATCTACACGATCCTGTATGTAGATCGGGTGCTTTTTCCATGTGTGATAATCATATGGGACATTGACGGCTTCCACATCGTCCTCTTCCTGTATCGTCTCCACAGTGGCCTTCATTGGCACTGTTTTCTTTCTCCCGTGGTTGGGAGGGAAACTCCGTGTTTGAGTAGCGTCAACGCGTGGTATTTTCACCCCACTGTTCATGGGTTGCGACGACAGAATGAATGGCGCGGGCACGAAGCCTGGCCTGAATTGGAGTCGAGAAGTTCCACTCTCCCCTGCAGTCAACAATCCAGCCAGTGTCCTGGGTCGATCTCCCTACCTTTCCCCTTGGCATCAGTGGTTACTGGCACCGTCAATGGGGTAGGTGGCTTAGTTCCACTAAAGATGGGAACAAATCGTCCATCGGGTTCTTGTACCTCGACGGACAGGCATGAACTTGCCACCTCTGTGACAACGGCAGTGACAGTGGGTGTTACGGATACGGAGTCTCCAACAACCATATCCGTCACATAGTCAAAGACTTCTCCTCTCTATCGCTCCCCCCTCTTTCTCCCTTTCGTCCTCTATCCCGATACCCTACCCTCCTTCCTCGTTCTACCCCTTCCCCCCCCCCTCATGCAAAGCTTTCCCCATTGGGGTTTTGGTGCTGGCCGAGGTTACTTGTGTTTCACAGGATTTCCCGCGACCTTACCATTTGTAGATAGTCACGCATCTTGTACGGAAACTGCCGAAGGCGGTTCCCGCTAACTAACAACTACTCTCTACAACTGTCTTGTGTGTCGTCTTCTGTAACAACCCATCCTGTGACTCGACTGAACCGTGTGACTGTACAACTCACAACATGTCTTATAAGTCTGGTTATGTCGAGTCCTCTAACGGTCCTCACTGTGAGAACTCGAGGTCGCGAGTCGAAGACTCTCGACCTGTGTATCATCCTATGGAATCTGTACCCTATGGGACTTCATCACTCCGCTCTCCCCCCAGTTCTCGACAGACGATGTCACATCACAATCTTGGAGATCGTGAATACTCTGAGGTCCACTTTCCCGTGATGCTGGCACGTTCGCTATGTGAACGCCAAGTAGCTGCCCGTCCACCATCAGTCATCATATTCCCCCGCCAACGGTACGTTCCCTTTGGGAACGCCAAGTCACTGAAGGCCCCATTAGTCAATCCTCATTGCACGCTCATGATATCAACTCGCTACCGGTACGTTTGCGCTGCAAACGCCAAGTACCTGATGGCAGTTATACAAAGTTCTCACCCACCTCACGAGTCGCGACCTCGCACACGGTATGCTCCATTGAGGAGCGCCAAGTACCCGTGGCTGACCCGTCCGTCATGATGTCTCCGACTGCCTACCATCAATTCCTTAATAGCTCACTACATCACCAATCACGATCGATGGGAATTCGATCGTCCACTCCCTTGCAAGACTGGGATCACTCATCAATTACATATCCCATTATGGTACAGACTAGATACGATGTTCGTCATCCCGCTATAAGAACGGATCGAGGAATGGGGATTTCCCCCCATCCCCGTAACAGTGGGGATCCCTTCAGGTACTGGGACCCCAATGATTGGCTGACCCATTTGATTAACGGGAACTACAGGGATCTCTTGGGGCGCTTGCACCTCAACAGTGGGTTTAATGATTGGTTGGCCCGTTTGATTAACAAGGACTACAGGGACCTCTTGGGGTGCTTGCACCTCAACAGGGGTTTTTTTCGTCTGCTCAGAGACAACGATAGGATCCCCACCAGTTGATGGGTTTGCAGGAGGGTTTTCAGGTGGGTTATCCACCATTGCTGTGGGTGGCTTTGGCTCATCGCGTCGAGAGAGCATGAGGAGAATTTCGTTTAATTTCTCGTTTAGTCTTTCTTCCACCTTAATGATGTTACAATCTAAACGAGCGATGTTATCACTATTCCCAGAGATCTGGGTATTCATGTTACAGACATCACCCCTCAAGTCGGCGATGTCGTCGTCGACTTGGTCGACGCGATTTCTTAGTACTCACACTGTTTCAGACGCAAGGGAGTGGGTTGGGGATGGAGGACACGATGCATGCATTGGGACATATGCCACGAGAGTCTCAGCTATGAGGGCTTCAGACGTTGTGACTTGGTCAACGTCCCTCATATAGGTGAGACACGTCGCTGGGCCCTTGCAGGCCCAGATCACCACCATCACTTGAGGTGGTGTCATCTTCCACCCTATGGCCAGTGGAGGGGCCGGCCGTGTTGGCGGGAGCGTTAGACGTGCTCCTGGTGTTGTATCTCCATGACATCCAGAGGATGTGTCCAGTCGTTCAACAAGTTCGTGTGAGAACTTGATCAAAGTCATGCATTGTCAGGAGCCGACGACATGCACATTGCCAAATGGGGTTTCGGTGCCGGTAATGCGGTGCCGAGAATGGGAAAGAAAAAGATAGTGTAAAAAAGTGAAAGGGATCTTACTTGTTTTGGGGATGTGTCAGGGCACACCTGCCTGACCCGGCTCCACCCGGCCCAACCTGACCCGGTACCCCGCTGTCCACCCTTCCTCACCTCCTCCCCCTTCCCCTTCCTCTCTCTTCATTCTCCCTTCCTCATTTTCTTCCTATCTTACTTCTTCTTTATTCTCTCTTTATTCTACACGGACAACCTTCTTTGTATCAATGTACCATTGACCCATCTGCTGCGCACCCACCATGTACCCAGCCCAGGCACTTCGGGCGACTTCCCGCTGTGCCCAGCATGCATGCATGCACCAGATGGCCTCGGGATCTCCCACGGAGACACCTGGGTGGTTACGGCTGTGTGCGAGGGTGACGTGGCACTTGTCATGTGATCTAAGCCGCATGTATATAAACGAACCTGAAGTGGGAACCGAAGAAGTAGCCTTCTTCTCAACTTTCCACTTCAGTCTAAGTGGCCAGGGACCACTGTCCCGCATCGGGCCTGCCAGTACGCACGCCCGATCCACCCCCCACCAGGCTCTCAGCCCCAGACGCTACACCCGGGCTCCCTCGACCCCGGATGAGTCCCTGACAGGATGGTATGTTCTGTTCCCCCATTCGCCTCAGGCCTCAGTTGGTCCGTCTAAGTATACGCTTTGATGGGCTGTATATTAACGGGGTAGAAAGGCTGATCTGCCTTTTACAGCTACCCCGAGGGTTTATATACATTCTTTTGCATTCTCGGCACAAATAAATAGAGAAGCTTCCACAACGCTAAATTAGCATCACGACATACATATCAGACAACACAACATCAATTGATGTTGTGGGTGGGATATAGATATGGGCTGGGGCCTCACACTGGAGGTAGAGAACGGGCGGAAGGACTGTGGCCTCAGCGACTTGGAGAGGAGCGCTGTGCCTACGTTCGGTAACGCTTAAGAGTCTGGTCCTTAACTTCAGAACAAGGGGTGTGAACTCTGGGGGATAGTCATTTGTCGTCGATTTTGCACTGAGGTGCCATCAACTACAGTACATGACTTATATACATAATACAAGACAAATTGGAAACAAAGGGAAAACCCAAGAGGGACTTACCCACTTGCCAGGTTGGCGAGCTCATGAGAGAATTGCCTTATCGAGCATTGTGGAACTTACGTCTCAGTGCGAAAGCGAGACATCGATGCTCAGAATGTGGTTGGTTTGAGATGGGTATTTGTGATAAAGAGGAATGCAAACAGAGAAGTGGAGCGCTATAAAGCGCACATGGTTGCGAAAGGTTTTAGTCAGGTCCACATGATCGATTACGACGAGACCTTTGCACCTGTGGTCAAATGGACCTCCATTCAAATACTCCTAGCCCTATCCACCTGTCTCAATCTCGAACTTCATCAAATGGATGTAAAAACCGCCTTCCTCAATGGCAATCTAGAGCACGAAATCTACATGGATCCCCCTCCTGGATGCGATGATTATGGGTGGCCCGATATTGTGTGGAAGTTGCAGAAGAGCCTCTATGGACTCAAACAGGCGTCACATGCCTGGTACAAGAAGGTGAAAGCTGAACTCAACAAACTCTACTTCACATGCTGTGAATCAGACCATGCAGTATTCAGCTGCTTCTATTGCTCCCAGAACCCTATCCAAATGTTCTAGGTGCTGGCGGAAGGAGAGCGAGTAGACCACGATGTCATCTATATACACCAGGGCGAATTGCCATAGAAAGGGGGCCAAGACCTCCTGCATCACTCTCTGGAACACTGGGGGTCCATTCCTCCAATCGAAAGGCATTCTGGTGAATTGGTATAGCCCTCTGTGAGTACGGAAAGCCATTTTGTCTCTTGACTCCTGATCGAACTTGAGTTGTGTAAATCCAGACAGGGCGTCGAAGGTGGACATGTACTGGGCCCCTGTCAGCTTGTTGTAGACTATCTCTCAATATTGTAATTTATCTGAGAGCTCACTGCACTTGACCCTTCTAGTGAGGGTCGGCAACCAAGGTTGTGACTGCCCACAGTTTTGTGGCTGTGCTGGCTATCCCAAAAATAGCGGGACGTTTTCCTCTGCACACAATGAAGATAGTATGCAAATAAACATAGGATGTTGTTTGTAGTGACCTATATTAGTGCACCTTAGGTTTGCTTTTTCTCAAATGCGCTCACCACTGGTGAGGAGAATTAAACTTATATTTCTACCTGAGGTTTGAGAGGGGGCAGAAGTGGCAGCCTTTTATGCTTTTCAGAGACCTCTCTACTTGGGGTTTTGTTATAGACCACAAGAAGATGATGTGGACATGAGGGAATCCAGAGATTACAATCAGGTTTACAGGTGGTGGAACAGTGGTGTGGCAATTACAATCACAAAGTGATGGTTTGGGGGTTATTCATTAGATAAGGAAAGTCATTCTTGGCATCTGCCTTACACATCATCTGACTTCTAACTATCTAATATAAAAGTCACAATGGTCAAGGGAAAATGAGACCTGCTTCTCTACTGCACCGGTGGCACTACCAATCGACGTCGAGATCCAGGATGCTCTCACTGACATTGATTGGACCAGCACATGGGGTTTCTCACTTCTCAAAGATGGGGCTAGCTAATGAAATCCATTTCAGTTTCTCGTGACATACATGAGCATGACTCGAGAGGTAGATGTACTACAACACTCCCCCTCAACCTAGCTCTTGTCTTCTAAGCCCTAGTAATTGGCATTGGTCTTGATGGAGATCTTTACTGAGAGCCTTGGTCAGGATATCAGCACAATTACTGCTGGATGGTACCCATGCTGGGCACAGCAGGAAGTCGCCCGAAGTGCCCAGGCTGGGTACATGGTGGGCGCGCAGCAGATGGGTCAATGGTACTTAGAAGGGAACCTGTTGGGACTAGAGCCTGACACTCAGTTGGACTCTGTTCTGTTGGTGCCAGTAGGCCAGACAGAATATTGGATGCCAGGATCATCTGTATTAATGATCCTGGTGGGTTTTCGTACTACAGTGGGTTTTACACCAGTGTTAATCACGTTAATATTAATGCATGAGGTTCCTGCGAGTTGGGTGAATATGATGCACTGTTTGATTGCTGAGACAGGTCGCCTGTGCGATCTCCCGGTTTTAGACATTAGGACAAGGAGATGCTTGATCTCTGCGGCAGTGTGCTTGATCATGAGACAGTGGCAGTTGTCATATCCATCCCCGGCCATCGACTTCCACTCCCTCCGACCCCTCTGGTCTACCTCCGCTCCTTCTTCACTAACCTTGGAGCTCCCATATTCCACAATCACCTTGGTACCCCTTGATGGTCACCACCCCCTCTTTTCAATTTATTACCTACGCCTCCCTAAGTACAGTGTCGGAGCCTCAGGCACTGCAATACTAGTTTGAGTTCACTTCAACGCTTTCTTCCCCTGGCCAGACCTGCCCCGCTTCCCCAAATTATTCCCAGCTGACTCTCTGTCTGATGCTGAAGATTCCTGGGAGGATGTTGGAACATTGATGATCCCCGCCTTCCAGCTCCCTTTGTCTCCTTTCATCCTACCCTTGTTCCTTTTGATTCCGGACCCCTCCTTATATACAATGTACCTCGTAACTTGTAACCTCAGTCCGAAATCGACTTGATTCCCCCCTAAGAGACTGTCAGGGATGGCTCTGAAGAGGTGGGGGTAATGGCATAACGCTCAGTGCTAACGGCCTGGATGGCAGCAGGGCAGTGAGACTGTATAGTGGGTAGCCCTTGAGACGAAGGAGTGTCTCCATGGTGGAGGGCTTTGGCCTCAGTGACTTGTGCCAGGAGCACTGTGCCAAGTAACATGTCCATGCCCTAACTTACTAAACTGGCAACCAGAACTGAAGGGGGTAAACTCTAGTCGATTTTATTACATAAGAGGTACCGGAGAAGGTACCAGAGATCGGAGGCAGAGGTGGACCGGAGGTGTACCAGAGGGTATGGCAGAGGTGTGGGGGGAGGACGGACCGGAGGTGGATTGGAACAGTGGTGGAGTAGAGTGGAGGTTAGGCAGAGTTGGTATGGATGTGACAGTAGCAGGAATTGATGCAACTTTTTGATTACAAGAATGGCCATTCCTTTTGACCTGGTTCTGCTGTGAAGCCATGCTACAATAGGATCCCTCATCAGTACCCAACCCCATCCCTTATGAATGCACTTAAAAGAGTGAAAAGGGCCCACTTTGCACGCGAATTTGGGCTTCGGCAACTGCTGCATGCACTCAATAACCACAAATCCCGCTGCCCAAATTTCTCCTTCATCTCATAGTGTCTTGATTTTACAGATGAACTGAATATTTATTGTATTGGATATATCTAGGTATTGGTAGGTTTCATTTTTAAAATTAATGGCATCTTTCATGTTTTTCACTGTGATTTCTCACCATATCTCAACAAAGAAGCATATTCAAAATGAAAAAACACTCAAGGTGCACTGGTATGGGTCACCAAGAACACTATTTTGCAATCACTTGAGTTCTATAAGAGTCAAATGTCCCACTGTTCCCAGCTTTATTTGCAATAGACAGCACAGCCACGGGTGGGCGAACAGTCGTCAACCTGAATTGCCAACCCCCATTTACAGTGGGCATGCCAGCCCCATAGTAAAAAGAGTTGGATGAAGGAGGACAAGTACTTCCAGATCTGACTTGTTTTGTTATTTTCTGCTTTATTTGCATTTATTTTCCCCGAGATCCCCCACCATTGGCGCTCTCATGAGCAGCCCCTGAAGTTTGCAGGTTAGATATCCAGAATAAAACAGTGTTGGAATACGAGTCACATGATTAGATTGAACCGGAATATCCGAGAATATTCTACAGGTTACTAGGCGCCTGCGTAAGCGCTGGGCATAGAAGAGCCTGGAATGTTATTCAGGAGTATAAATATGGATGCTTTAGCACCGTATGTTCTTTAGTTAGTTACAGTTATATTTCTTTCTATATTACATCTGGGTTGCGAGTGAACCGCTGAAGCGGGTTGCCATATTTGGAACGCCGCGTTTACAACAAACAGAACAGTCACTACCAACGGCCCAAGTCTTAAGATGTCCTCCCCAGGCAATGGGAGAGGAGACAAGATTGGAAGTGAGTGGGAAAGACTGATTCCTGATGGTTTGTTGCCACCTGGTATTGTTTTCTTGCCCACTCAAATGTGGCGATATCGGATTTTTAGGCGCACTTGATGAAACGATAGTGAGGATATCAGGTGATGAAAGGGTCGAGACTGCTTGTGAAGTGAGATATGCGCTTTTCCCAACGAACCTACGTGATGGACTCATGAGAATCGCTCCCCGGAACAGAGGCTAGTTTCCAGTGACGAAGTCTCATGTTTGCTTGTCACCAAGACCACCCCCGATGGCAAGCCTCATGAAGTGAGTAAGACCCACAGCAATTCATATTCGGACATCCTTTTGCTGTAAACATGAACAGGAGTACCTTGGACTATTCGATGTGAGTGATGGTCCAGGACTTGCAGCTCCATGAACTCCCACCAATCGATTTTACATTTCGCTCTAGTTCGCCGATGTGAACGTGTTCCTTCTTCTGGCTATAGGAGCGTATGTACCCTCAAGTGAAGAATTAGCGCAAGACTCCCAACATGCAGGCCAGCTGCGAACGATTATAACTGCTGTTAAAGAAGGATCCGATGTTTTGTGAGTCTTGCCTTGCTCTATGCCCTGAAAACTCTCTGGCATTTTCGTGACCTTTCGGATCTACAGCGTTAAAGATGCTTTCAACCTTTCTGAGAAGAATGACCTACTATTGCTCCAGGAGGACCAATCAACTGTTATTTCCCTGCTCCAGGCTTTCTCCCAAGGGAGACATTGGTGAATACCTGGAACCCTCCGCGATTTCGCTGTTAACAACTGATTTTCATCACTACTTTAGCATTGTGATTAGAAAGATGGATGGCACCGTCAAGGGTGTCTTGTCCGATCGACGATTCGTTCGATGGCTTGCAGATGATGTGAGCACCCATCTTGCCCGCCTGTTCGTTCTTCATCCTGGATTCCAATTCCCACCATACATGACATCACAGGAAAACAAGTTTTCGGACGTAGAATCTACACTGGCATTGCCTCTATGCGAGCTTGAGATAGGTGTTAACAAACACGTTGTATCACTGTCGAGTGAAGCTTCCGTCTTGGATGCAATGCGACTTATGTGTGAAGAGAATGTCAGCAGTGTCGCCGTCGTTGACACCCAAAACTTACTCTCGGTACACCGTTATCCTACACCGATAAAGCCATTAAAGCCAACTGATATGGAATTTCAGGCCGTGTCCGTCACCGATATCGGAAAGCTAGTGGCTACTTCTGAAGACCGTGCTGTTCTAACGCTTCCTCTTAATCAGTTTATTTCAATGATCAAGGTCAGCTATGATCTCCCCTCTAGATAATCTGGTGATAATCATTTTGAGGTCAAAGTTTCAGCACGGCTTCACTGACGGCGAGGATCTATATCCAGTGTATAGCGTGACTCCTCTGAGCTCCTTCAAACATACCATTGATTTGCTCTTGGCTAGTTCGTGTGCTCTTGGTGTCCTTTTGATATTTCGAATGACTGAATCCGTTTCTCCGCAGCTAACGCCCATCGAGCATTTATTACGGCCACACCGTCCTCCTCACCTACTCTCAACCCTGTGCAGCCTCGCTCAGGATCTTTCATGCGGATGCTTCCCTCGCCATATTCCGTTGAATCATCACCTCCGACTCCATCTGGACTTTCGCCTACTACGGGTCCGGCTTCACCGTTGTATGGGGTCGTTTCGGTAGTGGACATACTTTTAGTTATCGCACGCATTGCAGGACTAGTCAACATCGATCCTAATGCGATCCGCGGGCAGAGGAAACATATGCGAACGAGCTCTCTGAATTCCACTGGCGTTTATGCTGGCAGCCTTGGACGCTCATCGCCAATGAACCAAAGGACAAGATCGATGTGAATACAACAAATTTCTTGGTATTGCATGTATATAATTAATAATGAATAACTGCCGCCCACCGACTTCCCCTTCACTTTAGAGCCTTCCTTCCTGGTTCGATGCCCCTGGGAGCTCTCGACATAGATATCAGTTCTTTGATCGTCGCCACCAGAATCGGGGCAGATATTGGGGCGAAGAGTGGTGTGTACACGGCGTACTTGTGCTCGGGAGGAAAATAGAGCATGGCAAGCATTCCTGGGTTGAAGAATGCACGAGAAGAGAGGGTAAGTGCTTGAATAGAGTTTTGCAATATCGACAGGGCCGACGGTGATGAGTGCGCCTATGCGAGGCTATCAATATTGAACAACCGCTGGATGCTGCACCTGCACCTTACCTTTTCGAGGTAATCTAAGGAATTCATGACATATTTCTGAACGTCTGCTTTCACTGGCATACCCTGTATTTGGTGAACAAGCGTTACGATACTTTCCAAAGCCTCTTGGCTGTGCTTGACATTCTCGAGTGCCCGGGTCCGAACCAAATAATCAATCTGCCATTGACTTAGGGTGAAGGGATCATCCGCAGAGTTCAACACAGGAGGGAGTTCAGGGACGCCAAGAAGCGCATAAAGCTGAGACCTGAAGAGCGTAAATGGTTGCAATAAATCCTCAACGGATAAAATGTAACCCGTCGAGTTTTGGAGAGTGGCGGGGGGGTTCATTATGACAATCCCGCCCCACTGTGGGATCACGAAAGCGTTCGCGCTGGACGGTGTGCCTGTTTTCGTCCGTTGTCGCATCTGAATTCTGGGATACTAGTACACTTACCGTTGGTTTTGATGACCTTCATTGGTCTGTGCCCTACAGAGGGTATGAAGAGTAGGAAATGCAGAACAACGTCATTGTTGATGGTCGAGGCTGCAACAACAGCATGTGTCAGTGATGAACAACCCCTTTGAAGCATCCTACCGAGTGTCCATTCTTCGGAGTTCACAAATGTCTTGATATGGTCCTGATCCAGATGATAACTTGGAGCAGACGCGTTATCATCCATCATGGTGGTCACAATATGGGGCTCGAAGGCCAATGGAGCATGATACTGAACTTGACTCTCGATGGTGAACTTGTAAATCATAGAAAGCTCCCTTAATGAGCGGCGCAGGTGCCCTAGGAATACCAATTGACTCAAAATCAAAATCCGTTCTGGAGGGACTCACGGGTAATCGCAGCCTCAATGTCCCATGCCATAGCAAAACCTCCGAGGGACGAGTCCTCATTTAAAAGCGAGAATGCGAGGCGATATGTTGGCGAATATTGTGCCTTGACTGGCGGTGAAAGAGGATTGATGAGGGACTTAAGTGCACGAATAACGGCGTCGGTTGATTGTGATGGCACTTTAAATAGTCATTAATCCATTTAACCCCGCAGTGCGAAGTAGATTACCGTCTAAGGGAACTTTCGAAGTCAGTTCACGTCCACGCACAAATATTTCTGGTCCCCCCGCATGCGAGGGAAGAATGGAGAGAGTATAATGGGTAGCATCATCTACATCGCAGCGTGAGTCACACCATCAAGTGACAGAAAAAGCTTTCTCCCCTAGAGGCAGGTGTTTGGGACATTCGGTGAGCCACGTGAAGTTGACGCCGTCTGGGAATGGTTCTCTCTCAAGCAAATCGGCCAATTGGGCCATTACGGGGCGCGCTTGAGGCGGCCCTTTGGAGCAAGCAGAAACTGGGAACACAATCTTACAAAGGATATTTAGCACACAACAGGTTGAAAGAATTGAAAATGCCTACCTTCCTTGCCGTTTCGTCGTGCACCTGGCTCTCCGCAAGCGGTAAGCGCTCAATGCGAGTCGTATACCACCATAAAGGTACGCTGACAAAGATGATGATCCAGTAGGAAAGAATTACAATTCGACGCGTAGGTGTTTGCTGCTCTTCTAGGAGCTTGTTGGCAGCCTCATCTTCATCCATCTGGCGAACGAGGCAAGGTAACGTGAGAGGTGGGCACGGGCACCACGTGATTCAACCGTCCGTAACAGTACGTAGTACTTACTACTCACCGCTACGTGGACGCACAATCTCGACCAAGTTGTTTTTGTATTACAATTCAGTTTCAGAGGCACAGTCCAATACAAAAGTCACATGTTACGTATATAAACTCAACTTCGAAACTGAATTGTAATACAAAAACATCGTCCAACCCCCGATCTGACCGTATGTTGCACTGTAGATAGGCTTTGATCACTGGTTTGGGCTCGGCGTCCTATCCATTTCAATAGGGGCCATATCCGGGGGGGCACAAAATCCGTGGTTCACGTCATGTGAAAATCGCATCTGATCCCACCTCAAGGCCATCACGCACATTCATCCCTGTCGGTTATCGTTGGGGTTCTTGACAGGCCTCTCGCTGGTAAGGGCACTCTCGTCGAACCTTCTGCCTGTATCGACACCTCTCACATCACACCCTGTATTCGACAGATATTGCTGAAGAATCCCCTCGTCGCAGCTAACTGAACACGACCGGAGGCGCTTAGTGCGTCGCGGTTAAAGGACACTCTTCAGCCAATCGAGCCTCCGGGAAATACGTCATCTGTGTGGAACGGTGATTGCTTTCGACGTCCCATGCAGTTCCATAGCCTTTTCGTAGAGATATCCGACTAAGGAGGCTGGAGGCTGTACCCTTGCACCGCTGGCGTCTCGTTGTCGTTTCCTTCGTCCAGGCAACGCGCTACAAAGGCCGATCTCCCACTCCGATTCCGTATGGCACCTTTCACAGGCATAACCAGTACGAGCCGCTTCATCCCCACATTTCCTCTGAACGGCGAACACATACCTACCTACCCTGCTCCTCACTCGCGCACGGAGACTTAGATCTTGCTCTCTGTTGTGGGACATCCCCAGAATAGTAATCAAAACTCTGTGTTCGTCTACTTCCATCGAATGGCCTCAGCCGGCGGGATTGTTGGCAGTTGTCGCAACCCTCTGCACCCCGATTTCCACGCTACCCCTAGTGGGATCACATTCACATTGGGTCTGAGTAACCGCGAACTCCTCAGTCGGTGCTGGTCAATCCCAGACGGTGCAATCGGACAGAACCTGACCCGACGTGTACCCCCGCCACCATCCACATGGCTATTCAGCTGAGCACGCATTTCATTTACAGATCAGCAGCGCGACCCGCGCACCCTTGTTGAGGGGCCTGCCCTGTTCTTGGCTTTCCAAAGCAACTACACCATGCCGAGGAGATACAAACCTGCATTAAAAGGTGTCAACGTCCCTCTTGGTGATGTTCCTATGTCTGACCACAGGTATTTCATTGTCGGTCCTTGCGCACGGTAGTCCGTGAAGGCGTATGCTGGTTCCACTGTGAATTGTCGCCGTGCCACCTTCTTTTTCGCTTTGCCTTTAAATAATTCCAGACTCCGAATGACTGGAAAAATTGGATCGTGTTTGTCGGAGGTCTGCATTCCGAATTGAACACATATTTTTATAGCCTATATTCGCGAAACAATGAAAAAAAAATAGAAACAGATCCACGCTGGGACAGGCGAAAGGAAACAATGGCTGTGCAGAGTCAAGGGAAGCGCGCAAGCACTCTAGTTATAGATATGGAAATAATCACTTGAACAGGGCAACTGCGGAAGCTTACCAAGCACTTGACCCGTTCCTGAAAAATAATCGGGGACCACCAAAACTGAGGCGGTTAAATACTTCAGGGGAAATAAATTAAGGAAAGGTCAACTTACTCGGAAGCAAAAGTATCAATTCAGTTTTGAACCTTCACCCAGGTCTTCAAGGTACTGAAATCTCGTTGGATCACTAGGCCATTCTGCCTTCCTGCTGCACTTCCATGCTCTGTGATGCTCCTCAAGGGGGTGGTGTTTGAAATTCGCATGGTCTCAGCCTTGATTTTGATGGATGCACACAAGTACATTTGGATGTATTTGGGCTGACTGCTTTTCCCTGAAGAACAGACAATGCCGACCCGGTTCTCTAAGACCCGTAAGCACCGCGGACATGTTTCCGCTGGTTATGGACGTGTAGGGAAGCACCGTAAGCACCCGGGTGGTCGCGGTCTTGCTGGTGGTCAACACCACCACCGGTGAGTGCTCCCGTTGCACACCAACTCCTTTTTCAGTTTCCTCACCCTCGACTCTAGGACAAACATGGATAAGGTGCGGTTGGGGGATTTGGCGAATGAGAATTCCACTCATTTCACAAACTTAGTACCATCCGGGTTATTTTGGTAAAGTCGGTATGCGCTATTTCCACTTGAAGCGTAACCCGTATTGGTCCCCGACTATCAATGTGGACAAGCTATGGTCCCTCGTTCCTGAAGAGGAGAAGGCAGGGCTCAGCTCAGAAAGCGAGGTTGTGCCTGTCATCGATATTCTCGCCCATGGGTATAGTAAACTTTTGGGTAAAGGATTGTGCGTACATTTATCCATAGTTGCATTGATATTGTTCACTAATGTCATTATTCTTTCAGTCTGCCAAAAATGCCTCTGATCGTAAAGACTCGGTCGGTTTCTTCCAAAGCAGAGTGCGTCCGATCCCATCTTTTGAACTGCCGTCATCGTCTAATTCCCCAATAGGAGAAAGATAAGAAGAGCTGGTGGTGTTGTCAAGCTTATAGCATAATCTCGAAGGCAACCTGAGGTATCACAGGTGACCCAGGAAAGTAGGCGAACTGGATGGTGCTAAGCGGGAGGGTACATTCGCAGTATTCAAACGTACGCCGCACGGCACCTGTAGTGAGGTCATTAAACCACTGTAGAGAAGCCAAGATACCAACGTGCTTGAGGATGTGATCGTCATGAGTGAACGGAACCGGAGGTACGTGTTGCAACGAGAGCATAGCGACGCTGTCGGTGCGCACAGGCATCCATTTTCATCAAACGACGTCTCACCAGGGGTGTCAAGAGATATGCGTCCCAACCTTCGCCTCCAAATCTAAGTAGATTCCTACTGCTTTATATATCACGTCCTCGCGCTAATGAAGCCAAACTGCCCGCTTTTGTGGATTCCGCAATGCTCCCTTGTTTCATTTTTTGGAAGCTGATGGCAATGACGGAGGGTGTCTGAGCCTGGGATAGCGGCTTCTGTGACATTTTCCAACCAAGAGTGAGGAGATTTTTCGACTCCGTTTTTGGAGCCTGCGGTAAGGGGAGTCGAGATGTTGTCGGTGCAACGCCAGCATCGCACTCCGCACATATGTCGCTATCACCTGTCGTGATGGCTGGAGTCCGGTGGTGTCACGAGCTGAGACGGCATTGAGAATTCAGGATAACGTACAGGCTGGGGGTTAAGGAGATTGCCATTTTATTATAATTATATGAGTGATATCTTTTTACAGGTGAAGTAGAAACGGGAGGCTTTACAACATCCAAGAGAGACGTACATGAGTGTTTAGTTGAGGCTCTAGTAGACACGGTAGCGCCCCAAGACCAAAACCCGGACCTCCCAACCACATACACAATCACTACCACCCCCCCCCTTTCCCCTGCCTCGAGTCTAGGTGATGACATTGTCGCGTGCAAGAGGAAGAAAAAACATATGGTTAAACCGTGACTCTAAGGACACATTATTCACAACAACTCCCTGTGAAATTCTGGAAAAGGACAAACGGCTGGAGGAGGCAAACCAGAGGGCGGGAGCCGAGTGGGAGCGGAAAATGGTGGAAGGAAAATAAAAGAGAAGGGACAGGTGAGCTGACGTAAAAGAAAGCATGTAAAGGGAAAATGATGACAAATTTTCAGCGTCGCCAATTGCGTATTGGGAGTGGTTAGTGACTCTGTGTGTAGAGTAAAGAGTAATCTGTCAATCCTCCGAGCTCAACGGGCAATTGAGTTTAAATGATTCTTGATCTACGTTGCATCTGACATATTTGACTGTAGGTATGAATATTCCAAATCGATTTGACTTGATGCGTTAGGGGATGGGAAGTTGTGGAGATCATTACGATTTTGATGAGTGGACGTACCCCGCTGCTATGGGCAAGATCAGAAATTCAGGAGGACACGAAAATTTCCCATGCGGCGATGTTCAGAATCAACAAACAAGATCACACGATGGCGAATATGATACGCTCGTAACCCGCTCGCCTGCATCCCTTCCTTCTGGCGCATGTTCTGCTTTCCTTGTTTTGCCACGTCTTTTGATACAGACAGTGTCTCAGAGGACCCAGCGTTCTCTTCGCAGGCTACAAAGTCCCCCACCTGCTGGAACCTCGCTTCGTCCTCCGAATCCAAACTAATGGCTGCATACCCCCCTCTCAAGCTTCAGGAGGCATGCCGGCAAGTCATTGCCATCATCACTGACTTACAGCAGAAGTTCAACAAAGAGTTTGAGATGAAGGAAATAGATGAAGTTGGTGCTCGTCTTGGTGTTGGGTTGGGTCCATATGGCGAGACCCTTGGCTCAAGAGGCATTGGGATTTCGGTGGCTCATGGACAAGCAGAAGAATATTCACTCCCTCACTTATTGTAATTTGAACCAAAGGTTGCAGTATTAATCCGCATCGATGCTCGACACAATGGACCTCAGCGACATCTAATGCATTGACAAAGCTATGTTGCAACAAGAAATGATAAAGATATACACAAAAAGATTGAGATCCGTTGTCCGATCATCATCGCAGAAGTCCAGTCTGAGTCATACTCATGTATTTATCCAAATCGGCATCAAGATCGGCAGCAACCGCTGGACGGTCACGCGCCAATGCGAGTCTCTGGGCCCGTTTTGCCGTACGTCTGGGACCTTTCTTCACGCGGGCTCGAAGTGGTTGGTTGATGTAGCTGGTGGGACCATGCATGAGCAAACATTTAATATCGAGTGTTGTAACTCACGTAGTGTTGGATCGAAGTGTTAAAGCCACGGCCGAAGGCGTTGGGGGAAGGCGTTGAATTGGGAGAGGCGAGGCCACAGGGGGCCCAAACGTTGGGAGAGGCGAAGAGGCGGAGGGGCGTTGACATTTTGTGTTGGTTGAGGATGGATACGGCCGGCTAAGCTACGCGGCTGGGTGGCTCCATTCAGGCCACCGCGAGGAAACTCTGGCTCTTCAGTGTCGATAACGAGTCTCACGCGAATCGGAGAGCCTGGAGTGAACTCGCTACGCGTCCAGCATTGAAATCACACCAACATTGGCACTCACGTCCATCAATGACTCGACCATGGTATTTCTAAGGGATAGGGGATTGATCAGTGATGCAACATTGGCGAGAGCAATCCTCACCCTTCGTGCTAAAGCTGCGTCAGAAGGATGACTGAACTGGACATATCCCTTCCCCTTGGGATAGCCCTGTCGCAATTGGTTGGCGCCAATTCTTGGATCGGGATATGGAAAAGCATACTTTGTCATTATACAGAAGATACGCGTCCACTACATATCCAACCTGTAGTTGAATCAGATACCTCCCAAGTGCTCGAAAGAAGGTTGCTTGCCGTCGTTGCAAAAAGCTCCTACAAAAGTTCGCCGCTTAGCTAGTAGAACCTGTATTCTGACGTCGACGACAAACCTCAAGTTCTCCAGGTAATGCATCAAACGGAAGTCCTTCAATGAGTATCGCGGAACCTGGAACACTGAGAAAAGAAGTTGGATTCGATGCAGCGCCCCATGCATGGTGAACTTACGGTTGCAAGTGTACTTTTAGTGCATTATCTTTGGCCTCCTGACGAGCTTGGTTAGCGGCATCTCGGCGTTTCATAGTCTCTTTTTCTCGTTGCTGATCTCTCCATGATGGTGGTATTGTCGACCGAGGCCCATGAGGAATGACGGTTTGTCGGGCTGCAGGTCGTCTCCTTGAATTATGCATAACCGCGCAGTGGCTATCTGTGATGCTGAGAAAAACGCGCTATGCGAAGCTAGATAGAGGCCCGAGAACGTTAAAAGATAAAATCTGAACCTCGCGATATTTGGCTTGTGAGGTGATGAATACACGTGATGAGAATTTTCAAGACTAGAGGGCGTGCTTCGCATCGCAACGACCTGCACAGCATTCACGGAAGAATGAAGGATAACGCGGAAAGTGCAATGAATGATATGTACAGTCAAGAAATGGTACATCAGAGGAATCAGCATCGGAAGTTATGTACAACGAAATTAAATAGTACACGAGGGTAGGGGGACGCTATGTACATGCAAGTTATGGTACAAGATGTCATCGTGTTAGGAATAAACCCATGCAGAAGAACCTCCCTGGTGTGAAGCGGTATTGGTGACAGCGTGTCATGCAGTTCGAACACAACGAACTTGCATTACGGTTACATTGTTGCAGAACAGGGACAGTGTTATATCGATTTCATGCCGAGGATACAACGGGGGAATTGAGACTGTCCGAACGATGGGCAATAGCCCACCACGTGTTCAAAGAGGGTCATACAGGCAGATTGGGGTGGCAGGGAGGGTTCCCAAGTGTCGTGGAAATAGCAATCAGAGGCAAAGTCATTATAACAACGAACTTAGACATCGACATCGATGTGGTGAACGGAGTTCAAGGGCAGATAGTTGGAATATGGGCTGATCCTTGGGAAGACTCAGACATGACGGGTGCGGTGCAAGAAATGAAATACCCACCGAGTTGCGCTCTAGTGAAATTAGAGTGATATCGAAGTTCGGAAATAGAAGAGCTGGGAGAGTCAACGATTCCAGTCTTCCCCATCCAACGAACATTCGAGGTAAACATGCGCAATGGAGACAAGAAAGTGATCAGATAACGATGGATGTTGCTTACGCTTTTACAGATTATCGAGTACATCGGTATGCCCTTGAGATACACCATTTAACGTGTACGTTACATTGTTCACGAAGACATCATGCAAGACACTAGAGATGGAAGATGAACGTTTGATCGGATTGGCTGTTGGGGGACACCAACTCAATTGTATTATACACGTGATGTCACAGAAGAGTCAAACACGTAAGCACAAGTGGCACAAACTACGTAATTTCACTAGGTGGAGAGTGACACTGCTGTGCAGGTAATTCGGGCCAAGTTCCGGGGCTGGTTGTCAGGGCATAGCACGTGGACCACCCAACCCTGTCCCTGTCCCCTCTACCTTCCCTGCCATCACTCACATTTCCCTATGTGCGCGAACCCGCGGGAAAAATCACGTGGGCTAGGCGACAAAGTCGCAATGGGAAGAAGGGGTGGTCGGCAATTCCCGGAGCAGAAGGTAGGGGTCCGCACATTCGGTGTCAACCTGCATGTCACCTTGATTAATTGGATTCTGCCTGCATGTTTAACGCCGTTTCTGGGTCTCCCAGATCACCAGAACGTAAATAAAAGTAGGGGTGCTGTGGTTTGGTTTGGTTTGGTTCTGGGGCAATTTTTTGAGAACCAGAACTGAACCGGTTCTGTGTTTGGGCGATGATGTCAAACCAGAACCGAACCAGTATATGAACCAAACTGAACCACAACTCGGTTCTGGAACGGTTTGGTTCGGTTTTGGAATGGTTCAAGCAAGCCTCGTATTACTGTCCAAGTTAATTATTGTAATTACACTATGAAGTGCACTAATAATACTTGGAACACGAAATTTCAACCAAACATTAAGAATCTAGGTTGATTCCCACTCTCAATCTCTCTGCAGACATGCAGCCATATTCACACCACTCTTGGGTCTTCACTGCCTCTGAGGTCTTCTTTGCTTCCCTTTCCTCACAATAACGACACTGTATATCAGCCTTGGCAATTTGGATAGCACCAAGGTGCTCAGGAGTGAGGTGATTCCGATTGTCGTTGTCAGTGTGTTTCGCAGCAGAAAATGCCCTTTCACACGGAATGGACGAGGCTGGAACCGAAAGTAAGTCCTGAGCAATAGACATTAAAACCAGATATGCAGCGCCTTTTTTCTGGAAGTTGGAAAGGATAAGTCCAGGTTGCAGTTGAGATCAAAATGAGTGCTGGCAATGCGGCTTACCATCCTGAAGTTGAGAATGTCGGTTCCTGGCAATGCAAGTGGTTTGATAAGATAACGTTCGAGTTCTGCACAAGGATCATCACTTGAGATTTCTTGGGCACATCGAGCTTGACTGGCTGCAAGATGGTGTGAAAGGCCATATACTTCATCAGTTGAGGAAGCAATTGGCACTATCATCTGAATAGTATCGCCTCCATTTGTTCCTGAGGAAATTTGTATCCGGTGCGACTACTGGACTTATCCGGAGCTCCAAATTCTTATGACATAAACCAACGTGACTGGACAAATGACATAAAATGGACAAGCCTGGTATCGAACCCAGGACTTCTAGTGTGCATCCATACACTACTCGCCCATTATGCCAGGGGGGGGTACCCCTTCCCTGATGGTTTGGGAGATCACTTGATCCCTTCCTCCAACAGTTCCAGTTGCAATTGAGGTAGCAGCCTGAGACCGGGTTTGAAAGGTTTCTTACTAGTTTGGGGACGGTAATGTTCCGTTCCCCCATTCGCCTCAGGCCTCAGAAGTCCGTCTAAGTATACGCTTGAGTTTGCTGTATATTAACGGGGTAGAAGTAAAGGCTGATCCGCCTTTTACAGCTACCGAGGGTTTATATACAATCTAATACATTCTTGGCACAAATAAATAGAGAAGCTTCCGCGACGCTAAATTAGCGTCGCGACATAATTATTACACAACACAACATCAACTGATGTTGTGGGCAGAATATAGACATGGGCCGGGGCCTCACATCCTCCTCCCTTGCGATATTAAATCGCAGACAGGGTACAAGCATATATACACAAGAGGAAAGCAAGCAGTTTTAAAGAAATAAAATTTTAACGTTCTACATACAAAAGATGTATGCAAACGGGGGCACACTCATTGCAGGAGGCTATAATAGTAGTTTGTAGGTGAGGCCCACTTAGAGTTTCTCCTGGAACATATGCACCCAGGTCTCGACGACAGTGTTGTCGACGATGGAATGACTTTCTCGTCGTTGTGAGTTTATTAAATATCATCGTCCACCGTGACGATGTTGACAGTGCAGGTCGTCGACGGCAGTGTTGTCGCTGACGAAGAAATTGAATACTCAACGACGTTGTCATTGGCGAAAGACGAAGGGTACAGAATATACAATCAACGACAGCGTTGTCGTTGACGAAGGTAAGAAGTTATTAATCAACGACGGCCTTGTCGTTGATGAAAGTGAGTAACCAACGACAGCATTGTCGTTGATGAAGGTATGGATATGAGGGCTCAGTTCCTCATTCGTTTACGTGGTGCGGACCCGGATGGGCCAGAGCCGGACGGGCGATTTGATGTAGTCCTACAAGTTGTCGTGGACCTAGCTGCATCGACAGTGACATCATCGCTGAGATAGTTGTCATCGTAGTGACGAGTCTCGACGTCAGCGTCGTTCATGGACGAATCCTCGTCTTGTCGACGGTGCGAGTAATGGACATGGTGCATGGGATGGCCGCATCCATGAGAAGAGGAGGGAGCACGCCCTCGCACTGGTGGTGCGTGGGCGGATTCGTACACCGACGAGTGTGCATACGTTGGAGGGGGGTATTGCGGTGGAGGTGGGGCGTTCGAATACGCCACAGGGTGTGGGTTCGCATACATCATAGGTGGGTTTGAGTACGAT
This sequence comes from Cantharellus anzutake, assembly GCF_015039405.1. Lineage (NCBI taxonomy): Eukaryota > Fungi > Basidiomycota > Agaricomycetes > Cantharellales > Hydnaceae > Cantharellus > Cantharellus anzutake. Next base: position 122,140 of record NW_024066994.1, on the reverse strand, counting down.
GTTGGGGGAGGGTTCGAGTACATAAGTGCTCGTTCCTGACATTGAATTTTACGACGCTCGCAAGCGTCGTCAGTCATTGGTTTTATCCATCGACACGCGAGGATGTACATCCATGCAATACGAGCCGGGGGGTACTGGTCAGGAAGTCTTTTCGCCTCTGTCTCAATATCGTCGCGCGACATATGCATTCGTGAGGTACGGTTGTTTGTAGCCACCCTGTACCAGTCGGTACAGGTGTCAACGTCCTCTTGCGAGGGCTTGCCCGTCTTGAACGACCAGGCAAGATGGTACATTGTAGCATAGAACCTCACACCTTCTTCGGTGTGTATGTAGTTTCGAACCAACTCGAACCACTTAGGTTCTTTGTCGCGGACGAGCGCAGCCGCATCTGGGAATTCGATTCTATCGACATGGTTGATGTCGTAGAAGCGGGTAGGAAGGGCCACCGATCGACAATATGTTGGTGGGGGTAGGGGTTCGCCATGCACTTCAGTGAGTTTGGCGTCGTAGTACTCGTAGTAGTGGTAGCTGGGTGGACGGTTCGCGACGAATTCTTCGAAGGGGGCATCAGGGTCGACGACCCATTCGCCTTCCATCTCGTCATCGTTGGACGTGGGGGCCCATCTCTTGGAAGAGGTGGTTTTTTTTGACGGCGCAGACTTGGCCGACGCAGGATCCACCAGGCCAACCCCGGGGATAACGATGGTTTGGGGAACAGTGGGCCGTGACGACGAGGGAGCAGAAGATTGGATCGGGGTGGGTTTGGGAGACGCAGGGTGTCCCCTTGCCGTGCGTGCAACTCTAAAGACGTCCTCGTTGAGTTTGTCGTTGGCCTTTCGGAGGGATTCGACCCGTTGATGAAGATGGTCATTTTCAGAACGCAGGTTGTCGGCCTCGTTCTGCAGCATCTCATACTTATTCCTGAGCTCATCGAGCTCATCATTCCTACGTTCGTCTTCGAACGTAGTCTCTTTACGTTTCTCGAGTTTCTTCTCGATATGGGCCCACACGACTTCTGTAATCATTTCGAGTTGATCGAGCCCTGTCTGCGTGGAATGCGGCAGGTGGGGGTATTTCTCACTCGCACTTGCGCGAGTGGGCAGGACCAAATGGTCCTGTTTTGGGGTTAAAACGCCCGTGCTGGGCGCTTCCGGTGTGACAGTCTGAGCGACTGTGGAGTTGTCGTCCATCGATGACATGGCAGCATCCGTGGTGGGACTTACAGGTGGGGAGTTTGGGCTGGAGTCTATGAGGGCCTCCTTGATGGGGGAAAGGTCGAGGGAAGAATCAGCGAGGGGGGATTCAGTCGCGTTCATTTGAGCGATTTCAAATTTGATGGTAGGAAGCAGGATTTGATCCCGCTTTCGTCGCATTTATCCGATATTATTCGGATATTCCCGGACTTGCCAGTTTAGGCAACTCATGGCTTCAACGCCATAGTTGGCCGTGATAAGGCATTGATATCTGCTGGTATCGGACCGGTAGGCAACGTTCATGCCGCAGTCGTGATGGTCTGCTGGATCTATTGTCCGGCATCTGATCCTGTCGTTGACGGTTCAGTTCCTCGACGTTCTCTACCCCTTGTACTGTTAGGTAGTCATCCAACGCAATTAGATCGTTTACATTGGCCAAGGGTTCCCAAGTAAGGTCACCAAGTCCCCATCGGACACGGAACCATAAAGATTTATCGTCGTCCCATCGATGGTCGACGATTTCCTTGACCCGATATTCCCGTTCTGGGTCGTCGCCAAAGTCGTAAAATACTTCTACGGCGCATCCAGGGAACAGCACAGAATCATTCGGCTCATGAGGTGCGAGCCGTGAGACGTGGAACTTTGCAAAGATATTTCTTTGCGTCAGTACTGGGGGAAGCCTGAGGACGTAGTTTGATGAGTCCTCAAATACCTCCAGTATTTCGTAGGGGCCAATATAAGTTGGCAACAGCTTATGCGCCCTCCCCTTGGGGAGGTTCAGATCTTTCGTTGAAAGATATGCGTAGTCCCCTTTCTTCAGTTTGGGGGAATCAGGGCGCCGATGTCGGTTCGCCTGGATAGCCTGTTCTACACGACTCTTAATAATAGCGTCGTGAGCGGCCTGGATGTTGTCCAGGGCCCACTGGGCAAAGGATTTTACCCCCGGCAATTCGGATGACGGCAGGGACACGGTCATCTGTGGGAGGTATCCGTATACCAACTCAAACAGGGCGAATCCCATTGATTTATTTGCACTTGAGTTCAATGTGAATTCTACCATGGGTATATGCACGGCCCAATCTCGCTGATCGGGTCGGACGAATGACCGAAGGATCTGGACCACCGTCTGGATCGCTCGTTCTGCTTGGCCATCCCCTTGAGGATGGAACGTGGTAGTTAACTTGAGTTTAACACCCATTAGTCGGTGTAACTCAGTCCAAAATTGAGACGTAAACTTCATGTCACGGTCTGACACGATGGATGTTGGCATGCTGTGCAAGCGCACGACATGTTGCAGGAACAGATGCACCAGCTCAATAGTCTTGACCTGGGTCGTCACAGGCACTAGGTGAACCTGGCACGTTAGTCGGCACAGAACTACCCAAAGGTAGTTATAACTCAGGCTTGTCGGGAATGGTCCGACGAAATCCATGGCGATTGACTCCCAAGGTTTCTCAGGGACCGGGAGCTGGTGAAGCAGTCCCGGATATCTGAGTTTGCTTTTCTTGGTCGTCTGGCACGTCCCGCAGGATGTGCAGAATTTCTCGATGTCTTTTGACATCGAAGACCACCAGTAGTGTTTGCGTATGTACTTGAGCATCTTCTTGACGCCGAGGTGACCAAGGATTCGGTGTGTGTGCTCGATCGCGATGCCCATAATCCTCTCCCCTTTATGAATAGATTCAGGGAGGACAAGTCGTGGCTTGCCTGAATCATTCAGACGGAAAATTAGGCCATCGATGATCGAGAACTTAGGGAAATCCTCAGGTTTTGCGAGGATCCCTTTCCAAGCAGTGTGCTTGGAGTAGCCATCTTTCACACTTGCGATGAAAGCTTTGTCCTCCACATGAGGACATAGTTCTGCCAATGGTGGCAGTACATCTTCGAGGGAAAGCTCCCTCCTCCCTTGACGATTGTCAGGGGGATCAAGCTCCGATGCCTCGAGATCTCGTGGCTCCTGAGCGTCTCCGATAGAGTGGGACGCACCCAGGCGTATGCACTGCAGTCTTAACCTGTGCAGGTGTAATAATTCTCGTGCTTCCTCAGCATGTGCCAAGGGCAGGTTGTTGCCCTCTATCAATCCATATATCTGCGGATACGTAATCGTCATAGTGGACATCCTCATCTGACGAGGATTCATAGTACCGTGACAGGGCATCAGCCACTTTGTTTGTGTGCCCCTGTACATACACGATGTCACAATTGAAGCTGTGAAAGAAATTTTGCCAACGAATGTGACACGGCGCAGTGTGATTCTTCTCTTTGAAGTAAGTAAGCACCTTGTGGTCGGTGACCACAGTGAATTTTCGCCCACCAGTCAGCTTGTCGAGCCATTTGGTGAGCGCTTCCAGAACGCCTAGAGCTTCCAGCTCATAGGCGAAATACGCCCATTGAGTCGGGGTGAATTTCTTTGACATAAACGCAGCAGGGTTAGATGTTTGCCATTCTGCACCCTGTGCGAGCATGGCCCCAACGCCAGTGGGGCAGGCATCAGTGATCACCCAGACACGGTACTTGTCTTGGTCTTCTGAACCAATTGAATCTGGTATATCCCAGATTATGGGCTTTAGAATCGGCGTCTTGCACATGATTACTTTGATTTGCGCGAAACATTTTTCGTGTAGGGCGCTCCAGCGGAACAGCATATGGCTGGTACATATGGATTGCAACAGTCCAGTGTATGCACTGATGTTGGGCAGGAATTTTGCTAGGTACTCAATGAGACCCAGGAATCGCAGAACCTCGGTGTGGTTTTCTGGTGTCCGCCAGTTCCTTATTTTGTCTAGTTTGTCGGAATCTGCGTGGATTCCGTTTGAGTCCACTTTACACCCCAGTATGTCGAGTACAGGGGCGAATGGCTCAAATTTCCTTGGGCTCACATAGAGCTTCTCGTCCTTTAGACGAGTATATATCCACAAGAATTTCTCGTTGTGTTGCTTCACTGTTGTAGTTCCAGTGAATATGTCGTCGAACCATACATGGACAGCTCAACCGATTTGGTCCCTTAGGATCCAAGTCAAAACGTGCTGGAATGTGGAAGGGCCGTTACAGTCCCCTTGTTGCAGCACATTCGATATGAAAGTACCGTACGGGGTACTCATCCCCATGTATTGTACGCAGTCTAGTTCGATACAAATCTGTTTGTACGCGTCCATCATATTGATTTTTGATCGATAAGTTACCCGAGCCATGCTATCCATGATGAAACGCATGTCAGGCATGGGCGTGACATCGAGAATAGAGTTCGCGTTGCGATTTCTCGCATCGATTACAGTCCGTAAAGAACCGTCCTTCTTTGCAAGACAAAGAAGTGGAGCAGCCGTTGCGACTGCCTTGCGTTCCCACCACTTGGCACGCTCATAATGAGCGATTTTCTCTCGAAGCTGCGGTTCGAGGGCTTGAGGGCACATAGCCCTTCTTTCTATATATTTTTTATTCAGATCAATCAAGTTGATCCGGTGGTTAACCTCCCTGAACGGAGGTAGGACCTCAGGGGCTGGTGCCATGACGTCCTTGAAACGTTCACGCCACCAATTCCTGAGTGGCACGAATTCAGGGTCTGTCATTGGCAGCCCTTCTAAATGGGAACAGTCAGGAAGCCTGAGGTCCTTCGACCTCGGGCTTGGCCAGTGATTGGGCCACTGGGAGGTATCCGTGTCCTTTTGAGCGGACATGGCAAGGATGCATGGCGAAGGGTGTTCAGCCTTCGCCGTATTGCGTCATGCTGTCTGTCTAGATGGCAGTTCGGATCTCGGTGCATGGGGAAGTTTGGGGCGACCGCGTGCAGCAGCCCCCACGGAGGTTTTACCCCGTTCCGTCAGGACATCAAACGTTTTGATGTCGCCCGTCTTTATGTGGATGGTGTGAGTTTCGAAATTGAGGGACGCTCTGTTGGCATTCAGCCAAGGAGCTCCGAGAATGGCATTGTAGTGGTCAATGTTGACGACGTCAAAATAGTGAGTAGACGTAACCCCGTGAATGGTTACGGGAGTATTCGTGCCATACATTATGCACGAACGACTGTTTTTGGTCCCCATCTGGAGAACCAAGGGGTTTGGCAACTCGAGCAGTGGGATGTGTACTGCTTGGACAAAATCTGGAGATAGGGCATCTGTTTCAGTGCCACTATCAAATAGGACAAAAGCGTTTACCCCGGCGATGTTAACCTCGCCAGTGAGCGTCCACCTTAAGTCGGCGCTGCGGTTTTCAGGGTATTTACCTGCCTCTCGTGAGATTCTAAACTTCGCATCGAATATTGGCAGGATTTTCTTCAGAAGCTTGTTAGGCACTGAAGAACTCGTCACACTTTGCATTGACGGTTTGCTGGATGAAGACTTTGGGACTGGTATAACACCGTCCCTCTTGTAGGTTTTTACTGCGTCGTCGACAAGCTCAGCTACTATCTGCTCATCAGATGGCAGTTTGTCTGCTTGCCAAGCAGACGCTAATTTAATGGAGAAGTTTTCGTCCATGGGATCCACGAACGTCATAGCACCGACAAACATGTCGGCGTCCACCTCTACGTACTCCTCCTCCGCCTCAGCGAGGAGGTTGGGGTCGTACGGGTCGTCCACGAGTTTATCGTCGAACGCCTCATCGTCGGCCATATAGTCCTGCACCTCTGCAGGATCTTCAACACCTTCCGGTTCTTCTACAGGCTCCGAGTCCTGTATGTCTCGTTCGTCAGACTCAACCGCTATGTTGTACATGCACGGTTTGGGCTTGTCATGATTTGGGCAATCACGTTGATACCCTACTTTCCCGCATTTATAACAACACAGTTTCCCATCCTTATCCAAGGATGGTGTCGATTTCGTCGCTGTAGACGACGTCGACTTTTCTGTTTTTGGAGCCGGCGAATAGCTCACACGGAAGGTTGAGCGTTGTCTGCTCTTCAGAGTTGACGTGTTTCCCCCGAATGTGTTTTTGTAAACTTTCTTGGCAGACGAAGAATCAGCAGCCTTTTTGGGAGCTGCTGCAGCATTGGTATTATGTTTTTGCGTCGTTTTCGATGCGGTTGGCGCCTGCAAGTCGTTACGATACGCAGAGATTGCCTTAATAGAATTGTACGCGTGGTCCAGGCGGAGCACGGCGGTCCACAACTCATCTTTCGTTGTGTAGTCCACGGAAATTTCGTGGCGCATAACCATCTCCCGACACATCTCGCCAGGGATGGTGTTCAGGAAACGTTCATTGAACGTTGCCTGGTCAGGAGGTGTGATCATCTCCTCAGCTGCACGATACAGCTGATTATAGAAGTGTTTGATTCCCTTCGTGGAATCGTATGAAAGCGTTTTGAATGCTTTCGTAGATGCTACTGCTGCAGACTTCTTCATGAAGGTGCAAATAAGGATCTCTAGTAGATCCCAGAATGGGGGAGTTACCCCGTTCTGCACTCCAATGCGTATATAGTGCATCAGGAGGTCTTGCACCTCGCCTTCAACGGCGGTTGTCAAAGTGTGGATGTGAAACTCGTTATAAGCTTCACCCTTCCACCCACACGACGACATATAGGCTAGCTGTTAGAACTGGGTGGATTCGGACGACTCCGGAGTGGAATCGGAGACTTAGCGTGGAAGGACCTCGGCCTCAGCGACTCAGGCGGAGCGCTGTGCCATTGCTGGTTGTCCTAGGGGTCCCTACTTTCGGATCTAGCAGGGGGAAAGTCTCTTGGGGGGAATTCATGTCGATTTCGGACTGAGGTTACAAGTTACTAGGTACATTGTATATAAGGAGGGGTCCGGAATCAAAAGGAACAAGGGTAGGACAAAAGGAGACAAAGGGAGATGGAAAGAGGAACAACACTGAGGGTCAAGTGTTTGACTCAATGGTGTTTCCCAAAGGAGGAATGAAGGGCCAAGGCCCAAGGAGGAAGGAAGGAGGTTGGGAGTGGGGAATGGCTAGCTGACTGAATAGAAAGGAAGCAGCAGCCCAAATAGGAATGAGGGAGAATAGCGGAATTGAAATGGACAATGCAATAGTTGCAAGGTCCGGAGTAAGTCCGGAAAGTCCGAACTCGGAGGTTAAACTCCGGAATATTGGCAAACGTAATTAAATGGAATGAGCTAACCAATACAATGGGTATAAGCGGAGGTGGGGTCAAAGTCCGAGGTCGGAGCTAAGACCGGAGGTTCCGGAGACGAGACGTGAACGGGATACCGGAGCGGAGGTCCGGAGTTGGGAGCATAGGTTTTGCGTACTCGTCTGGAAGGTGTCGAGGTTGGGGTCGGACCCGGAATGTTCCGGAGTCGGACCGAAGGTGGTGTCCGAGCCGGAGGTGGGATAACCTCTTGGGAGTCGGCAAGGAGGAGGTGACGGAAGGGAAGTAGGACTCCGGAAGTCGGAGTTCGGAGTTCCGGGAGCCCAGAGCGGAGGTCAGGATTGTATGGATATGACACTAGCCAGGAGTGCAGCCAGTTGTGGAATATCTTCGAGTTATTCTCTCCAGACCATTTGATGGTCGGAGTCAGTCCCTGCATCTTTTTGAGCAGTTCTGGGCGTACATCTGCAGGCAGTGGCTGTAGGATTCGAACCTCTACACTTCGGTGTGCAGATTCAAGAAGCTGAGTCATGAACTCAGATGGATCAGGCACTACTCGTGCCGCAGGTGCTGCGTATGAACGCATGGTTGAGTCAAACAAACCGGGTTGTACAGACGAGCGGTTTGGAAAGTTGGATGAAGGCTCCCATTTTATCTCGGTGCCAAATGGGTCAAGGAATGGTGGGTTGGCCCAGGACGAGCCACCCTCGCCACCAATCTCGTCATCACCGTCCCCATTCGGACGACGGGGCCTTCTTCCTGAGTTAGACCTAACTTGGTCTACACACCTCTTGCTCCCTTCTGGAGCCGCAGGCGGTTGTGAGAATCGGTGGTAGTTATCCAGCACCCATCTGAGTGCTGTGCCGTGGGACAGTCTTTCGGGGTCTTCACTGTTTGCCCCACGACCCACGTTGTATACGAATGCTGCGTCTGCATCCAGACGGGTGTTAAAGTCGAAAGTGGATTCGCTGAGACTACACTTAGCAAAGATAGGTCTGACCTTGGCAGGCTGTCCACCAATGTCATCTACACGATCCTGGATGTAGATCAGGCGTTTTTTCCATGTGTAATAATTGTACGGAACACTGGTAACTTCCGTGTCACCGTCCTCCTCCTGAATCGTCTCCACAGTGGCCTTCATTGGCACTGTTTTCTTTCTTCCATGGTCGGGAGGGAAATTATGCGTTTGGGTAGTGTCAACGTGTGGTATTTTCACCCCACCATTCGTGGGTTGCGATGACAGAATGAACGGCGCAGGCACAAAGCCTGGCCTGAAATGGGATGGAGAAGCTCCACTCTCCCCCGCAGTCGATGATCCAGCCAGTTGTCCTGGGTCGATCTCCCTACTTTTCCCCTTGGCATCAGTGGTTACTGGTGCCGTCGATGGGGTAGGTGGCTTAGTTCCACTAATGATGGGAACAAATTGTCCATCAGATTCTTGTACCTCGACGGACAGGCGTGAACTTGTCGCCTCTGTGACGACGGCAGGGACAGTGGGGATCCCTCCAGGTATGGGGACCCCAATGATTGGTTGACCCATTGGATTAACGGGGACTACAGGGACCTCCTGGGGCGCTTGCACCTCCACAGAGGGTTTAGTGATTGGTTGACCCGTTTGATTAACGGGGACTACAGGGACCTCTTGGGGCGCCTGCGCCTCAACAGCGGTTTTTATCGTCTGGTCAGAGACGATGATAGGGTCCCCACCCATTGTTGGGTTCACTGGAGGGTTTGCAGGTGGGTTATCCACCGTTGATGTGGGTGGCTTTGGCTCGTCGCGTCGAGAGAGCGTGAGGAGAATTTCGTTTAATTTCTCATTAAGTCTTTCCTCCACCTTAATGATGTTTCGATCTAGACAAGCGATGTTATCGCTATTCCCAGAGATTTGGGTGTTCATGTTACGGACATCGCCCCTCAAGTTGGCGATGTCGTCGTCGACTTGGTCGACGTGATTTCTTAGTACTTGCGCCGTTTCAGACGCGAGGGAGTGGGTTGGGGATGGAGGACGTGACGCGCGCATTGGGACGAATGCCGTGAGAGTCTCAGCTGCGAGGGCTTCAGACGTTGTGACTTCGTCAACGTCTCTCATATAGGTGAGACGTGTCTGAGACGCGTCCCTGGGCCCTTGCAGGCCCAGATCACCACCATCACTTGAGGTGGTGTCGTCTTCCACCCTACGGCCAGTGGAGGGGCCGGCCGTGTTGGCGGGAGCGTTGGACGTACTCCTGGTGTTGTATCTCCACGACATCCAGAAGAGGTGTCGAGTCGTTCAACAAGTTTGCGTGAGAACTTGATCGAAGTCGCACGTTGTCAGGGCCGACAACGCGCACGTTGCCAAATGGGGTTTCGGCGCCGGTAATGCGGTGCCGAGAATGGAAAAGAGAATAGAGCATAAAAAAGTGAAAGGTTTCTTACTAGTTTGGGGACAGTAACATTCCGTTCCCCCGTTCGCCTCAGGCCTCAGAAGTCCGTCTAAGTATACGCTTGAGTTTGCTGTATATTAACGGGGTAGAAGTAAAGGCTGATCTGCCTTTTACAGCTACCCCGAGGGTTTATATACAATCTAATACATTCTCGGCACAAATAAATAGAGAAGCTTCCGCAACGCTAAATTAGCGTTGCAACATAATTATTACACAACACAACATCAACTGATGTTGTGGGCGGAATATAGACATGGGCTGGGGCCTCACAGGGTTGCATGTGCTGAATGGTACTCAAGAAACTTGTAGCGGTCAGCAACAATCAAATTTAGGGGATCTTAGTGGAACATACAATGTTGCGCACAGTCCGTATTGCAGCCTCCTGGTATTGACGCACAAAATAATGCTTGATATATGAATCCTTTGTCATTGGATCAAGAACTAGATGAATGAGTCATCGATACAATCCTATTCAAGAGTTTGGAAAGATACCTGTGCTGAGAACTGCAAGAGGTGATGCATCCATCTCATCGTAATACTTCCCCAGAAGGGCAATACCAGCATCAAGGGCATCATAGATATTCGTGTATCTAGGCCCTTTTCGCATTCCCTCCCAACTTGTATAATTCCCTCATACACTGAGAGCAGGCATGGTTCCAGAGAACGACTGCTGTGCATGAGCCGCAACCTTGCATGTGAAGATTGTTACCAGTATGCTGTGAGATGATAGGAAATAAAGCTTACCTCGGGTGTGTCTACAACAAGTTCCATAGTAACCCAGTCATTGTTGCTAAATGTCCATGTGCTATACTTGGGTGTGTGACCCTTTGCTTTTGGAACAGAGTCTTTGCGATCGGCATGCTTGAGAAAATGCATAATAGCCTATGCATTGGAAAGTGAGATATGAGACAAAATCACATAGTAGTATCATCATACCAGCTGCAATCCAATAAATCGTTTCAGAAGCAATAGCCATGAACCCCAGCGTGTGTTTCCATACATCACAAGTTCTAGTGGTTTGATAGATACTTTGACACAACATTCTCTTAGATAATGCTTCGCACCAGGGGGCTTTCGGATCTATGTCATGATCCAGTTCAGAATAAAGATTTTATTAGTGAAGTGAGAACATAACTCACACAGACAATTAGAGTTCGAACACTGTCAGAGACCAGGGTCGAGACGAAGGAGTGTCTCCGTGACGGAGGCTTCGGCCTCAGCGACTTCTGCCAAGAGCGCTGTGCCTAGTGACACGTCTGTGCCCTAACTTACTGACTGGCAATTAGAACCTAGGGGGGTAACTCTAGTTGATTTTTCTACTGGGGCGTAACCTATGTACAAGTGGGATATATATATGGTTACAGCGGAGACGGTTCCGCAATTGGCGGAGCCGAACGGAGCGGAGCTAACAGGGTTTAAACATTAGCCGACTGAATATTACCGACGAGTCGGTTCACGGGGTTAGCGGAAAGGCAGGCGATAACCCAGAAACGGAAAGGAGGGATAGGCCCGAAGGTGGGCTCTGCAGGGCAGGCGAGTGTATTGCCCAGTGGAGGCGGGGGTGCGCTAGCGGACGTCGGAGCTGTCCGGAAGTCTTTGGGGCTCCATACTTAGGGAGGCGTAGGTAATAAATTGAAATGAGGGGGTGGTGACCATCGAGGGGCGCCGAGGGGATTGCGGAATACGGGGGCTCCGAGGTTAGTGAGGGAGGAGCGGAGTTGGAACGGAGGGATCGGAGGGACCGGAAGTCGATGGCCGGGGATGGATATGACAAACACAGACTAACAATGGCCCAATTATGGTGCTTTGGTAGATAGCATCTCGAGGCCAGAAAGGTCGAGTTCATCATTGTTCCCAGCATCGGCCTCCTGAGGTTCTATAGGATTGTTAGCATTGCCCATAAGAGCACAAATAAATGCCTGTTGTGCAAGATTGACAATATGACCCATGCATCTGGAAAATATGTGACCTAAGTGAAGAAACTTCACGCACCACTGGAAATTGAAAACCTAACACGGTAACAGGAAGCATCCCATCTTGTGTTATGTTCCTCGCTGAGGATTTCACTCATCACACACATTGCTGCATCGTTTGTTGATGCATTGTCAGAAGCGATGTACCTGATCTGTGGAGGAATGAGATTGAATTATTGATGTGGGAACAGTCAGTCAAAACTCACCTTCATTGTTGGGATCATTTCAGTGGTCTCTCATAATAATGTCTTGGCAATATTATTGCCTGTGTGAGGCCCATCAAGTTCACAAAAAGACATGAGCTCAGAGTGAATGCGCCATTTGTTGTCCAAGAAGTGGCATGTTACCCTGAGGAAACCTCTCATTGTTGCGGAGGTCCATGCATTGCAAGCGAGAATCTGCTACACTCTCCAGGAAACGGAAGGTAGCACTCCAACTCACTCCCCAAAGGCTAGGGAAGAAAGAGAAAGGGGGCTGAAAGGGGTGTTGCGGTTAGAACAGGTCCATATATCAACAGAGGGAGGGGGGGGGAGGGGATTTCGGGAATAATATAACTCTGGTAACTCCTGTTTATCTTCTTTCCATGGTGGATTTCCCTAAAGGTCACAATAGGCCTTTACCAATTGTGTGGACACTCACAGCACTCAAGTACATGGACTTCAAAAGTAGCAGGAGGGGGGAAATCTTTAGTCCGTTTCAATCGCTATGTACATATACCCATTCAGCAAGCATACAATCTGTGAAAAGAGTCCGAAATATATGGGTTTGGCTGAGCTAAGCCTCCACCAATCAACAGCAGTAAGGTTCGGGTGCTGTTGGCTTAGAATAAAATTCCAAACAACAATGAAAATTGAAAAGAAAAACACAAACTTCCTCATACCACTCCAAACACTGCGTCAAACCTCCGTCCCTTTATCCCACTCGACTCTCCTCATCCATAGCTTTCTAACGATACCAATTTTGTGAAATTTAGTGGGGATTTGACTGAGAATGGGAATTCTCAGAAACGGAATATATATCTTGATTATCTGTGCACAGGGAAACTTGGGCCAAATAATATGCCATAATTCCAAGACTCCTCCAATGCTTCTTTAGCATTTGTATCATTTAACTGGCCCATATTCTTCTGGAATTTCACTGAGACTAGCTCGCATGTGAGCATCCACATAGTCCATATTGTCCCGTGACTCCCATCATGCCTGATAATCAGAATATCTCCACAACCACTGAACCGATTAGGGTGAAATTCAACGCTGGGTATTTGGGCATTTTCTCGATTAAATGACCCCAAGATCGTCCTCTTCCGTCAGCTTTTGACCTTGTTCTCATGGTCATGGTCAAGTGCACGGACTTTGTTCATGAGGACATCTCAGGTTGAATTTCTCCACCAAATCTCAACCAATTCCTTCGCGGAAAGGCTCTTTCGGTTCGTACGAAAACCCTCTTTCTTCTTTATTATTACTCCCCTCTATCATTCTTTCTTTTTCTTAATAATGTACAAGGGCGGGAGCCCAATTTTGATGTATTTGCTGTGTAAGGTTCCATGAATTTGAGCACACCCATTATGCACTCCTACAGCATCAAAGGAAAAGTGAACAAGGCCAGGTGCCTCCTATGATCAAATCATGTAGTATTTTCTAGTGGCCAAAGTGGGGTGAGAAATACCTCAAGTTGTTTTTCCAAGTTCTCCATGACCATTTCTGACCATGCAATGATGAGTTCGGTCAATTTTGTGCAGTGAGGAAGGTCCTTTTCCTTGTAGCGTGGGGAACCACCAAGGCCTGTGCAGGATTGAAACTTCATTAGGTCACAGAATGAGTTTGAGTCGACAAAATCAAAGCCCTGCATGGTGAAAGTTAGCTGAGGCAGAGTGATCAAAGAGTAACCCACAAGGTCATGTTCAATGGTTAGATTTTCAATTCTACACAATAGACCTTCCACAGACCATGATTCTTCATCCTCAGCTAGATGATAGAAATGGGTGATTCGTTTTTGGTTGTTCCTGTGAAGGCAATACATGAAGGTTGAACCTGAAATGAATTCAATTCAATCTGTGTGGCATACTTGTTTGCCGTGAAAGCTGCTTTTTGCTCTTCTTGTACAGTGCCAGGCATAGCTCTATCATCAGGTGGGATTCCAAGGGCATTACATTGCTTCAGGTAGAGCTCCCAGTGCTCTCCCCCACTACGGCTGATGTGCTTGCGAAGTGTACTTGAGCCAGAACTGGCAGCAAAGTGTGGCATCAACAGTTTTGACCGGTTCCCTTTGTCATAAGCAGATCTATAGCACATGTATGTTCATTGTTTAACAGAATAATGAATATATTGAAACTTACTTGCACACTTGGCACATGCAATAGCTTTTCTGCCCATTGTGAATAACTTCCGTGAATACTGTTTCAAGATCTTGCATCCCTCGTGCTTTCTGAGACAGCTTAACCACTTCAGCAGTGCATGCATCTTCACACACAAATGCTTCTGGATCCTCATTAGCCCCAGGTATAGGCTCCTCATCCCCGTCTCCACCTGTCTCATTTTTGGACCCAGATACAAGTGTCGGAGCCTCAGGCACTGCAATACTAGTTTGAGTTCGCTTCAACGCTTTCTTCCCCTGGCCAGACCTGCCCCGCTTCCCCAAATTATTCCCAGCTGACTCTCTGTCTGATGCTGAAGATTCCTGGGAGGATGTTGGAACATTGATGATCCCAGCCATCTTCACATGCCGTTTCAGGTTGCTAGGCTTGTTCACCTGAGCCCTATTCTTTGGCAGGGTTTGCAGAGAAGCATTGATGGCCAGGTCTCTGCTCCATGCTTCACCAAGCCGATTTTTTCTGTTACGGATACGGAGTCTCCAACGACCATATCCGTCGCATGGTCAAAGACTTCCCCTCTCTATCGCTCCTCCCCTCTTTCTCCTTTCCGTCCTCTATCCCACTACCCTATCCTCCTTACCCGTTCTACCCCTTTCCCCCCCCTCGTGCAAAGCTTTCCCCATTGGGGTTTTGGTGCTGGCCGAGGTTGTTTGTGTTTCACGGGATTTCCCGCGACCTTACCATTTGTAGATAGTCACGCGTCATGTACGGAAACCGCCGAAGGCGGTTCCCGCTAACTAACAACTGCTCTACAACTGTCTCGTGTACCGTCTTCTGTAACAACCCTCCCTGTGACTCAACTGAACCTGTGTGACTGTACAACTCTCAATATGTCTTATAAGTCTGGTTATATCGAGTCCTCTAACGGTCCTCACCGCGAGAACTCGAAGTCGAGAGTCGAAGACTCTCGACGTGTGTATCGTCCTATTGAACCTGTACCCTATGGGTCTTCATCACTCCGCTCTCCCCCCAGTACTCAACATACGACGTCCCATCACGATCATGGTGATCGTGAACACTATGAGGCCCACATACCCTCGATGCCGGCACGTTCGCTACGCGAACGCCAAGTAGCCGCCCATCCACCGTCTGTTTCTTCCTTTGCCAGTCATCATATGTCCCTGCCAACGGTACGTTCCCTTTGGGAACGCCCAGTCACTGAAGGCCCTAATAGTCAGCCCTCATTGCATGCCTACGATATCAACCCGCTACCGGTACGTTCGCACTGCGAACGCCAAGTACCCGATGGCAACTACGCGAAGCTCTCACCCATCTCACCAGTCGCGACCTCGCGCACGGTACGCTCCATTGAGGAGCGCCAAGTATCCGTGGCTGACCCATCTGTCCTGATATCTCCGACTATCAATCATCAATCCCTTAATAGCTCACTACATCACCCATCGTGATCGATGGGAATTCGATCGCCCACTCCCAGGTCAGACTGGGATCACTCATCGATTACACTTCCAGTTATGGTACAAACTAGACATGACTCTCGCCTTCCCACTATAAGAACGGATCGAGGAATGGGGAATTTCCCCCATCCCCGTAACATTTTCCCTTTGCAGCAAGTTTTTGCTGTTCGAACACTTCAATTGGATTTTCCTGAGTGATATGCTTGATAATCCATTTGGGTCTCTCAGCCATCCGAAAAGAAGCAGGCAAGTCATCATCTGGGTCATAGCCCTCAGAATTGGAGATATGGTTTGGCAGGAGGACTGAAGGACTGTAGACAAACTGGTCCGGTTTATCAGCAGCATCACGCAGTTTACCATCTTTACCCAGCATAGGATTTTCAGGGTCTGTATGCCACTCACTTTTGTTGCCACAGAGAGTTTCCATTTGCTGAAGGGAGGGTGTATAGATTTTTGTTTTTCAATTTCTCAGCCAACCCTGAATGCATTGATTTTGTAAAATTTCCATGAAAAAATTGTATGAATGTGTGCTTAACATTACATTCAATAGCTAAATCCTTTGATGGTTCTGTGGTTCAGTTCGGTTCAGAACTGGTTCACAATATCCCCCAACATTCAGAACCAGAACCAAACCATCATAGAACCAAATCAGAACCAAACCGTGGTTCGGTTCTGCTGCGGTCACCCCTAAATACAAGCATGAGATATATTTTATAATGACATTTCAGTTGGTTATTCTTGTCTCGCTTCCGCTTCTGGCAAATCTCACAAGTCCACTTCATCTGTGTTTGTCTGAGGTTAACACAGTCAAGATGATACTGTAATGGTGACACTTATATTAGCTAATTGTGGGAATAGACATGGATCATTGTGTACTGAAAGGCTGGTGTAGTTCCAGCCTTGGTGCCTCTTCAATCCCCAGGCAGTCGAGAACTAAGTTATACAGAACTTGTGTTGGAAACCACCTTGGCCTAGAAGGGGTGTTTGGTGTAATGGCAACACACCAGCTTGGACCAATGCAGAGTTCTGTGGTTTGATTCCCAGAATGTCCAAACTTTTAGGTCTCGTGACCACCCAAACTTCCAACAACTTGGTATTTTGATGTGGGTGAGGAGAAGAGTGGGGACTTCACTTGACTCTGGGCCACACATATGTAAATACATGGTTACAACAAGAAAATAACAAATGAATAAAATAGTAGGACCCCTTCCTTACATGTACCCAGCCTGTTTCACAATCTGCATAATCACAATTGATTGCACCACCATTAGCAGCCTCCTCCTTGCTTGGTATGCTGCCACAAGTACAAGTACACAGAAAGTCCACTTGAACAACCTTCTGCTTCCGGCCACATTGTGTTTCAGCAAGTTGTCAGGGCTCGGTCCTCACTCAGGGACAGCCCGGTGTCAGGGCCCAGCCCTCGTTCCGCGATGAGCCCAGGGGGATCCTCCTAGTCGCTGGGGTATCTAGTCCCAGTCCGAGATCCTCAAACTCACTGAGGGGGCTAGCCCCAGCCTTCACAGGAAATGAGTTGAGAAGAAGGGTAACCTTCTCAACCTCCTGTGAAGCCGCTACAAATGGGAGCTGGGAACTATATGTCAGGGCACACCTGCCTGACCCGGCCCCACCTGGCCCCACTTCACCCGGTACCCCACCACCCAGTCCTCTCCTACCTCCTCCCCCCTTCCTCTTTCTTTCTTTCCCCATTTCACTTCCTCTTCATTTATTTCACTTTCTCTTTATTTTCTCTTTATTCTACATGGATGACCTTTCTCTGTATCAATGTACCATTGACCCACCCGCAGCGTGCTCACGACACGCCCAGCCTGGGTGCTTTGGGCGACCCCCCACTATGTCCAGCTCGTGCGTTCACAGCGGACGCCCTCAGGATCCCCCACAGGGACACCTGGGTGACTGCAGCTGTATGCGAGGATGACATGGCACCCATCATGTGACCCAAGCCGCATGTATATAAACATACCTGAAGTGGGAACTGAAGAAGTAGCCTTCTTCTCACCCTTTTCCACTTCAGTCTGAGTGGCCAGGGACTGTCTCCTGAGCCAGGCCTGCCAGTACGCACGCCTGCTCCACACCCTGTGAGACTTCTAGTGTCAGGCATCTCACCCAGGCCTCCTCTACCCCGGATGCATCCCTGACACTATACAGTTTTCGGCTCTTTGCCAACTTTCCATAATTGGCACCCCCCATGGGAAGATTCTGGGCAAGCTGCTTGCCCAGAAAGTTCCCACGGTTGTGGCTGTGATGGTTTCTGGGTGAGTAACTTGCCCAGAACGTTCCCACGGGTCTGCATGCATGCGGGATTGTGGAATAGTGAAGGGAAAAATAGGAGAACATAGGGGAAGGGTACCTGAGGGTGTGTGGGGTCAGGGGCTGTGCTCTGACACCCAGCCTCAGGACTGGGTGTGTGTGATGTTCGGTGCCAGACCCTGTCCTTAGTGTTACGGTTAAGATGTAACACCAACAGAATTATGGACTCATTGTGGGCTCAACTTAGTTAGCACCCATCCAGTCTCGGAACAGTCCAGAGAACCAGTCCAGATTGTCATCGGTCTAGTCCAAGTTGTTGTCCATGTGTGTATATAGATAGTTGATCACTGAAGGTGGTCCCTTCAGCTGATCAACACTGGTTACTCACCTCAATCAATCTCAGTGTCTAGCCCTTGCCTCCCTTGTCTTGTTTCCTCATGATCTTGTGACCTTGTCTTTCCCTTCCATCCTAGTCTTAAACTCTGCAAGGCACATAACAGTTTGATCAGCTCCACTAACACGCAACTCCTGGATACTCCATGTCTTTTTCTGATGTGTCAATGTCAACCCCTGGCCCTAGTGCCCCTCCTGAGGACCTGGCCACATTCAATCCAGGAGTTCTATTGAATCTCCTGCAGCAACAGGTGATTCAGCACCAGGACCTGATGACTGCAATTCAAGCTCAACAGCAACACCA
The DNA here is from genome assembly GCF_015039405.1 of Cantharellus anzutake. NCBI lineage: Eukaryota > Fungi > Basidiomycota > Agaricomycetes > Cantharellales > Hydnaceae > Cantharellus > Cantharellus anzutake. Next base: position 103,760 of record NW_024066994.1, on the reverse strand, counting down.
ACAAGTTCTAATGGAAACATTTCAGATCCATCTTCAGAATGTTGCTGCTGCTCCCAATCCTGCTCCTGCTCTGGCCCCTGCTTCCATAATTACAGTGATAGCTAATCCTACTGCAAAGTTTCCCGACCCTATGGCCTTCACAGGCAAACCCTCTGGTGTCCGAGCTTATATTGCTGAGATTGAGTCCTGATTCATGCTTTTCCCAAACCAATTCAACAGTGATTTCATGAGAACCACATTTTTTGGGGCCTGGCTGAAGAATGAGACCATGTCTAAGTGGTTTATGGGGGTCACTCGCTCCAATCCTGTCAGGGCATGCTGCCGCCGCCGCCGCTGCTGCCACCTCCTTTTCCTTTTGTCTCATCCCCTCATTCTCTCTTCTTTCCTTCTTCTCTTTTTCTATCTTTATACAGATGACCTCTCTTTCTTTCCTACCCTTGTAGCACGGATGTGTCCAACGCTGAGCACCCCATAGGGGCACCGCAACGCCGGATGCGCCGCGCACTTCTACTTGTACTTCCCCTCCAACACTCGGGATCGACTGCGGAACCACCCGCAGTAACCTGGCTTCGTCCGAGGGTGACGTGGCAACCCCACGTGACCCATTCACACATGTATATAAACTAAGCCGAAGCAGGACCGAAGAAGTAACCTTCTTCTCATTTCCCGCTTCAGGCAAGTACCCTAGTTTAGTCTGGCTTCCCACCCTAATAACAATACATTTCCCGCTTCAGCCTAAGCCACACAGGGACGTAAGCCTGAGTAAGGGCTATCCACTATACGGTCTCACCGCCCTGCTGCCATCTGGGCCGCTAGCGCCGAGCGTTACGCCGCTACCTCTGCCTTCCTCGAGCCGTCCCTGACAAATCCGGCTCTGTTGCAGTCTTATGTGAATCTCAAGGCCACATTTGAGAAGCACTTCAGCAATGTTGACTATGTTGAAACAGCCCATTGAAAGCTTCATTCTCTCTGTCACATGGTTATCAAGAAGGCCACTGAAAATGCATCCTGGTTGACTGCCAACACTCAGATTATGATATCAGGTTGATCTACTTTGATGGGCTCCAAGCACAATTCAAGGATGCCTTATAGTGGATGTTCCTAATATGCTGGAGGCTCTCATAGCTAAATCAATGGAGATCAACATGTGGCTCTTCAAGATGATTGCCTGAAAGAAGACACCCAATGCGTTGAATTGGCCAGATCATGAAGCAACCATCACATCTGAACCCAAAAGCAACCCCAACTCTGGGCCAGCTCCTATGGAAATCGAGGATGAATCTTAGAATGCCTCTGTTATGAGGATGGGGAGAATTTCTCCCTTCTCAAACCATTCTTGTAGCTGGAAGATGATCGCAAGATCTTGTTTGTACCTTAATGGGACGTGTAATCAATGGGAGGTCCCAGTCATGTATGAGAGTAGATGATCGAATCCGCATTGATCATGGTTCACAATGGAATGAGGTGGGTTTGATTACAAGTAGTTGGGGATGCCAGGATAGATAGGTTGGCCATGGGTACTTGGCACTCCTCAGGGGAGTGTACCTGCACAGTTGCGACTTGTATGTTGTGTGAAGATCCCATATTGTTGCTATCGGTTACTTGGTGTTTGTAGTACGAACGTACCGGTAGTGGGTTATAATCATGAGAGCCCAGTAAGGAATGGCTAGTGGGGCCTTCAGTGACTTGGTGTTCCCAAAGGGAACGTACCGTTGGCGGTGAGGTACGATGACTGACAGGGGAGGGACCAGATGGTTGATGGGCAGCTACTTGGCACTCATGCAACAAGCATGCCGGCATCATGGGAATATGAGTCTCAGAGCAGTCATGATCCCGAATACCATAATGTGATGTTGTCCGTTGAACACTGGAGCGAGAGCTAGGCGATGATGTCCTGTAGGATACGGGTTCCAGTGAATGATATACAAGTTGTGAGGCTTCGACTTGCGACTTCAAGTCCATGCGGTGAGAACCACCAGAAGACTCGACATAACCAGGCATATAGGGCATATTGAAGGTTGTACACACACACACACGTGTTCAACTGAGTCACAGAAGGGGTTGTTACAAGAGACAATGCACAAGGTAGTTTGTAGCAAGTCGTGGTAGTTAGCAGGAACTGCCTCTGGTGGTTTCCATACATGATGCATGTGTCAGAGACCAGATCGAGACAAAGGATTTGTCTCCATGGTGGAGGGCTTTGGCCTCAGCAACTCAAGCCAGGAGCGCTGTGCCAAGTTACACGTCCATGCCCTAATTTACTTACTGGCAACAAGTGTCATATCCGTGCATACCCGACCCCGACCCGACTTCCGGACCTCCACCCTCTTCACCTCCGGAGTCATACCCTACCGCTGCCGTTCCGATACTCACCTCCGGTCCTGGCAACACACCTCCTTCTACCCCCCATGCCACCTCTGCTCCTCCTTCCCTCTCCCCTATCTCCGTCCGTTCCGATACTCACCTCGGACCGAACACCGCCCCTCTCGCCACCCTCCAACTACTCCTCCTCCTCCTACTCCGCTCCTCCTTCACAACACCTCCACCCTCCCATCACCCTCCTATGCTTCCCCCGTCCGCTCCGATACTCACCTTCGGACCTGACTCTCCTTTCCGCCTCTCATTCCCCCTTACCTTTCTCCTCTCTCCTCCCTCTGGTACTCCTCCGCCACCCTCCCGCCAAGTTACGACCTTCCACCGCTGTCCCGTACTTCATACTCGGACACCGCCTGTACCTTTGCTCCGAGCCTCCGTCATAGTCCCTACCTCGGACTTTGACTCCACCTCGGTCTTAGTCCATTGCATTGGTGACCTCATACTACGTAAACACCATTGCCAATATCCCTCGGACTTTCAACCCCGCCTCCGTAAGCTCCGTAATCTCCGCAACCCCCGAGCTTTGCGGATCGCCTTTGGCACTTTCGCTGCTTGTAATGTATCTCTCGCGTTTACCCCTCATCCCTATTTGGACTACTGCTTCTTCCCATTCTAGCCAGTTAGTCATCATCCCCACTTCTCCTCATCCTCCTGCCCCTCTGGGCCTCGCCCTCCCTACCTCTTTTCGGACGTATCACAGGTCCTGCCTTATGACCTTCGGTACCGCTCCGCTTCTTCTACCCTTTGTTCCCGTTCGGACATCTTCGTTCCGATTCGGTTACCCTTTGTTTTCCTTGTGCTTTTGCCCCCTCCATTATATATATCGGCACTTGTACATACTTGTTTTGGTTCAGTCCGAAATCGACCTGAAATGCCCCCTAGAGACTTCCTGCTCACCTACTGTGAAATTAAGGACCAAATGGACAAACAGCAATGGCACAGCGCTCCGCTTGAGTCGCTGAGGCCAAGGTCCCTCCACGCTAAGTCTCCGATTCCACTCCGGAGTCATCTGAATCTGCCCGTTCTAACAGCCTTTGCTGGCACGAGTGAGGACCTTGACTGCTTTAAGGTGGAATGTGGGATCTACTTCCACGTCCATGTGGCAGAGTTCCCTGACACTCTGTCCTAAATCCTCGTCATCTTATTGTACATGAAAGGAGGAGCTGTGGGGGCATGGGCGACAGTGCACGATCGCGTTGCTGACAGCAGGATCCCCCGTGATCACTATGGATGAGTTCATGGCAGAGCTCGATGCCATGTTCCAAGACCCCAATCGCAAAGCCACCGCCCAACAGAAGCTCGCCACCCTGTGGCAAGGTAATGACTCTGTGGATAGGATCATTCAGGAGTTCGAGATCCATGGCCCCCCCCTCACAGCTAGGTGATGTAGGACTGATAGACTGCTTTGAGCAAGCGATCAATGTGCGGCTCTGCGAGAGCATCTATCACCTGCGCCCCATGCCAAGGGCTTGGGCAGAATGGAAACGAGAAGCCACCCTTCTCGACAACCAGTGGCAGTGCTTCCAGGCGACACAACCCCGTCTCCCCCTGTTCAAACCACCCCTTCCCCCCACGAGACCGCCACCACCAGCCTCCCAACCCTTTGCATGCCCATCACCCGGACCCCCACTGCAACTCGCTGCTGCCCCTGTGGCCCCCATGACCACAGCCCCATGCCCTCCAGTCCCACCCCCCCAGCCAATGGACCTTGACTGCTCAAGGGCAGACCAGTGGCGAGGGCTGTGCCATAACTGCAATGCCCCTGGGCACTCGCATGAGACTGCCCCCACACGAAGGTTTGCCAAATATGCTGCATGCATCCAGAGGACCTTCGAGCACTTGCAGAAGGGCTGAGAAGCCAGCTAATGGGGACACCTGAGAGGGACGAAGAGGGAGAGGAGGCAGACCCCCCAGAGGATTTTCAGGAAGGCAACCGGTGAGGGATGTGTCCTGGCCACCTATGAGCAATAGTACCCAGTGTAAATACCGAGATACATGCGAATCTGCGCCATCATCCAAATTCCACCAGGTGATTGCCAAGAAACAGAGGAAAACCGCATCCTCAACCAGGAAAGATGTGAGAGCTGCTGGCCCACCATCTGAGGTGGCTGTCTCCCCACCCGCCATCTACATGCTCACCAAACAGTCCCCCTGCTCCCTCAACATGAAAGTGAAGGTGACCACATTACCATCCCTCATCGTGGTCGCCATGTCAGCACTGTGAGACTCCAGCACGACTGGAAACTTCGTAAGTCCAGACTTCGTCTGGAAGCATGGGCTCGAGACGACCCCACTCCCCCAACCCATCCCAGTGCACAATGTAGATGGGACACCCAACGAAAATGGGGCCATCACTGAAGAGCTGGAAGCCTTGCTGACTTTCAGCCAACACACAGAGCGGGCCCGCTCCACTGTGGCTAACCTGGGGCAGCAGCCCCTCATCATCGGGCATTCATGGTTGCTGCATCATAACCCAGAGGTCGACTGGTGTCAGAGACCAGATTCGAGACGAGGGAGAGTCTCCGTAGCGGAGGGCTTTGGCCTCAGCGACTTATGCCAAGAGCGCTGTGCCTAGTGACACGTCCGTGCCCTAACTTACTGACTGGCAATCAGAACCGAAGGGGGTAACTCTAGTTGATTTTATTACTGAGGTGTAACCTATGTACAAGCTGGAGATATATATGGTTACAGCAAGGATGGTCCGCAAATGGCAGAGCCGAACGGAGCGGAGCTAATGGGGTTAAACATTAGCCGACTGAATATTACCGACGAGTCGGGTCGCGGGGTTAACGGAAAGGAGGGATGGGCCCGAAGGTGGGCTCTGCAGGGCAGGTGAGTGTATTGCCCAGCGGAGGCAGGGGTGCGCTAGCGGACGTTGGAGCTGTCCGGAAGTCTTTGGGGCTCCGTACTTAGGGAGGCGTTGGTAATAAATTGAAAGGAGGGGGTGGTGACCATCGAGGGGTACCGAGAGGATTGCGGAATATGGGAGCTCTGAGGTTGTAAAGAAGGAGCGGAGGTAGGCCGGAGGGATCAGAGGGACCGGAAGTCGATGGCCAGGAATGGATATGACAACTGGGCACAGCAGAAGGTTGCCATGTCTCGTTGCCCCTCCTCCTGCTGATCGCTGCAGACAGCTGTCGAACAGACCCCTGAAGTAGAACCAGGGGATGGGATCTACACTGCCATAATCCTGCCAGAATGGGGACACAATCTGAGGGCGACAATGACGCCATCCCAATGCCTAGCAGAGGAAGCCCAGGATGCAGAGGCAATGTCATATCCTGGAATCCCGACCCCGCGCACTCCCACCACACCACACCTTCCTAACAACTTCACCATCCCCTACACCATGCCTCCCCACTCTCCAAGTCACCTTCCCTCCTGACTGTCTCAGCTCCGGTCTGGTTGCGGTACACCGAACCTTGGCCACTCCCATCCCGGAAGCTCGGTCCCGAGTTGGAACATTCGGAGACCCCGGATTTGCTCCGATATTCTGACGGACCTCCAACATCCCGTGATATGCCCTTAAACCATTCCTCCACCCACTTCATTTATTGGAGTCACCTAACATCCTTCGGATACGCAACTCCGCTTGCGGAGCTACCCGCATCCTTCGGTGATCTCCCTCACGTTATCACTTATTAGTCACCTTCCATTTTTAGCACGACTACCTTCTTCCTACCATTCAGTCGGCCAACCCCCTTTACCCATTTGTCTTCCCCATTCATTTTCCGGCCTCCAACTCCACCCTCCTTGGCCCGACACCTCGGTTCCCCGTTTAAGATATCGTTCGGGACCTTTCGGTGTTGTCCCATTTGTCATTTCGGACTTTGACTAAGTCCTCCCCATTCTCCTTTATAAATACCCGTAGATTAGAACCTGTAGTTCCTCAGTTCTAATCTCAACTAAAAATGCCACCCAAAGTCCCTCTGAGTGATCCCCGTTCCCGTTCTACAAGATACCTCAGACATAAGAAATACAAGGACTAACTGAGACGTAACGGAGGCACAGCACTCCCTCCGAGTCGCTGAGGCCGCATCCTTCTTAGAGCCTCTTGTACCATCCAGCAGAACCGGGCTCCCTGAGAAGCTTCGGTTCACCACTGGAGCCCTCGGACCCCCCTCTAGTTGAGCCCTGCCTGCATTCGGACTCACGCATTTACCCCCTTTCCATCCCGGGTTTTTGACAGGCAAAGCCATTGACGCTGGAAGAACTAGTACCCGAGCACTACAGAGACTTCCAGGACATGTTCTCAAAGGAAGCCTTTGACATGCTGCCCCCCCGAAAGCCTTGGGACCATGCCATCGACCTAACCCCAGATGCCAAGCTCCCCAGGGGCAAGACTTTCCCCCTGTCCAGACCAGAGCAGAAGGAACCAGACAAGTTCCTACACGAGAACCTGTGGAATGGACACATATGCCTGTCAAAATTGCCAATGGGCACCCCTGTATTCTTTGTCAAGAAGAAGGACAGGTCCCTGTGCCTGGTCCAGGACTATCAAAAGCTCAACGAGATAACAGTCAACAACTCATACCCCCTCCCACTCGTCTCTGATGTCCTCACGCACCTTCAAAGCGTGAAGTATTTCTTGGTGCTAGACCTGCACTGGGGGTTCAACAATGTGCAGATCAAAGATGGCGATGAGTGGAAAGCGGTGTTTGCGACCAACCGGGGCCTGTTTGAACCCACAGTGATGTTTTTCGGGCTGTGCAACTCCCCAGCAACCTTCCAGACTATGATGAACGATATCCTCCAGGCTTCATCGACTGGGAGGTTGTTATCTGCTACATGGATGACATCCTGATCTTCACATCCACCCTGGAGGAACACCGGAAGGTCATGTGGGAAGGTTGGAGACGCTGTGAAGGAGGAAGCTCTTCCTCAAACCAGAGAAGTGCAAGTTCGAGCGGTGCTACACTGAGTACCTCAGACTTGTCATCTCCAAGGGCAGTGTTGCCATGGACCCAGTGAAGGTCCGAGGAGTCCTTGACTGGCCTGTGCCAATGAAGGTAAAGGAAGTACAATCCTTCTTGGGCTTCGTAAACTTCTACCATCACTTCATCAAGGACTTCTCTGAGATGGCACAGCCACTCCATGCCCTGACCTGCAAAGCAAAAGCTTGGACATGGGGGGAGAATGAAGAGCATGCCTTCAGCACCCTCAAAGATGCCATCACCTCTGCCCCCATCCTTGCTTTTCCCGCTGACTCCGGCTGCTACAAACTCGAGTGTGACACCTCCAACTTCGTCATGGGTGCCATCCTGTCCCAGCTCCAAACCAATGGCGAGTTCCACCCTATCACCTTCATGTCCAAGAGCTTCACCAAGGTGGAATGCAACTACAAAATCTATGACAAAGAAATGCTTGTGATAGTCAGAGTGCTAGAAGAGTGGTGCCATTTCGTAGAAGGAGTAGAGGAGAAGGTTGACATCTACACTGACCACTGAAACCTAGGCTATTTCTGCACCATGCAGCGGCTGAATTGCCGCCAAGCGTTGTTGTGGGGACAAGTCCGTGCAGGTCAAACCAACACTTATCACACATTTCACCCCCTACTGCATCAGGGACTAGGATTGGTGAGTCGTGGTAATAGTAGGAGTTGTAGAGACTGTGGAGGTGGTTCTGACGAGTTTAAGATCGTCGGATTTGGTGGAGTGGTTGAGGAGATATGGCTTTTTCTTTATTTTCCTTACGATTTTCATTCATTCACACATGTGACTTTCCTTTTATATTTGTATCGGACTCTTCCATGACAACTGTACAGACAGTTAGTTAGAGGTTAGACAGAGTATCAGCACCGTACTCGCAGGACCCACATCTACTTGAGAGATAGAGAGAGACCTACCCCCCTAGACCTGTTACAGCGTGGTGGTCACTGTTCCTGTCCTGCTTCCACTTCTCCCTCATCCACGAACCAGGGAAGCTCATGGGGAAACCGGACGCTCTCTCCCACCGTGTTGACCACCCAAAAGGGAGAGATGACAACAAAAGCCTGACCCGCCTACAGCCAGGGTGGTTTGAAGCCTGTGCAACTGAGGCTGTCACATGGAAGGAGAAGAAACAGCCATCCTGGAAAGAATACACATGGCGAAGGACCACGACGGGAAGGTGGTGAAAGTGCTGAAGGAGCTGGGAGATGGAACCCTCAGGACAGATGAATGGAGCAGAGATGGAAAGTTGGTCCTCTACCAGGGGAGGGTATATGTCCCGAAAGACCCACAACTCTGCCATGACCTGGTGTGGCTACACCACGATGTGCAGGTGGCGGGACACCCAGGGTGGTGGAAAACCCTGGAGCTCATCTCCCATGACTACTGGTGGCCCCAGATGGCAGAGTACGTAGGCTGTTACATAGCAGGGTGCGACGCCTGCAACCGGGTCAAGTTGTTCCCCTCACGGAAGGTAGGGAAACTCATGCTGAACATGGTCCCCACCCGCCGCTGGCAGGTAATCTCCATAGACATGATCAGAGAGCTCCCTGAGTCGAAGGGTTACAATGCCATCCTAGTCATGGTGGACCGCCTCTCCAAGCACATTCACGCAATCCCCACAGTCACCACAGTGGACTCAGCAGGGATTGCCCAACTCTTCTGGAAACATCATGGACTCCCAGAGGAGATTCTCAGTGACAGGGGAAGTGCCTTCATCTCTCAGTTCTCCAAAGAGCTAGTGGCCCTCCTAGCAGTCAAGCTAACCCCCTCGGCACTGTACCACCTGCAGACAGATGGACAGACAGAGCGGGTGAACCAAGAGATAGAAGCCTACCTCCGACTGTTCATCAACCACCACCAGGATGACTGGGTGGACTGGCTCCTGCTAGTGGAATTCACCCATAACAACCACATCCATGCATCCACCCACCGCACCCCCTTCGAGCTTGACACTGGGCAACACCCCAGGATGGGGACGGAACCTATGTGTGTATCAGAAGTCGAAGCCACAGACGCATTCACCTTGAGAATGATGAAAATGCAGGAGGAGGCAAAGGTGGTGCTAGAGCATGCGGTGGAGGAGATGGCCTGCTACTACAACTGAAATTGAGAAGCGGTGCCTGAGTACAAAGAAGGCGATCAAGTCTGGCTCAGTACCCAAAACTACACCACAGACCACCCAACCAAGAAGCTAGATCACAAATGGATGGGCCCCTTCAAAGTCCTCAAAGTTGTATCCCCTGCCGTGGTCAAACTCCAGCTCATGGTGTAGGAGAAATAACGGTCACACTATGGAAACCCATTATGGAAATATGCCAGATAAATCACAAAACCCCATACGACAAGTAGATATGAGAAAATAGAAGAACCTGAATTTTAACGAATTTTTACGAATTATTATGACTACATACAATAAATTGGAAGAAAGAAAATTAGCAAAAATACTTCAAGCTTAGCATCAACAAGACGGAATTCTCGGGGGAATTTATAGCAAATATTAAACAAAGAATTAGGACAATCGACCAAGATTTGACTATAAAAACAACCAGAGAACCTCCACAGAAACTACTTTCCCACGCCTGCACATGTAGCTGAGGATGGAAGTACCATGGAACAAGGATTCCTTAGGAACTAATGCAAAAGTCAAAGTCGTGTTTATAATAGGAAATGTAGATGTCTCCCAAACGGACCAATGAAAGTAATTACAGGGAAAACTACCCATAAATGATGGAGATATGACCAAAACTCTTGGAAAACGGGAACAACGTTTGAAAGGCAAGCGCGAAGAACAAGCAGTAATGACCGAGATGAGCTTGATAGCCCATTAGAAAGGAAGGGATCTAATCTTAATCCACCCAAATTTTCATAATAAAAGGATCCCGCATCAATGAGATATCCAATAATGGGAAGAGCAACATTGTCATATCCATCCATGGCCATCGACTTCCACTGCCTCCGATCCTTCTGGACCACCTCCACTCCTTCACTAACCTCGGAACTCCCATAATCTGCAATCACCTCTGCTCCCCTCGATGGTCACCACCCCCTCTTTTCAATATATTACCTACGCCTCCCTAAGTACAGAGCCCCGAAGGCTTCCAGACAGCTCTGATGTCCGCTAGTGCACTCCCACCTCCACTGGGCAATTCACTTGCTTGCCCTGCAAGCCCACCTTCAGGTCTATCCCTCCTTTCCGTTTCTGGGTTATCGCCTGCCATTCCGCTAACCCCATAACCCAACTTGTCAGTAATATTCAGTCGGCTAATGTTTAACTCCATTAGCTCTGCTCCGCTTGGCCCCACCATTCATGGGCCTGCTCTCGCTGTAACTATATATACTTAACTTGTACATAGGTTACACCTCAGTGATAAAATCGACTAGAGTTGATCCCCCCTTTAGTTCTTGTTGCCAGTAGGTAGGTTAGGGCATGGACGTGTAACTTGGCACAGCGCTCCTGGCTTGAGTAAAGCCCTCCGCCATGGAGACAAATCCTTCGTCTCGATCTGGTCTCTGACAGACATCAAAAGTCTGGGCTCAGGGAAAAGACAACGTTTACATAGGATCCATATTTAAAACACACAACGAAATTTACACTGAAATTATGATAAATAGGAAACTATAGTTATGCAAATTTTCAGCCCAAACGGTCCAGCCATTGTGAAGTTATACCAACGACAGGAATATAGAAATCCGCATCATGTTTAAAGACACGTGAGGGTGGCGATGCGAAGGGAACCGGCAGTCAGAACTGAGATCCACACTTCGGCAGATCGTGAAGACCAATTTCCATCCAAATAAGGAAGACCCCCGTCAAAACAAAGCACGGAAAGTACAAAACAACCTTAGATCATGAGGGAAAAATCTGAAATAAATCACGGAAGCCCGTATAAAGGATACAAACACCTGAGCATACCATAAATCCCGAACAATTAAACAGAAATGGCACCCACATATGAACGACCACAGGAACGATGCACGTGATTACTGAATGTGCATGCGAACTTTTGCTAACTCGACAAATACCAAGAAATAGAATACAACTTTAGTACCATTGGAAAGGTGGGAATAAATGGAAATTTATGATACTGAGAACATGAAACACCATTCAGAAATGAATGAGATACAAGGACATGAAGTTAGAAACCTGAAAACCCATGGGAAGACAGCTTCTGTCAGAACTGTGCGAATCTTCGCCGATGGTAGCCGTAGGCGACCGAACGTTTCCCGCTAGTGGTAAAGGCATCCTACGCACGACCGAGCTTTAGCGAGGGATAAACCCCACTGATCTCGAGGCCGAGGCTACTTAGGTGAGTGAGCCGGGATTTCGGCTTCAATGACTCGAGGAGGAGCGTTGCACCTCGTTCTCGATGCGGTCCCGATACTTCAGAAGGTCGGAGGTCTTACGGGGGACAGAGGTAAGCTTTAGGGGGTAATTCTAGTTGATTTCGAACTACAGTACAAGCATTAGTTACAAGCTGTATATAAGCGCTAGGGAACTGAATAGGGAATAAGTCGACAGATCTCGTGGAGATTGCGGGTGGAGAAAAGAAGGGGGAAAACAAACAAAGAGCACGTGTTCAAGACAGCGAAGGTCAAGCGTGACCTTCGCCACGAGATAACAAGGTGCGGCGAAACATGGGACAACGGGTCGCAGCGCTCTGCACCGCTAGGTCGTTCAATGACAAGGAGGAGAGGGGTTGTGGAGAGGTGGTGGGAAGTGGTTAGATGGTGATGGGCGGCGAGCGGAGTGTGCGGGGAGTGCGGGGAGTGTTCGGGCGTGGGAGAGGGTCAGGGAGGAGGTCGTCTGGCCCTGGGGAACACCGGGTCGTGACAGCTTCTAGAGGTCCAGAGCCCCAAATAAAATACATAAAAATATGATATCTTCGAGGACGACCTACTATAACAACCAACAATACATATGGAGGACTAGGATGCAAAACCACTAAACTACGATGGACCATGGCGGGAATTTTAGGGAACGATATACCAATGAAGTGGAGAGCTATAATACATTCGTTTGAGCAATTCTTGACTACTAGCAACTTTTTCTTTTGGTTCTAAACCTGAATAATTCACTCATTTATCATTTCAAGTCTCATTTCAACTAAATGTTACTGGATAAAAATAGAATAAATCAGCTGAAGGTCTCAGCGCAGCCGTACGCATAGTAATGTGAAGTTTGAATTCAGAATGACCGAGTCATAGCAAACTTAATGGTAAATATGAGGAATTTGAAATAGAAAACTGCAACAAATGCAGTGCAGTCAAGTTCTAATTAACCATTAAAATAGCTTAGGCGAGGAAGGACAATAAGGATTCTAGGTGCAGTAGAACTATAGCATGAAATTTTCATTTTTTTATTCAGTTTGAGGAAAATACACTGTAAATAAATCCTGTAAATACGAGGTAGAGTGTGAAAAAGGAAGGCGACCCAAGGAGTTCACCCCCCCTTAGAGAAGTAAGAAAATAGAGTATTATTTTTCTCAAGCATTTCTGGTTGTCACTCCAGTGCAAAAAAGTGATATACAGTTAAGATTGCCACTGTAGTAAAAGGCAGCAATTAGGGAGAGGAATATTAAGCAAATATTTCAACAGGAGAGCTGGTTAACACTCCAGATTTCAAAAGTGTAAACACAAACAGTTATTTTGCTACTGTTAAAACAAGCAATAAAATAAGACAAAAATAAAACAAACTCAAGGGACACTTCAGACACAATCTAAATCCATTAACTGAGTAGAATCTTTGAAACTTCACCAAGTAGAAGATTTAATTCAAGTTAAAATCCAAATTAAACAACTCTACACAGAATTACACCAGACAAATTGAAAAATTACAATAGAGGAACAGCTCTGCAGGGCTCAGTTTATCTGTAAGTCAATTCTCAGAAACTTTTAGACTAACCCATAAAATAGAATTAGCCAAAACACTCGGATTGGTACTATAATTACAACAAATATTACTAGTACACTTCCCCATCCTAAGGGAACAGCTTGGTGGTGGTCTTGTTTGAACCTCCCAACTGACCTTCCTTCGTTCTCTCCTTCAATGGCATGGCAAAAAGGAGTCCACCCCATGGTGTCAGTGACGAACATCCGGCCCTACTGCCCAGCCGAGATCACCGAACAACCTGCCGACCCCCGCCCAGGCCCTGAAATTGTAGATGGAGGAGAAGAGTATGAGGTCGAGAAGGTCCTTGACTCCCACTGGCACTGCAGAAAGCTCTGGTATTTGGTGAAGTTCATGGGTTGGTCAAACTCCGAGAACGAGTGGCTCCCCCATGACAACCTGGCCAACGTGCACGACCGGATCAAGGAGTTCCACAGAGTGCACCCAGACGCCCCAGGCAGAGAGCGAGAGAACCCCCTGGCCACTTTGAGGTGAAGTGGCTTAAGGGGGGGGTGATGTCAGGGCATGCCGCTCCCTCCCTTTCCTCCTTTCCTTCCTCCTTTCCCTTCTTTTCTTTCCTTATATGGACGACTTCCTTCCTTATACTTGTAGCATGGACGCATCCGATGCCGAGTACCTCGCATGGTGCTGTGCTGCTGGATGCGCTGCGCATCTCTACTTGTACCTCTTTCCCCTAAGCACTCGGGATCACCTGCAGAGCCACTGTTAGAACTGGGCGAGGGCGGACGATTCCGGAGGGGAACCAGAGACTTAGCAAGGAGGGACCTTGGCCTCAGCGACTCAAGCGGAGCGCTGTGCCATTGCTGTTTGTCCATTTGGTCCTTAATTTCATAGGAGGCGAGCAGGAAGTCTCTAGGGGGCATTTCAGGTCGATTTTAGACTAAGGACTAAAATGAGTATGTACAAGCGCCGATATATATAATGGAGAGGGCGAAAGCACAAGGGAACAAAGGGGATCCGAATCGGAACGAAGGCGTCCGAACGGGAACAAAGGGAAGACAGAAGCGGAGCGGTACCGAAGGTCATAATGAGGGCGAGGCCCAGAGGGGCAGGAGGATGAGGGGAAGTGGGGATGATGACTAACTGGGTAGAATGGGAAGAAGCAGCAGTCTAAATAGGGATGAGGGGAAAACGCGAGAGATACATTACAAGCAGCGAAAGAGCCGAAGATGATCCATGGAGCTCAGGGGTTACAGAGCTTACAGAGGTTACGGAGGCAGGGTTGAAAGTCCGAGGTGGAGTCAATGTCCGAGGTAGGAGCCATGACAGAGGCTCGGAGCAAAGGTACAAGCAGTGTCCGAGTACGAAGTATGGGACAGCAGCGGAAGGTCGTAACTTGGCGGGGGATTGACGGAAGAGGGCCAGAGGGAAGAGAGAGGAAGGAGAAAGGAGGAAAGGTGTGGAGGAGAGGAAAGGTGTCAGGTCCGAAGGTGAGTATCGGAGCGGACAGGAGAAGAGTAGGAGAGTGACGGAAGGGTGGAGGTGTTGTGGGGAGGAAGCGGAGGAGTGGGAGGAGGAGTAGGAGGGTGGCAAGAGGGGTGGTGTTCGGTCCGAGGTGGGTATCGGAGCGGACAGAGATAGGACAGGAGAGGGAAGGAGGAGTGGAGGTGGCATGGGAGGTGAGAGGAGGTGTGGCGCCAGGACCGAGGGTGAATATCAGAACGGACAGCGGTAGGGTAGGACTCCGGAGGTGGTGAAGAAGGAGGTCCAGGAGTTGGGTCGGGATCAGATATGCACGGATATGACAGCCACCTGTGATAGCATGGCTCTGTCCAAGGCTGACATGGCACCTTCACATGACCCATTCCCGCTTGTATATAAACTGAGCCGAAGCAGAACCGAAGAAGCAACCTTCTTCTCATTCCTGCTTCAGGTAAGTTGTTGTAACTCAGGTTATGGCACCTCTGAGGATGACTTTAGTGTTTATACAAGTAGTAGAAACAGTAAAGTCCGACTCAGTAGTCATGTGACTCATATGGAGTGAGATTGAATAGAAAGAAAAGGATAACTTCAACACTCCCCCTCAATCTAGCTCCATCTTCTAAGTCCCAATAATGAGCATTGCTCTTGGTGAAGATCTCTAGGCAGTGCCTTGGTTAGAATATCTGCACAATTACCCCTAGATGGCACCCATTCAACCCTCAAATTTCCCAAGTCCACCTGGTCTCTGATCCAATAATACTTGGTATCCAAGTGTTTCATCCTCCCATGATGTTCTGGATTTTTGCTGACCTTGATGGTAGATTGGTTGTCCATTTTCAGTGGGAAGCAGGCTTGAGGATAACCAAGTTCTTGAAGTAAATGCACCATCCATATCCCATCTGATGCTCCTGCATTGGCTGCAATCAGTTCTGCCTCTGTGGTGGACTTGGCCACAACATCTTGACGTCTGCTAGACCAGTTGACACAAGATGCTCCAATGAATGAGGCATAGCCAGAAGTAGAGCAAGCCTTCTCTGTGTCACCAGCATAGTCAGAGTCAGAAAAGACAGAGGCAGTAACTCCCCCAGAAATAGAAGGCCCAAACTCCAAACAGAAGTCCAAAGTCCCCACCAAATACCTGAATACTCTCTGAACTGCATGCCAGTGAATTTTGGCTGGACATGAGTTGAAACGACTGAGCAACCCAACAGCATATGCAATGTCAGGTCTGGTACCAATGGCCAAATACATGAGGCTCCCAATTGCACTCAAGTATGGCACACCCTTCATAAACTCCTTTTCCTCTCCAGACAGATGGTCGACTTTAGAAAGAGTGATTTGGGGGTCAAGGGGTGTGACAACAGGCCTGGAATGTTGGTGGTTGAAGCGTTGTAAGATGTCTTGTGTATGTTTTCGTTGGGAAAGCCAGATCTTGTGATTTGGTCGATTTCTGTGCACTTCTAGTCCAAGGATGTAACTGAGCTCCCCCAAGTCCCTCATCTCAAATTTGGACTTAAGCTCTGCTTTGAGTGAAGTTAGAGCAGCCAAATCATTGCAGGCTAGAGTGAGGTCATCCACATAGACTGGAATAATGACTTTGACCTTGTCCTTGGCCCAAACCCAAATGGAATTGTCACTAGGACACCTCTTGAAGCCCAGATCTGTGAAGGTCTCATGCAACTTCTGATACCACTGGCGAGGGCTTTGTTTCAGACCATAAAGAGACTTCTTCAAGTGGCAAACTAGATGCTCCTTCCCAGGCTCCACAAATCCTTCTGGTTGCACCATATAGATATCCTCAGAGAGATCACCATTTAAGAAAGCAGATGACACATCCATATGATGAATCTCCAAGTCCTCAATGGCAGAGATTGCTAGAATGGTTCTGAGGGAGGAAAATTTGGTGACAGGGGCAAAGGTTTCTGTGTAATCCAAGTGGGGTTTCTGGGAGAAGCCTTGTGCCACAATTCTAGCCTTGTACCTTTCAATGGATCCATCAGAGTTCTGCTTGATCTTGAAAACCCACTTTGATCCAACTGGTTTCCTCCCCTTTGGAAGAGGCACTAAGTCCCAAGTGTTATGAGAGAGCATTTGGGTGTATTCCTTTAAAGCAGCTTCATGCCAGAGAGCCCAATCATCTCGTGTTTTTGCTTCTTTCATTGACTTGGGCTCAACTGTAGAAGTAGCTAAGGAAAACTCAACCATCTCCTCAAGGGACAATGCCTTAGACTGGGATTTGGCAAGTAGGGCAGCAGCAGAAGCCATAGCCAGTTCATCCTCTGATGAATCTTCCTCATGGAGTTCTTCAGCATCAGCATCAGACTCAGAGGATTCAACACCAGGGGTGGACTCTCTAGCTTCCCACTTGCTGACTGGGGGTGAAGGGGCAGGCTTTATTTTCCACCACTCACCAGGGGGTTTACCAGCATTGGATCTAGTGGTCCTACGAAGAGTGGGAGGTTCAGGAGGAGCAGGAGTTGAAGAAGGTGAGGGAATGGGAGAAGGTGAAAGAGAAGGTGAAGGACGTAGTTTAGGAAGTGGATGGGAATCAGTGTCAGAGGGCAAGAACTCATTGTTAGGCAATGGAGTAAAGCGATTTTGAGATGAAGTACCTCCCCCTGACTCTGGCACTGAGTTAGAGTTAGAGTTAGAGTGTAGAGGGAGATAAGAAATAATGGGGTGGCTAGAAATCCCAGGCGTAGTTTGTTCATCAAACACTGCATCCCTAGAAATGATAATCTTCTTAGTGGATGGGTTGTAGAATCTCCAACCTTTGAAGTCAGCTGGGTAGCCAATGAAGATACAACGTTCAGACTTTGGTTGGAAACTTGTTCTCTTGTCCTTTTGAATATGCACATATGCCTGGCACCCAAAAACTCTGAAATGAGAGACAGAAGGCTTGTGTCCAAACCAGCCCTCATAAGGTGTGATCCCCTCCACAGCAGAAGAGGGAGAGCGATTCAGGACATGGAGTAGAGCACCCAAAGCATGTCCCCAGAATGAGCCAGGTAACTTAGCTTCATTCAGGATGGAGGTGATGCCCTCATCGAGAATTCGATTAGAGCGTTCAGCAACTCCATTCTGCTGAGGAGTTGAGGTGGTAGTGTGCTCCCTAAGAATGCCATGTTCCTTCATAAAATCATCCATTTCCCTACTCATATACTCCCCCCCTTTATCATCCCTAAGTGCCTTGATGCGATAGCCAGTTTGGTTCTCAGCAAAAGCCTTGAAGATCTTGAAGGCAGCAAAGACATCTGACTTCTTGTGAAGGAGGTAGATAGTGCGATAGCGAGTGCAGTCATCCACAAAGCTAACCCAATACCTATGCTGCTCAGGGGTTTGAACTGACACTGGACCATGGACATCTGAGTGTATAAGTTCTAGAGGCTGAGTACGTCTATTTGAAGCAGCATGAGGGAAAGGGGAGCGATGGTGTTTGCCAGCTATGCAGTGTTCACAAATGTCAGGGAGTGGGGAAGAGAGAGAAGAGGTCCCAATGTTCAAGTCCTTCACATATGTCCCAGAGATAAGTTGTTTGAGTCGATTTCTACCAATATGGCAGAAACGACGATGCCAGAGATCAGGAGATGAGGGAGTGGCCCTCAGAGCAGACTGAACCACTGTAGAACCATCCAACAAGGCACTGTTCTCATCAGAGACAGAAGCTTCAAACAGAAGTTGAGAACTACGAGTGAACTTCATTGTTGACTCCTTGATGGTCACCTCAAAGTTGTGCTTTCTAGTGAGGGAGAGAACAGATAGGAGGTTGTTGGCAAGTAAGGGAACATGGAGGACATTGGAGAACTCGATTTGGCATAAGGGGACTTTATTCTTGATTGGAGTAAAGACAATGGTCCCTACACCAGCAGCATAGATGATATTGTTGTCTGCGAGACGAACAGGGACTTTGCAAGGAGTATATTCCTTGAACCACTGACGATGTGGAGTCATGTGGGAAGTTGCACCTGTGTCTGCAATCCAATAATCTGGTGCTGAGCTGGAAACAGAAGAGAGGGCACTGGCATTGCCAGCAAGTTCCTGAGGCTGAGTCCTTTTTCCCTTATTTGCACAGTGTTTTCTAGACTGCTTCATTTTCCGACAATTAATGGTCTTGTGTGAACCCCTGGTGTTGCAAAAGGTGCAGTGAAGGAGGGATTTGGATGGGGAAGCAGTGGGAGTGCAGCTGGGAATGTGTTGATAGGACATGGGATGCAGGAGGTTGGATGTGGTGATATTGTGCAAACGACTAATGCGATCGGTGCGAAAATTGGAGGGACGAAAGGTCGTCAATGTTCAAATTGTTGGTCCGAGTTTCAAAGTGATCGATAAGAAAGTAGAGCCGCTAGAGCAGTTTCAAATCGCAGAAATGTTTGCCTTATAACAGGCAAGCGAGTGATGTGATCGTCGCGAAAATTTGCGTGATGATAGAGACCTAAACGATGTATGTTGTCTATCGATTTGAAAACGATCTGCACAATTGCTGAGGTGCTGTAGCTGTTTTAAGAATTGCTATATTTTAACACTCGATTTTTCGGATGAATGAGTGATGCGATCGATGCGGGAATGACAGCGCTGCGAGAAGGATATACGAAGTAGGTCGAGTATAAATTTTAGCGCGATTCGTCAAAGGATAGAGCAGCTAGAGCAGTGCCAAGATGATGGAATTTTTTGTCAATTATCAGCGGAGTGTGTGGTTCGATCGGCGCGAAAATCGGAGGGTGTCGAGTTCGTCGAACGGTGATGACGTGGTAGCGATTTCGCGTCGATTGAAACAAATCTCAGGGTGCTATGGCAGAAACTAGCGTAGAGAGACTTTCAGAGGTTGATTTGAGCAGCAGGGAGGTGTGTTTTCAACCAGGTGGATAGAGAAGTAAGCAGACAGGTGAAAAGTCAGCCTAAGCGCGAAAATTCTGAAAGCCCTCAGTAGTCTGGGCTCATAACCTGTTGTAACTCAGGTTATGGCACCTCTGAGGATGACTTTAGTGTTTATACAAGTAGTAGAAACAGTATATACAGGGAGACTTGCCTGAGGATGACTTTAGTGTTTATACAAGTAGTAGAAACAGTAAAGTCCGACTCAGTAGTCATGTGACTCATATGGAGTGAGATTGAATAGAAAGAAAAGGATAACTTCAACATAAGTACCTTAGATTAGTCTATAGCTTTCCATTCTAATGATAACATTCCTGCTTCAGTCTAAGAAGCCAGAACAGGGATGTGAGCCCGAGTGAGGGCTGTCTGCTATACATTCCTGCCACCCCGCTGCGGCCCAGGCCGCTAGCACCGCAGGCTACTCTGCTACCCCCACCTCTCCTGCACCATCCCTGAGACTTATGGACTCATTAGGGGGTTTCATGGTTGGCTAGATTTGAGCCAAACTGTGCAACTAAACTGAGCCTAATTTGGACAAGGGAGTCTGGGATCGGAAGCGGGTTTAAGTCGCAGTTAAGACACGATTGGAGGGTGTTCACAGTTGATGGGTCTAAACTAGGGGTCTAAACTGACATCCGTCCGGCATCAAAACCTCCCAATTAAGTCCGTCCAACAAGTCAGGTGTGTTTGTTTATGTAAGTTGATGCCATCCTCATCTGCATGCCAGTGTGTCATCTCAGCAGTGTTGGGCCATGCTGCTTGCCTCCGGATCCAGTACCAACAGCGACAGAATGAGCTGCGCATATCAGAAGACTTTTCTGAGTCTGGAAGTGATGGCTCTGATTCTTGTATGAGCGACAGGAGTGACACTGATACATCTAGTTCGAGTTCTAGCAGCAGCACCTCTTCTAGCTCAGCAGCCAGCACTGGCTCCCATCAATCTCCATCTGAGCTCTCCTCTTTGGACACCGATGATGCCATTGATGCAGCACTATCACAACTCTGCTGTTCATACATCCTTTCCACCTACCATGCTCGAAACTTCCTCATACAGCTCCTCAGCACCTGCTGCCTTTTCCCTCATGTTGTTTCAAAGCGCAGCCAGGTCGGACTTGTACTGGATTGCTACAAGTTCGACGATGCATATCGCTTCCGTCTGAACCTGCGCGTCTCACCTCACACTTTTGATGCGCTACTCACACTCATCAAAGGTCACCCCATTTTCTTCAACAAATCCCACCAAGGACAAATGCCCACTTCCCACCAACTTGCTATCGCCCTCTATTGCTTCAGACATTATGGAAATGCATCATCTGTGGAAAAGGTTGCTCAATGGGCCGGGTGCAGTGCAGGCAATGTGGTCAAGGCGACTCGGTGTATTATTGCCGCTTTCCTACCACTCCATGATCAAGCTATTTGATGGCTGTCTTCAGAAGAGAAGAGGGAAGCATCGGATTGGGTGGAAAGTGTTTCATGTCATGCATGGAGACCTGGCTTCTGTATGGTGGATGGAACACTAATCCCCTTGTTTTCAAAGCCAGGACACTATGGAGAACAATTTTTCGATCAGAAGTGTAATTACTCGCTGAGCCTGATGGTATGAATTCCCCTTTCCATTCTCTTCTGTACCTCACTGTCTTGACAGCTCATCACACTCCCGAACCTCCGGATAATTGACTATGTATTAGGGCCTCCTGGGAGCACACACAACTCTACTGCATTTAAGGAGTCGCGGGCATTCAGGGAGTCTGAACAACTCTTTCAGAATGGTGAATGGCTGTGGGCCGACTCCGCCTATGCATCTAGCACCTGGTGTGTTGTGCCATTCAAGCGGCCACACTCTGATCAACCCACTAATAGGCAGTTCAACTACCACTTATCCCGAGTATGCCACCCACTATACCTTCCCCTGTTATGCACTCAATACTGCTCAGGTATGCATACGGTCCGAACATGCTGTTGGCTACATCAAGGGTCGATTCCAGTCATTGCGGGGCCTCCACCAGCAGATCAACTCCTCCCATGATTATGCACTTGCACTTGCATGGGTACGTACATGTGTTATTATCCACACTCTTGCAGCGTGGTATGAGGAGGCAGGAGAAGAAGCAGACTTCTGGCTGTGGGTTCACGATGGACTGGTCAATCAACCACATGAGGAGGATGATTGTGAGCCGGTCAGTGGTTTCACTTGGGGGAATGGGGAGGCAGCAGTTGTTGGTGAGTCCCTTGCCCAATGGGAGCGCTATCATGTTCAAGAGGCACTATTTGTGGAGCTGTATTCATAAGTGTGCACACTGTTTCTAAGTATGATATGAGTTATGGAAAGGGGTTCTCAGAAGAGTTTTGGGGGATGTATGTCCCCAAATCAAGCTGAAGCCCGTTGTTAAGATGAGGGTTATTGCCCAGAGAAATGGGAGCAACGCTATTTGAAGGTCCGGGCTGGGGTGAATTCACTGCTCGGAGTTGGAGCTGGAGCTGGAGTTCTTGAAGCTTAATCTCTACCATCTTCTGGTTATATTTTGCTTCACATCTACTTTTTTTTGCTGCGATCCGTGCCATCCGTTCAAGGTGTACATACTGAGCTTCCTGTGCTGCTTGCTCTTGATCATGCTTAGTTGCCACATGGAAGTCTCCAAGGATATTGCGCTTGCGGTTCTTTTGTTGTATGTGATGGAAGTGGGCCGGTGGAAAGGTTTTGAGGAGTATTCATAAGAGTTAAGGGTGGTGATGGCATTTCAACCATTTTTGGCTTTTGGTCAAGGAGTCCCAGGTCTGATTTGAGTGGGAGGGTTGGTGTATGGATGGCTGGTGAGCTGAATGGCAACGAAAAGTTCATTGGAGTGTGAGAGGAGAGCTCGACTTGATCCTTCTACAAAATCGATTATTTCTGTAACTCAAATGGAGATAGAAATATACCTCAGGATCACTTTCATTATGTGGAATAGCTTCACTGTCACCCCTACTGCTGGTTGGAATGGAGGTGGAGTGATCAGGAGAGTCAGATTCATCCAATTTATATGCAGCCGACAACTCTTTTCCAAGTGTTGACGAGTTTGAAACCAACTTGTCCGAATACTTTGGTTGGCCGTCCCACCAGGAATCTAAGACATCAAACCAGGGAAACTCATCTAGAATTTGTTCTTCGGGTTATGTCAGTGGAATAGATGAGTGCTTTGAACCACCAACAGACTCACCATGCAAGTTATTGGCATTTGTCTCCTCATGCTTTACTCCTGTTCCAGTGATGCACCTAGATTTCTTCAGCCTGCTATACAGCCATCCCAAACTAGATAGCCACTGTGAGGAAAATGCAATAAAATCATATATACTCACTCATGTTGTGATCCATCCCATCACTGATGTACTATAATGGGCCTTGTTAGCAAGGTATGATTCTTGTACTGGCTCATCCTTGACATCGAAAATGGCTTCAGCAAGGAAGTAGTAGGTTTTTGGTTTGCTGTTTGTAACCTAGTTATCTGATAAGTATAAGCTTGGGATTGACAAACCCGCGCAGATTTACAAACCTGCACACTTACCCTCTTCCTGTTCTGGGCTATGGCTTTCTTCTGTGAGTCACTGAAGAGTTTCAAATGCACATCTTCATGTTCTTCAAGGTACTGGATGAGCTGCCATGTCCACTCAGGGTGATCATCCCAAGGAACCTTGGCATCATGTACATCACTCCTGGTCAGCTCAGACGCAAATTATGAATTACCTTGAGCTTTTCTTCCTTCACTTCCATGGGTGCAGGTTTTTTTCTGGCATTGTTGTGTATCCATTTTAGAGCCTGCTTCTGGTCCTCAGGTTGAGGATCTTCATTTTTATGTTTACGGCCCCTTGGTGGCATGGGAGTGACCAAGCTTGTGATGAATATGGGAGGATGTGGAGATGTAGTATGGGACCAGTGTCAGGGCCCGGCCTCGGACTCGGAGGCTCCCTGACCTCAACCCCCATCTGGCCTGTCCTCACACTATGCGGGGCATGAGATGTATAGTAAAAGGAAAGGTAATATACACTTGCCTATGCGGGGCATGAGATGAGAAGAAGGGTAAAGGTCTCATCTCCCCGCATGGTTGCTATATAAAGGAATGGGTCACATGCCCACAACTATACAGCTCCTAGAGTTGTGTAGTGTGACCCGGAGGGAACATCCAGGTGGCAGTGCCCAGTAAGCGTGGGAACGTTCTGGGCGAGTTGCTCGCCCAGAACTGTGGCTGTGACCCGTGGGAACATTCTGGGTGAGCTGCTCGCTCAGAAAGTTCCCACGCTATCCCGTGCGCGCATGTACACAACACACAAAGGCAACAACAAGGCAACAGTCAAAGAATAAAAGGGGGTAAAGTAGGTGGGGAGTCCGGGGCACCCTAAGGCAGGGTGCTGAACCCTGACAACCAGAGGATGATGTCATATCCATTCCCGGCCATCGACTTCCGGTCCCTCCGATCCCTCCGTTCTAACTCCGCTCCTCCCTCACTAACCTCGGAGCCCCCGTATTCCGCAATCCTCTCGGTACCCCTCGATGGTCACCACCCCCTCATTTCAATTTATTACCTACGCCTCCCTAAGTACGGAGCCCCGAAGACTTCTGGACAGCTCCGACGTCCACTAGCGCACCCCCGCCTCCGCTGGGCAATACACTCGCCTGCCCTGCAGAGCCCACCTTCGGGCCTATCCCTCCTTTCCGTTTCTGGGTTATCGCCTGCCTTTCCGCTAACCCTGCGAACCGACTCGTCGGTAATATTCAGTCGGCTAATGTTTAAACCCCGTTAGCTCCGCTCCGTTCGGCTCCGCCAATTGCGGACCCGTCTCCGCTGTAACCATATATATATCCCACTTGTACATAGGTTACACCCCAGTAGTAAAATCAACTAGAGTTACCCCCCTAGGTTCTAATTGCCAGTCAGTAAGTTAGGGCACAGACGTGTCACTAGGCACAGCGCTCTTGGCAGAAGTCGCTGAGGCCGAAGCCCTCCATTACGGAGACATTCCTTCATCTCGAATCTGGTCTCTGACAGATGACTGAATTACAACTAGTGACTGTACAGTGGCAGACGGGGTTTACAAGATGATAGGTCCGAGTTTAGAGTGTAGTCATAAGATGAATCTAGAGTCAGTTTAGACCAGTTGGAGCATGTGAGCCCCAATGGCTAAACTGGCAAAACTGTCCATTTTTGTCACGCAGTTTCAGTCTTGACATCAGTCTAGGATTTGAGTTTAGACTACTGTTTTGACCTGTTTAGCCAACCATGAAACCCCCTATTGCAGGCTCAACTTAGTTAGCACCCATCCGGTCTTGGAACAGTCCAGGGAACAAGTCCAGATTGTCATCAAATTGTCATCCATGTGTGTATATAGATAGTTGATCACTGAAGGTGGTCCCTTCAGCTGATCAATCAATCTCAGCATCTAGCCCTTGCCTCCCTTGTCTTGTTTCCTTGTGATCTTGTGACCTTGTCTTTTGCTTCCATCCTAGTCTTAAACTCCAGGCCAGACTCGCACCCAGCTGTCTCCACTACGTGGACACACAAAATCTTGACTAAGTTGTTGTATTAGAATTCAGTTGTAAAGTCACGTTCAAGAACAAAAAGTGTATTACAATACAGAAGTCACATGTGACGGACATAAACACAAGTCCGATCACCTACTCCAGAAATACACTTCGCTCTGACGACTGGTGCAAAATGGCAGTGGCAGTACCACTCAGCAATTGCCAAGTTTGACATGACAGAAAGAGATTGCGGACACGTGAAGTTCCCATGAAAACATAAGTTGCACAATGGATCTTTTGGTGTTGACCCATGCGGTCTTGTACCCAACCCAACCCATAGCGCTTGGAGAGCACCTTGAGGGCTGTGAAATTAACACCTGGGCATGGGCAGAAAATCAACCCTTATATATTACTTTGATCCTAAAATACAGTTCATGCTCAGTAGTATAGGTGGCACAGCATGAGCTAGGGATATAACCTTTTTGGCTGCATATGTTCGATTCTCACTTGGTACAACTTTTTTGTGTTCTCCTGTGGAATAGTTGTAAAATTTGTGCACACTAAAGAGCAAGGAATGAGAAAAAACAAAGTTTTACCAGCTGAGAATTGAACATATGCAGCCAAAAAAGGTTATATCCCTAGCTCACGCTGTGTCACCTATACTACTGAGCATGAACTGTATTTTAGGATCAAAGTAGTATATAAGGGTTGATTTTCCGCCCATGCCCAGGTGTTAATTTCACAGCCCTCAAGGTGCTCTCCAAGCGCTATGGGTTGAGTTGGGTACAAGACCGCATGGGTTAACACCAAAAGATCCATTGTGTGACTTATGTTTTCATGGGAACTTCATGTGTCCGCAATCTCTTTCTGTCATGTCGAACTCAGCAATTGCTGAGTGGTACTGCCACTGCCATTTTGCACCAGTTGTCAGAGTGAAGTGTTGTGAGTTGGTTTCTGGAGTAGGTGATCGGACTTGTGTTTATGTCTGTCGCATGTGACTTCTGTATTGTAATACACTTTTTGTTCTTGAATGTGACTTTACAACTGAATTCTAATACAACAACTTAGTCGAGATTTTGCATGTCCACGTAGCGGAGACAGCTGGGTATGAGTCAGACTCCTTCCCAGTTGCTCACATGATGTCTCCGAGGTTTAGCCACAACTTACGTTGCCTCCAAAATCTGTCGAGCAACTGGTACAACTTGCAACACGTGATGTTCCCATGCTAAGTTGTAATGGGTTGTACATAGGTTATGGAATATAATTTTTAGTATTTATGCATGTGGTCATTGCACCCAACCCAACCCATGGAGACTAAGGGAGCACATCCAAGGGTGTGAAGTCAATGTCCGGGTGTGCACAAAGTTTAACAGTTTATATATTACTTGGTTGCCAGTCACTTGTTTGTGCCCAGTGGTATAAGTGGTATAGCGCTAGCTGAGGCTATGCAGTTTTTTTAAGTGGCACATGTTCAATTCTCACTTAGGAAACTTTTTGTTTCATACCCTCCACTCCTTGGTGTACAGAAAACAACCATGTCACACAATTATTCCATGGGAGGGCCTGAAAAAATTTTCCTAAGTGAGAATCGAACATGTGCCACTTAAAAAAAACTGCATAGCCTCAGCTAGCACTATACCACTTACGCTACTGGGCACAAACAAGTGAATGGCAACCAAGTAATATATAAACTGTTAAACTTCGCACACACCCGGACATTGACTTCACACCCTTGGATGTGCTCCCTTAGTCTCCATGGGTTGGGTTGGATAATGACCACATGTGTAAATACTAAAAATTATATTCCGTAACCTATGCACAACTCATTACAACTTAGCATGGGAACATCACGTGTTGCAAGTTGTACCAGTCGCTTGACAGATTTAGGAGGCAACGTAAGTTGCAGCTAAACCTCGGAGAAATCATGTGAGTGACTGGGAAGGAGCCTGGGTATGAGTCTGACTCCAGGCCCATAACACTGAGCTCCTCAAACTTGCTGAAAGGACTTAGTGGTGTAGGAGAAATAATGGTCACTATGAAACCACAATGTGTAAATATGCCAGAAAATTACAAAACCCCCATATAACGAGAAGAAATCAGAGGATAGAAGAATTTGAATTTTTACGACTACATACAGCAGATGTGAAGATAGAAAAATAACAAAAATACTTCAAGCTTAGCATCAATAGGATGGAATGCTTGGGAGAATTTATAGAAAATATTAAAGCAAGAAAAAGGCCAATCAGGTAAGATTTGACCATGAAACCAATCTGAAAACCTCCATGGAAACCATTTTCCCATGTCTGCACACATAGGTGAGGCTGGAAGTACCGCAGAACAAGATTCAGGAGGAACCAATGCAAAAACCGATGTTGTGTTTATAATAAGAAATGTAGATGCCTTTGAAATAAACTCAATGAAAGTAATTTCAGGTAAAACTACCAATAGACAACAGAGAAATAGCCAGAATTCACTGGAAATGAAGACAATGTTCAAAAAGTAAGCATGAAGAACAAGCAGTAATGACCGAGATGAGTTTGATAGCTCATTGGAAAGGGAGGGATCTATTTTCAATGCACGAAAAATTCCATAGCAAGAGGATCATGCATCATGGAGATATTCACAAACAGGTTCAGCGACATTAAAGTCATAGCTCAGGGAAAAGTCAATGTTCACAAGAAATCCATATTGGAAACACCTAATAAAATTTACATGAAAAATATAATAAATCAGGTTCTAGCATCACGCAAAGTTTTAGGCCAAATGGCCAGCCATTGTGAAGTTACACTAGTGATGGGAATCAAGTATTCTGCACTGTGTCAAAGGACACATCAGAGTGGTGATGCAATGGGAACTGGCCATTGGCACCAAGATCCACACTTCAGGAGATCATGAAGACCAATTTCTGCCCAAATATGGAAGACTCCAGTCAAAACAAAGCATGGAGAATGCAGAAAACTGTCAGGGCACACCCGCCTGACCCGGGTCCACCCAGCCCCACCTCACCTGCTGCCCTGCTACCCATCCCTCTCCCTCCTCTTTCCTCCCTCTTCTCCCTTCTCCTTTTCTCTCTCTCTTCCCTTTTTCTTTATTTCATTCTTCCCATCACTCTCTTTCTGTTTATTCCTTATATTTACATGGACCACTTTCCCTTGTATCAATGTACTGTTGACCTGTCCAGCCCAGGCACCTCGGATGGCCTCCTGCTGTGCCCAGCATGTGTGCCTGCAGTGGACACTCTCAGGATCCCCCATGGGGACACCCGGATGGCTGTGGCTGTGTCTGAGGATGATGTGGCACCCGTCATGTGACCCAAGCCACATGTATATAAATGTCCCTGAATGTTAGAATGGGGCGGAAACGGACGACTCCGGAGTGGAATCGGAGACTTAGCGTGGAGGGACCTTGGCCTCAGCGACTCAAGCGGAGTGCTGTGTCATTGCTGTTTGTCCATTTGGTCCTTAATTTCACAGTAGGTGAGCAGGAAGTCTCTAGGGGGCATTTCAGGTCGATTTCGGACTAAACCAAAACGAGTATGTACAAGCGCTGATATATATAATGGAAGGGGCAAAAGCACAAAGAGAACAAAGGGTGACCGAATCAGAACGAAGACGTCCAAACGGGAACAAAGGGTAGGGGGAGTGGAGCGGTACCGAAGGTCATAGGGCAAGACCTGTGATACGTCCGAAAGGAGGTAGGGAGGGCGAGGCCCAGAGGGGCAGGAGGATGAGGGGAAGTGGGGATGATGACTAACTGGCTAGAATAGAAAGAAGCAGTAGTCCAAATAGGGATGAAGGGAAAATGCGAGAAATACATTACAGGTGGCGAGAGCGCCAAAGGCGGTCCGCGAAGCTCGGGGGTTGCGGAGCTTACGGAGGTTACAGAGGCGGGGTTGGAAGTCCGAGGAATATTGGCAATGGTGTTTACGTAGTATGAGGTCACCAATGCAATGGACTAAGGCCGAGGTGGAGTCAAAGTCCGAGGTAGGGACTATGACGGAGGCTCGGAGTAAGGTACGAGCGGTGTCCGAGTGCGAAGTACAGAACAGCGGTGGAAGGTCGTAACTTGGCGGAAGGGTGGCGGAGGAGAGTAGTCAGGTCCGAAGGTGAGTATCGGAGCGGACGGGGGAAGCGTAGGAGGATAATGGGAGGGTGGAGGTGTTGTGAAGGGGGAGCGGAGTAGTAGGAGCGTGGCGAGAGGTAAGGAGGAGGTGTGTTGCCAGGACCGAAGGTGAGTATCGGAACGGCAGCGGTAGGTTATGACTCCGGAGGTGAGGAGGGTGGAGGTCCGGAAGTCGGGTCAGGGTCGGGTATGCACGGATATGACACTGAAGTGGGAACTTGTCATATCTGTACATACCTGATCCCGAACCGACTCCCAGACACCCATCTTC
The DNA here is from genome assembly GCF_015039405.1 of Cantharellus anzutake. Lineage (NCBI taxonomy): Eukaryota > Fungi > Basidiomycota > Agaricomycetes > Cantharellales > Hydnaceae > Cantharellus > Cantharellus anzutake. The sequence goes on along the minus strand of NW_024066994.1, from coordinate 74,364 downwards.
CCCACCTCCGGAGTCCTACCCTACCACTGTCCGTTCCGATATTCACCTTCCGACCTGACACCACTCCTCCTCTCACCCCTCATGCCACCTCCACCCTTCTGTCCTTCTCCTACCTTATCTCTGTCCATTCCGATACTCACCTCGGACCGAACACCACTCCTCTTGCCACCCTCCTCCGCTTACTACTCCTCTTACTCCTCACGACACCTCCACCCTTCCGTCACTTTCCTACCCTTCTCCCGTCCGCTCCAATACTTGCCTTCAGACCTGACACCTTTCCTCTCCTCCACTCCTCACCCTGCTCCTCTCTTCTCTCTCCTCCCTCTGACCCTCTTCCACCAAACCTCTGCCAAGTAATGACCTTCCACTGCTGTCCCGTACCCTGTACTCGGACACCACTTGTACCTTCACTCCGAGATTCCATCACAGTTCTGACCTCGGACTTTGACTCCACCTCAGCTTAAGTCCATTGCATTGGTGACCTCATACTACGGAAACACCATTGCCAACATTCCTCGGACTTTCAACCCCACCTCCGTAAACTCCATAAGCTCCACAACCTCCGAGCTTCACGGACCATACTCAGCACTTTCGCTGTCTGTAATGTATCTTTCGCACTTTTCCCTCATCCTTATTTGGACTGCTGCTTCTTCCCATTCTATCCAGTTAGTCATCCTCCCCACTTCACCTCATCCTCCTGCCCCTCTGGGCTTTGCCCTCCCTATCTCCTTTCAGATGTACCACAGGTTCTGACCTATGACCTTCGGTACCGCTCTGCTTTAGTTTTTCCCTTTGTCCCATTTGGATGCCTTTGTTCCGATTTGGACCCTCTTCGTTTCCTCATGCTATCACCCTCTCCATTATATACCGGCACTTGTACATACTCGTTTTAGGCCCTTAGTCTAAAATCGACCTGAAATGCCCCCTAGAGACTTCCTGCTCAATGCCTCTGAATTAAGGACCAAATGGACAAACAGCAATGGCACAGCGCTCCACATGAGTCGCTGAGGCCAAGGTCCCTCCTTGCTAAGTCTCTGGTTCCCCTCTGGAATCGTCCGCCCTCACCCAGTTCTAACAGAACTGAAGAGGTAACCTTCTCACCTTTTCCACTTCAGGTAAGTAGTATAGTTTTCCCCTTTAATAATAACTCACCTTTCCACTTCAGTCTAAGTGGCCAGGGACTGCTGTCCCACCTTGGGCCTGCCAGTACACACACTTGCTTTGCACCTCCAGAGGGTCCCTCTGCCGGGCACTGTAGGCAGGATAATCGCCCATGTGCAGAGCTGGCTCGGATACCTGCTTCCACCATTCAGAGAACCCCTTCCATCTATGCGACGACTCAGTACAGATTTGGTATCCAAAAATAGTCCTAATTCGTACGATTCTGACGATACCAAGAACGTCCCAATCGGTGGAGATTTGATGGAGTTCTATGTTGGGAAAGTTAGGCATGGCAGGTCACGAGTATGTGCAGGCGTGGGAATCTCAAGTGGCAACCCAGAATTCCAGCCTCACTCGTTCCCACGGCGTCTAATAAATTGGTGAAAATGCTCATTGGCTGCGTGAGAGTTATCTCCGGCTTCATCTCCAATTCTGGCCTTTAATTCCGTAAATCCGTTGAGAAATTGCTTATTTTCTTATATTTTTATATTTTGCCATCATTTCAGATATTGATTGATATTCTTTTATTGTTACTGTTACCTCTTTTTATCATTTCGCCTAATAAGGTATGCAGGTGCCATATGGCACCGGTATTCACCATCTATTATTTCTTATATCCTGTACATACCGGGTTTTTTGGAAAGAAGTTCTCCCCTCCCCCAAATCCTCTAAGGTGCTAGGACGTGCTAGAGTGGGTGTGAGTGAGTGGAATTCCAACAGTAGGAATAAGGGCAACAATCTAGCCTGCAACAGGTGGGTAGTGGATTTGTTGAGCCCGGACCTTGCGGAAATCCCAGAGAACCCACACCGGAGTTAAGGATCGAGAATGTAGCGAGTTTAGTGGAGAAAGTAGAGTTTAGGGAGAGTTGTCCCCCACGAGCTCTATCAGCATAGAGAGCTGTGAGCCCTCTTTCAGCGCTACACCCAGACCCCCTCTACCCCAGATGTGTCCTGACAAAAACACCTTAGAACACCATGGAAAAATCTGTAATAAATCATGAGAGCCCATATTAAGGTTACAAACGCCCATGCATACAATAAACCCGAAATTATTAGATACAAACATTGCCCACATGCAAATGAGCATGGGAACAACACATGATTGCTGACTGTGCACACGAACTTTTGCTAACTTGGCAAATAATGAGATTTAAAGTACAACCTTAGTATCATTAGAAAGGTCAGAATAAATGTAAATTTATGGTGTAAAGAGCATGAAAAACCATTCAGAAATGAGCGAGATATATGGAAATGATGATAGCAACCTGAAGATGCGCAGGAAGTTAACCTCAAACCCCAAATAAAATTCATAAAAAATATGCGATCAATGTGAACGACTTAGTATAACAACAAACAATATCTACGGAGGTATAGGATGCAAGAAAATGAATGGGAACCAAGGAAAATGGACAAAAAACCACAAAAACAAGAAACCATGATGGACCATGTGTCAGGGCCCGGCCCTCGTTCCGTGATGGGCCCAGGGGGATCCTCCTAGTCGCTGGGGTATCTAGTCCCAATCCGAGATCCTCAAACTCACTGAGGGGGCTAGCCCCAGCCTTCACAGGAAATGAGTTGAGAAGAAGGGTAACCTTCTCAACCTCCTGTGAAGCCACTACAAATGGGAGCCAGGAACTATACGTTTTCGGCTCTTTGCTGACTTTCCATAATTGGCACCCCCCTGTGGGAAGATTCTGGGCGAGCTGCTCACCCAGAAAGTTCCCATGGTTGTGGCTGTGATGGTTTCTGGGTGAGTAACTTGCCCAGAACGTTCCCACAGTCTGCATGCATGCAGGATTGTGGAATAGTGAAGGGAAAAATAGGAGAAAATAGGGGAAGGGTACCTGAGGGTGTGTGGGGTCGGGGGCTGTGCCCTGACACCATGGCAGGAAAAATAGGGAAAAATATACTAATGAAGCAGAAAACTCTAACCCATTTGTTTGTTTAATTCTTAACTGCAATTAACTCTTTTTGTTCTAAAATTTGAACCATTTCATTTGCTTATCATTTCAAGTCCCATTTCTACTAAATTTCACTGGGAAAAATAGGATAAATCAGCTGAAAGTCATAGCATAGCCATATGCACAGCAATGCACAGTATGAATTCAGAATGACTGAGTCATAGCAAACTTAATGGTAAACAAGAAGAATTTGAAATAAAAACTGCAACAAATGCAGCACAGCTGAGTTCTAATTAAACATTAGGTGAGGCAGAACAATAAGAATTCTAGGCACAGTCTGACTGCAGCAGGGCTGCAGTTCACTGCAGCTGAGTGCAGTAGAACTACAGTGTGAAAAATTCATTTTTTATTCAGTTTGAGGAAAATACACTGTAAATAAATCCTGTAAATTGTTAGAGACCAGATCGAGACGAAGGAGTTGTCTCCATGGCAGAGGGCTTCGGCCTCAGCGACTCAGGCCAGGAGCACTGTGCCAAGTTACACGTCTGTGCCCTAATTTACTTACTGGCAACAAGAACTGAAGGGGGATCAACTCTAGTCGATTTTATCACTGAGGTGTAACCTATGTACAAGTTAAGTATATATATAGTTACAGCAAGGACGGGCCCATGAATGGCAGGACCAAGCAGAGCGGAGCTAATGGGGATAGATGTTAGCCAACTGAATATTACCGACAAGTCAGGTTGCAGGTTTAATGGAATGACAGGTTATGACCCACAAGCAGAAAGGAGGGATAGGCCCAAAGGTAGACTTGCAGGGCAAGCAAGTGAATTGCCCAGTGGAGGCGGGAATGCACTAGCGGACGTCGGAGCTGTCCGGAGAGCTTCAGGGCTCCATACTTAGGGAGGCGTAGGTAATATATTGAATTGGAGAGGTGGTGACCATCGGGGGGGTCGGAGGTGATTGCGGAAACTGGAGGCTCCAAGGTTAGTGGCGGAGGAGCGGAGGTAATCCGGAGGAACGGAGGTGGTCGAGGGTGATGGCTGTGGATGGATATGACATAAATACAAGGTAGAGCATGAAAAAGGAAGGCAACCTAAGGAGTATAAAAAGGAGACCCTTTCTGCAACTTTATGCCCCCCTCAGAGAAGTAAGAAATTAAAGTACTATTTTTCTCAAGCATTTCTGGTTCTCACTCCAGCACAAAAAAGTGTAATACAGTTAAGATTGCCACTGTAGTAAAAGGCAGCAAGAAATACAGTGCCCCAAAAAACCGTTGCAATGTTTTGCACTTTTCACTTTACAAGCTTATTGCACCCTGGGAAGGGATCCTAAAATTGCATAGAAATATGAAAATAATGCGCTAGTAGCTCATTAATAGCTGCACCAATTCTCTAATAAATGTGTCCATTTTTGGTAAAGTTATTTACTTTACAAAGGACCCATGTCATTGCAATGGTTTTTGGTGTGCATTTTGGAGAAAGGAAAATCACATTAACTATAACTACCTCTTGCCCTAAGTAGTGCCTCAATCCTCCTAGGCATACTCTCGATTAAATCCTGGCAGACACTTGGTCCTATCCTCTCCCACTCCTCCTGAAACTGATCCCACAGCTCATGAACACTACTTGGAGGTTCTTTGTACTCCCCAAGCTTCCTCTTTACATGGTTCCATGAATGTTTGATTGGATAAAGGTCTGGGGATTGGGAGGGCCACTCCATGACCCTGATACCATGGTTATTGAACCAGTTCTGGGCCCTTTTGCTGGTGTGTTTTGGGTCATTGTCCTGTTGGAAGAGGATGTGGGCTGGGTTTTTGTCATAATATGAGGGGGTTTGCTGGAAGTCCTCCTCCAGGATTTGGCAGTAGAGCTCTGCATCCATCTTCCCATCAATCTTGCATGCCATTCCAACTCCATCTGATGTCATACATCCTCAAACCATGACAAAACCACCACCAAACTGTTTTGTTCCTTGCACCAGCCTGGCTGTAAGAGGTTCATCCCCCCATTTCCACACCCATTTCCTCCCATCTGAGCCCAGGCGATTCACCTTAGTCTCACCAGACCACACCACTCTCTTCCAATCCTCCAGAGTCCATTCTCTCCATCTTATGATGTCTGCTGAGCATGGGCTGCTTCTTCTTCACTACTGCTTTCCAACCAGCCTCCTTTAGTTGCAGACAAACAGCCTCAGTTGAGAGGCTGGTGCTGGTGACTTTTTGAAGAATTTGGGTGACTTGTGCAGCATTGTTGGCTTTACCAGAGTTGATAAGATGCATTGCATGATGGATATTGGTGTCTGAGAGCTCAGATGGGCAACCACCACAGGGCTTAGGAGTGTCAGGATGATGTTTAGACCAAAGATGGGTAACAGTGGAATGGTGGACAGCAGTAATTGATGAGATCTGGCAAGCACTGTGGCCAGAAACAATGAGAGAAAGCACTTGTTCAATTTTCAAAGCAGCCAATTGACACATTTTAGAATTGGGGATTACAGCTTAAAATCCATGTGTATTTATGCTCCAGCAATGTTTATTTGTTTACTAGTGTGCATTCTAAACAATATCACATGACCTATCAGATGATATTTCCAGTTTTAGTGCATTGTGGCAGCACACCAAAAAACTGTTGCAATGACATGGGTCCCTTGTGAATTGGATAACTTTCCCAAAAATGGACATATTGCTTATGTAATTGTTGGAGTTATGGACAAGATACTAACACATGTTTCACATATTTATTTGAAATTCTAGAACCCTTTCCCATTGTTTAATAAGCTCTTGAAGTCAAAGGTGAAAAACATTGCAACGGTTTTTTGGGGCACTGTATTAAGTAGATATTTCTACAGGAAAGCTGGTTAACACTCCAGATTTCAAAAGTGAAACAAAACAGTTATATTGCTACTGTTAAAACAAGCAATGAAAAATAAGAAATGGCCACAGGACACTTTAGACACAATCTAAGACCATTGATGGGATAAAATCTTTGAAAATTCACCAAGTAGAAGATTTTCAGGTTTAAAAAACTTCAATTCCAACAATCCTACACAGAAATACACCTAGTTAATTGAGAAATTACACTAAGGGAACAGCTCTGCAGGGTTTTATGTCATTTTTTTTAGAGACTTTTAGACTAACTGTCAGGGCCCAGCCTCGGACTCGGAGGCTCCCTGACCTCAACCCCCATCTGGCCTGTCTTCACACTATGCGGGGCATGAGATGTATAGTAAAAGGAAAGAGAATATATACACTTGCCTATGCGGGGCATGAGATGAGAAGAAGGGTAAAGGTCTCATCTCCCTGCATGGTTGCTATATAAAGGAATGGGTCACATGCCCACAACTATACAGCTCTTAGAGTTGTGTAGTGTGACCCGGAGGGAACATCCAGGTGGCAGTGCCAAGCGTGGGAACGTTCTGGGCGAGTTGCTCGCCCAGAACTGTGGGAACATTCTGGGCGAGCTGCTCGCTCAGAAAGTTCCCACGCTATCCCGTGCGCGCGGATACACAACACAGAAAGGCAACAACAAGGCAACAATGAAGGAATGGAAGGAAGGGAATGGTTGGGGAGTCTGGGGCACCCTAGGGCAGGGTGCTGAACCCTGACACTAACCCATAAAACAGATTTAGCCAAAACACTTGGACTAGTACTAAATTTACAACAAACTAGTTGCACTGCCTTTGGCTGGTTGTGAACTCCTTAAGCACCCATTTACAACTACTGGAATGAGCCACCCAGTGGTGTCTGTATTCATGTTGTACAATGTCAAGCTTTTTGTAGGGAATGGATGTGTGGTGATGCGTGCTGTGCACGCTTTCTTTATTCATTGTTTATTACTCTTTATTTCTCGATGTAAACAATGTATATAAATTGCGGGGAAGAGTGAAACAGGTTTTCACTCTTCTCCTCCCCTGTCGAAATTACAGCTCTATACTGCCTAATTCCTGACAGCTTGAGGATAGCAGGAGTCAACACCAAGGTCGGAACCTCAACCGACCTTACACATTTGCTTGCTCCTTGACCCAATGAGCATTTGTTGTACTCCACACCACATTCTGAGGAGCCATCCATTGGGTTTTGCATTAGAGTACACCATTGAGTTACACAGTTACAGACCATTTTACAATGAGTTACAGTACAACGGAACAGTCAAGTACAGTGGAACAGTCAAATCACATTCAGAACAGAACCCAGTCTCAGGTGACCTCACTCTCCTCTGGCACCTTGGGAGGTGTGAGGCTGGGTGGTACAGATGGCATGGGCAAAGGCATTTCATGCATCTGAGAACGTGTTGACATTGCATTTAAGTCATTTCAGTGGTGTAAGCGTTGTTGTCATATCCATGCATGGCCATCGTCCTTCACTCCCTCTGGTCCCTCCGGACTACCTCCACTCCTTCTTCACTAACCTTGGAGCTCCTGTATTCCACAATCACCTCCGCTTCCCTCGATGGTCACCACCCCCTCTTTTCAATATATTACCTATGCCTCCCTAAGTACGGAGCCCCAAAGGCTTCCAGACAGCTCCGACGTCCACTAGCGCACTCCCACCTCTGCTGGGCAATTCACTCGCTTGCCCTGCAAGCCCACCTTCGGGCCTATCCCTCCTTTCCATTTCTGGGTTATCGCCTACCATTCTGCTAACCCCATAACCCAACTTGTTGGTAATATTCAATCGGCTAATGTTTAACTCCATTAGCTCCACTCCGCTCAGCCCCGCCATTTACAGGCCCACCCCCACTGTAACTATATATACTCAACTTGTACATAGGTTACACCTCAGTAATAAAATCGACTAGAGTTGATCCCCTTAGTTCTCATTGCCAGTAAGTAAATTAGGGCATGGATTTGTAACTTGGCACAGCGCTCCTGGCTTGAGTCACTGAGGCCGAAGCCCTCCGCCACGGAGACAATCCTTCGTCTCGATCCGGTCTCTGACAGTTGTTAAGGTTGAGTTTGCAAGTGATCTCGCGATAGTCAGGTTGCCTCACACTCCCAGTCCGTCAGATATACGCTGTATGTAGCTATATTATCAATGGGGGAGTAAAGGCTGGGGAAGCCTTTATCCCCTCTCATGTAGGTTATATGTTAAAAACCCGAGTTGTGGAAGAGGGGGTAAATGCGTGAGTCCGAATGCAGGCAGGGCTCAACTAGAGGGGGGTCCGAGGGCTCTGGTAGTGAACCGAAGCTTCTCAGGGAGCCCGGTTCTGCTGGATGGTACAAGAGGCTCTAAGAAGGACACGGCCTCAGCGACTCGGAGGGAGCGCTGTGCCTCCGTTACATCTCAGTTAGTCCTTGTATTTCTTATGTCTGAGGTGTCTTGTAGAACAGGGACAGGATTCACTCAGAGGGACTTTGGGTGGCATTTTAGTTGAGATTAGAACTGAGGAACTACAGGTTCTAATCTACATGTATTTATAAAGGAGGATGGGGAGGACTTTAGTCAAAGCCCGAAATGACAAAATGGGGAAAACACCGAAAGGTACCGAATGATACCGAGAGGCACCGAAAGGTTCCGAACGATATCTAAAACAGGGAACCGAGGTGTCGGGCCAAGGAGGGTGGAGTTGGAGGCCGGAAAATGAATGGGGAAGACAAATGGGTAAGGGGGGTTAGCCGACTGAATGGTAGTAAGAAGGTGGTCGTGCTAAGAATGGAAGATGACTAATAAGTGATAACGTGAGGGAGATCACTGAAGGATGCGGGTAGCTCCGAAAGCGGAGTTGCGTATCCGAAGGATGTTGGGTGACTCCAATAAATGAAGTGGGTGGAGGAATGGTTTAAGGGCATGTCACGGGATGTCGGAGGTCCGTCAGGATATCGGAGCAAATCCAGGATCTCCGAATGTTCCGACTCGGGACCCAGGTTCCGGGATGGGAGTGGCCAAGGTTCGGTGTGCCGCAACCAGACCGGAGCTGAGACAGTCAGGAGGGAAGGTGACTTGGGGAGTGGGGAGGCATGGTGTAGGGGATGGCAAAGTTGTTAGGAAGGTGTGATGTGGTGGGAGTGCGTGGGGTCGGGGTTCCGGGATATGACATTATATATACATAATGTAATTACATGTGATTCGTGTGGCTTGGGACCACATGGTAAAATGAAGGTATCACATTGGTGTCAGGGCACACCCGCCTGACCCAGCTACACCTGGCCCAACCTGACCCGGTACCCCACTGTCCACCCCTCCTCACCTCCTCCCCCTTTTTCCTTCCTCTCTCCTCATCCATGCTTCCTCACTTTCCTCCTATCTTACTTCTTCTTTATTTTCTCTTTATCCTACATGGATGACCTTCTTTGTATCAATGTACCATTGACCCATCTGCAGTGCGCCCACCATACACCCAGCCCAGGCACCTCAGGCAACTTCCCACTGTGCCCAGTACGTGTGCTTGCACTGGATGCCCTTGGGATCTCCCATGGAGACACCCAGGTGGTTACAGCTGTGTGCAAGGGTGACGTGGCACCTGTCATGTGATCTAAGCCGCATGTATATAAACGAACCTGAAGTGGGAACTGAAGAAGTAGCCTTCTTCTCAACTTTCCACTTCAGGTAAGTAGTACAGTATTCCTCCTTTAATGACAATACCAACTTTCCACTTCAGTCTAAGTGGCCAGGGACCACTGTCCCGCATTGGGCCTGTCAGTACGCATGCCTGATCCACCCCCCACCAGGCTCTTGGCCCCAGACGAGTCCCTGACAGCAGAAGAAGGCTTCAACCTCATCTCCCCCACCTCCCCTGCCTCCCCTGCCATGGTGACAGAAGAGCAGTACGATGACCTCCTAGCCTGGTTCCAGGAACTACAGGCTATTGTGGAGAGCCAAGTCCTTAACCACCCCCCACCCGCTCCCATGCCTGCACCCGCACCCACGCCTGCACCCATGCCCACACCCACCCCCAGACCCAAGCCACCTAAAGTTGCCCCCCCCATGCCCATCTCAGGAGCCAGCGAGGATCTCGACTGTTTCAAAGCCGAATGTGGAATCTACTTCCACGTCTGCACGTCCAAGTTCCCCACCACCCTCTCCCAGATTCTCTTTGTGTTGTCCTACATGAAGGGAGGACCAGCAGGAGCATGGGCAATGCAGCGCACGATCTCACTGCTGACGGCAGGGTCCCCAGCACTCACCATGGACGAGTTCAACACAGAACTCGACGACATGTTCCAGGACCCAAATTGGGAAGCCACCGCCCGGCAGAAGCTGGCGGCCATCCGTCAGGGGAGTGACTCCGTGGACAAGGTCATCCAGGAGTTCGAGATATTAGGGCCTGCCTCAAGACTGGGTGATGTAGGGCTGGTTGACCACTTTGAACAAGCGATCAATGCCCAGCTCCGCAAGAGCATTTACCGTCTCCGCCCTATGCCCACCACCTGGGCTGAATGGAAACGCGAGGCCACCCTCCTTGACAACCAATGGTGACGTTTCCAAGCCACCCAGCCATGAGAACCCCCACCTAGACCCCCACTCCTACCAACCAGGCCCCCTCCAGCCACAACCTCCCCTCTGCGCAGCCCACACCCACCACCTCACGACCTGTGCCCGCGCCCACACCCCAACCCCCGCAACCCGTCCCACGTCGGGAACAGGTCCACAACCAATGGACCTTGACTGATCGAGGACTGACCAGAGATGGAAGGGGTTGTGTTACAATTGCAACGCCCCAGGCCATGTCGCACAAGAATGCCCACACCCCAAGGTCCACCAAGTCCGACGCCTGCATCCAGAGGACCTACAAGCTTTGATGGAAGGGCTGAAGAGACAATTGGGTGAGGGACCAGAGGCAGAAGAGGGAGAGATGGGGCCAGACCCCCAGGAGGAGGATTTTCAGGAAGGCGACCGGTGAGGGATGCATCCCAGCTGCCTGTAGAAGATAACCCACGTAAATACCACAACGTGTGCGAGTCAGCGCCACTGCAGAAATTCCATTGAGTTATCGCAAAGAAAAGGAGGAAAAGCGCATCCTCTGCCCACAGAAGTGAGAGACGCTGAAAGAGGGCTTGCGGCTCTCTATGCCGACCAAGCTCGTGGGGCCAAACTCTCCAAATCCTACTTTCTTTACTAAACTCGCTATGCTCTCGATCCTAAAACTCCATGGTGGGTTCTCTGGGATTTCCGCAAGGTCCGGGCTCAGCGTCCACTACTCACTCGTTGTGAGCTAGACAGCTGCCCTTATTCCTACTGTTGGAATTCCACTCACTCACACCCTCTCTAGCGCGTCCTAGCACCTTAGAGAAAATGGGGGAGGGGAGAACTTCTATTCCAAAATCCGGTATGTACAGGATATAAGGAACAATTATTTTTAGAAATAATAGATGGCAAATATTGGTGCCATATGGCACCTGGGTACCTTATTAGGCGAAATAATAAAAAAGGGTAACTGTCAGGGCACACCCGCCTGACCCAGCTCCACCTGGCCCAACCTGACCCGGTACCCCGCCAGTCCACCCTTCCTTACCCCCTCCCCCTTTCCCTTCTTCCCCCTCATCCTCCCCTCCTCAGTTTCTCCTTATCTTACTTCCCCTTTATTCTCTCTTTATTCTACATGGACGACTTTCTCTGTATCAATGTACAACTGACCCATCTGCAGCGCGCCCACCATGTACCCGGCCCGGGCACCTCGGGCGACTTCCCGCTGTGCCCAGCACACGCGCCTGCACCGGATACCCTCGGGATCTCCCACGGAGACACCCAGGTGGTTACGGCTGTGTGCGAGGGTGACGTGGCATCCGTCATGTGATCCAAGCCGCATGTATATAAACGAACCTGAAGTGGGAACTGAAGAAGTAGCCTTCTTCTCAACTTTCCACTTCAGTCTAAGTGGCCAGGGACTACTGTCCCACATCGGGCCTGTCAGTACGCACGCCCGATCCGCCCCCGCCAGGCTCTCGGTCCCGGACGCTATACCCGGACCCCCTCGACCCCGGACGAGTCCCTGACAGTAACAGTAACAATAAAAGAATATCAATCAATAACTGAAATGATGGTGAAATATGAAAATAAAAGAAAATAAGCGATTTCTCAACGGATTTACGGAATTAAGATCCGAAATTGGAAATGTGACTTAATAGAACTATTATGCAGCCAATGAGCATTTTTACCAATTTATTAGACGCCGTGGGAACGAGTGAGGCTGGAATTCTGGGTTGCTGCTTGAGATTCCCACGCCCGCACATACTCGTGACCTGCCATTCCTAACTTCTCCAACATAGAACTCCGTCAATTCTCCGCCGATTGGGATGTTATTGGTATCGTCGGAATCGTACGAATTAGCACTATTTTTAGATACCAATTCCGTACCGAGTCGTCGCATGAATAAAAGGGGTTTTCTAATCGTGAATGCAGGTATCGGAGCCGAGTCTGTGCGTGGGCGATTATCCCGCCTACAACGCCCAGAGTTGACACCTGAAGTAGCAGTGTCTCCACCCACCATTTACATTGTAGGAGGGCACAGCAAGTACCACACAAACAAGGCCAGAACCACGTTTTTCGAGGCTCCAACGAGCACCCTCAAGCCTCCGACATATTTACAATGCCCACGGCACATTTCCACATTTTTTTCCAATTTTTTCCATGCTTTTTTCTCAAGACCCATATTGCCACTTCCCCAAAATTCACGGATATCCACCATTTCCCCCATATCTCCACCAATCTTCCACCAATTCACACGATTTTGAGCTTGAAGGACAGCGACGGATCAGGAGAAGAGGATGGAATGACGGGACGTGAGTTAGGATGACGGATAGGCGGTGGAGAAGCGAGATTGATGATTGATATTGACCTTATGGGCCTCAATTATTGATTTTATTGCTACCTTGTGGACACTTCTTTGCCTTATTGTTTCTTAGCCGAGTTCTCAACATTCTTCCTGTTTCCATTGACACCATCCATCGGCTATTTTCTCTTATTTTCTGTTCTGATTTCCCTTTTTTTTCTATAAATATGCCCAGTTTATCTTGTACTTACATTGTTGGACCCCTCTTCTGTGCTACAAAGAATGTGGTGTTGAGCGATCCTTCCATACATTAAAGAAGCCTCCTTACGACTGTCCAAGAAGGACCAGGAGTGAGTACATGATTAGTGAGATTTTATTGATTATTTTCTAGCACCCGGACCACAGCACAGTATCGGCACTGTTGCCACCATCCTTTTTCCCTCCTTCCGACCCAATTCAGACACTACCCCCAGGTCCCTACTCTCTTGCCTGGGCAGCACTTTTGCCTGGTTACAACGTCCTCTCCAAACAGTCCCCCAGATCACTCAACCTCATGGTGATGCTGTCAGGGTAATAGCCCCAAACCCTGAGCCACATGTAATTAAGATACATATAGTCACGTTGTAACGGGTCTATCAATCTAGACTCGTGGCTCAGGTCTAGGGGGGGGGTAGGTATCTCTCTATCTCTCAGGGTAGATGTGGGTCCTGCGAGTACGGTGCTGATACTCTCTCTAACCTCTAACTAACTGTCTGTACAGTTGTCACGGAAGAGTCCGATACAAATATAAAAGGAAAGTCACATGCGTGAATGAATGAAAATAGTAAGGAAAATAAAGAAAAGTCATATCTCCTCAACCACTCCACCAAATCCGACGATCTTGGACTCGTCAGAACCACCTCCACAGCCTCTACAACTCCTACTATTACCACGACTCACCAATCCTAGTCCCTGATGCAGTAGGGGGTGAAATGTGTGATAAGTGTTACGGATACGGAGTCTCCAACGACCATATCCGTCGCATGGTCAAAGACTTCCCCTCTCTATCGCTCCTCCCCTCTTTCTCCTTTCCGTCCTCTATCCCGCTACCCTATCCTCCTTACCCGTTCTACCCCTTTCCCCCCCTCGTGCAAAGCTTTCCCCATTGGGGTTTTGGTGCTGGCCGAGGTTGTTTGTGTTTCGCGGGATTTCCCGCGACCTTACCATTTGTAGATAGTCACGCGTCATGTACGGAAACCGTCGAAGGCGGTTCCCGCTAACTAACAACTGCACTACAACTGCTTCGTGTACCGTCTTCTGTAACAACCCTCCCTGTGACTCAACTGAACTCGTGTGACTGTACAACTCTCAATATGTCTTATAAGTCTGGGTATATCGAGTCCTCTAACGGCCCTCGCCGCGAGAACTCGAGGTCGAGAGTCGAAGACTCTCGACATGTGTATCGTCCTATTGAATCTGTACCCTATGGTTCTTCATCACTACGCTCTCCCCCCAGTACTCAATATACGACATCCCATCACGATCATAGTGATCGCGAACTCTATGAGGCCCCCTCACCCGCGATGCCGGCACGTTCGCTACGCGAACGCCAAGTAGCCGCCCATCCGCCGTCTGTTACTTCCTTTGCCAGTCAACATGTGTCCCCGCCAACGGTACGTTCCCCTTGGGAACGCCAAGTCACCGAAGGCCCTAATAGTCAGTCCTCACTGCACGCCTATGATATCAACCCGCCACCGGTACGTTCGCACTGCGAACGCCAAGTACCCGATGGCAACTACACGAGGTTCTCGTCCATCCCGCAAGTCGTAACCTCGCACACGGTACGCTCCATTGAGGAGCGCCAAGTACCCGTGGCTGGCCCATCTGTCCTGGTATCTCCGACTACATATCATCAACCCCTTAATAGCTCACTACATCACCCATCACGATCGATGGGAATTCGATCGTCCACTCCCGGGCAAGACTCATCGATTACACTTCCAGTTATGGTACAAACTATACATGACCCTCGTCATCCCACTATAAGAACGGATCGAGGAATGGGGAATTTCCCCCATCCCCGTAACAATAAGGGTTGGTTTGACCTGCACGGACTTGTCCCCACAACAACGTGGGTAAGCGGTAACCTCCAGGTAACTGCTTACACACTACCGTAAAATACACACCATTGTATCACTTACAGCTCTGTGTGCTGAGCTACCCACTGAGACCTCACACTTTTTTAAGTGTATGAGGTGTGTTTTACAACACAGCCCACAAAAACTTAACATCTTAACAATCTGACTCGGTAGCACCAGTGGCGCCTAAACATACCTGCAAGGGCAAGGTTGCATCTGCAGCGACATTAAAAAGAAATGAGCAGTTCATTAAGAAACCGCAATCTCCCATCATGGGAGATTCAAATCAACAGCCATCGTCAGACGACGATGAGGATCAACACCATCCGGTAAAAGCAACCACCTCAGGGCTGGCCCCTGAAGGTTTTAGAAACTTACATGGAGTAAGTGTGGGGCCCAATACCCCTAGAGCTCCACAACATACCAATCTAACCCAAGCTGGGGAAGATCCCTCACCTCCTGAGGAGGTGATCGACTTGCGTGATAAATGTGTAAGTGCCGAACGATCAGCCCAAAAAGCTGATCAGATAGAGTCACTGGAAACTCCAGGGCCCAACTATCCCCTGGAGTCCTCCCCCATGTCCCCAAGTCATGCCCCAAAGGCAGACAAAGGGAAACAAAGGGAAGAGCCTCCACGTTGGCTATCCAAAAACTACTGGACTTGTTCCAGGTTCCGTCCGAATGGAGGACGGAAAGCGAAGACCAACTTCTTCTCAGGCTGGAAGCCCGAGAAGGCACAAAAAAATGCCCTGAGAGCAGGATCTCCCAGAGCGTGGAAGCTCCAAAAGAACCTCCACTGTTTACACTACCCCACGCCATGGGCCTCGACGATGGATGTCAGTCAAGGGGGAGTTCTGCTACCACAGCGAACACCCGGCACGGGCCTAAACCTTCACGCGGTGCCCCTGTTTAAAACTAATTAGGCCTCTAACATCTGAAGGGAGGATGACGTGGCCACCGTGGTAATGCCAATCAACCGCAACCCTGTAAGCCCAGAACCGCACTGGCTGGAGAGATGCAAGAGCACGGGTGCATGTCCCGCCGTCAAGCCAACCCTTCCTTTGTCTTCTCACCACTACCTTTTTGGGATGACGAGCGCGATAGTGGCAACGCCAATGGTGACCTCCGTAAGCCCAGACGGGACTGGCCAGAGGACTGTGGGTTCAAGTCCCACCGTCACCCCAACCCTTCCTTCTTTTTCTCTTCTCCACTACCTTTTGGGATGGTGAGGTGCAATAGTGGTAGTGCCAATGGTAGCCTCCATAAGTCCATGGGCAGGCCGGAGGAGTGCAGGTTCAAGTCCTGCCATCACCCCAACACCCTTCCGATTCATCTTTCTCTCCACTACCTCTTAGTGACGAGGCGCGATAGTGGTAGTGCCAATGATAGCCCCATATGCCGACAAAAAGTTGACTGCAAGGAATGCAGGTTCAAGTCCTGCCGTCACCCCAACACTTTCATTTCTCTCCACTACCCCTTCTACCAAAGGCCTATCTGCCACATGCCTTTATTCAACAAGCATGAGCAAGATGCCACCAACACCCATCGCCTTTCGCTGCCACTGGAACATTCACCAGCCTACCGTGACATAAACCCATGAAAGCACCCTCCAACTCACCCACCCACAAGAACCGCGCACTCAAACATTGACTTAACCATAGGCACACAGCAGCAAAACATGCGGCCCCAACACTGGGGGTCGCGTGTCCTTTTCTTTGGCTCTATCCAACCTCTTTCCACCTCCATTCTCTCTCACCCGTTGTTCAATCTCAGTGCAGGGGTCGCATGCCCCTTTATGTGTTATTGCTTCATCTCACTTTATTCTCCTTCACACCATTGATTACTCAATGTCTCATACTTCCTAGGTCAAACAAATTCCTTTCTTCACATCCTTATGTTCTCCAAACTTTTTTCACCCGAGTCACTATAGTACGGCATATGCCGATAGGCATGGTTATGTACTTTAAAATGAATCCATCCATCCATCCATCCATCATACCCCACACCATGCCAGACAAGGCAAGGTCGCCAACCTCGGAGGAGGTCTCTGAAATAATGAAGAGGAGGTGAACCGAAATGAGGGAGTTCGCTGAGGAAGCCTTATGGAAAAGTAAGGAAAAACCAGCGAACAGACCCCTCTATGAAAGGGAAGCACCCTCCACAATGGCCTCACCTAAACAAAGCGAGCGTGGAGTGTTCACTCCAAGAACCCCTTCTGGAACCCCCAGAAGCAGCAATGTCAACTGGGGAGAGTCACTGCTCGCCCAACCAAACTTCCTCCTGGAAAACCAGGAATCGCACATAATAAACACAATAAACTCAATCCAAAAAAAGATCAAGGAAATGAATCACAATAGCATGGCTCGTCTAGAAATAACTCTAGAAAGAATGGCCAACACAATCGATGTGTTGGCTGAAAAAATCAGCGAGCAGATGGACTTGCTGAAGGAGATAAACTTCTCACAAAATAGTGAGGAAACAAAAAAATACCCCTGGGCCATGGGCCAGGACAAAAACAGAACTTGTGAAAAATTCACAAAAAGAACCACCAGTGAAAGCACACTGGAGTATCATCAGCGACTCGACAGAGACGCTAAGGAGATCCTTCTCCCAAGGATAGGAGAAGGCATTGTTCAGAAATTAGGAGGAGAATCAGCATGTACCAAAGGTTCGGCCAAATGTCCACCTTTGATGAACCTCTCAAACAGAGAGGTAACTCAACCACACTCTCTCAAAACAATGAGAGAATCCAAATACAACTTCAGGCGAATTCGCCTGAAACCAAAGAAACGCTGCAAGGAAGATTCCCCCCAGCGAAAACCCCCCCAAAGGAGAGATCTCCATTGGATAGCAACCCTGCGAAGGCAGGGGAGCAAGAGGAGTACCTAGAGAAATGGTACGAAAATGCCATAAGAATGGCTGAAGTGAGAATACTCACTCCCTACCCAGAGGGAGTGAAGCCTGAAGCTCTAAAAAATGGGCCAGCTTTTCCTGACAAGAAATGGTCAGGAGAGAACGACATGGAATTGTTCTGGCAGTGGTTCACAGAACTACTGGGATTCCTCACCTCGCGAGGATGCAAAGGTCCCCAATTCGACGAAGTCCATCTGGACTGCTTGATTCGCGGATTAGGGGGACCTGCGTTCAACCTTGGAATAAGACTCCGAGACGAAACTCTCCTCAGAGGAGACAAGTGCATGTTCCTCGAAGTTCTCAACATATTGATGAGAACCTTCATTAAAGCCTCTGCTGCATTGAACGTGACAAAGAAGTACCGCAACGTTAAATACGAAGCGGAAAAAGGCCTAAAACAGTTCTACTTAGAACTGTCTAAAGCAGCATCCCAGATGGTGACGCCGCCAGACCAGGTGTCCTTCAACACCAGGTTCCTAAACTACATTCCCCTCGAATGGAAGAGGGAAATGATCGCTCATGACAGAATCAGAGCAGACTTCTCCTCAAATGAGGAGATGTTAAAAGCAATATCTCATGTAGATGAGATAATTGATGGGCTGAAGATGTCTTCAGCCTACAAATCGGGATATTATACACGAGCGACTACCATGGCAACCACGAGCCACAGTAGAGCCCTCCCATCAGGAAAGAAGGCTGAAGAGCCGAAATCCAGATGGAAAGATGATACATCCTCGAAAAACTCGAGGAAAACTGACCAAAAGTCAGTCCCAATTTGCGGCAAATGCGCAAAATAGGGCAAACGAAAGATTGCCCAAGACACAATGCAACGAGCGACGAAAAACCAAGGCACATAGCCGCCATGGAGATCATGAACGCATCAGAAGAAGAGTCGAAGACTCATCAGATGAAAAACCAGAGAACAACTCTGGTAACTCCGGAGCATCAAGCTTCGAAGTAGAGGACCCATACGAAGGACCTCAATACTCACCCGACTCAGAGGGTGAGGAAGTCAACGTTGGGACCATAAGGATGGGCCCAATGTCAGTCGTCGATCATGATGACATAAATCATAAAATCAAACTGGCTGTCACGCACCAGTGTCAGGGCCCAGCCTCTGTCCGGGGGCGGCCCTACCTCAGAGCTGGACACTTGCAGTGTCCCAGGCAGCCAGGTGCTGGATCCTACCCCAAGCTCCTCAAACTCACTAAGCAGGGATTGAGTTGTCATGTATTATGGAAGGTAGCTACAACTTGCCTAAGTGGGGATTGAGTTGAGAAGAAGGGTAAGTTTCCCTATTCCCCGCTTGGCTACTATAAAAGGGAAATGTACTGTACAGTTCGTAACGTGACTAAGGGTAGGAGCCGAGCATGTTCCCACGATGCGGAAAAGGTGTCACATGGGTTAAGGTGAGTTGCTCGCCTTGACCCACGTGATTTTTCCCACAGGTTCGTGTGTGGGCTGTAGTTGTGAAAGGTGTGTAAAGATGGGAGGATGAGGGAAGTGGGGGGAGGTCAGGGAAGGTGGGTCTGGGGTTGTATGGTCAGGTGTGGTTGCCCTGACAGCCAGTTAGAAAACACGGCAGACGAGAAAGTCGCCAAAGTGGAAGCACCAAGAAAAGATGCCTTGGGGAAATACACCAAAGTACCCAAGGAAAACAAGGAAAAAGGGAAGAAGGACCAAAAGTCCATCAAAACCCAGACCCCCCTGTTTGATGCGAAATTCCGCATCTCGAAAGATGTGGGAAAATACCCCACAAACAGACCGCTCTCAACAAAGAGAACACTGACGGCTCATATAAAAATAGCAGGTGTCACGACCGACAAATCCCGGGGCTCCGTCAGCGGTGAACCAATGCCAATAGGCGAATCCGCCGACCCAAAACCCATCCTAACCAGCCCCCAACCCCATGTCTGGCCCCCTGCCTTACTGCGTGAGACTTGGCCAATAATCAGAACCTAGACCCTGCCGGTATTCCAACCTTACCTCCAGTCCTGAGCCCTTGGCGCTCCCAGCATTCAGTCATGCCTGCCTTGTCTCCATCTGAACCACACTCATCGCTTCCCACTATGTGGTCACAGCCATGCCCCGCTTCCGTGCATTCCGCACCCTCTGCCCACTCCACACCCTCTGCCCATCTCTGCACCCTCTGGCCACTTCTGGTTGCCCTTGACACCTCTGGTCAGGTCAACACTCCCACTCCCCTCTGTACCTCTGTTGGCCTTCATGCTGTCCTTGTGTGACAGTGCTGGCAGATCAACCTTTGTTCGCGGACTTGTGTCGGCACCGCACCGACCCCGCTTATTTGCGGACTTGTATCGGCACCGCGCGCTGACCTCTGCTTTTGTCCTCTGGCCATTTTTGTCACTCGGCAACATAACATTCATTCCTTGCCAAGTGCCTATTATGTTCACCCCAATATTGGCATTTGATCCATGTGCTATTGCACTTTCCCATTCATTCATTTAATCTGTCAATATTGGTATTTGATCTGCTTTAACTTTATTCATTCCTTGCCTCCCATCTCCCAGGTTCTTGTCCTTGGTTTAGTTTGACAAGTCCCTGCTCATTTCCGCTTATTTCCGCACCAGACCGACCAGTCCCTCTTTTGATTTCTCTTATCTACTTATACCTTGTGGATACTTTCGGGGACCTCAGTCTGAAATCAACTAGAGTACCCCCCCTGTCTGGTCTGAGTCTCTCCTTCTGCAAAGGGGGCTTCCCCCCCTCTGAGTCCGTGCTTGCGGAGTCCGCGCTCCTCCTACAGGTCCGCTCCACCCACAAGTCTTGTTTGAAGTCCGCTGTGAGTGTCAGTCTGTAAATATGGGATCTCCCCCAAACGTCAAGCTCAGGGCACAGCGCTCCACCTGAGTTGCTGAGGCCACGATCCCACTCTGCTAACCTTGAACAGCACTTCCGGATGCACCGCATATTTCCGCCCGCATATCCGCGCGTGCGCTCCAACAGACCTCTGCATCACCTCCGACCTCAACTCAGACAGAACCCAATCCGTCTTCTATCCGCCTCCTGACAGTGTTCCGACTCTGACAGTCTGCCCGACTCCGACAATAATCTCCAGATTCTGACAGCAGGCATAAAAGCCTACATGCTATTTGACAGTGGAGCCGAAACAGACGCTATATCGCTGGACTTCGTCCACACAGTCCATATCCCAATTCTCCAATTGGAGAACCCAGTCGTCCTCCAAATGGGGACGAAAGGAACAAGATCACAGATCCTGTTTGGAACAAACATGGACATTGAAATCAATGGCCACGTAGAATAACACTACTTCGATGTAATTAACATTGATAGATACGACGCCATATTCGGTGCCCCCTGGTTAAACAAAAACCAGGTAAGCTTAGACTTCCGGTCCCACAAAGTGAGAATGGTGAACAAGGGCAACATAGATACCCTTGGAGTCAGCGAAGACCATGTGACGAGATCACACGGATGGAAAACTCGAGCAAGAGCTCGAGAACAACCAAAAAAGAAGCCCCCCTGACAGGGAGGCGGGATTGAAACACACCTCAGGGTAATCGAAAGAAAGTACCCTGAAGGTTGGCCCAATCCTAGTCCGGAAGGACTAGAACTTCCAGATGTACCACATCTGGAAGGTCTCTCCATGAACAACCCCGAGTTCGAAATACTCAGGGAGTGATGGAGAGAGAAATTTGAAACTGTAATGGCGCCAGCGCCATTAGAACGCCATTAAATGCCTCCCTTGAGGGAGGTGAACCATTGAATCCTGTTAAAGGATCTGAACAAAAAATTTCGGGAAAACACCCCGAGATGTCCTGCAGCACTGCAGGAAGCACTAGCGACCAAAATAGATCGCTATGTAAAAGCAGGATGGTGGTATCCTGTGAACAGTGAGCAAGCATGCCCGCTACTGTGTATCCACAAAGCAGATGGATCTTTGCGCACGGTAATAGATGTGAGGAATTGTAACTCAAACACGATCCTCGACGTCACACCAATGCCAGACATGTGACTGATCCAAGAACCAGTCGCCAGAGCAACATACCAATCCAAGATCGGTGTGTCAGATGCATATGAACAAATATGCGTGGATCCAGACGATGTCCATAGGATGACATTCTCTATGCCCCATGGGACGTACAACTCGAACACAATGCAGCAAGGAGACTGGAATGCTCCCTGTACTTTCCAGTGCGCATTGACCTGGGAACTACGAGGAGAAGTAGGCAGACACCTACATGTCTGGTTTGACAATATATTCACCAGCACAAGCTCAGTGGAGAACCACAATAAAGCATTATTGTGGTTGTTCACTCACCTCAAGGGGGCGAAGTTCTACATAAGCCAGAAAAAATTCCAGCCATTTGCTCCAATCCTAGACGTTCTAGGGAGCCATGTGGATGAACAAGGCATCCACGCCCAAATGGATAAAATGGAAAAAATCCGCAACTGGCGAGAGTCAGTAGACCACACAGGAGTCCTAAGATTCCTGGGAATGGTAGAATATCTATCGATATTCATGCCAAATGTCAGTGGCTACACAGGGCCACTGCAAACAATCTGCTCAAACAAGCAGACATTCAGGTGGACACCACTCCACCAGAAATGCTTCGACGAGATCAAACATCTAGCATGCAGGGCCCCGATCCTGAAGCCTGTCCAGTGGAATCCACCGGAAAGCCTCTCAGAAGAAGAGAGGAGCAAACTCCACGTCTGGGTCATAACAGACACATGCCCAGCAGGCATGGCACACTAATTGGACAAGGTGAAAAGTGGCAGACTTGCCGCCCAGCCGCATTTATGTCCAAAAAGTTCACCAACACACAACGTAGGTACTTCACCTATGAGCTCGAGGCACTGGGTGTCCTCGAAGCACTCATGAGGTGGCAAGACGATCTCATGGGAGGCCGTGAATTCACAGTAATCATGGACCACAAAGCTTTGGAATATTTCAAAGTGAAAAACCACAACTCAGGTAGACACCTGAGATGGCAAGCCTTCTTCGCAAGGTTTAATTGCAAAATAAAATACGTGGAAGGCCACAAGAACAAAGTGGCAGATGCACTTTCATGGTACTACGACTCGTCAACTGATGAGGATCTGCATTTCAATAACTATGTGTCAGCAGACATCCATCTGGACAAAAATGCAGAAGATACTATCCCTAACAGAATCGAGGAATATGAAGAACTGCTGCTAAGCAGTACCCTGAGTAAAAACTCAGAGAAAAAGAGACTCGCAGCAATGCATGTGAGAAATACCCTAGAGGAAGCTCTAGGGGGAGCGCCCAAAACCTGGAAGAAATCATAATTCCAGAAGAGAACCTTCAAAAACAATTCAAAGGAAAAGACCTCATTGAGGCAATAAAATCTGGATACTCACAAAGCCAGATCCACCGGGAAATCCTAGAGAACCCGGGGAATTTCAAAAACTTCTCCATAAATGATGGGCTGATAACCCGACTTGGAGAAGGAGGAACGACCCAAATAGTAGTCCCAAAAGTGAATTACAAAAGGAAGTCCATTCGAGGAATAATCCTCGAAAACATCCACGAAACACTTGGACACTTAGGATCCAAGAAAAGAGTGGAAACCTTCCATCAATACTTCTGGTGGAAGTCAATGAGGAAGGACACCCACAAGTTCTGCAGGTCTTGCAGAACTTGTCAAACAACAAAGAAAAGCACCAGGAGAAATCCTGGACTGCTTCACCCACTCCTGACCCCGGAAACACCATGGTCATCAATAGCCATGGACTTCACAGGTCCATTCCCAACAAGCTTGGGATATGATTACCTCTGGGTAATCATCTGCAGGTTGACATCCAACGTCCACCTAATTCCATAAAAACAACAACGAACACATTAGAACTAGCGTTCGTATTCCTTCATGAAGTTGTAAGACTTCATGGTCTACCACACTTGATCATATCAGATCAAGACTCGAAATTCACGTCAAAATTTTGGCACAAACTACACCGAATACTCGGTGTGCAGTTGAAATTCACAACTGCATTCCACCTGCAAGGCGACGGCCAAGCAGCAAGAATGATACAAAAAGCAGTACAAATACTACATGCGATGGTCAGACCAGATCAATGCGACTGGGCAGCGAAGCTGTCGATGGCAGAATTCGCGATCAATGTGAGCTCGAACACATCGACAGGATTTGCCCCATTCGAATTAATCTATGGCCACATGCCAAAGATGTGCCTAACAGCACCACCCTCGGACTACCCGGGAGTAAATGACTTCGCCCAAAAGGCGAAGGAAAACCTCATGGCAGCACACGATGTGATAATACACAATCGCGCCGCTCAAACAATCCAGGCAAATAAGAAAAGATGCCCGGACCCGCCTTTGAGAAAAGGCGAGCTTGCATACTTATCCACAGATAAGCTGAACCTACCCAAAGGGAGGGCAGGTAAACTAAAGCCCCTATACATAGGGCCTTATGAAATTCTGGCAACATTTCCAGAGACGTCAAACTACTGTCAGGGGACAGACCCTGGGTCCCCATGACCCCTCTCTATGGCCCACAGGCTAACCTGTAACAGCAGCCCATCTCAGGGCATAACACTACTGTGGGTAAGAAAGGTTAACTTCTCACTTTCCCACAGTGGCCCCAATATGGCGAAAACTTCCGGGGATACCCAGAAGTCACATGAGGTGGGATCCGGGGTCGGATCATGCGGCGCACAGAGCATGCGGCACAGGAAGTGCATGGGAAGTGGAGCGGGTCCGGACATGGGTCCGGGTCCGGGCTAAGTCAGGGTATGTGCCCTGACAACTACGTCCTCAAGTTGCCACCACAACTTGAACAACGAGGAATCCACCCAAGATTCCATGTATCCTGGCTCATGCCTCACGAGCCGAATGACCAAGAAACCTTCCCAAATAGGGAAGTAAACATATTTTGCGATTTCAGGGAAGACCCTGATCGCAAAGCAGTAGTTCACGAAATCTTAAACCACATGTGGGTTCACAACGAACTCTGGTTTAAGGTTAAATGGGAGCTAGGGGACACCACATGGGAACCCCTAGGAAATTGCAACGACCTCATCCACCTGGACGAGTACCTCACATTACAAATGTAAGGGAACCAGAAAATCTCCCTATCAAAGAAGACAGGGAACTCTCGGCATCACTACGCCCCCAAAAATGGAGGCAGAGGAAGTAAAGCCAAGGGATGATTGCCCACAGCCAAGAGTGTGGGAAAGTTCTGGGCGAGCAACTCGCCCGGACAGCCACACCATGTGCTAGAGATCACATGGGCCAGGCGAGTAACTCACCTAGACCACGTGAACCACAGGCTCATGTGTAAAAGCATACACAACTGCGGCGAATCCCACACATGCAAGAACTAAAACCCCTCCCACCACCACGAGAAACATAACGACGAAATGTCATTCTCTGGGGGAGGTAACCCTCGATTCGATCCAAACAAGCCACCGGACATCGAGATACAACAACCCAGGGAGCAAGGCTCCCCGGAACAACAACAACACCAGGCGCAGATAAGCGCCATGGACTACATGACGCACACGGCACAAATGAGTGCCGTAAACCAACAACCATCTGCATTGCCAACAGGCACCGCATACCCCCAGCCTCCTCAGAGGGGCTTCCAACCATATGTGGTGCAAACTGCACCAATGGTGCAACAAGCGCCATTCCAGGGGCAGCATTTGCTGCTGCAGCCCCAGGCATACTCCCCAGGGAATTTCCCTGGCCAGATTAACCCCTGGATCGGCCAATTCGGCCCAGGTCCAACAACACCCCAGCCAAATGCAGGCTGGGAATCAGTTATCACATCAGCAGTAGCTGCTCAGACAGGTCAGCTCTGAAAGAGATGAAGTCCCTCATAGGAGGGAGACAAGGGAGCGACAGCAGCTCCTCATCCAGACCATCCAAACGGGCATGGTCTGATAACTCGAGGGCGTCAGAAGACACCTGCAACAATTGCACCCATTGGAGGCGTGAATACAACAGGGCACGAAGAGATGCCGAGGGCATCTTTGACTCTCTGAAAGACACAGAGAGAGAGGTCGATCTCCAGAAGAGGGAGATCGAATTACTAAAATGCGAGCTCAGAGAGGCACGCGCACTGGCAGACCTCACTGCCAAACCCATCATGACAGGGGCCTCCCAGGTCAGGGGGAGGGGATACGGTGCCAGGGCACTGACTATCCTGCCACCCTGTGGGCAGGCGACCCTGTCTGGGTTGCATAAGGGCCCGCCCTCAGAAGGGCAAACCCATGTCAAGGGGAAGAGGGAGAGCGGTAGGCAACCAACGGCAGACCCTAAAACGTGGACCACTGCCAGAGGCAGCGGGCTGCTGAGTACCTCAGCACCCTATGGGCAAGCTACCCTGCAGGGAAGTGTCCACATGTTATACGAGACCACTGAAGGAGAGAACAAAGGAAGGTCAGTTGGGAGGTTCAAATGAGACCACCACCAAGCTGTTCCCTGGTTCTTTAGTTAGGATGGGGAAGTGTACTAGTAATATTTGTTGTAATTATAGTACCAATCCGAGTGTTTTGGCTAATTCTATTTTATGGGTTAGTCTAAAAGTTTCTGAGAATTGACTTACAGATAAACCAAGCCCTGCGGAGCTGTTCCTCTATTGTAATTTCTTAATTTGTCTGGTGTAATTCTGTGTAGAGTTGTTTAATTCGGATTTTAACTTGAATTAAATCCTCTACTTGGGGAAGGTTCAAAGATTCTACTCAGTTAATGATTTGCATTGTGTCTGGGGTGTCCCTTGAGTGTGTTTTTATTTTTGTCTTATTTTATTGCTTGTTTTAACAGTAGCAAAATAACTGTTTTGTGTTTACACTTTGAAATCTGGAGTGTTAACCAGCTCTCCTGTTGAAATATCTACTTGATATTTCTCTCCTTAATTGCTGCCTTTCACTACAGTGGCAATCTTAACTGTATATCACTTTTTCGTGCTGGAGTGACAACCAGAAATGCTTGAGAAAAATAATACTCTATTTTCTTACTTCTCTGAGGGGGGCAAAAGGTCGCAGAAAGGGTCTCCCTTTTATACTCCTTGGGTCGCCTTCCTTTTTCATGCTCTACCTCATATTTACAGGATTTATTTACAGTGTATTTTCCTCAAACTGAATAAAAAATGAAATTTTCACGCTATAGTTCTACTGCGCTGAACTGCGGCTCTACTGCAGTCAGACTGCCTAGAATCCTTATTGTCCTTCCTCGCCTAAGCTATTTAATTAGAACTTGACTGCGCTGCATTTGTCGCAGTTTCCTATTTCAAATTCCTCATATTTACCATTAAGTTCGCTATGACTCAGTCATTCTGAATTCAAACTTCGCATCACTATGCATACGGCTGCGCTGAGACCTTCAGCTGATTTATTCTATTTTTATCCAGTAACATTTAGTTGAACTGAGACTTGAAATGATAAATGAGTGAATTATTCAGGTTTAGAACCGAAAGAAAAGGTTGCTAGTAGTCAAGAATTGCTCAAATGAATGTATTATAGCTCTCTGCTTCATTGGTATATCGTTCCCTAAAATTCCCGCCATGGTCCATCATAGTTTAGTGGTTTTCGTGGATTTCGTCCATCTCCCCTGATTCCCCTTTGTATTATTGCATCTTAGTCCCCCATATGTATTGTTCATTGTTATAGTAGGTCGTCCTCGAAGATATCATATTTTTATGTATTTTATTTGGGGCTCTGGACCTCTAGAAGCTGTCTTCCCGCATGTCAGGGGAAAACGTTACCGTGACTCGCCGTCAGTGACCGTTAAGGTCCGCTGCTCGGCGTAACAGCCCGTCAAGGGCGGGGATGACAATCGCGGCGGAAAGGGGTTTCGGCTTCAACGACTCGTTCGTGAGCGTTGCACCTCATACTTGACGTGGCCCCGATATTTCAGGAGGCAGGAGGTGCGACTGGGTCAGACAGAGAGTGCAGGGGGTAACCCTAGTTGATTTTCGAACTACAGTATGAGGTAGTGTACAACCGGTATTTAAGTATAATGGAATGAATGGAATTAAGTCGCCAGATCTCACGGAGATTGCGGGCGGGGTTAAGAAGAAATGAAAACAAACAAAGAGTGTGGGAGAAGGACGGCCGTGTACGGCCGTCAAGAAAAACAAGCGTGATAAAGAAAGACTTGTAGGCCCATGATGGGCCATGGAAACAGGTAGTGGTGACGGGGAAGGGTGACGGGCTTGTTCAGGCAGCGTCGGGCGGGCAGCGGGGTTGACGGGGTCGAAGCGGGGGAGGGAGAATGTGTGGGGAGTGATCACCTGACCGTGGGAATTGCCGGGTTGTGACACCGCACATTTTCAGGTTTCTAACTTCATGTCCTTGTATCTCATTCATTTCTGAATGGTTTTTCACGTTCTCGGTATCATAAATTTCCATTTATTCCCACCTTTCCAATGGTACTAAAGTTGTGTTCTATTTCTTGGTATTCGTCGAGTTAGCAAAAGTTTGCACACACATTCGGTAATCACATGCATCGTTCCCATAGTTGTTTGTATGCGGGCACCGTTTCTGTTTAATTGTTTGGGATTTATGGTATGTACGGGTGTTTGTATCCTCAATACGGGCTTCCATGATCTATCTCAGATCTTTCCCTCATGATCTAAGGTTGTTTTGTACTTTCCATGCTTTGTTTTGACCAGGGTCTTCCTTATTTGGACATAAATTGGTCTTCGTGATCTGCTGAAGTGCAGATCTCAGTTCCGATGGGCGGTTCCCTTCACATCACCACCCTCACATGTCTTTAAACATGATGCAGATTTCTATATTCCCGTCTTTGGTATAACTTCACAACGGCTGGACCGTTTGGGCTGAAAATTTGCATATCTATATTTTCCTATTTATCATAATTTCCGTGTAAATTTCGTTGTATGTTTTAATTATGGATCCTACGTAAACGTCATCTTTTCCCTGAGCCCGGACTTTTGATGTCACTTTTCCTGTTATTGGATATCTCATTGATGCGTGATCCTTTTATTATGAAAATTTGGGTGGATTAAAATTAGATCCCTTCCTTTCTAATGGGCTATCAAGCTCGTCTCGGTCGTTACTGCTTGTTCTTCGCACTTGCCTTTTAAACATTGTCCTCATTTTCTGGGAGTTTTAGTCATATCTCCGTCGTTTATGAATAGTTTTCCCTGTAATTACTTTCATTGAGTCCGTTTGGAAGACATCTACATTTCCTATTATAAACACGACTTTGACTTTTGCATTAGTTCCTAAGGAATCCTTGTTCCGTGGTACTTCCATCCTCAGCTATGTGTGCAGGCGTGGGAAAGTGGTTTCCGTGGAGGTTCTCTGGTTGTTTTTATAGTCAAATCTTGGTCGATTGTCCTAATTCTTTGTTTAATATTTGCTATAAATTCCCCCGAGAATTCCGTATTGTTGATGCTAAGCTTGAAGTATTTTTGCTAATTTTCTTTCTTCCAATTTATCATATGTAGTCATAAAAATTCATTAAAATTAGTTAAAATTCAGGTTCTTCTATTTTCTCATATCGACTTGTCGTATGGGGTTTTGTGATTTATCTGGCATATTTCTATAATGGGTTTCCATAGTGTGACCGTTATTTCTCCTACAGCAGACACGGATCGAGTACTTGGGCCTCGTCATCTCTGAGGGTAACATGGCGATGGACCCTGTAAAGGTCCATGGAGTTCTCAACTGGCCGGTCCTGACCAAAGTGAAGGAGGTGCAGTCCTTCCTAGGGTTTGTGAACTTCTATCGCCGGTTCATCAAGGACTTCTCAGAGAAAGCACACCCCCTCCATAAGCTGACCCGGAAGACTCAAACCTGGAATTGGGGCCCGGACGAGGATGGTGCCTTCCTAGCCCTTAAAGAAGCTGTCACCACTGCACCCGTCCTCTCCTTCCCTTCAGACTCCGGCCGCTTCAGGCTCGAATGCGACGCTTTGAACTTTGCAACTGGTGCAGTCCTCTCCCAGCTCCAATCGGATGGGGAGTTCCACCCGGTAGTGTTCATGTCCAAGAGTTTCATGGACATAGAATGCAACTACGAAGTGTACGACAAGGAGATGCTTGCGATCATCCGAGCCCTCGAAGAGTGGTGGCACTTCCTAGAGGGCACCAGAGAGAAGGTTGAGATCTACACCGATCACCACAACCTGAGCTATTTCCGGACGGCCCAGAGGCTGAATCGACACCAAGCTCGATGGACCCTCTTCCTCTCTCACTTCCATTTCACCCTCGTCCACTGTCCTGGAAAGCTCATGGGGAAGCCGGATGCACTCTCCCATTGTGCTGACCACCTGAAGGGGAGAGACGACAACGAGGGGCTAACTCTTCTCCAACCCACCTGGTTCGAAGCTCACATGACAGAGGCAGTCTCGGTGGAAGGTGAAGAGGTGGGTATTCTAGGAAGGATATGTGAAGCAAAGGACCATGATGAGAGGGTAGTGAAGGCCATGCAAGAGCTGGGAGAAGGGATGTTAAGGTTGGATGAATGGGAGAAGCAAGGTGACCTGATCCTGTACCGGGGAAGGGTGTACGTCCTGAAAGACCCCCAACTCCGCCACAATCTGGTACAGCTACACCATGACTCATGGGCGATGGGGCACCCAGGGTGATGGAAAACCCTGGAACTCGTCTCCCGTGACTACTGGTGGCCCCGGATGGCTGAGTATGTCAGGCGATATGTACGCAGGTGCGACACCTGCAATCACATCAAGTCCTTCCCTCATGAAAGGTTGGGAAGCTTACCCCAAATAAGGTCCCCACCCATCGTTGGCAGGTCATCTCAGTGGATATGATAGGGGAGCTCCCAGAGTCTAGGGGATACAATGCCATCCTGGTCATAGTGGACCGGCTGTCCAAACGCATCCACACGGTCCCCACCATGATGACTGTGGATTCAGAGGGTATTGCACAACTCTTCTTGGAGCACATCTGGAGACACCACAGGCTCCCTGAGGAAATCCTCAGTGATAGGGGGAGTGCCTTTGTCTCCCACTTCTCGAAAGAGCTCACAGACCTCCTAGGCATCAAGTTGACCCCTTCAACACCCTACCACCCCCAGATGGAGGGACAGATGGAACGGGTCAACCAAGAGATCGAGGCCTACTGTTATGGATATAGACTAGAATCTTATGGTCCGTGGTTGCAAGCAGGTGGACCCAGGGCCTCCCTCCATTTTACTTCTCCATCAAACCCCATGCCAAGCTTTCCCACCGGGTTTTGGTGCTGGCTGGGGGATTTGTTGAGTTTCAAGGGACTTCCCTTGACCATTATAACTTTTATATTAGATAGTTAGAAGTCATATGATGTGTAAGGCAGATGCCGAAAATGTCTTTCATTATCGAATACATAACCCACAAACCTTGTACCATGATTGTAACATCCTCACCATTGTGCCACCACTGTAAACTCAACCTGTAACCCTGGAACCATGTCCACCTCCCTATTCATCCTCTCCATGACAAAACCGCAACAAGGAGGGCATTCCCATGCCCAACCTCCTGCTGCCCACTCCCACCAGTCCACCAGGTGGTTGAGCAGTCACTCCCATCCAACCAGAAGTTCCCTTTCAGGAACTGTAACCTATCCCACCTCCTTAGGAGAGGGATATGGTCCAGGCAGCTCCAGGATGCCTGGCCACACACCCACAGGTCCCACTTCCCATGGTCACCCACTACCATGCACTGGTCCACCAGCCCGCTTTCCCCAACAACTCCTGCTACCGGTACGCTCCCATGAGCGCCAAGTCACCGATAGCCACCAACTGGGTGACTCCCTTTGGGGGTCCCAGTATCCCACACTACCAGTACACTCCATTGAGCGCCAAGTCACCACTAGCTGACCGCTCCCAGCACACCTGCTACCGGCACGCTCCCAGGAGCACCAAGTCCCTGTTAGCAGACAGCCAGGTGGCTCCCTCAAGGAGCCCACATCATACTTGCTACCGGTACACTCCCAGGAGCGCCAAATTACCATTGGCCAACCCACAGGTTGTACTTCCAGATACTCATCCCATTCTGCTCTCCCTCCGATGGCTACACAGCCACCTCCATTAGTGAGCCGAACAAGTTCAGGTTGGGTTCCCCGGAACCCATTCCTGTAACACCTACCTCCGGGTGTTCATCAACCACTGTCAGGGCAACTGGGCAGACTGGCTCCTGCTAGCAGAATTTTCCTACAACAACCACGTCCACTCCTCCACTCACCGAACCCCCTTCAAACTCAACACCAGCCAACATCCTGGGATGGGGACAGAACCCACATGCACGTCTGAGGTGGAAGCTGCCAATGCATTCTCGTCAAGGATGATGAAAATGCAGGAGGAGGCAAAGGCAGCCCTAGAGCACACAGCGGACGAGATGGCACGTTATTATGACCGAGACCGAGACCCGGCCCCTAAGTATCGAGAGGGTGACCAAGTCTGGCTCAATGCCCAAAACTACATGACCGACCGTCTGACTAAAAAACTGGACCACAAGTGGCTTGGCCCCTTTAGAATCACCCAAGTCATCTCCCCAGCCGCCGTTAAGCTCCAGCTCACTGCTCAACAGATGGGAATCCACCTGGTCGTGTCCATGACAAACGTCAGGCCACACCTCCCGGACAGTATCGCAGAGAGACCTGCTGACCCACGCCCAGGCCCGGAACTAGTAGAAGGAGAAGAAGAGTATGAGGTCAAGAAGATATTGAACTCTAAGTGGCTACGCCAAAAACTCTGGTATCTGGTAAAGTTCACTGGCTGGCCAAACTCTGAAAACCAATGGCTCCAGCAGGACCACCTAGCCCATGCCCCCGACCGGATTCAGGAATTCCACAGGATGCACCCCCAAGCCCCAGGGAGAGAAAGGGAGAACCACCTGGCCGCTTTGAGGCGAAGTGGCTTAAGGAGGGGGTGATGTCAGGGCACACCCACCTGACCTGGCTACACCTGGCCCAACCTGACCCGGTACCCTGCTGTCCACCCCTCCTCACCTCCTCCCCCTTTTTCCTTCCTCTCTCCTCATCCATGCTTCCTCACTTTCCTCCTATCTTACTTCTTCTTTATTTTCTCTTTATCCTACATGGACGACCTTCTTTGTATCAATGTACCATTGACCCATCTGCAGCATGCCCACCATACACCTGGCCTGGGCACCTTGGGCGACTTCCTGCTGCGCCCAGTACACGTGCCTGCACCGGATGCCCTCGGGACCTCCCACAGAGACACCCAGGTGGTTATGGCTGTGTGCAAGGGTGATGTGGCACCTGTCATGTGATCTAAGCCACATGTATATAAATGAACCTGAAGTGGGAACCGAAGAAGTAGCCTTCTTCCCAACTTTCCACTTCAGTCTAAGTGGCCAGGGACCACTGTCCCGCATCAGGCCTGTCAGTACACACACCCGATCCGCCCCTGCCAGGCTCTTGGCCCCGGACGCTACACCCAGGCTCCCTCAACCCCGGACAAGTCCCTGACAGTTGGGTACAAACCTGACATGAGGAATGAATAGGGAGGGCCACGAGTATGTGGCCTATCTCCCTTACAAGTGGATAGTAGTACATACCGTGACAGCATCACTGAGGTGAAAGTCCCCAACATGTAGAGTGATTCAAATCACAGCATCTGGTTGAGAGATTTCAGTCACACAATTCCAATTCATAGGACACTACAGGAGAGATGCGATCCACTGAGGAACATTTAGACTGGTAACTGACAAACCAACAAACACACATGGAGGTGAGGTCGACCATGTCATATCCATACATACCTGATCCCAATTCAACTTCCAGACCCCCCTCTCCACCACCTCCAGAGTCCTACCCTATCTCTGTCTGCTCTGATATCCACCTTTGGACCTGACATCGCCTCCCTCTCCTCACTCCTCTCCTTCTGTTGCAAGCAGGAATCTGCTATGGCTCTGGAAAATGGAAGGTAGCACTCCAACTCACTGTCACAGCTGTGCATTCTGGCCTGTTAGCTGCCCATCCCCTGCTGTGCAAGCATGAGTGCAAGCCCCGACCTTAGCCCTATCCTCCCTAAGGACTCCCTGCTCACCCCCCCACTTGCCCCTAGGCTCCCCTGCACTTGGCCGACTCCCCACAGCCACACTGACCTCCCTGCCCTGAGTCCACCTCTGGCACCATGCCTAGCATGACTCTGCGACATCACCTACTCTGCCCACTTGGCCCTCACCAGGCCACTACCATTCCCGCACCCGACTCCAGCCCAACTCCGAGTCTGGCACCGCTACCATTGCTGCTATCGTGGCCCTACACTCCTTCACATATTTATCTGTTATTGTTTGTTTTGACCCTTGGTCATTGCCAGCCGCTGTGTGGCCAACCCTGCTCTTTGTTCCCTTTTGCTTCTGGACCCTTCAGCCTTCGGCCCAGGTCCGCTTCTATGCATTTCCTCTTCCTATATATATCCTGTATGATACATTTTAGTACTTTAGCTCTAATATTGATTTGATCACAACTCCCCAGGTTCTGACCCCAACAAGGCAACCCCAGTGAGTGTGAATGAGGGCCAGGAGACAGCTAGGGGGCACAGCACTCCTTTAGAGTTGCTGAGGCCAAATTCCCTTGTCAGGGGACAATCCCTGGGTCCCCATGACCCCTCTCTATGGCCCACAGCCTAGCCTGTAACACAGCCCATCTCAGGGCATAACACTACTGTGGGTAAGAAAGTGAGAAGAAGGTTAACTTCTCACTTTCCCACAGTGGCCCCAATATGGCAAAAACTTCCGGGGATACCCAGAAGTCACATGAAGAATGGGAACCAGGCCTGGATCATGCAGGGCAGAAGCACACATGTGGGTCTGGATGCAGGTCCGGGTCCGGGCTAGTCAGGGTGTGTGCCCTGACAGCCCTACCCTCGGGCCTTGTTCATGGCATCACAGCTTATAGCAGCCCACAATGGCAACCCTTGGTGCTGACCCCGGACCCATATCTAACACTCACTCCCCAAGAGCTAGGGAAGAAAGAGAAAGGGGCTGAAAGGGTGTTGCGGTAGAACAGGTCCATATATTCAATGGGGAGGGGGAATTTCAGGGAAAAATAACTCTGGTAACTCTTGTTTATCTTCTTTCCATGGTGGATTTCCCTAAAGGTCACAATAGCCCTTTACCAATCATGCAGCCACTCACAACACCCAAGTACATGGACTTCAAAAGTAGCAGGAGGGGGGGAAATCTCTGTTTCAGTATCAATCGCTATGTACATATACCCATTCAGCAAATATAGAGTTGTGAAAAAGGCTCTGAAATATATGGTTCAGCTAAGCCAAGCCTTCACCAACAATGGTGGTAAGCCTCAGTTGCCATTGGCTTTGAATAAATTTTCAAACAACAAAAGAAAAGTGAATTGTTAAACACCAACTTCCTAATACCACTCCTGTCAAGAAGACGTTCCTTGGATAGGTCCGATCGCTATCCAGGTGACACTGTTGGGTGGAGCTTGGTGTTCCAGGTCATCCGATGGTGGGTTGGAGACAGACCAGATGTGGGGCGGAGCTCTGAGGGTGATGGGGTGTTGAAGGGACTCAGCTTCAGCGACTCAGAATGGAGCGCTGTGCCCGGTACGTTCTCGTTGTCCCCAATTTGTCAGGGGGGCTGGTGATGGAGGAACTGAGGCCACCAGCAGAAGGGGGCCGGAAGCCCCCCCACCACTACTTAACAAAGGAGGCATTAGCAAGGGTCAATCATTCGTCATGTGATTCATTTGGGTTTTATACCAAAGCGTCTCTAGGAGCGCCTGTTACTCAGTTCTTTAGAGCAGCAGACAAGTGGGATGTGATAGACGTCCTGGAGGAGGGGTTTGGAGGGCTCAAGACTGTTTATATTATAACTGGGGGGACACTATTTACTAGAGGGGTATGTGCATACATATAGTGGAAACAATTGGATCCAAAGGTAAACAAAGGTTACCAAGGGGAAGGGGAAGTAAATAGAAAAGAATCCACAAGACAAATAAGGAATAGGCAAAAAGCCCGAATTACGTCTGAGGTTTGTGGAGTGAGAGAATTAAAAGCCAACTGAATGGCAAGGTCTGGAAACGTCTATGAACAAGCAGGGAACTACAGAGAAAGGCATCCAGAAAGGTCTGGAGCCCGGAAGTTGTAGTCTGGAAGATTGGGGTTGTAGAAGATATCAAATGATAAAACAATAAAGATTATCAAGACCAGAGGTAAGATAGGAATGGGGAGGTACCAGAGGTACCAGAGGTGTGGAGACCGGAGGTAGGAAGGAGGGTGGATAGGCAAGTTGAGGTTTATCAACAACAAGCAAGCATATCTCCTTTGAACAAGGGGTCTGAGGAGGTGGTGGTATGGTGGTGGAGGTCCAGAGGTGATGCAGATGTAGATGGGAGGCAGAGTGGGAGAGTGTCAAAGGAGGAGGTAGTCCTAGGGCCGTTGGCATTAACTGGAGGCAGCAGGGAGAGATTGGGAGGGCTGGTGGAGGTCTTAGGAGTCGTATAGGGATAGGGTGGAGGGAGGTGGAAGATCCAGGATATGACAACTCCCAATATCACATCAAAACTCCGTCCCTTTATTCATTCGACTCTCCTCATCCATAGCTTTCTAATGATACCGATTTTGTGAAACTTGGTGGAGATTTGACTGAGAACAGGAATTCTCAGACACAGAATACATATCTTGATTATCTGTGCACAGGGAAACTTGGACCAAATAATATCCCATAATTCCAAGACTCCTCCAATGACTTCTTGTCATTTATCTAGCCTGTATTCACTTGGAATTCCGCTGAGACTGGCCCACATGTGAGCATCTGCATAGTTTATATGGTCCCATGACTCCCATCATGCCTGATAATCAGAATCTCCCTTAATATCTCCACAACCACTGGACCAATTAGAGTGAAATTCAACACTGAGTCTTTGGGGATTTAATGACCTCAATCAAGATCATCCTCTGCCATCGACTTTTGACCTTGTTCCCATGGTCACGGTCAAGTGCACGGACTTCACATATGAGGACTTCTCAGCTTGAATTTCTCCACCAAATCTCAACCAATTCCTTCATGGAAAGGCTCTTCAGTTCGTATGAAAACCCTCTTTCTTCTTTCTTATTACTCCCCCCTATAACTCCACATAAGGTTCCATGAAATTGAGCACACCCATCATGCACTCCTACACTGTCCCTCTTCCACCAACCTCTGCCAAGTTATGACCTTCCACCACCATCCCATACCCTGTACTCAGACACTGCTCGCACATAAACACCATTGCCAATATTCCTCAGACTTCCAACTCCACCTCTGCAACCTCTGTAAGCTCTGCTACCTCCAGGCTTCATGGCCCATTCTCAGCACCTTCAGCACTTGTAGTATACATTTCACACTTCTCCCTCATCCTTATTTGTACTGCTTCTTTACATTTAGTCAGTTAGTGTCATATCCGTACATACCCGATCCTGAACCGACTCCCAGACCTTCATCCTCATCACTGTCAGGGCACACCCACCTGACCCGGCCCCACCTGGCCCCACTTCACCCGGTACCCCGCCACCCAGTCTCCTACCTCCTCCCCCTTCCTCTTTCTTTCTTTCTCCATTTCACTTCCTCTTCACTTATTTCACTTTCTCTTTATTTTCTCTTTATTGGCCGAGCTTGCGCGGCGTTGTTTACAGAGGGGTTAGTTTTTTTTTCGTGGGAATATACCGTGTGAAAGTGCAATCCCACCCCCCATGGCCACCCCGTGAGAAATGGCCACCCCGTGGGATCCGTGCAACATCGGATCCAAATGTATATCTCATCCGTGCAATGTGTGTGCCACAAAATATTGTGGCAACACTTGCAGTGTTGTATGTTAATAAATACATAATAATCATAACAATCATTTAAACTATATATTTATTAACTTTGAGGGAAACTTAGGCTCTATGTAGCCTTTTAACCTTATCAACATAAGAGGGATGGCTCACCCGTGATATTGTGGCTGTGCTACATACATGCGTGCAAGCTGCAGCCCTCTCTCTCCCTCTCTGCAACTCCTTGCTACTGGCTCTCAGGCCCTTTCTGCAAAGCCTTAAGTGCCCTGGGCTTAGGATTTTGTATAAGTAGTACTATTTGGAGCAGATCCATAGGGTTCAAAGGTCTACTGAAGTGCGACCCCTGTCCCCCAGCCCCTGTGTTAGCCCACACAGACTGGGATCAGTTCGGCAGTTTAAGACCAGCACCTCTCATAGCCTGCAAGTTGTAGGGATTCCTGGCCCCTTTTTTCCTTTTGGAAATACGTCAGCCTTGCTCCTTACTGCAACTTGTGCAGCAAGCCTGTTCCCTGCTTCACAATAGGAAATTTATTCAATTTGCCTGTAATAGGGCATATTGCCTTTGCAGAGGCCTTTCCTGTTTATACTGTGTGCACATTGAAGCTGTGGGTGCAAGAATATTTATAATTAACATCTTATGGAGTTAATTTAAATAAATTTTTAGATGCCAACTGAGGATGAGATCCTCCGTGCAGAGAAGATGAGGAGAAGAAATGAGAGGAAGAAGCTGAATTGTGCAGCTAGCCAAGGATCGCTACATACACCACTCACTCAAATCCATTCTCAATCAACTGTTGCTGGGCCCTCCCAACCACCCAACTCTTCTGGGACATCTCAACAGAGATCCCAACATAATCGAAATCCATCTATTGGGACACAGCTTGCCCTTGACCTTCAACAACTGGATGTCCAATCTCAGGTTGGGTCTGAAACCCCTGAAATACCTAGGAATACACTACGTATGTTGTATTCAGTTCTCAGTAGAATACACAGAATAACTTTCTACACAGAAATCACTCCACCAAGCTCTGCTGGTCCACGACTTCACTCTGACCGTCTCTCACATACCCCTGAAGAGACACGTAGACAGCACCAGAGGACTCGTATTGGGTCTCCAGCTCAAGGTGGAGCTGATGTTGGCATGTATTCACCCTCTGGGCCTCTTGAGCCTTTCTCCCTTCCTGGGCCTTCATCTGTGCCTCAAAGTCATCATCATGAATCATCTCAAGATTCCGTTCAAGTTCATACTTCTCCAGAGCCAATGCAAAGATGCAATCGTGGCCATAATGCACCTGTCTCCGCATTTGATGGAGATAGGAACAGGTGTCGGAGATGTATTGACACTGATCGCAGGTACAAGGAGGCTCACCAAAAGGCAGCCCAGGAGCAAATGGTGGATCAATCTTCACCTCCCCCCTCATCTCCCATTTCATCACAGGAACAACCCTCTCCTGCACCCTCTAGGCCATTATCTCCTCTGCCTTCATCCTCACCTCCAGACTTATCAGATTCACAGTGGGATCAAGGGCTCAATGATGAAGATTTGATGAGAGGATTTGCATCTGCAGTATCCGCCAATGATCGTGCTCTGTTAAAAAAGTTTCGAGAAGAGCTGATGAAGGTTCAAATGGAACACTGCGATGCTTGCCATGAGACATGGTTTGACTTGAAAGTCAAGGACGGACATTGTGCGAAGTGCAGAAAGGATGCGATCAAGTATACAGCAGCAAATTCCATGGACCCAGGCTGCAAGCCACAGTTCATTGTGGACGATCCTTCTTTGGAGCTCACACAGATCAAGGAGATGCTGCTTGCCCCAATTCATGTTGTCATGCAAGCCCACACTGTGTATGGTGGACAGATGAAGTATTCTGGACACATTTGCAACTTTGTCCATGATACTTCTGAAGTTCGCCAGTTGCTCCCCATCCTTCCTGAGGAGTGTGAAGTCATCCAGATCCAACGGGAGGGTCCAGATCATGTCCTTGGTCATGATGTCCAGCATCTCTACTATGTTTGGTGCCATGTTGTTCAGCTGTGGTTAGAATGGCTTGTTGAGCATCACCCAGCATATCAACATGTCATTATTAGCCAGGAGAATCTGTCCCAACTTCCAGAGAGTGGTAGTGTCCAGCACCGCCTACAGTCCATTAGGATCAGTGAAGCAGGTGATGAAGGAGATGATATCCTGGGGCCATCAAATGGAGATGAGACTGATGGAGCAGAGGGGGGGAGGGCACTTTTCACATCAGGATTTGTTCCAAATGTGAATGAGGAGCGAGTCTCTGAGCTCCAAAACTTGCGCATGGCAGCACAGGCAGGACAAGGGCCTATTCTCATGCTGCACATTGAGTCCCAGCCAATCAGTGAATGGCATGACAATCCTATTGCCTCAAGGGCTTTCCCTAGCCTCTTCCCTTCTGGCCAGGCAGACTTTTGCAGTCCCCATCAAAAACCAGTCTCATTCTCTGAATGGGCTTCACACCTCATGCAATATGAGGATGGTCACTTTGCAAAACACCCTCGCTTTCGCTATTGGGCATTGAACACAATAATGCGCACTCAGGCCAAAAAAGACTCTTCATGGTATCTTACCACTCACCCAGATGAACAACAGTGGACAGTTGAGCAGATAAGGGAAATGGTGGCAGATGCTGGGCCTGACCAGCTGAGGGAACTAGCAAAGCGTGTCTCCAGATCAGGAGTGAAACTTGCGGGAACTAAACCATTTTGGATGGCACGTCAGAGTGAACTCACCGCCATGATGTATCAGCTCCGTTCACCTCATGCATTCATAACTGCATCAGCTGCAGACCTCCAATGGCCAGACCTCCACCAGCACATGCCACAGTGGGCAGAATCACAGGATGTTGGGGAGCAGGCAGCCTATCGGAAAAGGCGAGAAGACTTAAATGACAATCCTGCCATTGCTGCATACTACTTTGTGAAGAGATGGGAATTGTTTGTTGATTTAGTCCTCAAAAAAAAGTTCCAAATTGTTGATATGTGGTGGCGGTAAGTCAATGGACAGTTTACTTGGTACTGTTGTCTGATTTGTATCAAATGCTTAGTTATGAGTGGCAGTTTAGGGGGAGTAGCCATGTCCATGGCTTCATCTGGTTGAGGGATGCACCATGTTACGGATACGGAGTCTCCAATGACCATATCCGTCGCATGGTCAAAGACTTCCCCTCTCTATCGTTCCTCCCCTCTTTCTCCCTTCCATCCTCTATCCCGATACCCTATCCTCCTTACCCGTTCTACCCCTTTCCCCCCCTCGTGCAAAGCTTTCCCCATTGGGGTTTTGGTGCTGGCCAAGGTTATTTGTGTTTCGCAGGATTTCCCGCGACCTTACCATTTGTAGATAGTCATGCATCTTGTACGGAAACTGCCGAAGGCGGTTCCTGCTAACTAACAACTGCTCTACAACTGTCTCGTGTATCATCTTCTGTAACAACCCTCCCTGTGACTCAACTGAACCCGTGTGACTGTACAACTCTCAATATGTCTTATAAGTCTGGTTATATCGAGTCCTCTAACGGCCCTCGCTGTGAGAACTCGAGGTCGAGAGTCGAAGACTCTCGACATGTATATCGTCCTATTGAATCTGTACCCTATGGGTCCTCGTCACTCCGCTCTCCCCCCAGTACTTGACATACGATGTCACATCACGATCATGGAGATCGTGAATACTTTGAGGCCCACTTTCCCGTGATGCCGGCACGTTTGCTACGTGAACGCCAAGTCGCCGCCCATCCACCATCTGTTCCCTCCTTCGTCAGTCATCATGTTTCCCCACCAACGGTACGTTCCCTTTGGGAATGCCAAGTCACTGAAGGCCCTACTAGTCAGTCCTCATTGCATGCTTATGACATCAACCCGCTACCGGTACGTTCGCACTGCAAACGCCAAGTACCCGATGGCAACTATACGAAGTTCTCACCCATCTCACAAGTCGCGACCTCGCACACGGTATGCTCCATTGAGGAGCGCCAAGTACCCATGGCTGACCCGTCCGTCCTGGCATCTCCAACTACCTACCATCAATCCCTTAATAGCTCACTACATCACCAATCGTGATCGATGGGAATTCGATCGTCCACTCCCAGGCAAGACTGGGATCACTCATCGATTACATATCCCGTTATGGTACAGACCAGTTATGACCTTCATCATCCCACTATAAGAACGGATCGAGGAATGGGGAATTTCCCCCATCCCCGTAACACACCACCTGTGGATGATTTGGACCTTGATGATCAGGAGTCAATCCAGAACTTCATTTCTTTCTGGGATCCAATTGTGTCAACCTGGAATCCTGATATGCATGCCTTTTCCCATCAACACGCATCCTCACTATCCTATACTTTACTAGAAGACACCCAGAAGGAACTTGCAGAACTCCTTAACCGTGTTCAGCATCATTCCAAATGCCCTTCCTCATATTGTTCGCGATGAAACAAACACACAAAGGAAGTGCAGTGCCAATTTGGCTTCCCAAAGGACCTTGATGAGCTCACTAAAATTGTCAAGGATGAGAAAGGGATCATTGATCTTTGTACAAGGAGGAATGACCCAATCCTGAACTCCTACAATGATACTGTCATCCTGGGATGGCGTAGAAACATTGACTTCCATCCTGTGACAAGCTTCAGTGCTGTTCTGGCGTATGCTGCAAAATATGTCACAAAGGCTGAATCCAAATCTCGAACATATGATGAAGTCTTACAAGCCATCCTTGACAGGTCCAATGCTTCAGACCAGGTGCAAGGGGTATATCTGAAGCTACTTCAGACCCTCATCACTGAGCGAGACTTTTCCGCACAAGAGGTCTGCCACCTTCTCCATGGCCTGAAGATGCACCATTCCACACGCTCCTACCTATCTGTCCCACTTTTCCCAAGGCCTTCGCTCCCACTTGACTTTGAGAATGCAACACGAGAGTTCAAGACACTCAGGGAGAAATACAGCTTGCGGCCTCATAATCTTGGCAATCTGTCCTATTTAGCATTTCTGCGGAGATATGATTATCAAAGCTATAAAGAGTGTGGTGCAAATCCACAGCGTGCAAATGCTGCAAAGGAACGGGTAACCATCATGTATCCCATCCCACACCCACACCCTGAAAATGAAGAAACATATCCCTTCTTTTGTTTTGCAAAGTTGCTTCTTCATTGTCCATGGAAATTAGGTGATGCTTGGCTGGAGGATGAGGATTGCTGGGTGGAGAAGTGGTCTGAATGGTCTGAAGACCATCATGAACTTCTAAATGACGGACTACCTTCTTTGGAGCAGAGTAGGACTGAGGATCAGGATGGTCAGGATGATGAAGATGAATTAGAGGAGCTCACTCAGGAGGAGGGTTTTAACCCAATGGAGGGTTGGCAGCTTGAAGCATTACTTGGGCCCCATTGACAGCCAGGTGTTACAATTGAGGCATTGGGGAGCAGACCCGTGGATCGTCAGCACAACTGGTGCCAATCTTCACTACCCATTGACATACTGAGGGATGCAGAAAACTTCCTGAAGGAGGCCAAAGCCATCGAAGGAGGCAGTTCAGAATTGGAATTTGCCCCTGTTGAATACCAGAAACTGAAAGGCAACCAGAGAATTGTCTTCATTCAGGTTATGGCATACTTCAAGGCACTATTTATGCACCTTCGGGACCGTATAAACCCTAAGCCTGACCCTCTCCACATTAACATTGATGGCAGTGCTGGGACTGGAAAATCCTTCCTCATTGGGGCCATTTGCACATCCTGTCAGAGACCAGATTCGAGACGAAGGAATGTCTCCGTAGTGGAGGGCTTCGGCCTCAGTGACTTCTGCCAAGAGTGCTGTGCCTAGTGACACGTCCGTGCCCTAACTTACTGACTGGCAATTAGAACCTAGGGGGTAACTCTAGTTGATTTTACTACTGGGGTGTAACCTATGTACAAGTGGGATATATATATGGTTACAGCGGAGACGGGTCCGCAATTGGCGGAGCCGAACGGAGCGGAGCTAACGGGGTTTAAACATTAGCCGACTGAATATTACCGACGAGTCGGTTTGCGGGGTTAGCGGAAAGGCAGGCG
The DNA here is from genome assembly GCF_015039405.1 of Cantharellus anzutake. Taxonomy (NCBI): domain Eukaryota; kingdom Fungi; phylum Basidiomycota; class Agaricomycetes; order Cantharellales; family Hydnaceae; genus Cantharellus; species Cantharellus anzutake. Next base: position 30,742 of record NW_024066994.1, on the reverse strand, counting down.
ATAACCCAGAAACGGAAAGGAGGGATAGGCCCAAAGGTGGGCTCTGCAGGGCAGGCGAGTGTATTGCCCAGCGGAGGCGGGGGTGCGCTAGCAGATGTCGGAGCTGTCCGGAAGTCCTCGGGGCTCTGTACTTAGGGAGGCGTAGGTAATAAATTGAAATGAGGGGGTGGTGACCATCGAGGGGTACCGAGAGGATTGCGGAATATGGGGGCTCCGAGGTTAGTGAGGGAGGAGCGGAGTTAGACTGGAGGGATCGGAGGGACCGGAAGTCGATGGCCGGGGATGGATATGACACATCCCTTAATGAAATAGCTACTGAATATGGCATTCCAGGATCCCCTGTTGTGCGTCTTGCACCAACTGGGGTGGCAGCATTTGGGATCAGGGGTTGGACAATATTATGCTTTGGGAATTGGTGCCAAGAAGTGGGTAGGGTTGACAAATTCTGGGAAAGCATGCCTCCAAGACAGGTGGAAGGACATCAAGTTGATCATTCTTGATGAAAAGTCAATGGTTGGATGTAGAACTGCTGGAAAGATTGTCAGTCGCCTCAAAGATATCTTTCCTGAAGCAGCAGATAACCAACTGGCTGGCATGTCCCTGCTCCTCTTTGGAGACTTTTGGAGACTTCCACCAGTTGGTGAAGCCCCTTTATTTACCACAGCCAATCTGAAGCATGACCTCAGTCGCATTGGAAATCATCTCTACCATTCTATCCCTGAGTCAATAACGCTAAAACAAATCTTCCACCAAGAGGGTGCAGATAGAGAGCAGACAAATTTCCGTGATTTCCTTCAACGTCTTCGAACCAATGAGGTCACTTTGGAAGATTTCAACCAGCTTCTGGTTCCACACATGTGGACTAACCTCCCCCAGCATGAAAGAGAGGGTTTCTCAACAGAAATTCATCTTCTCCCACAGAATGAGCTTGTTGATACCTTTAACCTTCATCGATTAGCCTCATTGAATAAGCCTGTTGTTCGTATCAAGGCAATAAACCATGGGGCAGGAGCAGCAGCTGCATCAAAAGATGAGGCAGAAGGTTTGGACAGTGAGATCTTGCTAGCAGAAGGTGCTTCTGTCATGCTCACTCGAAATATTTGGACAGATAAAGGTGAGACATATAAATACATGGTCTTCCCCACAAGGTATTGATATAAATGCAGGTCTTGTGAATGGTGCTTGTGGGACAGTGGACCATATTGGATATGCACCAGATGCTGATCCCACTAAAGACATCCCTCTGGTTGTTTTTGTATGCTTCCCAACATACACTGGCCCAGTGGATGCAAAGTGGCTATCTCAAAACAATCCAGATTGCCCAGTTGTGCCCATTATCCCCTTCACTACACGCTGGGAGACTCGGGATAAACACTCACTTTCCCATACCCAATTTCCACTTACACTTGCATGGGGTATATCCATCCACAAGAGTCAAGGTCTAACACTTGAAAGGGCAGTGATTGATTTGGGACCAAGTGACTTTGCAGTTGGATTATCATATGTTGCAATCTCACGGGTCAAGTCAATCAAGGGAATTGCATTCAGAACATCATTTGACCTGACCCGTCTCCAAAAAGTCAATAATCCAGAAGGTGGGATTCGGGGAATGTTGCTCCGAGATAATGTTAGACGCAAACAGCTTGATTTTCATGAAAACCCATATGATGTTGATGTATCTGAATATGTATTTTTAGATGATGATTGATTGATGATTGATTGGGTCCTCTTCCTCTGACATCTATACATTATTGGCTGAGCTTGCAAGGCATTGTACATGCAGTCACATCCAGCAGCACAGTATGCCCAGAGAGTAATTGCCATGGGTTTGTCAGAGACCAGGTTCGAGACGAAGGAAAGTCTCCGTGGCGGAGGGCTTCGGCCTCAGCGACTTATGCCAAGAGCACTGTGCCTAGTAACACGTCCGTGCCCTAACTTACTAACTGGCAACCAGAACTGAAGGGGGGTAACTCTAGTCGATTTTATTACTGAGGTGTAACCTATGTACAAGCTGGAGATATATATATGGTTACAGCAAGGACGGGTCCGCAAATGGTGGAGCTGAATGGAGCGGAGCTAACAGGGTTAAACATTAGCTGACTGAATATTACCGACAAGTCGGGTCGCGGGGTTAACGGAAAGGCAGGCGATAACCCAGAAACGGAAAGGAGGGATGGGCCCGAAGGTGGGCTCTGCAGGGCAGGTGAGTGTATTGCCCAGCGGAGGCAGGGGTGCACTAGCGGACGTCGGAGCTGTCCGGAAGTCTTCGGGGCTCCATACTTAGGGAGGCATTGGTAATAAATTGAAAGGAGGGGGTGGTGACCATCGAGGGGTACCGAGAGGATTGCGGAATACGGGAGCTCCAAGGTTAGTAAGGAAGGAGCGGAGGTAGGCCGGAGGGATCAGAGGGACCGGAAGTCGATGGCCAGGAATGGATATGACAGGGTTGAGACAGTGGTTTGTTGGCTGAGCTTGCAAGGCATGCATTTGTTTGGGTAAGGGCTGTGTGTGTGCAAGTGCTGAGTGTGCGGAGTGTGTGTGTGGTGTGCAGTGTGTGAGTGCTATGTGCTGTGTGCTGTGTGCGAGTGCTGTATGGTATGTGGTGTGTGAGTGCAGTGTGGTATGTGGTGTGTGGTGTGTGTGTGAGTGCTGAGTTGGGGATTTGGGTTGGTGGTTGGGTCGGGTAGGGGGTTGGGAAGTTGGGGGTTTGGGTTGGTGGTTGGGTCGGGTAGGGGGGTTGGGAAGTTGGGTATGGGGCTGTGGTGTGGTGGGAACGTATCTCTTTAATAATGCCATATGGAGCAGAGCAGGACAGCCCCTGCAGTGACCAATGTGGAGTAAGGACAGGGAGCAATTGCAGAACACATGGCTAGCTGTCTCTGATAACATTGATTTCCCTGGGTAGCATGTATATATGCAATCCTGCTTCCATTTTTATCAGTCACCTGCCAAGACTTTAACCCACATAGATGTGGAGGAGTGTCCATGCACCCTCCCTCTACCTGACGTCTAGGGCTCCTAGCAGATCAGACCCATATTGGCATACTGTACTGGCACAACCAACAACCTCTTCCCATGGCCTCCAGGAGTTACCAGAGCCATAAATCAATTCAATCCAAGACCTTTGCATGACACGTGACAGGTTGTTGGTCGTGCCAGTACAGTATCTTTGTGGGCCAATCTGAATGTCAGGGACATAGCATATGACTACATATATCACCGCATGTAGCTGCATCAGCCCATAACTCTCTCACCCCTTTCCCTGATCTGACTCCACCCCTTGATTTGAGTATCTCCCTGTTTGTTGCCTACCTCATCATTTAGTTCTGTTGATCCTTTTTCTTCCAATTGATTCATATCTCTCATGTATATAGCCCTATGTGTTGCTGAGGGTTGGAACCTCAGCTTTGTCTATGACTAGGTTTTTGGGTGATACTTGACTTGGACTGACAAGCAATCCCTGACACTGAATGCACATTTCAATCTGTGGATATGGCTCAGATTCTTGGATTGGGTATGGAGTTTATTTACTACAACAAATAGATCATTGCCTGAACTGAACACTTTGCATACAAATGAAGATGGCATATATTTGAAATTGCAGTACGGTTTGTTAGAGGGTTCCTCCCAGTTTGAGGGGAACCCTCATAACAATTGTAGCCTGGTTCTACATGGACGACCTTTCCCTGTATCAATGTACCATTGACCCACCCGCAGCGTGCTCACGACATGCCCAGCCCAGGCGCCTTGGGCGACCCCCCGCTATGTCCAGCTCGCGCATTCACAGCGGATGCCCTCAGGATCCCCCACGGGGACACCCAGGTGACTACAGCTGTATGCGAGGATGACGTGGCACCCATCATGTGACCCAAGCCGCATGTATATAAACATACCTGAAGTGGGAACCGAAGAAGTAGCCTTCTTCTCACCCTTTTCCACTTCAGTCTAAGTGGCCAGGGACCATCTCCTGAGCCGGGCCCACCAGTACGCATGCCCACTCCACACCCTGCGAGACTTCTAGTGTCGGGCGTCTCACCTGGGCCTCCTCTACCCTGGACGCATCCCTGACAATCACCTCCAGAGTCCTACCCTATCTCCATCCACTCCGATACTCACCTTGGACCGAACATCACTCCTCTCGCCACCCTCCTCCTCTTACTCCTCCTCTTACTCCTCCTCTTACTCCTCCTCTTACTCCTCCTCTTACTCCTCCTCTTACTCCTCACGACACCTCCACCCTTCCATCACTTTCCTACCCTACTTCCGTCCGCTCCAATACTCACCTTCAGACCTGACACCTTTCCTCTCCTCCACTCCTCTCCCCGTTCCTCTCTCCTCTCTCCTTCCTCTGACCCTCTCCCACCAACCCTCCGGCAAGTTACGACCTTCCGCTGCTGTCCCGTACCCTGTACTCAGACACCGCTCGTACCTTTGCTCCGAGATTCCATCATAGTTCCAACCTCGGACTGACTCTACCTCGGCTTAAGTCCATTGCATTGGTGACCTCATACAGCTCCATGGATCATACTCAGCACTTTTGCCGTTTGTAATGTATCTTTCGCGTTTTCCCCTCATCCTTATTTGGACTGCTGCTTCTCTCCATTCTAGCCAGTTAGTCATCATCCCCACTTCACCTCACCCTCCTGTCCCTCTGGGCTTCACCCTCCCTATCTCCTTTCGGATGTACCACAGGTTCTGACCTATGACCTTCAGTACCGCTCCACTTCCACCTGTCAGAGACCAGATTGAGACGAGGGATTTGTCTCCATGGCGGAGGGCTTCGGCCTCAGCGACTCAAGCCAGGAGCGCTGTGCCAAGTTACATGTCCATGCCCTAATTTACTTACTGGCAATGAGAACTAAAGGGGGGATCAACTCTAGTCGATTTTATCACTGAGGTGTAACCTATGTACAAGTTAAGTATATATAGTTACAGCGAGAGCAGGCCTGTGAATGGCAGGGCCGAGCAGAGCAGAGCTAACAGAGTTAAACATTAGCTGACTGAATATTACCGACAAGTCAGGTTACAGGGTTAGCGGAATGGCAGGCGATAACCCAGAAATGGAAAGGAGGGATAGACCCAAAGGTGGGCTTGCAGGGCAAGCAAGTGAATTGCCCAGCAGAGGCAGGAGTGTGCTAGCGGACATCAGAGCTGTCCGGAAGCCTTCGGGGCTCTGTACTTAGGGAGGTGTAGGTAATATATTGAAAAGAGGGGGTGGTGACCATCAAGGGGAGCGGAGGTGATTGGGGAATATGGGAGCTCTGAGGTTAGTGAAGGAGTGGAGGTGGTCCGGAAGGATCGGAGGCAGTGGAAGTCGATGGCCGTGGATGGATATGACACTAAATGTCACTGAATAAAAATAGAATAAATCAGCTGAAAGTCACAGTGCAGCCATACATGCAGTAATTGTCATATCCATACAATCCCAACCTCCGCTCTGGGCTCCCGGAACTCCGAAACCGACTCCGGAGCCCTACTTCCCTTCTGTCACCTTCTCCTTGCCGACTCCCAAGAGGTTATCCCACCTCCAGCTCCGACACCACCTTTGGTCCAACTCTGGAACATTCCAGGTCCGACCTCAACCTCGACACCTCCCAGATGAGCACACAACACCTATGCTCCCGACTCCGGACCTCCACTCCGGAATCCCAGTTGCGTCTCCATCTCCAGAACCTCCGGTCTTAGCTCCGACCTCGGACTTTGACCCCACCTCCGCTTATACCCATTGTATTGGTTAGCTCATTCCATTTAATTATGTTTGCCAATATCCCGGAGTTTAACTTCCGAGTTCAGACTTTCCGGACTTACCTCGGACCTTGCAACTATTGCATTGTCCTATTCAATTCCGCTATTCTCCCTCATTCCTATTTGGGCTGCTGCTTCCTTTCTATTCAGTCAGCCGGCCATTCCCCACTCCCTTCCTCCTTCCTTCCTCCTTGGGCCTTGGCCCTTCACTCCTCCTTTGGGAAACACCATTGAGTCAAACCCTTGACCCTCGGTGTTGTTCCTCCTTCCAGCTCCCTTTGTCTGCTTTTGGAGTACCCTTGCTCCTTTTGATTCCGGACCCCTCCTTATATACAATGTACATAGTAACTTGTAACCTCAGTCCGAAATTGACTTGAATTCCCCCAAGAGACTTCCCCTCTGCTAGATCTGAAATTAGGGACCCCTAGGACAACCAGCAATGGCACAGCACTCCGCATGAGTCGCTGAGGCCAAGGTCCTTCCATGCTAAGTCTCCGATTCCACTCCGGAGTTGTCCAAATCCACCCATTCTAACAGTAATGCATAGTCTGAATTCAGAATGACCAAGTCATAGTGAACTTAATGGTAAACAAGAAGAATTTGAAATAAAAAACTGCAACAAATGCATTAAAATAGTTTAGGCAAGGAAGGACAATAAGAGTTCTAGGTGCAGTCTGACCACAGCAGGGCTGCAGTTCAGCACAGCTGAGTGCAGTAGAACTATAGCGTGAAAAATTCATTTTTTATTCAGTTTGAGGAAAATACACTGTAAATGAATCCTGTAAATATGAGGTAGAGCATGAAAAAGGAAGGCAACCCAAGGAGTATAAATGGGAGACCCTTTCTGTGACTTTACACCCCCTGTAGAGAAGTAAGATTCTCAAGCATTTCTGGTTATCACTCCAGTGTGAAAAAGTGAAATACAGTTAAGATTGCCACTGTAGTAAAAGGCAGCAATCAGGGAGAGAAATATTAAGTAAATATTTCAACAGGAGAGCTGGTTAACACTCCAGATTTCAAAGTGTAAACAACAACAGTTATTTTGCTATTGTCAAAACAAGCAATAAAAATATGACAAAATAAGACAAGGCCAAGGGACACTTCAGACACAATCTAAACCCATTGATGGAGTATAATCTTTGAAAATTCACCAAGTAGAAGATTTACTTCAGGTTAAAATTCCAAATTTAATGATCCTATGCAGAATTATAACTAGATAAATTGAGAAATTACACTAAGGGAACAGCTCCGCAGGGCTTTGTTCATCTGTAAGTCATTTCTCAGAGATTTTAGACTAACCCATAAAATAGAATTAGCCAAAACACTCGGATTGGTACTATATTTACAACAAATCTACTAGTACACTTCCCCATCCAAACTAAAGAACCAGGGAACAGCTTGGTGGTGGTCTCGTTAGAACCTCCCAACTGACCATCCTTGTCATATCCATCTATGGCCATCGTCCTCCACTACCTCCAATCCTTCTGGACTACCTCTGCTTCTTCATCACTAACCTCAGAGCCCCCATATTCTGCAATCACCTCTGACTCCCTCGATGGTCACCACCCCCTCAAATCAATATATTACCTATGCCTCCCTAAGTACAGAACCCCGAAGGCCTCCAGACAGCTCCAACGTCCGCTAGTGCACTCCCGCCCCTGCTGGGCAATTCACTTGCTTGCCCTGCAAGTCTACCTTTGGGCCTATCCCTCCTTCCTGTTTCTCGGTTATAGCCCATCATTCCGCTAACCCCGTAACCCGACTCATCAGTAATATTCAGTCAGCTAACATTTAACCCCATTAGCTCCACTCCGCTTGGTCCTGCCATTCACAGGCCTGCCCTCGCTGTAACTATATATACATAACTTGTAGATAGGTTACACCTGTTAGATACTGATCCGGGGTCGGGCACCGAAGGTCGCCGATGCGGACCGCTAAGGGCCGCGATGGCCGCGATGCCTCAGACAAGGCCCGAGGGTAGGGCATTTGGCCTCAGCAACTCTAAAGGGAGTGCTGTGCCCCCTAGTTGTCTCTTGGCCCTCATTTCGAACTTACTGGGGCTGCCTTGTTGGGGTCAGGGCTTGGGGTCGTGGTCAAGTCGATATTAGAGCTAAGGTACTATAATGTAGTATACAGGATATATATATGAAGGTGAAATGAATAGAAGCGGACCCGGGCCGAAGGCCGAAGGGTCCGGAAGCAAATAGGAACAAAGAGCGGGGTTGGCCGCACCGCGGCCGGCAATGACTGAGGGTCAAAACAAACAATAACAGATAAATAAACGAAGGGGTGTAGGGCCGCGATAGCGGCGATGGTATCATAGCGGAGTAGGCGATGTCGCGGAGTCACGCTAGGTCGGTACCAGAGGCGGACTCGGGGCAGGGAGGTCGGTGTGGCTGTGGGGGAGTCGGCCAAGTGTAGGGGAGCCTAGGGGCAAGTGGGGGAGTGAGCAGGGAGCCCTCAGGGAGGATAGGGCTGAGGTCGGGGCTCGCGCTCACGCTCGCATAGCGGTAACGGGCTCGGGCGGCATCGGGACGGGCGGCTAACAGGCCGGAATGCACGGCCGTGACAACACCCTAGTGATAAAATCGACTAGAGTTAATCCCCCTTGAGTTCTCGCTGCCAGTAAGTAAATTAGGGCACAGACATGTAACTAGGCACAGCGCTCCTGGTCTGAGTTGAGGCCAAAGCCCTCTGCCATGGAGACATTTCCTTTGTCTCACACCCGGTCTCTAACAGTCCTTCATTCTCTCCTTCAACGGTCCCTTTTTTTTTTCTAAAATTCTTTCAGCACATGTCTCGATTCTGATGGTCCGGAATCTCCACAGTGTTGGTGCTGGCAGCTGAGGACATGGTGGCTGAGGACGTTTTGGTACCTCCAAACATGCATTTTCATTTGTTTGGTCAAGTTGCTGTGCTTCTGTTGTTGCCTCCCTCCGCCATGGACACTGCCCAAGGTAAGCAATGTTTTCAATCAGCCAGTGGGTATGATTGCTGGAGTCACATTTCCATTTGGCTGGTACATTCACATTTGTTCCTGGATGGGGAACATGGAAGTTGTTGAAATGTCAGTTGCAATCATCAAAATGCAGTCGGACTTGCATTTTTTCCTGATTCCACAGTGCCCATATGAGCCGAAGTTATGGCCCCACAGCTGAATCTAAGCATGCACCTTGGCACTATAAGTACTCACGTTCAAACCAAATTCTCGACTGGAACTGTTAGCTATGGTTGTTACTTGGCCGGTAGCGAGTCAGGCATTGGAGGGCTGCATGTCTTCCATCGGAATGCCCACATTTTTTACCATTGAAGTGTCCAAAATCATGACTGGACCATCTACTACATCTGGACCTTCATTGATGATGAGCAAGGAACTGGACACATAAGTCATGGAGTCCTCTTGAGCGTTATCTTTCATTGTTGATTGCACATAGACAGACATCATGATCTCCTGAATGTTCTGGCCTGTCAGGGCATTGTCAGAGACCAGATTCGAGACGAAGGAATGTCTCCATAGCGGAGGGCTTCGGCCTCAGCGACTTCTGCCAAGAGCGCTGTGCCTAGTGACACATCCGTGCCCTAACTTACTGACTGGCAATTAGAACCTAGGGGGGTAACTCTAGTTGATTTTACTACTGGGGTGTAACCTATGTACAAGTGGGATATATATATGGTTACAGCGGAGACGGGTCCGCAATTGGCAGAGCCGAACGGAGCGGAGCTAACGGGGTTTAAACATTAGCCGACTGAATATTACCAACGAGTCGGTTCGTGGGGTTAGCGGAAAGGCAGGCGATAACCCAGAAACGGAAAGGAGGGATAGGCCCGAAGGTGGGCTCTGCAGGGCAGGCGAGTGTATTGCCCAGCAGAGGTGGGGGTGCGCTAGCGGACATCGGAGCTGTCCGGAAGTCCTCGGGGCTCCGTACTTAGGGAGGTGTAGGTAATAAATTGAAATGAGGGGGTGGTGACCATCGAGGGGTACCGAGAGGATTGCGGAATATGGGGGCTCCGAGGTTAGTGAGGGAGGAGCGGAGTTAGACCGGAGGGATCGGAGGGACCGGAAGTCGATGGCCGGGGATGGATATGACAGTATCCCCTTCTTAGGCCTGAACCCTTGAAGGCCCAGAATTAGTAAGACGAGGGGAGCTGCACTTACAGGAAGAAAAGCAAATGAGGAAATGAAAATGAAAACGGAAGTGAGGAGCGGAGGGGAAAGGAAAAATGGGAGAGGAGTTGGGGTTCCTGAGGAGCTTCGGGTCCAGGCTTCGCTGGATACCGAGAGTGGAACGCTTCGACAAGGTCAGAGGCGTGATCGAGTTCACCGGCAAGGAGCCATTGTGTCTCCTCGTTGGTCCCTTCATAGCCTAGCCACTTGACCAAGTAGAGCAGCTTGTTGCGTCTACGTCGGTCGATCTTGGAGTCGAGTATTTCCTCGATCTCGAACTCCATCTCGCCTTCGATCTCTACGGGAGGCGGAGGTGGCTGGTGGCGGTTTGGAATGGTGTTCGGGACGGATGGTTCGATCTGCGAGACATGGAATACCGGGTGAATGGCTCGCATGTTTTCCGGCAGGCGGAGAGTGAGGGAGTGGGTTCCAACACGGGCGATGATCTCGAATGGGCCGAGGTTTTTCTCAGAGAGCTTTTTGGAAGGTCGAGTGGAACAGAAGTACTTGGCCTTTACGTAGACCGAGGTTCCTACTTCGAAAGCTGGGGCAGGGCTCCGACGAGAGTCTGCCGGGCCCTGATAACGGATCTGAGCGAGATGCATTTCCTCGTGAAGGAAGTGGTGGAGGGAGTCGAGATCGACGGAGTACTCTTGGGTGCGTACTGATGTCAGGTCTCGCTCCGGGTGAACGGTGATGTTCGGATGGTAGCCTTTGTTGGCAAAGAACGGGGAGACGCCCGTGGTGGCATTCGGAGCGTTGTTGTATGCGAACTCTGCGAGAGGCAAGAGTTCGGACCAATTGTCCTGCTGGTAGTTACTGTAAATGCGCAGGTACTGCTCGAGCGTCTGGTTCATCCGTTCAGTCTGACCGTCTCCTTCCGGGTGATAACCGGAGGTGAAGTGGAGGTGGATGTCGAGGGCCTTACCAAGTGAACGGAAGAAATGAGAGACAAACTCCGGACCCCTGTCGGAGGTGACATGGGATGGAACTCCGTGCTTGGAGAACACATGGAGGAGGAAAAGCTTGGCCAGTTCCGGAGAGGTGATGGTATCGTGGGTAGGGATAAAAATGCACTGTTTGGACAGGCGATCCACGACAACCAAGATGGAAGTGAATCCGGAAGAGGAGGGTAGCTGTTCGATAAAATCCATGGAGATGGAGTTCCAAGGACATTCGGGGATGGGGAGTTGTTTGAGTAAGCCGTAAGGCTTATGATGGGGGACCTTGGCACGGGCACACGAAGTGCAGGAGGATACGTAACTCTTGACGAAGTTACGGATGCCCGGCCAGGTATACTCACGATGCACTAGATCCAGAGTCCGGTTTTGCCCGAAGTGTCCGGAAAGTTGGTGGTCGTGTTTGTCTCGCAAAACGTGAAGACAGAGATCGTTAGAATCCGGCATGTAAATGCGATTGTCCAGCCTTAAGAGGCCTTCGGCATCAACGGACCAGCGGGAGTTGGGGAGGTTGGGGGAAGCGAGATGAGAAGAGATTGTGGTGTCGGAGGAGAGGGAGGTTAGGATGTCTCGATGAAGAGCCTCTGTGTCGACGAGTACGGCTGCTCGGATTACTGTGGCAGCTAGGAACGTAGCTCGTAAGGATGCAGTGAGCTGCTCCGAAGTGAAGACCGGTCAGAAGTTCTGTGGATTGATGCGAGCATAGTCCATATCCCCTTCTTTGGGATAGACGTCCCAGCGTCTTGTCAACGCATCTGGTTTAACTCCGAGTCTTCCAGGACGGAATCAGACTGTCATGTGGAATTGGGAGAGGAACTCTGACCAGCGGGCTTGCCGCCGGGTCAAGAGTTTGGTGGTGGAGAAATACTCGAGGTTCTTGTGGTCAGTGACGACGTCGATTGGGGTTCCTGAACCTTCGAGGTAATGACACCATGATCGGAACGCATCATGAATGGTGAGCAGTTCCTTGTCATGGGTGTCGTAATTGAGCTCCGGCGCCGAGAGTGTTCTTGAGCGGAAAGCGACGGGGCGAATTTCTCCGTCATCACAGCGAATGGAAAGGATTCCGGAGATTGCATAATCGGAGGCGTCGGTTTCTACAATGAGGGGGGCGTCAGGTAGCCAATGTGTGAGGATAGGAGCGGAAGTGAAGGCCTCTTTCAAGGTGTTGAAAGCAGCGCGACAATCGTCGGAGAATAGCCAGGGGGCTCCTTTACGTGTGAGGCACGTCAAGGGGACCACAATGTCGGAGTATTGGTGAATGAAACGCTGATAGAAGTTAGCGAAGCCAAGGAAGGATTGGACATCCTTGACTTTACGGGGCTCAGGCCAATCTTGGACAGCTTTGACTTTCTCGATGGACATGGTGAGTCCGGAAGGAGAGAGGCAGTAACCGAGATATTCCGTAGTGTCCGTATGGAACTCGCATTTCTTCGGATTGGTGTATAGGCCGTGTTTGCGGAGTCTCTTAAGAACTTCTCGGACATGCTCCTGATGCGAAGCCATGTCTTTCAAGTAGGTAAGGATGTTGTCTAGGTAGACTACCACAGAAACATCCAAGAGGTCGGCAAAGATCGTGTTGACGAATTGCTGGAAAGCCACAGGTGCATTCGTGAGACCGAATGGCATGACAAGCCACTCATAGGAACCATAGCGCGTGCGGAAGGAAGTCTTCCATTCGTTGCCTGCTGCAATGCGAACCAGGTGGTAAGCATGCCGGAGGTCGAGTCTGGTATAGACCGTGGCACGGCTAGGTGCGTCAAGGAGGTCGGAGATGCGGGGAAGTGGGTAGCGATCCTTTTTGGTGATCTTGTTCAGCCCTCGGAAGTCGACGCAAAGACGGAGGGATCCGTCCTTCTTGCGGATGAAGAGGACCGGTGCCGCATGAGCGGAAGTAGCGGGACGAATGAAACTGGAGGCCAGGTGTTCATCTAAGAACGCCCGGAGGGCCTCGAGTTCCGAAGGAGAGAGAGAGTACATGGTACCCAAGGGTGGGGAGGTGCCTTCCTCAAGGTCGATCTTTAGGTCGTGCTCACGGTGTGGTGCCAGCGTCGAGGCTTTGCTCTTACTGAACACATCCACGAACTCGTGATACTCCTTCGGAACAGCCGAGAGGTTGACAGAATCGGTGTGGGATGAGGCAGCCCTCAAGCCGCTTTCCTCGGAAGGGATGGTTAGGCTGAAGGATACCGATCCTTCAAGTCGGCAAGCCTTCGCGAATGCGGAACGGCTGACGAACTCGATAGATGGTAATGGAGGAGTAACAGCCTGTGACTGAGGTGCTGGCGAAACATCAGATGTGTCATATCCATCCCCGGCCATCGACTTCCGGTCCCTCCGATCCCTCCGTTCCAACTCCGCTCCTCCCTCACTAACCTCGGAGCCCCCGTATTCCGCAATCCCCTCGGCGCCCCTCGATGGTCACCACCCCCTCATTTCAATTTATTACCTACGCCTCCCTAAGTACGGAGCCCCGAAGACTTCCGGACAGCTCCGACGTCCGCTAGCGCACCCCCGCCTCCGCTGGGCAATACACTCGCCTGCCCTGCAGAGCCCACCTTCGGGCCTATCCCTCCTTTCCGTTTCTGGGTTATCGCCTGCCTTTCCGCTAACCCCGTGAACCGACTCGTCGGTAATATTCAGTCGGCTAATGTTTAAACCCCGTTAGCTCCGCTCCGTTCGGCTCCGCCAATTGCGGAACCGTCTCCGCTGTAACCATATATATATCCCACTTGTACATAGGTTACGCCCCAGTAGAAAAATCAACTAGAGTTACCCCCCTAGGTTCTAATTGCCAGTCAGTAAGTTAGGGCACGGACGTGTCACTAGGCACAGCGCTCTTGGCAGAAGTCGCTGAGGCCGAAGCCCTCCGTTACGGAGACACTCCTTCGTCTTGACCCTGGTCTCTGACAAGATGGTTGGATGTCGGACGACGGCAGTGTTGCCGGAGACGACAGGGGAGAGCTCGGAGTGACTGTCTTGGTAGGTTCGGAAGTTCGGAATGTGATACTGCTTGAGACCCAGTCAATCAACGGATTGTAGCGGGTAAGCCAGTTGTGTCCTAGGACTAGGGAACATGATCCATCCAGCGATGTGACAAAGAAGGTCGTGGGGGTGATGTTTCTGGAAGCGAAGTGGAGGGGAATATCAACGGCACGGGTTATGATTGAGTTGGTGCTACCGTCGAATAGGCGTAGTTGTAGGGGTTTGATCTGGTATGTCTTCAAGGCCAGCTTTTTTACGAAGGTGTCATCGATGAAGCAGTCCGAAGACCCAGAATCTACAAGTGCGGGTACGTTCTCATAGGAGTGGAAAAGTTTATTTTGTGTCCTACTATTGGACAGAGGAGAAACAGGAGGAGAAGAAGAAGAGAAGCGGAGAGAGGTGGATCGATCTACGGAAGTAGTCAGAGGGGGCGGAGGAGAGAGTGGTACATCAGCAACACTATCTACAACGGGTAGAACATTGCCCGAAGGGTCAACATTGAAAGGAGAAAATAGACCATTTGAAAGAGAAAAGGAAACGGGAATGTGGAGGGAAGATAAGTCGGAAATGGAAGACGTGTTTAAACGCACTTCTTTGAGCGCACGGAAGGAAGGATCGCAACCCCCGGTCCGTGCGGAGTCCACAGGGGTGCGGACTAATTTTTTGCTGAAGCGGAAGCGGATCCTTGCTCCTCGGTCTAGGCCGAACGGGCCTTAGACGCGCGAGAAGAAGACTTGGGACAGTCCTTGACCATGTGGCCAGACTGACCGCAGAACATACACAGTTTCTCGTCGAGACGATGCTTACGCTCTTGTGGCGTGAGCTTACCGTTGTCTCCGAGTTTAGACGAGAGGTCCAGTTTAGCGGAGCTGGCCTCGGACTTCTTATTGTCCTTCGGAGGCCTACTACCGGAAGCGGAGTTGAAAGAGGAGGAGGAAGGGACGGGGTCGGAACGAGAAGCGACGGTGGACTTGTCGAAAACGTTAGAGGAAGAGGGTTTCGCGTGATGTGTAACTTCCGATTTACGCTCCCAATAGCGCGCATCGAGAGTTTGGGAAAGGGTGCGAAGCTCAGAGAGAGTAGAGGGTTTACCTACTCTGGCAATATCATCCTTGATATGTTCCGGCAATCCGTTATAGAAGAAACGACGAAGCGCGGCTTCTCCGTAACCGTGAAGTTGAGAGGCGTGTCGATTGAACTCGATGACGTATTTATTGATGTGGTGCCCATCCTTCATGTCCAATGTCATCAGTTGAACCTCGGCATCGCCCACAGGATCGTGAGGGCCGAAGTTAGTTTGAAGTTCATTAACGAACTCTTGATAGTCGTTCATCCATCGCGGACGAAGCGTGGAATTCTGGTCGAATAACAGGTCCGGCTCGAACCAATCGAGGGCCATTCCCTTGAGGTAGGACTGCGCAAATATGACTTTAGCACGGTCGCTAGTGAAAGCGAGGGGATGGTCCTGGAAATTGAGCTCGCATTGGACCAAGAATACTCGGAGTTCTCGGGGATCCTTTCCGTCGAACTGTTCGGGTTCGCGGACCTTGGTCCGGAGAGCAGAAGATGGTCGTCATCGTCGTCGTCCGGTGTGACGAGCCAGACTGGCAATGGCTTGGGCCAATTGTGTAATGGCCACGTTGGAGGTGGGTTCGGCATCGTCGGTGGTTGGGACAGTGGGGATGGGAGGATCAGCAGGAGGAGGGTCGACGAAGTCGGGGACCTCGGAACCGAGTCCAAAGAAGTGGACGGGATCTATGGGTTGTTCCGTGGTGTCTCCGAAGTCGGAGTCTGCAACTGGTGATCAATTCCTAACAGGGCGCATGATCGGAGTCGATGGGAGAGGGGTTTCAAGGTTAGAAAAGCTTCGAAACTCAACTGGGTTTCTCGCCAATCGACTAGGACCAGGCTGAGAGGGTTCTGGGGAAGGTGAAGCGGAGTTGGGAACTAATGTGCGTAGTTGCGAACGAGTGCGAAGGACTTTTGGTGCCATACAAGACGTGTACTAGTCAGGGAGTAGTAAAATACTGTCAGAGACCAGATTCGAGACGAAGGAATGTCTCCGTAGCGGAGGGCTTCGGCCTCAGCGACTTCTGCCAAGAGCGCTGTGCCTAGTGACACGTCCGTGCCCTAACTTACTGACTGGCAATTAGAACCTAGGGGGGTAACTCTAGTTGATTTTACTACTGGGGTGTAACCTATGTACAAGTGGGATATATATATGGTTACAGCGGAGACGGGTCCGCAATTGGCGGAGCCGAACGGAGCGGAGCTAACGGGGTTTAAACATTAGCCGACTGAATATTACCGACGAGTCGGTTCGCAGGGTTAGCGGAAAGGCAGGTGATAACCCAGAAACGGAAAGGAGGGATAGGCCCGAAGGTGGGCTCTGCAGGGCAGGCGAGTGTATTGCCCAGCGGAGGCGGGGGTGCACTAGCGGACGTCGGAGCTGTCCGGAAGTCCTCAGGGCTCCGTACTTAGGGAGGCGTAGGTAATAAATTGAAATGAGGGGGTGGTGACCATCGAGGGGTACCGAGAGGATTGCGGAATACAGGGGCTCCAAGGTTAGTGAGGGAGGAGCGGAGTTAGACCGGAGGGATCGGAGGGACCGGAAGTCGATGGCCGGGGATGGATATGACAGGCATACACCCTGACCTAGCCCACACCTGGCTGTTGCACTTCCCACATGTGCCCTGTGCCGGATGCTCCATGTGGCTGGATGCCCCAGGCCCCGGGCCTCAGGTCTCATGTGACTTCCGGATATCTCCAGAAGTTTTCGATATATTGTGGCCACTGTGGGAAGATGAGACGTTAACTTCCTCCTCATCTTCTTACCCACAGTAGGTTGTGCCCTGGATAGGGCTGGTTACACCTGAGACTGTGGACCATAGGGGAGGGTCATGGGGACCTGGGAGTCGTCCCCTGACATGGCCCCAACAGGCCTGTCAGGGACTCATCTGGGGTTGAGGAGGCCCGGGTGTAGTGCCCAGTGCTGAGAACCTGGCAGGGTGTGGATCGGGCATGCGTACTGACAGGCCCAATGCGGGACAGTAGTCCCTGCCACTTAGACTGAAGTGGAAAGATGTTATTATTATTAAAAGGGGAATGCTATACTACTTACCTGAAGTGGAAAGATGAGAAGAAGGCTACTTCTTCGGTTCCCACTTCAGGTATGTTTATATATACATGCAGCTTGGGTCACATGACAAATGCCATGTCACCCTCGCACACAGCCATAACCACCTGGGTGTCTCCATGGGAGATCCTGAGGGCATCTGGTGCAAGCATGTGTGCTGGGCACAGTGGGAAGTCACCCAAGGTGCCTGGGCTGGGTGTGTCATGGGCATGCTGCAGGTGGGTCAATGGTACATTGATACAAAGGAAGGTCATCCATGTAAAATAAAGAGAAAATAAAAAGGAAGTAAAATAGGAAGAAAGTGAGGAGACAGAGATGAGGAGAGGGAAAGGAAAAGGGGGAGGAGGGGTGGATAGCAGGGTACTGGGTCAGGTGGGGCTGGGTGGAGCTGGGTCAGGCAGGTGTGCCCTGACAGGGGCACAAAGTCACAGAAAGGGTCTCCTTTTATACTCCTTAGGTTGCCTTCCTTTTTCACACTCTACCTTGTATTTACAGGATTTATTTACAGTGTATTTTCCTCAAACTGAATAAAAAATGAATTTTTCACAGTATAGTTCTACTGCGCTCAGCTGCACTGAACTGCAGCCCTGCTACAGTCAGACTGCACCTAGAATTCTCATTGTCCTTCCTTGCCTAAGCTATTTTAATGTTTAATTAGAACTTGACTGCACCGCATTTGTCACAGTTTTGATTTCAAATTCTACTTGTTTACCATTAAGTTTGCTATGACTCAGTCATTCTGAATTCAGACTGCACATTACTGCATGTATGGCTGTGCTATGACTTTCAGCTGATTTATCCCATTTTTATCCAGTGACATTTAGTAGAAATGTGATTTGAAATGTTAAACAAAATGTAATTAAGAATTGAACAAACGAATGTGTTAGAGTTCTCCACTTTATTGCTATATTTTTCCCTATTTTTCCCACCATGGTCTGTCATAGTTTTGTGGTTTTTTGTAGTTTTTTGTCCATTTCCCCTGGTTCCCATTCATATTCTTGCATCCCCTTCACACCATAATTCTCCCTGAACTTGGGATTGCCTTGGATAAGCCACTCTGCCATAAGACTGCATGATGATGGCTTATTAAACTCGGATACCAGATATCTTTGCTGAAGAAGGGGGTTTATATGGATGGGCATGAGTAGGACAATGTGGTCAAATACCGGAATGAGGTATTTTTGCCAGGGATGAAAGAACTCGAACCATGCATGACTTACAATGGAAGTTCCTTGGAGTGCAAGGAGCCAGTGCTGAAGGAGGGAGAGAGATGCATCATTCCCATCTGGCATGATGAGAGCTGTTTTCACATGAACAAGTTCAGGAGGAGTGTGTGGTGAGCACGGATCCAAATCTCATTAGGATGAGCTCTAATCCACACTATAGGCTGAAAGAGGGGCAGTCTATCTTGCAGAAAAAGGGCCATTGTAAGGAAGGGATCCCAGTTACATTATTCCTTTATTATTTCTTGTTGTACCTCCTGTATTTACTTATGTATTGCCCAGAGTTGAGTGAAGGGTCTTCACTCTTCTCCTCATCACGTCGAAATACTAAGTTCTATACAACCTAGCTTTCGACTGTCTTGAGAACTGAAGAGGCACCAAGGTCAGCACCTACACCGGCCTTACAGCCATGGATGCTTGATTCATGTGTTGGATTTCATTAATGAGGAGACTGGTTGGCTTGTTATTCACAATGAGGATGGAAGCATCTCCGAAGGGAATGATGCCTGGAAGATAATTTATCCAGGGACTAATGGTGACCCATGGTGGGACACTAAGCAACTTCTGGAGCAAATTTGCACACAAGCCATCCCAGTCTTTGAACGTGCCCACCCAAATTGTCAAGCACTATTCATTTTCAATCAGTCTTCTGCCCATGCATCCCTTGGCCCCGAAGCTTCAAATGCCTTTGACATCGGTCAAATGGTGGGAAGCAGCGCAAGCAACACAATACAGTAATCCCCAATGATGACACTATTCCGGGTGTCACAGCAACCCCAGTCAATGGTCACCAACCTAGGTGAACCCAAAGGGCTTGAGACAGTTTTGACCAAGAGATGGTTCAATACACATGGCAAGAAGGCGAAGTGCAAGCCACTCTGTCCATTTGAGAACAGGGATTGCTGCCTTGCCCATATTCTCAGCCACCAATCAGATTTCACAAATCAGGTCTCAATGTTGGAGGAGTTGATCACCAGGGTGGGTCATCTTTGCATTTTCCTTCCAAAATTTTACTGTGAATTGAATCCAATAGAAATGGTATGTTTCTAATTTTATATCATCAAAATAAGTATTACTGAGTCCGGCGCTTGCACAGTATTGGGGTTATGTGGGGGTCAGCAAATGAAGGGAGATGTCTGAGGTAATATTGTAACCACATGATACAAAAAAAATGGCTGTCATCCTCATGCAAAAACAATTCCTCCTGACAATACAACCATGTTTCAAGTATTGCCATAATTATTACTTAATAATGTGTCAGGGCACACCCGCCTGACCCGGCTCCACCCGGCCCAACCTGACCCGGTACCCCGCTGTCCACCCTTCCTTACCTCCTCCCCCTTTCCCTTCCTCAGGCTCCCTCCTCAATCTTCCCTCCTCACTTTCTCCCTATCTTACTTCTTCTTTATTCTCTCTTTATTCTACATGGACGACTTTCTTTGTATCAATGTACCATTGACCCATCTGCAGCGCACCCACCATGTACCCGGACCGGGCACCTCGGGCGACTTCCCGCTGTGCCCAGTATGCGCACCTGCACCGGATGCCCTCAGGATCTCCCACAGAGATACCTGGGTGGTCATGGCTGTGTGCGAGGGTGATGTGGCACCCATCATGTGATCTAAGCCGCATGTATATAAACGAACCTGAAGTGGGAACCAAAGAAGTAGCCTTCTTCTCAACTTTCCACTTCAGTCTAAGTGGCCAGGGACCACTGTCCCGCATCGGGCCTGTCAGTATGCACGCCCAATCCACCCCCTGCCAGGCTCTCAGCCCCGGACGCTACACCTGGGCCTCCTCGACCCTGGACGAGTCCCTGACAGCAGAAGAAGGCTTCAACCTCATCTCCCCCACCTCCCCTGCCTCCCCTGCCATGGTGACAGAAGAACAGTACGATGACCTCCTAGCCTGGTTCCAGGAACTGCAGGCTATTGTGGAGAACCAAGTCCTTAACCATCCCCCACCCGCTCCTGCGTCTGCACCCATGCCCACACCTGCACCCGCTCCCGCACCCGCCCCCAGACCCAAGCCACCTAAGGTTGCCCCCCCCACACCCTTCGCAGGAGCCAGCAAGGATCTGGACCATTTCAAAGCCGAATGTGGAATCTACTTCCACGTCTGTGCGTCCGAGTTCCCCACCGCCCTCTCCCAGATTCTCTTTGTGTTGTCCTACATGAAGGGAGGACCAGCAGGAGCATGGGCAACGCAATGCACGATCTCGCTGCTGACGGCAGGGTCCCCAGCACTCACCATGGACGAGTTCAACACGGAACTCGACGATATGTTCCAGGACCCAAATCGGGAAGCCACCGCCTGGCAGAAGCTGGCAGCCCTCCAACAGGGAAGCGACTCCGTGGACAAGGTCATCCAGGAGTTCGAGATATTAGGGCCTGCCTCAAGACTGGGTGATGTAGGGCTGGTTGACCGCTTCGAGCAAGCGATCAATGCCCGGCTCCGCAAGAGCATTTACCGTCTCCACCCTATGCCCACCACCTGGGCTGAATGGAAACGCGAGGCCACCCTCCTTGACAACCAGTGGCGACGTTTCCAAGCCACCCAGCCACGAGCACCCCCACCTAGACCCCCACACCCACCACCTCGTGACCTGTGCCCACACCTGCACCCCCAACCCCCACAACTCGTCCCACGTTGGGAACAGGTCCACAACCAATGGACCTTGACCGATCGAGGACTGACCAAAGACGGAAGGGGTTGTGTTACAATTGCAACACCCTGGGCCATGTCGCATGAGAGTGCCCGCACCCCAAGGTCCACCGAGTCTGATGCCTGCATCCGGAAGACCTACAAGCTTTGATGGAAGGGCTGAAGAGGCAGTTGGGTGAGGGACCAGAGGCAGAAGAGGGAGAGACAGGGCCAGACCCCCAGGAAGAGGATTTTCAGGAAGGCAACCGGTGAGGGATGCGCCCCAGCTGCCTGTAGAAGATAACCCATGTAAATACTGCAACGTGCATGAGTCAACACCACTGCAGAAATTCCATCGAGTTATCGCAAAGAAAAAGAGGAAAAGTGCATCCTCTACCCACAGAAGTGAGAGATGCCCAGAGCTAACACCCAAAGTAGCAGTGTCTCCACCCGCCATTTACGTCCTTTCCAAACAATCCCCCAGATCACTCAACCTCACGGTGACGTTGACCACCCTGACCTCTCTTGCCCCCGTATCAGTGTCAGCCCTCCTGGATTCAGGAGCCACTGGGAACTTCGTGAGCCCTGAGTTCGTCCGGAAGCACAGGCTCGAGACCACCCCGCTCCCACAGCCCATACCCGTCCGCAACGTCGATGGCACCCCAAACGAGAACAGGGCCATAACCGAAGAACTGGAGGCCCTCCTGATGTTCAGACGACATACAGAACGGGCCCGCTTTGCAGTTGCAAACCTGGGATGCCAATCCCTCATCATAGGGCACTGCTGCATCACAACCCAGAGGTGGACTGGGCACGACAGAAGGTCGTCATGTCCAGCTGCCCATCCTCCTGCAGGGGGCTGTGAGTGGGAAATGACCAAGACCTCACGGTAGAGCCTGGGGACAGGATCTATGCTGCGATCATCCCCCCGGGGTGGGGACACGACCTGAGAGCGACCACAACGCCATCTCAGCAGATGGCCCAGGAGGCCCATGACCCGGGGGCAGAGCCCATGCCGTTCGAGACGTTGGTACCAGAGCACTACCAGGACTTCCGGGACGTGTTCTCTAAGGAAGCCTTTGATCAGCTACCCCCCTGAAAGCCCTGGGACCACGCCATAGACCTGGTGCCAGACACGAAGCTACCCAGAGGAAAGACCTTCCCTCTCTCATGACCTGAGCAGAAAGAACTGGATGAGTTCTTACAGGAGAACCTGCAGAACGAACATATACACCCATCCAAATCCCCGATGGGGGTGCCAGTCTTCTTTGTCAAGAAGAAGGATGGGTCGTTGCGCTTAGTCCAAGACTATTGGAAACTTAATGAGATCACGGTCAAGAACTCGTACCCGCTCCCCCTCATCTCAGATGTTCTCGCCCGCCTTCGCAATGCCAAGTACTTTTCAGCCCTGGACCTACGTTGGGGGTTCAACAATGTCCAGATCAAAGATGGGGACAAGTGGAAGGCAGCGTTTGCGACCAACCAGGGGTTATTCGAACCCATGGTGATGTTTTTCGGCCTGTGCAACTCCCCCGCGACCTTCCAGACCATGATGAACGACATCCTTTGGGATTTCATCGACCAGGAAGTCGTCATTTGCTACATGGACGACATCCTCATTTTCACTGCGACCCTAGAGGAACATCGGAGGGTAGTACGAGAGGTCCTGGAGACGCTGCGAAGGAGGAAGCTCTTCCTGAAGCCTGAGAAATGTAAATTCGAGCGGATGTGGATCGAGTACTTGGGCCTCGTCATCTCTGAGGGCAACGTGGCGATGGATCCTGTGAAAGTCCGTGGAGTTCTTGACTGGCCAGTCCCAACCAAAGTGAAGGAGGTGCAGTCCTTCCTAGGGTTCGTGAACTTCTATCACCGGTTCATCAAGGACTTCTCAGAGAAAGCATGCCCCCTCCATAAGCTGACCTGGAAAACTCAAGCCTGGAATTGGGGCCCAGATGAGGACGGTGCCTTCCTAGCCCTTAAAGAAGCCGTCACCACTGCACCCGTCCTCTCCTTCCCTTCAGACTCCAGCCACTTCAAGCTCGAATGCAACGCTTCGAACTTCGCAACCGGTGCAGTCCTCTCCCAGCTCCAGTCGGATGGGGAGTTCCACCCGGTAGCGTTCATGTCCAAAAGTTTCACGGACATAGAACGCAACTACGAAGTGTACGACAAGGAAATGCTGGCGATCGTCCAAGCCCTCGAATAGTGGCAGCACTTCCTAGAGGGCGCTGAAGAGAAGGTTGAGATCTACACTGATCACCGCAACCTGAGCTATTTCCGGACGGCCCAGAGGCTGAATCGACGCCAAGCTAGATGGACCCTCTTCCTCTCCCACTTCCACTTCACCCTTGTCCACCATCCTGGGAAGCTCATGGGGAAGCTGGACGCACTCTCCCGTCGTGCTGACCACCCGAAGGGGAGAGACGACAATGAGGGGCTAACTCTTCTCCAACCTGCCTGGTTCAAAGCCCGCGCGACAGAGGCAGTTTCGGTGGAAGGTGAAGAGGCGGGTATTCTGGGAAGGATACATGAGGCAAAGGACCATGACAAGAAGGTAGTGAAGGCCATGCGAGAGCTGGGAGAAGGGACATTAAGGTCGGATGAATGGGAGAAGCAGGGTGACCTGATCCTGTACCGGGGAAGGGTGTATGTCCCAAAAGACCCCCAACTCCGCCATGATCTGGTATGGCTACACCACGATTCACAGGCAACGGGGCACCCAGGGTGATGGAAAACCCTGGAACTCGTCTCCCGTGACTACTGGTGGCCCTGGATGGCTGAGTATGTCGGGCGATACGTATGCAGATGTGACACCTGCAATCGCGTCAAGTCCTTCCCCTCACGAAAGGTTGGGAAGCTTACCCCAAATAAGATCCCCACCCATCGTTGGCAGGTCATCTCAGTGGACATGATAGGGGAGCTCCCAGAGTCCAGGGGATACAATGCCATCCTGGTCGTAGTGGACCAGCTGTCCAAACGCATCCACACGGTCCCCACTGTGACAACTGTGGATTCAGAGGGTATCGCACAACTCTTCTTGGAGCATGTCTGGAGACACCATGGGCTCCCTGAGGAAATCCTCAGCGATAGGGGGAGCGCCTTTGTCTCCCGCTTCTCGAAGGAGCTCGCAGACCTCCTAGGCGTCAAGCTGACCCCTTCAACACCCTGCCACCCCCAGACGGATGGGCAGATGGAACGGGTCAACCAAGAGATCGAGGCCTACCTCCGGGTGTTCGTCAACCACCACCAAGACGACTGGGCAGACTGGCTCCTGCTAGCAGAATTTTCCTACAACAACTGCGTTCACTCCTCCACTCACCGAACCCCCTTTGAACTCGACACCGGCCAACATCCTAGGATGGGGACAGAACCCACATGCACATCTGAGGTGGAAGCTGCTGATGCATTCTCGTCAAGGATGATGAAAATGCAAGAGGAGGCAAAGGCAGCCCTAGAGCACGCAGCGGACGAGATGGCACGATATTATGACTGGGACCGGGACCTGGCCCCTAAGTATCGAGAGGGTGACCAAGTCTGGCTCAATGCCCACAACTATACGACCGATCATCTGACTAAAAAACTGGACCACAAGTGGCTTGGCCCCTTTAGGATCACTCAAGTCATCTCCCCAGCTGCCGTTAAGCTCCAGCTCACCGCCCGACAGAAGGGAATCCACCCAGTCGTGTCCGTGACGAACGTCAGGCCACACCTCCTGGATGGTATCGCAGAAAGACCCACTGACCCACGCCCAGGCCCGGAACTAGTAGAAGGAGAAGAAGAGTATGAGGTCGAGAAGATATTGAACTCTAAGTGGCTACACCGGAAACTTTGGTATCTGGTAAAGTTCACTGGCTGGCCGAACTCTGAAAACCAATGGCTCCAGCGGGACCACCTAGCCCATGCCCCCAACTGGATTGAAGAATTTCACAGGACGCACCCCCAAGCCCCAGGGAGAGAAAGGGAGAACCACCTGGCCGCTTCGAGGTGAAGCGGCTTAAGGGGGGGGTGATGTCAGGGCACACCCACCTGACCCAGCTCCACCCGGCCCAACCTGACCCAGTACCCCGCTGTCCACCCTTCCTTACCTCCTCCCCCTTTCCCTTCCTCCCTCCTCATTCTTCCCTCCTCACTTTCTCCCTATCTTACTTCTTCTTTATTCTCTCTTTATTCTACATGGACGACTTTCTTTGTATCAATGTACCATTGACCCATCTGCAGCGCACCCACCATGTACCCGGACCGGGCACCTCGGGCGACTTCCCGCTGTGCCCAGTACACGCGCCTGCACCAGATGCCCTCGGGATCTCCCACAGAGATACCCGGGTGGTCACAGCTGTGTGTGAGGATGATGTGGCACCTGTCATGTGATCTAAGCCGCATGTATATAAACGAACCTGAGGTGGGAACCAAAGAAGTAGCCTTCTTCTCAACTTTCCACTTCAGTCTAAGTGGCCAGGGACCACTGTCCCGCATCGGGCCTGTCAGTACGCATGCCCAATCCACCCCCCGCCAGGCTCTCAGCCCCGGACGCTACACCCGGGCCCCCTCGACCCCGGACAAGTCCCTGACATAATGATAGATACCGCATAGGATGTGAGCCCATTTTGAAGCGGTGTTATGGATGATTATGGAATATCACAAAATGTGCGGGACCTTCTTGAGCTTTTCTCATGCACCAGGAAGAATTTCGGAAATCCACTAGGCCGAAACCTACATTTGTACCTATAGAGCAATCTCGCAAAGTTTGAGCCCAATCAGAAAAGAGGGAAGGTACATTCTGTGACTCGGAAGCCACAATGGATGTAGTAGGCCCAAGCTCCATATAATATACAGTTGTACCAAGGTAATAACTGAGCAAAGAGTCAGTCCAATGCTATTTTAGCATTCCATTGAAGTTTGATGGGTTCATATGTAGTTATCATTGAGTTATAAAGCAATATTGTCAGAGTACAGCCCGGTTAAGTCCGGACTGCTTACACACAACTGATGACACACCTGCCCCATACCCGCACAGCCTGATCATCATCCCCGGACTGGGACAGACATTTGTTATATTTCCTTCTGCAGAGCAGCCCCGCTTCGCTGGGTATACTGACTTTATCATTCCCTGGGTAGCGAGTGAGGAAGATAACTTTCTTCTCTCACTTCCCCTTGCTGCTCAGCTGGAATCCCTATCGCAATCCGCTTTGCCAGGTTCCCCCATTGAGACTGATCCTGTCCCCCTCGGCCTCAGCTCCAGCGAAGGCTCGGGATCCCTCGACTTAGAGTCCGAGCAGCTCGGTACCCTGACAAATATGTTAAAATGCGATTTTATGTATGGTGAATAACTTTTGATTGAGGAAAAGTTTCCAAAATCCGGTAGGCCAAAATATAAATAGACGATACATCTACAATCATGCCAAAAATCAAGCAAAAAGAAGAGGATTGAAAGTACATTTGGGGTGCATCTTTCCAAAATGTCGGGATAGGTGCAAAAAGGAATCACATACCAGGGTTTACCGACATTGCCTGGCCCAACCTGGGATCTCTTGGCATCTAACCTTCAGTCTTATTGGCTTATTAATTTGGGGGCAGACACCCACACCCACTTCCTAGTCTCCCAAATGCCAAGGGATAGAACTTCTTGGACATATTCCAGGAAAAAGATCACCTCCCCCCAAACCCGACAATTTACTAGAGCTCGAGCTCATATGACTGGCCATGCTGAACAACAGTCAGCAAGGGGGACCCATAGATACAAGAATTTATGGCGATGCGGAATGACAGTGTTTAGCCCAACCACGGTTTCATAAATAAAAAATCCATCTAATTACTCACCTCCACATGTAGATAACTTCCGACCTTCACATCATTGTCATTTACACAAATTCTAGATAGTTTGCAACCTAAAGATGATGTGCTTTGAGTGGGAGGATGGCACGGCCAGAATCGAGACGCATTTTGCTTATGTAAGTGTCACAAGGTCGCAACATTGGTTGCCGACCCCCAGGTTATGCAAAGTATCGCTACCGTGAGATTTGGAAGTCAAGTTTCTCAGCTGCAAAGGAAGCTGTGATACAGTGTTTGGATGCGTGCCCATCAGATACAATCCAAAGATTCATTGGTCGGGCTTGGCAGTTTATGGATGCATACCGGAAGGGGTTGACTGGGAAAGCAGCGGCATGGGCTGTGAAGAGGCAGAAAAGCCA
Organism: Cantharellus anzutake; assembly: GCF_015039405.1. Classification (NCBI taxonomy): domain Eukaryota; kingdom Fungi; phylum Basidiomycota; class Agaricomycetes; order Cantharellales; family Hydnaceae; genus Cantharellus; species Cantharellus anzutake. The sequence goes on along the minus strand of NW_024066994.1, from coordinate 3,698 downwards.
CTGTACAGTATCTGAGAGCACTATGGCAGATATGGACAAAGTTCAAGGTTGATTTGGATCAAATGCTGGCATATATTCCACTCTAGATGTTACATTTCAATGCTCAAAATTATCAAATTATCTTAAAAATTTCGGTCCAAAATTTTGCGGGTGCTAGAAAAAATAGGGAAAAACCCAGAAATTGCATTTTTGAGCAGATCCCATCAAAAGGGGTCTGATTTCGACCAAATAATGCTTAACGGTCCGGAGAACCCCGCTATAGAAATTTTCTTGTCTTTGCGTGGGCCCAACTGTACTGGGATTGGATGCAACGGACATCGACTGTGGAGACAAGCAGCAGAATATTACAAGTCATAGAGGCTGAAGTCCCACCTAATGTTCAAGTCATTCAAAGGACTAAAACTGCTTGCTTAGCTGAGTGACATAACATGTACCCAAATAAAAAAAAAATTGTCTGTCAAACACAACCAGGATGACCACGAGCGACAAGAGTCCATCAAGAAGTGAGATTTAATTAAATACATGATTCAGGTTGGCCTTTGGCTTTCTGGAAACAAAAAGAGCCATGGGAGTAAAGAGCTGATGGGACTATTAGCAGTCGAACAGAAAGACGACACAACAGAATCGAACCTTCATCTGGCCTCCCCTCACAAGACCGGTTAACGCTTGTTTTAGATTTTCACAAACTTCGAAAGTCCCCTGAGGAACCAGACGTAATTTTTCCAAGAGCCATAAGCCATTATGCGTGATAAATTGTCCAAGCGTCGACGTCCGAAATACCATTATGTAGTCCCACGCTGTCTGGGCTTTGCGAAGATCACCCTAGCCCACAATGCAAAAGTCAGCGGTAATGAAAGGAACGAGCAGGGACATACAAACCTCCAGGACGTAATACCAGGGGACTTCATCTGGCCGTTCCGCAAGATCCTCATCGAGCTCAATCTCGAACCCAACCGTCTTCAACGCCTCGCGAGCCTGAGCGTAAGAACGCATTTCAGCGATGCCATCACCAACTTCAATTTCATGTGCTATAGCCTTATGCTCAGGAATTGATGGATCCCAAGCATCAGTCATCACCCATTCGTATACGCCGAACTAAAATAAATAATAATGACGAAATGGCACCCTTCAGGCGGAAACGTAACTTACGACACCACCGGGCTTCAACACCTTATAGATCTCGTCATAAATACCCTCAAAGGTTGGTGCATGCACGGTGGCCTCAATAGCGTACACTGAACATGAAAAGGAAGGTTAATTGTTCAGTTCCACAACTATAACGCCGACGCACCAGCATCAAAACTATTGGGTCCAAACATTTCTGAAAGTTTCATGAAGTCCCCTTGGATGAACTCGACCTGTTCTGAGAGCCCGGCGGCGGCTGTGTACTTCTTTGCACGGCTTATCTGAAAAGCATTGTTGTTCACACCCACAATACGAACATCCGAGAACCGTGCGATCTCTCGGGCGGGTCCGCCAACGCCACACCCCACGTCGAGGACGCGCATCCCAGACTTTAGGCCCATTTGAGCAGCTAAATAGTGCTCATGCCTTGCAACCTGTTTTGTTGAGAAGCTGGAGCGAAACGAAAAAAGGTAAACTGACTGATTGGTGAAATGATTCGCCTCTGTAAAATCGAGAGAAGTGGAAAGACCGTCCCCAGGCGTACTCATATAACAAAGTCGCGCCATCATAGTAACCTATCAGATTCGAGCGTTAGTTTGAATGTGCGAGGGATGCATAAAAACATAGACCATTGACTACGTCTGTATAACTGTGCAACCGGTTCTCCTTATGCGTCTCGCTGTCTTTCTCCGAAGTCTCAAAAAATCCGGTATAGTTCGCCATGCGCTCGTGAACGCGCCCATCACCATTCTCCTGAGACATTATTTAGCGACCTGTAAAAATCTTGGGTCAGCACACGAAGTCCAAATGAAAAAATTGAAAATGGGATAATGGGAGGTAGAATAAAATCATGTTTCATTGAGTCCACCATTATGCATGCGTATTTTCCGCACCAGGTTGGAAGGGAACCAAAAATATGCACTGACCGTTGAGGACGTGGTAGGGAACGATGAGGGGAGGACAGGATACTTGAAAAAAGAACGCCTTTTATATAAGGTGGTACGACGGGAACTAAAATGCATCCGTGAGAACCTTCACCCCACGTGACCTTTTGTCGTCATTACTCTGCACACAGAGTCACTAACCACTCCCGATATTACGCAATTGGCGACGCTGAAAATTTGTCATCATCTTCCCTTTCGGGTTGCTTACATGCTTTCTTTTACGTCATCTCGCCTGTCCCTTCTCTCTTTTATTTTCCGCTCCCCATTTGTCCTCCTGTTCCAGAACTTCACTTCGACTTTAAACCCAACTATGCGAAATACACAGTCCGATGGAAACAGTCTCCACTGAAGTTGGCTTACTCCACAACGTTCAACAATTGCCAAGGACTCACTCTTGATCAAGTAGTGATTGATTGTAGAGAGGATGTCTTCTCACATGGGCAGCTGTACACTGCGCTAAGCTGTGTGCGACATAGGTCTCATGCGATGCTGTTCTTGCCCGAGTCAAGCTGGACGATGCGAATGTAGTATACAGAAGACTTTTGGGTTAACGTTAACCTGGCTTGCTACGTTACTTGAATGAATGGACGGCAATTGTTGTATGTACTTTGTTTCAATGAATGTAAACTTCTGTACAGGTTAGCCCAAGACAAATGTAGCGGGGCTTTGCTGCCAGTCATTGGCAGCAGTCCTCTCATGCCGAGAGGTTTCTGATGGTCTATCTGACCATCTATCTATAATTTTATTGGCTCCTTAGCCCAAGGAGCCGCTGCTGTTTCTGGAAGCACCCTGCGCTTCCTTCCTTCTTTCCTTTTCCCTATGGAAAGCCAATCTGCTTTCCTCTCAGTCCGCGAGGCTGGAGATGGTCTAGGTGACCATCTCTCCACCGGTTTTGCACCGGTATTATAACTCTTTGAGCTCAGCTGAGAGCTGAGCTCAGGAAGCGCCCTGCGCTTTGTCGCATCCAGGGTTTTTTCAGATTTCAAGCCCTTACTCTTTTTCCACTCATTCCGAGAGGTTTCAGATGGTCTGTGCGACCATCTCTCCACTGGTTTTACGCCGGTATTAAGACTCTTTGAGCTCAGCTGAGAGCTGAGCTCTGGAAGCGCCTGCGCTTTGCCATATTCTGGGTACATCGAGGATATGGCCCTTACTTCTTTCCCTTTCATTCCAGAAGGCTAGATACGGTCCCAGTGACTGTATTCCTACCCGTTTTCTTAGCTTATGCTGAGAGCTGACTCTCAGAAGCGCCCTGCGCTTCCTCCTGTTTATGGGCCTCTTGACTCTGAGGCTCAACCGGTTCCTCTTATTCTGTGAGGTTATAGGTGGTCTATGTGGTCACATCTTTACCAAGTTTATTATGGCTCAGCTTTCCACGGTATCGTTTCAGTTTAATCAGTACCATCGTATCTGAAGGCTGCCATGTATGGCCTTCACTCGCTGCCGTGGCATCCGTTTTTTTTTTAGATTTTCTTGAATGTCTTTCCCTGTATCGTGTTGTTGCAAGAAAGATGATCAAATTCCATTGATGCTTGCAATATAACAACATAGTTATTTGATGAGAACGGAATAAGTGGGCAGTGCAGAGTCCTGCAAAGCGCGAAGCGCAAGCACTCTAGTTGGTCGGAA